>NW_026294447.1:16880833-17516666 GCF_007827085.1 Peromyscus californicus insignis
ACATATGCTCAACCAAAGACTTTTATGAAGTCCAATGTTTAGAAAATAGTAATTTTTTACTTTAGAATCAAAGTCTCTAATGACAGTCAAGAAGAAATCTGAACACTTGATGTTGTAGTTGGTAAACCATTGCCTATCTCCCTTGCAGATTGTTATCACTCTTACAGTCTAGTACATTCTGTTTAGCATAGCCATTAGTGCTGGGTTTAGAAGAGCAAGGAAACATTAGTTGTGAGATAAGCCTCTCTGACTAAGGCTTCCCAAGAGGTGCAAAAAGAAAGTACATGTGTTAGTTGCAGAGGAAGAATTTTAAAAAAACACCATCTCCTTGTCCTCTTTATGTCTGACTAATAACTTTCTTTAAAAAGATAGAGATTATTATAAGTATTTATAAAGGTGGTCATTTATTTAATTGTATTCAAAATGTCCTTTAATTTTGTCTTTTAAATGAACTTTATAGCTAAAGCAATGATAAAATAGAAAGTTATGTTCTTTGTGAGTGTTACACATGACTCTTCCAATGGCTCATTTTTATTTTGTATTGTTGTGCACAAAGGTAGATTGGGCACAAATAAGACAAAGAGTAAGGAGTATTGATTTCTAAGGCACCACTGAAACTCTTAAGCTACCATCTCATTGAGTGGAGGAGAAATATTATGTCAGAAAATAATAAAGCATCAGAATTAAGCAGAATGTTGAAGACATACTTATTAGTGTCAAAGGGGAAGTAAAAATGTCAAACATGCTACAAGCCTTCTATTTTACTTATTAAAACTGGGAACCATCCATTCAAATTTGACATATTAGTTATGTGGGAGGCAACCTTTATACCCCATTCTACCTTAACCTCAGTTCTTATCCATCATCATGTTTGCATAATTTGTATTTAAATTTTCTTCCTGTTCTTACCATATGATTTCTTACATTTCTATTTCAAGTAACTTAGGCTTGTCCCTCTCCTGCACTGGGCTCCTTGGATATATAGTGCCGATACTCTTGCAATTACTTCTTTTGAGCTAATGAGTATTCTTTTCTAAAAGC
This sequence comes from Peromyscus californicus insignis, assembly GCF_007827085.1. Lineage (NCBI taxonomy): Eukaryota > Metazoa > Chordata > Mammalia > Rodentia > Cricetidae > Peromyscus > Peromyscus californicus. The sequence continues at coordinate 16,881,875 of NW_026294447.1, forward strand.
AAATCTGATCACATCTCTGCCTTGCTTAAACTTTCTTAGAGCATGGATTCCTTTTGCATTGAACTACATCTCTAGTTGTAGCTAAAATTGTACCAAGCACAGTATAGATGCTCAATAAATATTGTAGTGAATAAGTAATAAAATTGTAAATGTGGAAGAAAAAGTTGATATTCCTATCATGAGACTTTAGCCCAACAAAACTGTTTTGCACATTCCTGCATGTACAATTCCCAGAGATATGGAGTCTTTGGGTAGTTGACAATTATCTATCACTGCCTTATAGTTTATTGTATATGTGAGTGTAAGGACTGATCTTGCTTGGCAACTTGACTGCATTTGGAATCATCCAGAATGCAGGCTGCTGAGGACACTTGTGAGGGATTTTCTTGTTCAGATTATTTAAGGAAGACCCTTGAACGTGAGTGGTACTTTCTGGTGGCAGACCCAATAAAGCACATGAAAGAAAAAAGCTTTGCTCTTTGCTTGTTTTCCCTCAAATGTGCTGACAAGTTCCTCTGTCATGTTGCTGCAGCTTTTTTTCTAGTATCCTTTAGATATTAGCACCAACTTCTGTGGGCTTTGAAATTAGATGGAAGACTACTGGCTCTTTAAGAATCATCCAGCCCTTTGGCACCAGATTGAGACTGCTGAGAAATCAAGACTTGTGGGTGGGGCAACTACAGGATTCTTAGTCTCTCTAGTATGAGACAGCCATTGTTGGAATCATAAAGTGTAAGTTAATCCAATAAGTCATCTCTCTCTCTCTCTCTCTCTCTCTCTCTCTCTCTCTCTCTCTCTCTCTCTCTCTCACCTATCTATCTCTTTCTACCTATCTATCAATCTATATCTATATGTGTATCTATCTATATATGTATATTTTACCACTTCTGCTCTTTTAGAGAACCCTGACAAATACAATAGTATAAACACGTTTATGGCTACACACATGCACAAGTGTTCAAATATCAAGGATATTTAATATATTATATATGATTATATATAACAACTTTATAAATGTTTGCATTTGAAGACTGTAAGGATTAGTATTTTCTGTATAAGTATATAAAATTTGTTCAAAAGCCACCTAAAATGAAATAGATGAATTTTAATTTGCAAAGAATATCATCGGTACCACAACAAAACTTCAATAATAAAGCCTTTCCATGTGTGTTATAGTCATGGTTTACATTCAAGCCATTTGTCATGCACTCCTCCTTTCCTTCCAAAATTGTCTTGTAGCTCTCTGTGGTAAACTATGCTTGCTTGTGTCAGGAATTTCTAAATTATGGGTGTTGACTCCTTTCCAGTTGTTGGAATTAGGCAGTGTGTTCTCTTGGCTGCAGCACTTGTTTCAGGGAGGAGCCTCTGACAGAGGCTCAGCTAATGAGTTGTAATCAGATATCTACTGGGATTATGGAAGTCCAAGGTCAAGGGATATAAAGCTGAAGCTGTTGCATCCACCTTGGCACAAACATGGGGATGCCAATGAAAGAGCAGAGCCAGCACAGAGAGCATTGACTTATGTGATCCAGAGAATCAGGCTTTGGTGTTATGATGTGAGTCAAGGTACAAAATAAGCCTTGACCAGAACTGTTCTGTGTTTGAGATAACACAGTCACTTCTAAATACCCTTTGGGATTATTTCATGCCACTGGTAAACAACTGTGCCCAGAGTGATACTTAGGTGTCACCTAACTTGCATATCCCTTGGGTGCCTGGAAAAAAGTTCATCCCAGGCCACTAGACTCAGGCTGGAAGGTTATCATTGTCTTCAGGCCAGGGACAGAATTTCTTGGTGAGTCAGACAGTCTAATGAAGTGCCAGCTGTAGCCACAGCAATGAAATTAAGCTCTGCGCTACAGTGTGTGCTAAGGACACCTATCTACTTTCACGGATAATAGACCACACCTGCTACTAAGGATGCTCCTAGCCAGAGACGTCCCATACAAGCCCTGGTCAAATATAAAAATCTGACAAAAAATGCAGATGGACAAAGCATACCCCTGCTTTTAGATATCATTGTTTTATTCAGTAAAACCCCAAACTAGGCCCTCTATATATTCAACAGTTGTCTGGACAACAGACTGCTTAAGGGAAAGCATCTACATTTATGATCCATTTTAAGTTACTATAAACCTGCTCTTTTAAATTACTTAATTTACCCTTCCCTATTTCATATTTTGCCCTTTCTTTTGTAGAGAAAGATGAACCATGTGGGGATCAGTCATTTTCTGCCACCAAGACCAGAGGAAGGGAAGACATGATCTGACAGCTGCTGATCCTAATCCCAGAGTTTGGCAATCAAAATGGTGAAAGGTTCAAGGCAGCAGTACTGTTACTGTCTATGTGTTATATGTGAAATGGTATCCAAAGCAATCTTTCATGAAAGGAGTTTGGAAAGTGGATGAGTGAGGAAGAAACTTGAGCTAGTGGAGGAGTGGAAGACAGGGTCTTGGTTGTTAGCTGCTCAATTATGACATAATGACTCTTGAGAGAAGAGCAGAATGCTTGCCACCTCTTTTGGTCAGTGTACCCTCCAGGCTCCTGCAGCTAGCACCATCCAGATTGCCATCTGCAGAAGAATAGAAGCTATGAACCAGATCATGGTATAGCCCTGCATGAAATATGAGGGAAACGGTGAAATGGGAGACATTACTACTGTTGTCATGCTTAAAATATAAATGGCAATGGAAGATTATTTGAGTCAAGGATAAGCAAAACAAGCAAACAAAACATATGTTATATAAGTCATAAAAATGGGATTGACCTATGAATGAAAGTTCCCAGAAAATAGCTAAACATTGCAATATCTTCTGCAAGGTTGATTGACCTTTAGTCAGTCTTCTTAATAGCCATCCGCTGGCTTCATCTGTACTTGAATGACAGCTTTGTGCCCATTGGGTAACTGACTTGGAATGTACAAATAGAGCATTGATTTCTCTTTGGATGTCTTAACTTAGCAGACCAGTATCTTCCACCAACCCCAAAGCTAATAGTGTCACCAGATACCATCTTAGGCAGTTACATGAGGATTCCTTATTTTGCGTTCACCAGCTGTTTTAGTCTGCATTTTAATACTATGAAGAGACATCATAACCAAGGAAACTTTTCTCAAAGAAAGCATTTAATTGAGGACTTGCTTACAGTTTCAATAGTTAGTCCCTTATCATCAAGGCAGGGAACACGGTGGCACATAGTGCTGGAGCATTAGCTGAGAGCTTTACATTATGATCTGCAGGTAAGCAGGCAGGCAGATGGTGAGAATGGGACTGGCATGGGTTTTTTAAACCTCAAATCATACCCGCTGTGACACAGTTCCTCCAAGAAGGTCACATCTACTGCAACAAGGTCATAGCTTCTCATCATTCCATAATCATTCTTATCCTTGCAAACTGTTCCACTCCCTGGTGACTAAGCAATCAAACACATAAGCCTATGAGGACCATTCTTATTCAACCCACTATACCTCTTTTCTCATGTCTCCACCAATGTATGTAAACACATCTTCATGTGTGACTTTCTTCATCCTGTTTCTATAAAAGCTTCATGAACAAACGAGAATTGACTTCTCTTTGGATGTCTTAACTTAGCAGATCAGTAGCTTCCACCAACCCCAAAGCTAAACGTGTCATCAGATACCATCTTGTTTGGTGCTGCTTCAAGGTAGAGCATAGTATTTAGGGTCACCTATATCTGTGCTCCCACATCATGGTCACTACTACTATTTGGCTCCAGAACTAACTCTTTGTTATTCCCTTTGAAGTAAAAGCTGTATTTTTATAAACATGAGCCTAAAGGAAAGGAAGAAATTAAATGTATTGAAAGAAAGAATTCTGAAATAAGCAAAACTTAAAATGGAACAAGTAAAACCTTTGTCCAATGAGAAAAGAATTTGTGAAATATCTCTATTCTAATCCTTTAAAATATCTTTTGGAAGAGATCACATAAGGTTGTTTTCCATTATAAATCAACCTTGTAACAATTACTATTTGTGGATAAACTACCTTAGGGAGATATGTGTTTTATAATTCATACTTGGAATTTTCCAGAAAGTTAAAGCAATATAGAGTTAGTGTATCATTCTGATGATCTATAAACTTTACCAGACCCAAAGGAATTCCAATTATTCTATTAAATTACTCTATAATTGAAGTAACATCTCTACTCAATAAAGCTGATTCTCATGTCCAAAGCAGTGTGTGAGCTATTGCTGAGTGTTCTAACAGCCCCTGTGTTTGCTTGCAGGCTCTCACTTTAGTCTCCAGCTAATTACTTTGTAAAACACTTTGGGATAATTTGGTGGTGAATAGTATCGTATAGAGCAAACACATTTCTTTTCTCAAGCAGTGCCTCACATTGGGAACTGAGCTTCATTTCTGTCTCTTCTGTATGTTTTAACAGCAAATATTGTATATAAAATATAGGCATTCATAGGTCTTTTAAGGTGATGTGTATTTACACATAAATATTTAAATTAAATATGGGGTTTAAAATAATCATCTTTATATTCCATATAATGGTTCTATTATGTATAAAATATTGGTGAAAAAGTTTACATTTTCAAGGACTGGAGAAATGATTCAGCATGTCAGAGCACTGATTGCTCTTGCAAGGGATTTGGGTTACACTTACAGTTCCTACAAGGTGACTTACAACCACCCATAATTCAAATTTGAGGGGATCCAAATGACCTCTTCTGACCTCCAAAGGCACTAGACACATACATTGTGAATAGACATACAGATAGAAAAAAAACCACATCTACACACAAAATAAATGAATAAATAAATCTTTACAGATATTCATTATCAATTCATTTTTTAATTTAATTTTTGAGAATTTCATTCAAGAGAACTGTGTTTACTTCATTTCCACCCCCTTCCCACTCCAACTCCTCTATTGTCCCCTCAACTCCCTGTCAAACTCAGGACCTTCTATATTTGTTGTTGTAGTACACACACACACACACACACACACACACACACACATATTGATGGTCCCCGTTAATATTTATATGCATTTAATGTTAAAGGTTTAGAGCTGACTGTTTGGAGCTGGATAAACGAGGGCTTTAGGATACAAAAATGATTTGAAACAATATGGAGATGTTGTTAAATGGCTTTATTTTATTTTTACATGTATGCGTCTTTGCTCCACCTATGTGCTCCCTATGAAGCCAGAAGAGGGCATCAGATTTCATGAATATGGAGTTTCAGATGGTTCTGAACTGCTGTGTGGGTGCCTGGAGAATCGACCCTAAGTCTGCTGGAAGATCAGCCAGTACTCATAAGTACTGGCCATCTTTCTAGTCCCAAGCGTAAGATAAGTTTTGGAAAAATGCCTATTCTACACAAGTTTCATGAGATAATTAGTAGGCTGGTTTTACTGTTATAATATAAAATATTCATTTTACTTCATTTACATGGAACATATTTGTAGCTAGAGTTTTCCTGCCTGGCCCACAATCAGGACAAATCTCTGCCACCCGCCTGTCCCACAGCCCCTCAGACCCAACCAAGTAAACACAGAGACTTATATTGCTTACAAACTGTATGGCCATGGCAGGCTTCTTGCTAACTGTTCTTATATCTTAAATTAGTCCATTTCTATAAATCTATACCTTGGCATGTGGCTCGTGGCTTACCGGCATCTTCACATGCTGCTTGTCATGGCAACGGCTGGCAGTGTCTCTTCTCAGACTTCCACTTCCTAGAATTCTCTCCTCCTTGTCCTGCCTATACTTCCTCCTGCCTGGCTACCGGCCAATCAGTGTTTTATTTATTAACCAAACAGAGCAACACATTTGCCATACAGAACATCCCAGAGCACATAGTTTCTTTTTAGTTGTTTTTATGTGATGTTTTGTTGAAAACATTTCATACTTTTCGTATTTGTATCATTTTCCCTCTCTCCCAATCCTTTCCAAATCCTCCATGTTCAACCAACCTTATGTTCTTTTTCTTGCTGTCTCTTTCTAAAAACAAACAAGCAAGCAAACATGAAACAAACAAAAAGAAGCAAGAATATAAGTGCAAAAATGAAAATCAAAACAATCAAGCAAAAGAATAAGTCAAAAAATGCCAAACAAAGCAAAACAAGGCAAAAAGTCCAAGGAAATACTATTGAGTTAGTACTTTATTGGGCAGCTACACCTGTCCTGAAGGGGGTTGAAATCACTGATGAGACTCCATAAGAGAAAGCTGATTTTCCTTTGGCTAGCAGGTATCAGTAGCAGACAGCTTCTTGGTTAGGGGTTGTATACTGTGTCTACTTTCCCCACAGTGCTGGGACCCCATCTGGGTTACAACTGTCAGATCTTGTACATTCTCCCACAGTCTCTGTGAATTCACATGGGCATCAGTTGTGCTGTGTCAATAAGACTTCTTAGAGGTGTCCATTAGGTCAGGCTCTTACAATGTTTCCACCTCCTCTTCCCCATCAAACCCTGAACCTTGAGGGGAGAGAATTGATGAAGAAATACTGTTTAAGACTGAGTGACCCAACGTCTCTCATTTTCTGAAAACTGCCCAGTTGTGTGTCTCTGAGTCAATTGTGATCTACTTCAGGAAGACACTACTCTGATATGTGTCCAGCAAGGCATTGATTTATGGATATAGCAGTATACTTTTAGGAGTCATTTTATTGCTATGTTCCTTTAGCAAAATAATAATATTACATTTTCCTCTAGGCCCATGACCTACTTCATCTCAGATTCTTTGCCACTTTAGCAGTGTCAGATATGAGTTCCATCTCATGACATGGGCCTTAAATCTAATCAGAAAGTTGACATTTACTCCTATAACATTTGTACCACTATTGCACCAGTATATATGGCAGACAGGTTCTGTAATATGCCACAGGGTTTGCTTCTGGGTGATACTGATGATTACCTTTTCCCTCTTGTAGCATCCAGAGTATTTTCCAGTACTATGAACACTAGACAGTAGGAATAAAGCTTCTAGTAAGTCACTAGCTTGACTTCTCTGTGCTTGAAGACATAAGTAAGTGTTGTCTTCTGGCAATAGGGCCTTATCAGTATGTTGTAGAGAGTAACCAATAGCCTTGGCAGTAGACTGTAATGTTTTGATTTTCATGGGGCCCTTTTGACCAATGACACAATGTAGCCCATTCCTAGAACTTGATGTTTTACATGGTGATATAAGATGTCTCGTTGGGGCCTTTTATACCTTATTATTTGTTGCCACAATTTAGATAATATTCAAATGTGTATATATTTCGGAAACTTCTACAGTAACAGGTTCCTGTATGGCTTTTCAAATGGCCTTGAGTGTTCGTTGTCCCTCTATGTATTCCCTAATGTACCCCTTTCTCCTATTCCCTCTCTTTTTAATCCTCCTATTATAGCTTCCTCATGTTCTCTCTATAACCATATATTTTATTTTATCATCATTGAGAGATCCTGGCTTCTTGTCAGGTATCTATTCTTCGTAATTATATAGGTTGTAGCACACATATCAAAGGCTTAAAAGCTACTGTGATGGCTATTCTTGGTTGTCAAATTGATTATATCTGGAATGAATTAGAATCCAGAAATTCAGGGTACCCTTGTGATCTGGATCTTGAGGCAGGAAGGCAAACCTTTAATCCGGGCTACACTTTCTCCTGAAAGCCTATAAAAGGATAAGGGAAGAAGGAAGGATTCATTCATTCTTTGCCTGCTTGCCCTGGCCTTGTCAGGACATCTGTTCCTTCACTGGCATTATAAATTACTTCTTTGGGACCACAGCATATACAGCAGACCAACTGAGATACCCAGTCTTATGGAACTGAGCATCTACTAGATTCTAGGACAGCTAGCCATTGTTAGACTGCAGTATATATATCATATAATATTATGTATTATAAGTTCTGTGACTCTAGAGAACCCAGATTAATACTGATATTGGTACCAGTGTAGTGGAGTATTGAAGCAGCAGACCTGACCATGTTTAGGGGAAGACTGTGGAAGGACTTTGGAACTTTGGACCAGAAGAGCTATTGAATGTTAAGAGCTCTATGGGTTGTTCTGTGGAAACTTGGAAGAAAAGACTTGTTGAGAGCAGTGCAGAGGATGGACACCTGTCTTGTGAAGTTTCAGAGGGAAGTTTAAAGACACTATGAGAGTCATTTTGTTATTTTGAATTAAGATTCTGTGGTTCTCATTAGCTGGGACCAAAGAATCAGTTGTGATTGAGAAGATACCAGAACTACAAAAGCAAAACTGTACTTTGCTGGGATACTTGATGCTGGTCAACTGGAATTAAGAAATTAGCAGTGACTTCCTGGGCGGTGGTGGTGCACACCTTTAATCCCAGCACTCGGGAGGCAGAGCCAGACGGATCTCTGTGAGTTTGAGGCCAGCCTGGGTTATCAAGTGAGTTCCAGGAAAGGTGCAAAGCTACACAGAAAAACCCTGTCTCAAAAAACCAAAAAAAAAAAGAAAAAGAAAAGAAAAGAAAAAAGAAATTAGCAGTGACTAAAAAGAGACCAGCATCACTGAGGTGAAATCTTCTGGGAAGTGTTTGTTGAGATTACAGAGAAGATATGCTCCAGAGGTGGTCAAGATTGTACCTCTTGTTGGCAGCCAAACTTAATAATGTATCAGAGTCACTCAGGTGGTACTTGTTTTGAAGGAATGAAGGGGTATGGAGAAGAGATAAGGCTTGACGCTGTGAGAGGCTAGGAGAGGACATTGGTGAAGGTGCAGCCTCAGTGGCAGTTGAAAGCCTAGGATTGAAGGGATCATTTAAAGAAGTTGAGGCTTGGCACTATGAAGAGAGCCTATGAGAGGCTATGGTGAAAGTGCAACCAAGTTGCAGCAGAAGATCCCAGCAATCTGGATATGCCAGAACCATGGGCTGACCACCTAGAATAGCACCAGCAATGGAGTGGAGCCAGCTGGAGCCTAGAAGACAAGCTGTGTGTGTGTGTGTTGTAGAGGGTTGAGCTGGAAAGGTGACACAAGCCCTTTGGGGGAATCTAGGAGATGATGAAGGGATCCCAGACATTGGACAGTCTGAATATTTATTGTGAAGTGAATCACAGATAATTGGACATTTAGTTATTTATACTGTTGGAGTTTGATTTTGCTTGGATCAAATTGTGATGGTGCCCTGGTTCTTCCTTCTTGAAGAAGGTATTTAATTTAATACATTTTGATTTTTAAAAGAGCCCACAGATGAAAGACTTGAACTTTCAAAAGAGATGGGCTATTTTAAAGAGTCTGAAATTTTAATGTGTTTGGATTTGTAAAGACTTGAACTTTTAAAATTATTTGTGATTTTAGTATGAGATCTTGGGTATGAATAAGAAAGGAAGGATTGTGACTTAATAATGATTGTGTTGTTTATGTATAAACTTGACAAGGGGTCAGTTGTACTGGCTGGTTTTGTGTGTCTACTTGACACAAACTAGTGTCATCAGTAAGGAAGGAGCCTCATTTGAGAAAAGGCTTCCATGAAATACAGCTATAAGGTATTTTCTCAATTAGTGACCAGTGAGGGAGGGCCCAGCCCATGGTGGGTGGTGAGATCCCTGGACTGATGATCCTGGGTTCTATAAGAAAGCAGGCTGAACAAGCCAGGAGAAGCAAGTCAATAAGCAGCATCCTTCCAAGGTTTCTGCATCATCTCCTGCATCCAGGATCCTGCCCTGTTTGAGTTCTTATCCTGACTTCCTTCAATGGTGAGCAGCAATGTGGACATGTAAGCTGAATAAACAAACACTTTCCTCACCAATTTGCTTTATGGTCATGGTGTTTCAGTGAAGCAATAGAAACCCTAAGACAGCTACCATTCAAAAACAAGAGAAAGCACCTATTTGTCTTTTCTGTCTTGGTTACCCAGTTGAGGATAATATTTTTCCAGCTCGCTCAATTTTCCTGTGAATTTCATTTTTTGATAGCTAAATAATATTCCACTGTGTAAATGTACCAGATATTTAACATTCATTAATGGCATTGGTATAAAAACAGACATACCGATCAATGTAATTAAAGATCCATACTGTAGTAGTTTGAATGTAATTGGCCCCCATTAGGAGGTGTGACTTTGCTGGAGTAGGTATGGCCTTTTTGGAGGAAGTGTGTCATTATGGAGGCAGGCTTTGAATTCTCATATATGCTCAAACTATCCCTAGTGTCTCAGGCCACTTCTTGTTACCTGCAAGCCAAGATGTAGCTCTTTCACTCTCAGCTCCTTCTCCAGCACCATGTCTGCCTGCATGGTGCTATGTCCCATGATGATGTCAATGAGGTAAACCTCTGAAACTGTAAGTAACTGAATTTAATGTTTTCTGTTATAAAAGTTGCCGTGATCATGGTGTTTCTTCACAGCAATTGAACCCCTAAGACATATAAATAAATCTAAACACCTATGGATGCCTGAGTTTGACAAAGAAACCCAAAATACACACTGGAAAAAAGGCAGCATCTTCAACAAATGGTACTGGTCAAACTGGGTGGCTTCTGATAGAAAAATGAAAATAGGTTCATATTTATCACACTAAAACAACTCGACTCCAAATGGACCAAATACTTAAACATAAAAACAGATACATTGAACCTGATAGAAGAGAAAGTCAGGAATGGGATTATAGTTTGACACTGGAAAAGACTTTCTGAACAAGATACTGAAATCTCAGAAACTAAGACCAACAATTGATAAATGGGACTACTTGAAGCTGAAAAGTTTTTGTAGGGCACAGGATACCTGCTTTCAGGAAAAGTGACAAGTTAAAAAATGAGAAAGGATCTTTACCCATTATATATATCTGATAAAGAGTTAGTTTCTAAAATACATAAAGAACTTTAAAAAATCCTGAACATCAAGAAAATAACCCAATTTAAATTACAGAACTAAACACAGAGTTCTCAAAACATGTCCAGGAGTAGACTGTCTAAATGCAGAATTCTAGACTCTAAAAGAAAAGGTAATGCCAATACTCTTCCAATTATTCTGCAAAAGAGAAACAGAAGGAACATTGCCTAATTCATTTGTGAGGCCACAATCACCCTGATACACAAACCACACAAAGAAATGGAATTACAGGTGAATTTCCGATATGAACAAAGATGCAAAAATACTCAATAAAATTCTTGCAAACCAAATACAAGAACAGATCAAAGACATCATCCTCCATGACCAAGTAGAGTAGACTTCATCCTAGAGATATAGGCATGGTTCAACATATAAAAATCACTATACAAACAAACTAAAAGACAAAGAAACACAGATGATTATTTTATCAGATGCCTAGATGCCAAAAAAGCCTTTGATAAAATCAACACCCTTTCACGATACAGTCTTGGAAAGATCTAAACATAATAAAGGAAATTCACAGCAAACCTGTAGCCAACATCAAATTAAACAGTGAGAAACTCAAAGCAGTCCCACTGAAATCAGGAATAAGACAAGGCTATCCACTCTCTCCATACCAATTCAATACAGTACTTGAAGTTCTAGCTAGAACAATAAGACAACTGAAGAAGATCAGGCGGATACAAATTGGAAATAAAGAGGTCAAAGTATTGTTATTTGCAAATGATATGATAGTACACATAAGCAACCCCCAAAACTACCAGGGAATTCCTGTAGCTTACAAAAGTCTTCAGTGAAGTGTCTGGATAAAATATTAGCTCAAAGTATCAGTTGCTTTCCTGTATACAAATGACAAATGGACTGAAACAGAAATCAGGGAAGCAACACCCTTCACATTAGCCAGAAATAACATAAAATATTTTGAGACAACATTAACCAAATAAGTGAAAGACCTATATGACAATAATTTCAAGTCTTTGGAGAAAGAAATTGAAGAAGATATCAGGAAACAGAAAGATCTTCCATGCTTATGGATTAGTAGAATCAACACAGGAAAATGGCAACCTACAGATTCAATGCAGTCACTATCAAAATTCTGATACAATTCTTTGTACAGACCTTTAATGGACAATACTAAACTTCATATGGAAAACAAACAAACAAACAAACAAAAAACCCGGGATAGCTAAAACAATCCTGAACAACATAAAAGAACTTGCAGAGGTATTACCATCCTTGATTATAAGCTGTACTAAAGAGTTATTTTAATTAAAACCACATGGTATTAGCATAAACACAGACACATTGTTCAATGGAATCAAATTGAAGACCCAGACATAATTCTCCACAACTACAGACACTTTGATAAAGAAGCCAAAAAGACACTATGAGAAAAGTAAGCATCTTCAACAAATGATACTGATCTAACTGGGTGGTGGCATGTAGACAAATGCAAATAGATCCATATCTATTTATCACCCTGCACAAAATTCAAGTTCAAGTGGACCAAAGACCTGAATACAAAACCAAATATACTGAACCTGATAGAGAAAAAAGTGTACAACCACTTTGAAAGTCAATATGGCAGTTCCTCAGGAAATTGAGGCTCAATCTAACTCAAGACCCAACTTTATACCCAAAGGACACTGCATCCTGCCATAAAGATTCTTTCTGAACTATGTTTATAGCAGCTTTATTCCTAATAGCCCAAAATGGAAACAGTCTAGATGTCTGTCAACTGCTGAATGGATAAATAAAATGTGGTACATTTATGCAATGGTGTAATTACTCAGCTGTTAAAAAAATGACATCATGAAATCTTCAGATAAATGGATTCAACTAGAAAAAAATCATTCTGAGTGAGGTAACCCAGATCCGGAAAGATAAACATGGTATAGATAAACATGGTAAGTGAATATTAGCTGTTAAGTAGATGATAATCATGCTAAAATCCACAGACCTGGGAAGGCTAAGTAACAAGGAGGGCTCTAATGGGAATGCATGGATATCCCAAGGAAGTGGAATGAATAGAATTTTGGGGTGCTTTGGGGGTGGATGGGCATGGAAATAGGAAGGTTTTGGTATGGAGGATACAGGAAGAGAGTACCGGGATAGTTGACTGGAATTGAAGATCATTGAGTATAAATGTAATGCAGTGGAAACTCCCTGGAATATATAAGGGTGACCCTACCAAAGACTCCTAGAAATGGAGGACAAAGAGCTGTAACCGGACATTTTCTGTAACCAGGCAAGGCTTCTGATGTAGGACTAGGACACCAAGCCAGCTACAAAACCTTTGATCTCTAATCTATCTTGCCTGCAAGATGTGCTGGGGTAATGAGGGCACAGAACTTGTGGAAGTGGCAAACCAATGACTGGTCTTATTTTAGGCCCATTCCATGAGAGGTAGCCTGTGGATGACACTGCCACGAAGACCAGGAACCAGAGGTTGGATAGCCTAGAGACACAGGATAGAAGAGGATAGAAGGGGAAAAATCAATAAAATTATTCCTGATATTTTGCTATTCTCATATATTGGCACCTAGTCTAATTGTCATCAATGAAACCTCCACAGGCAGCTGATGGGAACAGATGCAGAGACCCCCAGCCAAACTTTAGAGTGAGAGAGAGTCCAACTTGGAGATTTCCATCAGGTCCCTCCCCTTGGAACTGAGAGAACCCTATGGAAGAGGGCAAGGAAGAATTGTAGTAGCCAGAGGGGCCAAGAACACCAGGAGAACACATGCTCACTAAATCAACTAAGCCGAACTCACAGGGGCTCACAGAGACTGAAGCAGCAATCATGGAGCCTGCATGGGTTTGTTAGGTCCTCTGCATCTATGTTATAATTGGGTAACTTGGCAGTTCTAGGGACTCCTAACAGTGAGAATGGAGGCATCTCTGATTCTTTTGCCTGCTTTTGGTACCCTTTTGGCAACCTACTGGGTTGCCTCGCATAGCATTGATATGAGGGTTTGTGCCTAGTCTTATGGTATTTGATATCCCTGGGGGGGCCTACTCTTTACTTAAGGAAAATAGAGAAGGAGTAGATTTGAGGGAGATGGAGGGAGAGGGGTAACTGGGAAGAGTGGAGCGAGGGGAAAATAGAATTGGACTGTATTGAAAACAAAAAAAAATAAAGATTAAAAAAAGAAAAAGAAGTAACCGAGGAAAACATAAAGAAATGTTTAACATAGCTATTATAGAAATGAAAATCAAATTATGAGATTCCATCTTAGCCATGTCAGAATGGGTAATCATAAATTAAAATAAATAGAAATGATAATCAATAAAACATATGACAGCACATGCTGATGAGATTGTGGGGAAAGGGGAACATTTATTCATTAAAGTTAGGAGTGCGAACTTGTACAGCTGCTATATAAATTAGTATGGTGGTTCCTTAGGAAGTTCAGAATGGCTCTACCTCAAGATCCAGCAAAACTGCTCTTAGATTACACCCACAGGACTCTCCTTCATACCGCAGAGACATTTGCTCATACATGTTGAGACTTTATTTATAGTAGCAGATATTGGACATAGCCTAGATGAAAGAGACTTTCAAAGGAATATAGTGTAATTTATCATAAAACCAATATAAGCATAATAAATCTGAAAATTATATAAATTTCAATAATCATTGACCTTTGTGTCTGCCATCCTGAGCTCAAATCACCTTCAGTAATGAATGATGCTGTTTCAGCTTTCTTTTCTTCTCGATCATGCTAATCTCCCAGTGCTGGAGACTGCATTTACAATGCATGCCCAAGGTCATTTCTTTGTGTAGCATTATTAAGAGAATATGGAATGTTGTCTTAATATCAATGTACTGCTTTGTGGGAGTTGTTTTGTAATATCTAATTATGTTATTCTTTTGAAATATTATGCAAAATTCTCAAGTGCCTTGTGTACTTAGTGCAAAATACCTGAATATTAATTTTTAAGATAGTTTTATTTTAGGAAGTTTTCTATTTATAGGAGTTAAGTGAGTGAGTTCTCAATGTCATTTCTCCTGTATTTGAGAACATGACACATATATGAAAACTTATATGAAAGGCTTTTATTGTATTCAAATTGCATACCAACCAACTGCTGACACCAACCACTATTTTGTGCATGATTGGAGATTTAACCATGTTCATGATCCTGTGGAGCTAGATAACACCACTAATTACATTCCTTGGGATTCACTTAGAATGGCTGAGGGTATCTTTGGGATTCTTGATTTGAGGCATGAAATACCAAGTGATATGTTTGTTGCTAAATATTCTTACAAATTTGTCTATTGTTAAATAACGAAGCTTGCTATTTGTTAGAAAGTGGTACTAAAGTCATTGCATTAAAAGAGGTAGTCCAAGGGTTCTCTTGTCTATTCATTTTCCAATAGCCTAGAGACTGAGCTGCAGTGCTGAGAGGCAAGTTGGGATTTTTAACTCAGTATGCCAATATGGCAAATGTCCAGAACATGATCACAAAACAGCTGTTTTCCTCCATAACAGGGTGAATTATAGTGTGTAGTGGAGCCAACAAACCTCTTAGCATTTGTGCAAGAGGTTCTTTTGCCAGCCAGGGAGCAAGTATCAGAAGCATTGGCTTTGGAAGACTTGGCATTGTTTAATTCTGGGCATGACAAAAGTCTGTCCTTCAAGTATTGATAAATGCACCCATGAAAATCTTAAGGTGGTGATGAATAAGAGAACAGCTCAAGTGAAAACAGACAGAGCATTTTCATATAGCAACTTCATAACTATTTATAGAATGGCTTTGGAGTTCTATTTATCACTATAGGTACAGAGCACAACAATAATATAGTAATAAACATTTTAAATATTTTATATGCAATAGTAAAATAAGATTTGAACAACTGGAAAACCATGGAGGGATATGTTCATCAAAGTCGGAAATTCTAGAGGAAAATGAGGTATAACGAATTTCTGAGCAACACACTGAATGATTGCCAACCTTGAAAATCATAGTCCATCCAAATAAAAGTTTTATTTACCAAGTAATAGTGGATTTCAATGAGTAAAGAATATGAGAAGGGAACACTTAAATAAGCAGAAAGTACATCTTTCCCTTTTAAAAAAATATGTAAAGAAAAGCTGACTAAGACTTCCAAATGGAAAGTTATGAAGACAATTGTCTCACTTTACCTTTAGCGAGCCTTGATTTTAAGAACATGGTACAGAATAGGATCAGGGCTGATATTAACAGTGGCCGCTGCTGCTTAAATTTACAACCCTATATTTTTGATAAGATTATCTTTTTAAAAGACAGCTTTATGTTGTATCCTGGTGAACCTAGGACTTACTATGTAGTCAAGGTATCCTGGATTCATGGTAGTGGCACCTGCCCTGGCCTTCAAAGTGATAGTATTTCAGGCATGAACCACTACACCTCCTTTCATTTTTTGAAACCCAACCCTTTATTTCTGTGATTCATCTGTGAAAAAAAATCAGAAAAATATGCTACTCTTTTCTATTCTCCCACCATATTCAAATTCCAAAATTTTGGGATTCGATTATACCTTTTTATTTTCAAAAGGTAAATCTGGTAATTGTAGAATTTTGAGAATTAAATAACAAATACTTATTTGTAAAGATTATGTATTTTCCATAAAGAACTCAGTCTCTCTAAGAGTAAGAATTGGGGTTGTGTACCAAAGTTCAACCTCTGTAAGAATCTGCTGTAGTATCAAGGGAAGCCAAGCCTCCCAGCAGATAGTCTGTGGTCAGGGGGCATGTATTTGTTTTTAATACAAATATATTTCAAGTCTTCTGCTCCAGCTTATTTTTCTGTCTTATGAAGTGAATGTTCATGTCCTCAAAATGTTATATGCTGAGATTCTAACAGGTAAGAGGTAGACTCTGCAAGGAAATTATGTAGCAAGCATTGTCAGCATTAGATGACCAACACAGACTGCAAGATTTTGAGTGTGCACTCTTATCTTTATAGTTTGTCATTCTTGTCTTTGGGGTTTTTGTTTTGCTTTCTTTGAAAAGAGAGAGAAGCAATGGTGTTGGGTAAGTAGGTAGGGGGCGACCTAGGGCAACTTGGGAGAGGGGAGAGAACATGATTGCAATATATTGTATGAAAAAAATTTTATTAATTTAAATTGCAGTAACGGGGGTGGATATCCCATGAATGGGATGGAAGCCTTTATAGTGAGGGGTTTAAGATTTCCCCCATCTTCCTGTAAAATCTCTTCCTCTATCCCTTTCTCCATATGTCTCTCCCTACTTTTCTCTGCTGTGGTCCTTATGCGGATACAATGATAAGAGTAAAAAACGTTCTAACCAGGACAAGGCCTTCACCAGACACTGGATCTGCTGATGTCTGACTCTCAGATTCCCAGCCTCTTAATACCATAAGGAATAAATGTTTGCTATTTATGCTGCATACTGTGGTGTTTTATTATGATACACTGACTATTATCCTCTGCTTATCAGAAGACCTAGATACTTGGGCCTCTCAATTTCTTCTTACTGGTAATTTTCCTACTTTGAAAACATGTCTCATTTTCCTAATCTAATTGTAAAGAATTATGTTTCCTGTTAGAAAATTCTCTACAGATAAAGTCTAGAAGAGATATTCCTTTGTCCTCTTTCCTTGGCTGTGTTTTAGAAAAAGTGAGTTCTTTTCAAATTGCAGTAGACTCAACACGGTAAGTGTAGTCATGTGGCTTGCACAGGATTACCTCCTAGTATCACTTTCACGTGGAACTTCAGAGAAAAGCATCCCTATAATTACAAGTCCACAAACATAATAAGTAAAGGATCTCAGTATTGTACAGTACTGAACTGGGAGTGTACTCTGAATCTGCTGCTTGGTTTACTCATAAGGGCAGGAGCCACAGCCTTGCAGTGTGTCTGTAAGCTGAAGAATCCAGGATCCAGAAGAACATGTTAGACATGAAGAACCATTCTTTCATGGGGCACACGGCATTTGAGACACCCCCACAATACATGCAAGGATATTGTTATGCGTTAGTCCCAGTGTGTGGAATTTTACTATACTACTCTAGAAAGGTCATAGAATGGGAAATTAACATTTGTTGAATAACTTTAAATTAGTGAATACTTTCTATCCTTTATTCTCATAGTGTTTGTTTAACTTTGTTATTGGACCTGTCAAGAATATTAATAGTAAATTTTTCAGAAGGTAGTTATAATGTGATAGCAACTATTTTAATCATTTAAATCAAAACTTTAAAATAGAAGTATATAGGTTTCATTATGATATAAAATATAGGGAAACCCATGCTTGATGTATATATTGTGTAAATTTTTGTTGCAGTTATATGCTTGTGTGTGTGTGTGTGTGTGTGTGTGTGTGTGTGTGTGTGTGTGTGTGTGATACTATGGGATAAAGTAAAGCACCATATTTTGGGATACAATAATATAAAAATGTTGGAAAGCCATTGGTCCAGAGACAAGTCATTCATGTACTGGAGTGAGAACACTAAACTTAATATTGAAAGAAATGAAAACTTTAAAACAAACAAAATTTGTCCTTTATCTCTCATTTCTCTTCATATTCATAAAAAGCTGGGACACAGGATGGAAAGTTAAACATGAAACTGAAGAAAAAAATATTGCCAATGGTAATGATTAATCTTAAAAGTTTCTCCTACTGTGTTCTGGTACATCCAGTGATTAACAGAACTATGCCCTGTGTGTTCTGTACATTAAAATATTTTACTGTTAGAGATATGCATTTCTTCTGATGACTAGTGTTAATTAGTGCATGAAGAATTTCATGTTTTCATATATATATTTGGAATTTCTATGAATTTTGGTGAGCTGATATCAGTATGAAATACTTTTTTTCTTGGTGAAATGATTATTTTAAAATCTGCTTGATCTGCTTTTGATACAGCCACTACTGCCCACTTAAAAACACCATCTCTTTGGATTTGATTTCCATTCTGCATCTGAGTCAGTGTCTTGGGTTTTCACCTGAGTCCTGCCTTTTCACTCTGTAATATAGAGCTTGGGTATTTGAAACTTGGTTTGGCTGTACTCATTCAGGAAGGGCATAGCCCGAAGCTACCTGAAAATGCTTGCTCACCTCTTCTGCTATATATGTAATCACGGTGGTTACAATGAGATATGTATTCCACACCCTGTTACACAGGTGTAGCAAAAGCAAAACTCAACATACATTTAATTCCACATCAAATTTTAATTGTCCTCCCTCTTTCTAGAAAATGCCACCACTCTCTCATGGTACTGTAGTTTATAGAGATAACTCTGCACTGATCTGTTTTAGGATAAGGATCCAATTCCAGGACGTTTTGCCTATGCTCCTAGCAACATCTTGAAGTCTTGCTACAGCTCTCTAAAGCTCTTGACAGGTAATCTTTTTCAGGAATATCTTGGGAATACTTGGATATTTGCACTCTGGTTAATACTAAATGCAGTGTATTTATTTTTATGGCACTTAGTTAATTTTACTCTATGGAATATTTTCATAAAATTTAAACATTATGACCATAGCATATTTATGCATTTACTCAGTGCATTCTGTAATTCATCTTAAAAGCATCTTAATTTTGTTCTGAGGTTTGTTATAACATCTATTAAATTTATTTTTGGTGTATTTGATGTATTTCTGAAGATTCTTTTAAAACATTAATTTCTACTTATTTACTGCTGATATGTAAAATTGTAAATGACTTTGGCTTCTGACATACTAACCTGTACCTTTAAATAATATAAGATACTTTTATTTGTATTTATTGTTCATAGGGATGTTTTTGCAGTTTTATTCATTCATATATATGTCCTATAACACTGGCCATTGAACATAGGTCCTTGCACATATGACCTATACACACTACCATTGGATGCATTCCAAACCCTCTTTTAGCAGGCCAGGCTAGCTTTGAACTCATTTTGTAGCCTAGGCTATCCTTGAACTTGAAAGTCTCTAAAATACCTGGGATTACAGGCCTGTACTAGCAGGACTGATTCTCCATAATTTGTACACTTTCTTTCTTTCTTTCTTTCTTTCTTTCTTTCTTTCTTTCTTTCTTTCTTTCTTTCTTTCTTTCTTATTTATTCATTTTTCTTAATGTGCATTATGGTACTGGCTGTTTCCCCCACTGCCACTTTGAATAGACAAGACGAAGACAACTTTCTTTGTTCGTATTCTCATTAGACAAGGAAATACTGTCAAGCTTTTTCTGTTGTATTTTTTGTCTTGTGTCTTTGTGAGATTGTAGTGGTTTTCATTGCTTTCAGAGCTTCACCATGGACCCAAGAAGGACAAGAAGAAAAAAAATTCAGACAAGCAAGATAAAGACAAAATGAACAAGTTGGGGGGAAAGCAGAAAAGAAAAGTGGTCCAAAGGGCCAAGTTGGGGACAAGCTCAAGTACCTGGTCCTGTTTTTCAAGGCCATTCCTAACAAACTCTCTAAGAAAGCTCCCAACTATACACTTTTTATCCCAGCATTGGTCTCTGAGAAACTGAAGATATATGGCTCCTTGGGCAGGGCAGCTCTTTGGAAGCTACTTAATAAAAGACTTTCATAGCACAGAGCCCAAGCAGTTAACACCTAAGGGTGGAGATGCCTTAGCTTCTCGTGAAGATACAAGGACAAGCTTGGTCAACTGTACATTTAGAAAAATAAACATTTTATTAAATCAAACTTTCTTTTCTATTATATACATTTTATAATTGCTCAAAGAAACATCCATTTAAATGCCTATAATTTATTTATCCTAAATGATACTACAAAACAATATTGGTAACTGATGGTGCTATTATCTATGAAAGGGAAGGAGCTGATTATTGCACTCCTCTATATACAATCAGCCTGATTGTTACTGGCCTTTCTAGAAGCTCTACCAGTCCAGGTTGTGTTTATACCAGTTGAACAAACTTGGACTTTTGCAAAGTAGAGCAAATCTTTATTCCTAGATCAAATAATGGAGAAGGAATAGTTAAGATTGTATAGACATATTCTCCCCATGGTGCGACAACAAGAACTTCATTTATTGGAGAAAGCAAACACATTCTTGGTTTTGGCAGAGGAAGAAGAAAAGTGTATGCAGTCTTCTTTGGTACACTTCCCTTCTTTTACCAGCTCCCCTTTGCACAGGCTGCTCCAATGCCATCTTAAGTATTTTTGATTCTGTCACAAATGAGCAGTGAATTCCTTTGTTGCACTCAAATTGAAGTTTTGAATAGGCAAAGCACAGCTCCTTTAGCATCAGGGAATTGTGGCTTTGAGTGTCAGTAGCCCTCGACTCCTTGTGGTAGACCTCTGGGCTTTGAAGGCTTGTAGTCCAGCCCCCCAGGCTACTGCTCATTACTCTGGCAGCCTCCTTTGGTGGCTTCTCAAATTCCCAAATTACGGTGACTCTGGAGTTCTTTGGGGAACCATACACTCTGTACTTCTATCGGAAGCACAGATCTTCTACAGTCTCACAGCTTTCCCTGGGCCCTGGGTTTCTGAACTTTGACAGTCCTCTGCAAGCTCAGTTCTCTGCAGAGTGTTTTCCTGTTTGTTTTATGGAAATCTTCAGTTACCTTCTAGGTATTGCTCATTTCTTTGTTTGACAACCCTAAAATCGTCTGTGCTACCCGTTCACCCAACTCTTTTCCCCTAAAATGCTATTGGAGGGACTTTATTGGGACCCAGATGTTTTCTGGATAGTCCCATGGATAGCAGGGCAGTGTCTACACATATAGCCAGGCAGAGACAGTTTGCTATTTGCTAAACACATATATTATCCTTAGTTACATACTGGTCTGTACAAATGTTCAATGTCTTCCTATCTCAGCTGTCATGGGTAGGAAAGGACCCCCTCTTGATCTCATGGAGAACATTTGAAAATTGCCAATGACAGCCACAGTAGCTATAGGCAGGGTTAGACAGGCATCACTTAAAGCTGCTGTACTCAAACCAACGTATTCTGAAACCATTGTAGTGTGTCTGGATTGCAACACTTGAGGTGGAGTCTATGATGGATGTGGGTTCTCATGATGGCAGCTTCCTAATGCCAGCAAGAAGTGGCCATTGATTGAAAGATCTATGGTTTCTGTCAAATCAATGAGGCTAAGGTTGCAGTTGGTGCTTCACAGATGGAAATTAGGAAGCTCCAGCAACTTCATTCCATAGAGTTGAGAGTGGACATAATAGCAGCTATCTCAGATCTGACCTCCATCACTGCTGTCCAGAAAGTCTCTAAGTCTGGTCTCAGCTACTGTGGTTTAGCATGAGGGAAGGGTCTGATGGCTGCTAATGAAGCAGCTGGAATGCTTGTTAAAAAAAACAAAACAAAAACAAAAACATTTGAGTGCTTGTAACAAAATCTTACAGGAAACGAAGACTCTCTGCAGGAAACTTGATCTAATGTGCCTTATCACCACTTTAATAACCCCAGGTCAGTCCTCTTAATGCACCTCAGTTAGAGCTGAGTTTGTAATTTGGTCATTTTCTTTACTTCTTGTTAAGGAAGGATAACTACATAAACAAGTCAGGCTCTTGCAGCAGGAAAAGGAGCTCCGGGGCTCACTGGATGGCACTGTGGCCTTGACTCACTAAAGGACTGTGCTCACCTGGACAGGGGAAGAGCTTGGGCAAGGCTGACACATCAGAAGTGCACTGGCGACAGAAGACGTGTGCCTCCATCTGGATCTTTTGATCATGAAGACAGTGAGTCATTGATCAGCTCGGAAATATTGACTCAGTTCTCAACTTCAGCTAAGTTGAGAACTTTCAGTCAAGCCCTTTGATCTCTTACACCAGAGAAATTCACAATTTGGTAAATCTTGAAGTTTTGAGAATGGTGTTGGATATATCTTTGAAGTTTGTGAAGTTGTGAATTTTTATCATGGCAGCCTCGTGTGAACTCCAAAATTCTGTCTGGTCTCCTTTTCACAATGATGTCTGACAGGACCAACCATGAAGCCTACATTTTAAGGGTTAATCTTGGTTGCTAACTTCATGGAACTTGGAATCAACTAAGAGCCAGGACTCTGGGCAGGTCTGTAAGGGTATGTCCTGAAAGAAGTGCCAGTTGGGGTAGCATCTGCTGGTAGGCAGGCCACAGATAATAAGGTGCAATGGCACAGCTGTTGTTCTCACCTCTATCCCTCAACTTCTGGTTTGGGAATACATCTACCATAGTTTCTCTTGCTTCTGCTGCTGCCATTCTATACTGACATCAGACTTCAGATTCTTTAGTCTCCCAAAGTGATTGGAAACTTGGAAATGAGTCACTCTCTAGGGATCTTCTAGTCCTTCTGGACCAGACTGGGACTCCCGAGACATCTAGATTCAGACTGAAAAGTTGTAAAATTAAAACCTCACCATCATGAAGACAAGTACTGTTGGATTATCCAGTTTTTATCTGCAAGCCAATATTATAAATCTTCATTGTACTACCTCTGGTAGTAAAAAAGAAAAGTAAGTAGGAATTGGCTAAAACTGGTGAATATGAGCTTGACTCCTATAGTCAAGGAGCAAACAGAAATAATACTTGAAGTGAAGCTTGATTCACTATAGCAGTTTTCTCCACTTACCCTCTAATTCAGTTATTACTTTATTGTTGTAGGAAACATTTTGACAATGAGAATGTTGACATTGTCACTAACTGAAGATTTTAGGATACAGGTGCTCAGAGTTCAGTAAAAACAACGTTTTAATCTAGATAAGAAAGAAAAAGGTTGTGGCAAACAATGTATAGAAAATAATGACAGGGAAATGCTGTGGATATCACTCTATATAAATAAAACACTGATTGGCCAGTAGCGAGACAGGAAGTATAGGCGGGACTAACAGAGAGGAGAATTGAGGGAACAGGAAGGCAGAGGAGGAGACTGCCTGGAGCCGCCACCAGGACAAAGAAGATATAAGGTACCAGTAAGCCACGAGCCAGTGGCAAAGTATAGATTAATAGAAACGGGCTAAATATAAGAGTAAGAGCTAGACAATGATAGGCCTGAGCTAATGGCCAAGCAGTTTAAATAATGTAAGAGTCTATGTGTTTATTTTATAAGTGGGCTCTGGGACTGGTGGAACTTGGCAGGAGCTGGAGAGAAATTCTCCAGCTACAGGAAAAGGTCTAAACCAAACAAACACAAGGTAAAATATTTTACATTAAAAACAAAATTTCTCAGGGATGGTTTAAAACATGGGAAGTGGAAGGATGAATGTCAGTAGCTGATCCTAAGCTAGAAAGTGGGAGAATTTGCTGAGTGGTGTCATACAATAAAACTGTTTCATTGAATTTTTCTTCATATAGTATGTATTGATCATGATCTTCCTTTTGCCCATTCCTCCCATATCCTCCCATCTCTCTATCCCATCAACCATTATATGCTTTGTCTCTCCTCTCTCCTCTCTCTCTCTCCAAAACAAACAAGAAACAAAAACAAAGATTCCGGATAGAAATGAAGATAATTTCCTTTTCTTTTGATTTCATGAGGTGTGCTTCTACTTATGGTCTACCTTTGTCCTGGACACACAGGTAGCCATTCTTTTCCATCATGCATCTGTAAGCTATATTGTTGGTAGAACTTCATCATGTAATTACAAATTGTTTGCTGTATAAGTTTTATGAATTTATGTGACTAACAGTCATATAAGGGTTTATCTAGTTCATATTCATTATTGATGCTGACTTTGCTAATCTATTGGTTGCAATGGTTTCTTACTGTAGTTGCATTCTAGTTTTGTGGACTGTTTTGTGACTTTTGTTTATTATTTTCACATAGTCTGTGTGTACATCATATATATATATATCTTTTTGTTAATATTTTTCAAATGGAAATATAATAAAATTAATATGTTTTGTATTTCAGTCTTTTGCAAGCATATGACAAATGGTACCAAGTTTCTTTAAATTTTCCCTACAAATGTCTTGCTTTTTATATTTATTTGATTCCAATTTAGTCCTGTTAACTACAATTTCTACAGTTTGTGTTTGTGTGTCCTTTAAATCACAGATGCCTTTTCCAAGATTCTTTGAGATATTCCCATACAAATCTTCTCAAA
Source organism: Peromyscus californicus insignis (assembly GCF_007827085.1). Taxonomy (NCBI): domain Eukaryota; kingdom Metazoa; phylum Chordata; class Mammalia; order Rodentia; family Cricetidae; genus Peromyscus; species Peromyscus californicus. The sequence goes on from NW_026294447.1 coordinate 16,906,701, forward strand.
CCCTTCACACTTCATCATTCCTATTTATCATTTATCCTATTGAAATGAGTTTGTGGTGATTTGTGTGTGTGTGTGTGTGTGTGTGTGTGTGTGTGTGTGTGTGTGTGTGTGTGTATTATCTATATGAGTACAGTTGTTCCAATGCCAAAGTACATATGGAAAGGGCAGAGGACAACCCATGGTAGCTCTTTCTTATTTGAGGCAGGGGCTCTGTTGTGTGCTACATCAGTCTACCCTGTCTCTACTTGACATAAAAGCACTGGATTACAGACATGTTACTAAACTCTGCATGCATTCTGGGGATTTGACCTCAGGTCCTCATACTTGCACTATCAGTACTTTGCCCACAGAACCATCTACTCAGTGGCTTCTGTGGACTTTTAAATGTGGGGTTGAGAAAGCAAGAAAAATCAGTTTGCTTTGCTTAGTCCTTTTAAAATTTAAAGAATCAATATAGTCTATTACGGGCACAGCATTCCCTTGTTGCCATGAGATTAAATTAAATAATTTCCTCATTCTAATGCTGTGTAAATTTATACATTACCTATGCAAGTTTTATTAATTATTACTTATTAATAATATTAACCTAAATACCACTCTTTTTTTGTGAAACACACCAACCCGAATTTTGCCTTCTTCCTAATATGCATTTCTCCATTTCCAATGATTTACTGAATATTTTTATCAATAAATTCCCTTAGAATTTCAAATACATTCTGTCTCTAAATTACATGTTATGTAATAAAACTGTTTCTATTCCAATTATTTTTGTTCTATTTTTAACATTTAAATTATTTATTTGTGAAATGATGCATTAAACACAAAAGTTGCATATTTTAAAACAAATTGTGATATTTTGATATACACTCTAAAAATATCAAAATTTGTTGAGCTTGTCTGTCTCCTTACATATTTATGAGAGCTTTCTGGTGAAATATTTAAGAACTCTTCCCTGTAGAGCTTTGATTAGTCCAGCCTTGTTATGAAATATGTCTACCCTCCTGCACAAGCACACCAACACTTGAAATTCCCATGAAACTACAACTTTGTTCTCCTGGTCTTTTTGAACATGGATTTCTTTCCTTTGCATATTTCTCCAGCAGTGGCATTGCTGACCAATGTTATAATTCTCTTTTGTGCACTTTTGAAGATCTGTCACACTGGTTCTCATATCTATTCTAATTTACTTCTCCACCAGTAGTGTACAAGAATTCTCTTTTCTCCACATTCTTGCCATTACTTGCTGTCTTTTCCTAGTAACCTTCTTGCTGGCAGCAGGTGACCTCCCACTATGATTTTGCTTTTTCATTTGCATTCCTTGATGGTTACTGAACTTGAGCAGTGTTTCCTAGTCCCAATGACTGTTCAAACTTTTATTCTGTTTCTTTTTATTCTTTGTTCCATGGCACTCTGAATACAAATAATTCATACTTTTTACTCTCTTCCATCTTATATTTGCATGTCTTATATTTGCATTGGACATTTAGCTGTCCAATCCTGTAGCTCCTATCTTTTCAGTACAGTCATATTCATCATTTAGATTGCAATTATTATAAAGCTCTAATGTTCCTCTTGTTTTAAATCTGCCTAGCTCCACTAATATAGTAACTACATTCTGCAGTTTTATATACTAGCTTATAGACCAACTTTCTCCAAAACAATTCCCTATAACATGGAGTTCTTATTTTACAAAAAAATAATTAGTAACTCAATAAAGAGAAATGTGACTTTGGAACCAGAGATACTTTTCACTGGAAATCTTCTATGAGGCTTCATGTCTACCTGGATTGCTCTCCACTCATTGCCATTCCATTGTCTGCAGCAATAATCAAGAATGAGATTGTATTCTTGTTTTGTAGATTGCTAACTCACCCTGTTCTGTCTTTGAAGTCTTGGGCAGCTTTGTCTAGTACTGAAAGACTGGCTCTCCTCTCACTGTGGCTTTCTCTTACATTGAAACTCTCTTTTTGCAGTTTTTAGTAACAAATTCTCCTTACCATTTCATATATAAGAGATGACTATCCTTCTTCATTCTCTGTTGGGACACTGTATGATCACTAGTATTGTTTTTGTTTGATAGCTTTATAGCTAGCATTTTTCCTTCAATTATTGTGTGGTGCTAATATTTTGTGATGTATTGTTTTCCTTGAAAATTAACTTTGGGTCTTTGTTTTGCCACTTACTATAGAATAAATTTTAGAAACTTATTTACTGTTCCTATTTCAGGACCATGTACACATTTTACCCATGTATAATATCTGATGTGGTCTCCTGCAATGTACACTAAGCAATTATACCAAGAAAACTAGGTGATGTGTATGTGTACATAAATAATTACATGCTATCATTAAAAAATAGAAATAACCTACCTTCAAAATAAAGACCTGTCAGTGGAAAAGGAGTTAAAATATGTTGTTTTTTCATAAGCAGCAAATTCTGGAGTGTATTCTGCAGGACTGCTCAGAGTGCTTCAGGGGAAGTCAGCCAACTTTTCATGGTGAAGATTCGATCAATAAAGGACCCTTAAACTGCCTTTTCCTCTTTGCTTGTTTCATCCTGTTCCCTCTCATGCACATTCTCCATGTCACTTAACTAAGTAAACTCACTGTCTCTGCACTTTCCTTGGGATCTGTTTCTAAGCCATTCTAAAATAATAGACAATTTCTATGCCAAAGTTGTTCGTTTATTTGTGAATACTGACAATTCCTCATTGTATTAGTTGATATTTCAATTTTGCTTGTTTAATTGACTATGAGACAAAAAAGTCAAGTCCAAATTGGCTTTGAACTTGTAATCTCTCTGCTTTTGCTTCTTGAGTGCTGAAATTATGAGTTTACCTCATCATATCCTCTTTTATATTAATTTTTTTAAAAAAGATATTTACTCTTCCTTATTTTTTTTAATCACTGACCTTTTATCAGCTTTCATCACCAATTTTGAAGCCCAGGAGAAAAAAAAATGGTACTGGTACTGACTCAGTAGTAGTAACTAAGGTAATAAAAAGTATGAAGTAAACCAATCAAGAAAGGATCATTTTCATACCATATGTAAATATTTTATCCTGTTATAAACATGCTATTTTAATTTGGACATATCTGCTTAATGATCATAAGAGACAAATTAATATGATTTCATTCTAATTATGATACTAAAAATCACAGTGTCCTAAATTGCAGGGAGATTTCTACAGTAAAATTGTTACTTTGCAGAATACTTACATTTTATGTCCTAATTTTGAATAGATTGCACTCCAGAATGAAATTAATACAATTTTAAATTTAAACAGTGGCAATATAATCTCACTCATAGTCCAACAACTCATTCCTCCTGAACTAAAGTTATTGGATGGTAAAGACTTGATATCTGTTTAGAATACAACTGAACATAAAAACAAAGAATACATAAAATGTGAGATGGCAAGCTTTCACAAAATTTGACAGTGAGTATGGGGATATGGCTTAGTTGGTAGAATGCTTGTCATAAATGCATGAAGATCTGCATTCAGCTGTCGAGCATCCACACACATACAAAACCTGTTGTGGTAATACATACCTCATTTCTTGGAAGAAGGGTAAGACTGGGAGAGACCTGTGTTTGACTGGCCAGGCAGCCTCGCCAAATCATTGACTCTATTTAAAGCAAGAGACCTTCTCTCAGAAAAAAATAGTGGAGAGCAATTGAAAAGGACAGCAACCTCAAATCTAGCCTCTAAACCCATTTTACAGATGTGCACACACAGCTGCCCATGCACATACACATCACACTGACAATGTAATAATGAGTATTTCTTAAGTGTGTAATGTAGATCTTGAGTACTTAAATCTTCTCCTCCTCAGTCCTCATGGTTTTAAACACTCTTGGATAATTCCACATTACTATGCTCATTACCTACCTCTGTGAAAAATATTCAGGCAGTCAGGCAATAAAAATAGCCATTCATTTACATGTCTGTGTTTTCTTCTGATGTCTTTTCCTCATCTAGTTTACTGGCTCAATAAAAATGGCCATGGTCATTCCCACAACTCTGTGGCTTACTCTGAGTCAAACAGATACACTCTATCTTTAAAAGGTGACAACCTCTTGGGATCTGGTTCCTTGATGAAGCATGTGAAGCACATAACATGACAGAATTTGTAGTTAAATTTCTGCATCAACTATTTAGGATGAAAATATTTGAGTATTAATGAGTCTATTGTGAAAAGTAGAACCTAAGACATAGAAACTAAAAACCAGATAAAAGCATGTTGTTATTTATAAAGCCTGTAGTGGTACTTCTCTTTAACAAATACTAAAGGGTCAGCTTGCTTTGTGTTGCAGTACTTTGTTATTTTAATGAATGGATATCTCCCTTGCATATTTCATCTAAGAGTTCTGGCAAACACTTTACACCTGTATAATAAAGGAATGAGAGAAAGAAGAAAATTTTCTTCTACTTATTCTATTTGCACAAACATATCATATCCACAGACAAGTTACAGGAAACAATGGGATACATGCTTATTCTTGTGCCTGTGAATAACACTGAAAGCTCTGATATCTGGGATTGCTTCTGCTACTAAATGGAAGAAGTACAGACTGAAAGCTGGGAGGGAGTCAGTCATTGCACAATGCGTGTGAAGATAGTACATTCCACTGCCCTAGTATTTAGATTATGTTTGAAGGTTAAGAACTAAAGAAAGAAGACTTGCTGATCACTTATAGTGATGAGTGGATTAAGTAAGTAATGACAAATCTTTGTGGATGTTGTTTTACATTATGGAAATGATAGATGAGGTGAACAATTTTGATATAATGAATTTGATTTCATTAAACACAGAGCTTGTAAGGATCTGCTTCTGGCATTTGGGACTTCTAATATATAATGTAATTTCATAGACATTGTAAACCATGAACTATTATTAAAGATAGGCATTGCAACAATTTTATAAATAAAATGTAATATCTAACCAGAGAAAAAGTTAAATCTATGACATTATGGAAGACAAAGTTTAACAAGATAGCCACAGTATTAGATAACTACCTAAAATTACACAATACAAATAACATTTAAAATTAAATAATTAAAATACTGCATTTACATGAAAACATAGAGCTCCTTCCTGAAAATAGAGTTTTGAGACATTCTGTAATAAAAATAAATTTACAAAGTTTAAAATCATTTGTTAATGTAGTCAGTAACTGTGAAGTGTCATTGTCAGGGATAAAATTTACTGAAAATTGTGGCAGTAGAACCCTTAAAACCATCCATAGTACGGAATGCAAGAACCCCACAAAATTTTCTGTTTGACATATAGTATACCTGATAACTGCTTGCAATTTGTATTGACAGTAATGCAGAAATATCTCAGATTAAGGAATGAGTGAGGGAAATTGAAATATGCAATGTTGAAAGTGGCTTGACATCTCAAATCCTAGGGTACTTCTGGTACTGAAATACTGTTCTACCATTTCCTATGTGTCTCTAGTTCTCAGAATTGTTGCTTTTGTTTATGGTAAGCAGATAATGGATAACATGGAGAAAAAAATTCTGACTACTTTAACAATTGCAGTTGTTTAGCCATGTTAAGTTGCCTCCTGACAAAATTTCACAGAGTGAAAAGACCTCTAAAATGTTCCCGACTTCACTAAGAAGTGGAAGTAACTGATGTTTGCTTATAACTGTCACAACGTACTTTGATGCCACTTTGTCTACAATCCAGCTGATACTGTTCATTATTGAAATAAATGTAGCATGGCCAGCCAAGCCTGCCAGAGAAGTAAGCAGGCCAGGGAAGAAGACAGGTCATTTTCAGATCTTGACTCTCTCTCCTCTTGTGAAAATGCAATCCCCCAAACTTATCCCCAGCTCTGTAGTGGATTAACTACTGTGGCCTCTCCTCCCTCTCCAGCCCCATTCCAGGGAACTGAGCAGATCCTTGTAGGACACCCTGCTTTCCCCACTGTTGTAGACACTCTCAGCCTGTATTCCTCCCTTGTAATCAACTTCCATTCCTAAGTGTTAGTTCCTAATACCTACAAATACATTATACTCAGAACCCCCAGTGGCCAACCTCTCAGGATCCCAGAATCATTCAATAAGGTAACATAAAACTACCATATTCTCTGGAAAACAAGGGAAGAGAACAGAAGCCATGGAACAAAATACTCCCCCCTACACAAAGACAAGATCAGATATCAGCACCTAAAATTACAGTAATCCCAAAACCAGATGTATAGATGCCAGTGAAAAACACAGTCAACAAGAGACAGGAAAATGTGTTTCCACTAGAGTTCAGCAACCCTGCTACAGTAGGTCCTTCATATTGTAATATAACTGAAACACAAGACAAAGAGTTCAAAATAGATTTTATGAATGTGTTAGAGTTTCTTGGGGAGGAAATGAATACATCTCTTAGTGGAATCTATGAACACATAAACAAAGAGTAGAAGGAAACAAATAAACAGTTCAAGGTCCAAAAGTAAAGGTATCAATCAATCAATCAATCAGTCAATATGGAACTGAAAAATTTAGGAACTCAAAAAGAAATTCAGGGCCAAGCTTCATCAACAGAATGGAGACAACCTCAGGCATTGAAGACAAAATTAGAAGAAATTGATCTTCTGTTAAATAAAAATTTAAGCTTTAAAAAGTCCAGGCACAAAACATTCAAGAAATCTAGGACACAATGAAAACACCGTGTCTAGAAGTAATAGGGATAGAGGAAAGAGAAACCCAGGCACAGAACATATTTTCAAATAAGTCATAGAAGAAAATTTCCCTAACCTAAAGAAGAAGGTTCCTATAGATCTTTAAGAAGCATAAGGAATAGCAAATTCATTGGACCAGAAAAGAAAGACCTATTGGCCCCTAATAACCCAAACACTAAATATATAGAATAAAGTAAGAATATTAAAAGCTTCAGGGACAAAGACCAAGTAACATATGAAGGTAAACCTATTAGCAAAAAAAATCAGAAGGGCCTGGACAGATATGTTATAGACTCTAAGAGACCAAAGATGCCAGCCCATTCTACTATACCTATCTAAACTTTCAATTACCATATATGGAAAGAAAGAAGACATTTCATGATTAAACCAAATTTAAGTAGTATTTCTATATAAATCCAGCTCTACAAAAGGTGAAAAACAAAAACAAAACAAAACAAAAAAAACCCCTTCAACCTGAAGAGGCTCACCACACCCAAGAAAACACAACGAATAAGTAATTCAAAACTAGAGGTGAGGGGAAATATACCATAAAAACAAAACAAAACAAAAAAAAACAGGAATCAACAAACATTGCTAAATAACAACACTTAATATTAATTCCTAAATAAAATGGCACCGACTAACAGAATGGATGTAAAACCAGGATATGTCTTTGTGCTGCATGTAAGGAATACACCTTAACAACAAGGATAGAGAACACCTCAGGGAAAAAAAGATGGAAAAAGATATTCAAAGCAAATGGACATGAGGAACATGCTGGTACAGCCATTTTAATATATAACAAAATAGATTTCAAATCAAAACTAATTAGAAAAAATAGGGAAGGATATAACACACTTGTCAAATGAAAAAGCTACCAAAAGACACTAAAATTCTTAACATTTATGCACCAAACCAACACAAGTGTATTCGAGCTTTCTTTGGATTGCTAGTTCCTGCATAATGACACAGAGACTTTTTTAAATTACGAAAGCTTGGCCTTAGCTTAGGCTTGTTCCCCAACTAGCTCATAAAACTTAAATTAGCCCACTTATACTAATTTAGGGTCTGCCATGTGACTTGTTACCTCTCCTCAATACCATATGTCCAACTTCCTCTTTGTCTGGCTGACAAATCTCTGCACCTCTAATCCATTCCCAGAGTTCCTTTCTCTCCCCAGAAGTCCCACTTATCTTCTCTTACCTAACTATTGCCCATTCATTTCTTTAGTAAACCAATCCAAATGTGCCTTAGGAAGGTGAGGAAAGACAGAAACACAACTTCACACAGTGCACAAAAAGATTATCCTAACACACAAGGGCGCCAAAGTTCATAAAAGAAACACTACTATACCTTAAGTCATATATTGAGCCTCACATACTGAGAGTGGCTGACATTAATACCCCATTCTTGATAATATTTAGGTCATCTAGACAACAACCAGAGATATGATAGAGCTAACTGATGTTATAAACCAAATATTTACGGAACTGATATTTATGGAACATTTTATAAAAACACAGAAAATACATATTTTCTGAGAACCTCATGGAAACTTCTCCAAAACTGATTACATACTTGAACACAAAACAAGCCTCAATAGATAGAAAAAAATTGAAGTAACTCCCTGCATCCTGCTGACCAGCTTGAATTAAATCTGGATATCAACAACAACAAAAAGTATACAAAGTCATGGAAACTGAACAACCTACTACTGAATTAAAAAAAAATAGGTCAAGACAAAAATTAAGTAAGAAATTAAAAATTTTCTAGAATTGAATGAAAATAAAATACAACATTCCCAATCTTATGGAACACAATGAAAATGGTTCTAAAAGACAATTTCATGTCCTAAGTTTTTCCAAAAAACAAGAAGGGAATAAGAATATACCTAAAAACAAACAAATAAACAACAACAAAAAGTCAGTACAAAGACTCAATGAAATGAGTTGGGTTTTTTTTTTTTTTTTGAGTAAGTCAGTAAGATTGGCATGTTTCCAAATTAATTAAAATGAAGAAAGAGAAGATCCAAATTAACAAATTTGGAGAGAAAGGAAGACATAAAAAAAGACACTGAGAAAACCCAGAATATAATAAGGGCATACTTTGCAAACCTGTGTGCCATAAATTTGGAAAGTCTAAAACAAATGGATAATTTTCTTGATACATACAAATTACTCAATTAAATCATGATCAGATACTTAATTTAACCAGAGTTGTAACCAATAGTTAAATAGAATCAGTCATTAAAAGTCTCTGAAACAAAAAAGCCCAGGACCAGAGGGTTTTAGCACAGAATTCTACCATACTTCCAAAGAGTTAATGCCAATAATCCTCAAACTATTCCACAACATAAAAACAGAAAGAACATTGTCAGATTCACTTTTAAAGGACACAATTACCCTTATATGCAAACCATATAAAGACCCAGGAAAGAAGGAAAACTACAGATGAGTTTTCCTTTTGAACATAAATGTAAAAATTCTCAATGAACTATTTGCAAACTGAATCCAAAACACAACAAAAAGATCATCCATGATGATGCATTAGACTTCACACCAGAGATGAAGGGATGGTTCAACATGTGTAAATTGATAAATGGAATCCATCATATAAACAAACTGAAAGACAAAAGCTACATGATCATCTCACTAGATCCAGAAAAGGCCTTTGACAAAATCCAACACCCCTTCAAGATCAAAGTCCTAGAGAGCTTAAGAATAAAATGGTCATACCTCAACATAAAAAAGTCAGTTTACAGCAAACTCATAGTCAATATCAACTTAAATTGAGAGATATTTGAAGGAATTCCACTTATATCAGGAACAAGGAAGACAAAGTTGTTTATTCTCTCCATACCTATTCAATATAGTACTTGAATTATTAGCTAGAGCAAAAACAAACAAACAAAGAAACAAAAACAAAAAACACTGGAGGAGATCAATTGAGCATAAATTAAAAAGTAAAAATTGAAAGCACATTTATTTGTAGATGACAGGTTTGTATATATAATTAAAACTAAAAATTTCCCCTGGGAACTCCTACAGCTGATAAACACTTTCAGTAAAGTATTAGGATTAGGATAAAAATTAATCATTAAAATCAGTAAACTTCCTATTTATGGATCTAACAGAATGAGAATAAAATCAGGGAAACAATGTCTTTCATAATAGCCTCAAATAATATAAAATATCTTGGGGAAAATCTAAGCAAGCAAGTGAAAAACTTATATGACTAAAAACTTTAAGACACTGAAGAAGGAAATTGAAGAATATATCAAAGGGTGGAAAGATCTCTTATGCTAGGGTATCAATAGGATTAATATAGTAAAAATGACCATCCTACCAAAGGGAATCTCCATCAATTCAATGCAATCTCCACCATTCAAAACAGATCTTCACAGATCTTAAAAGGACAATTTTTAACTTTATATGGGAGAACAAAAAACCCAAGATAGCTGTGGGATGATCTTTCTGTACACTGTGAAGATTTATTACTGTGATTGGCTTAATAAACAAGCTGTTTGGCCAATAGCCAGGCAGGATAAGTTTAGGCAGAAAAACCAAACTAAGAAGGGGAAGAAGAAGGGTAGAGTCCAAGGGTCACCAGTCAGACACAGAGGAAGCAAGATGAGAATGCCATACTAAGAAAATGTACCAAGCCATGTAGTTAAAAATAGATAAGAATTATGCTTTGATTTAAGTGTAAGAGCTAGTTAGTAATAAGCCTGAACTACCAGCTGAGCATTTATAATTAATATAAGCCTCTGTGTGGTAATTTGGGAAGTGGCTGCCAGGTATTTAGGAGTTGCTGATGAGACAGAAACTTCTGTTTACACAGGATAGCTAAAACATTCATGAATAGGAAAAAAAAAACTGGTGGAGGTATCACTCTCTCAGGTCTCAAATTGTACTCCACAGGTAGGATAATAAAAAACATCATGATATTGGCATGAAAAACAGACATGTTGGTCAATGCAATCTAATGGAAAACCCAGACAGGTATCCACACACTTTTGGGAACATGATTTTTGATTGAAAAAAATCCTGAAATACACAACTGGAAAAAAGACAGCATGGCATCTTCAACAAATAGTGCTGTCCATACTGGATGACTGCATGCAGTTGAATACAAATAGATCCACACTTATCACCTGCACAACACTCAACTCCAAATGGACAAACGACCTCCAAATAAAAGCAGACACACTGAATCTGATTGAAGTGAAAGTGGAGAATAACCTTAAACTCATTAGTACAAGGAAATATTTTCAGAATAGAACACCAATAGCACACTCACTAAGATCAACAATTAGTAAATTGAACCTCATGAGACAGAAAAACTTCTGCATGGCAAAGGTCACCATTATTCAGACAAAGCAACTGCCAGCATAAAGGTAAAATAATTTTTACCAACTACACATCCAATAGAAGACTGTTATCTAAAATATCAAAAGAACTTGAAAAGCTAGATATCAGTAAAACAAATAACCCAACTTAAAAAGGGGTACAGATATAAACAGAAAATTCCCTAAAGAGGAATCTCAAATGGCTGAAAAACTTTAAAAATGTTCAACATTACTCTTCATCAGGGAAATGCCAATCAAAACTACTTTGAGAATTAATCTTACAACCATCAGAGTTGCCAAGGTCAATAAAAGAAAGAACAGATCATGCTGATGAGGATATGGAGTAACAGGAACACTCATCCATTATTGATGGGAGGGTAAACTTGTACAGCTACTATGGAAATCAGTGTGACAATCCCTCAGGAAGATGAGAACTCATCTACCTCATATCCAGCTATACTACTCTTGGGCATATATCCAAAGGTTGCTTCACCCTACTACAAGGACACTTGCTCAAACATGTTCATTGTTGCTGTATTCATAATATTCAGAAATTAGAAACAACCTAGGTTTCCCTCAAAAGAAGAATAGATGAAGAAAATGTAGTAAATTTACAAAATGTATTACTCAGCTGTTAAAAAATTACGTCATGAAATTTGCTGGTAAATTGATAAAACTAGAAAAAAAGTCATCCTGAGTGAGGTAACCCATACCCCCAAAATATAAATATGGTATATTTTCACTTAGATGTTGTATTAACAGTTAAGTCAATGATAATAAACCTATTATCTGTAGAACCACAGTGTTTAGGTATAAAGTAATGAACTAGGATGGAAGAATAGACCTTCCTTGTAAGGAGAAGCAGAATAGAAAGATATGGATGGTTGGAGGGGCCCTTGAGACAGGAAGATTAAGTGTGGCGGGGGAGTGAAGAGGGCTTCATGGGAATGAATACAAGAGAGACACCTAAAATTGAGTGGTAATATGAAAACTTAATACATTAGAAGCTTTGCAAAATATATACATATATGATGGTAATCTAAATGAAATCACCAAATAACTGAGAAGGCAGATGCCCACGTAAACATCTCTTGTCAACTAATGAAGCTTCCAGCACCAGGAGTGGGTTACATCTAATTGATTTCTTGGCCAAAGGGTTCCCGGTGGAACCCACGAGTAATCCATGTTGTTTTCAAGGCTATAGGTTGCTTTCCACAAACTCACAACAATGTCTTATTGCTGAAGACAGCACCCACAGATCTCACTGAACACAGAGAAATAATGCTATTGCCTAAGTAATGCTATTGCCTATCTAAAGCCTTCACCTTTTGGGGTTAGTGATCTTGGTATAGGAAGCCACTTTTCAAGCTACCAAAGGAGAACCATAATCACCTAGTCAGCTACAAAACCTTTGATCTGCAATGATGTCTTGCCTTAAAGATATTTAGTGCAATGGACACACAAAGCTTGTTGGAGTAACCATCAATATTTTATCAGAATAAAGGCCCACTCCACGAGATAGGACCAATACCCAAGTGCTCTGCTCAGGGGACCGAAAACCTAAGACTAGATAGTGTAGAGACCTAAAGAAAATCCAAATACTACTGTTCTACTAAAGAGACATAGCAATAATATGACTCCTGAAAGAATCCTGCAATACTCATAGATCAGTGCCTTCTTCAGTCATCATAGGGGAGGCTTGCTCCTGCAGCATTTGGGAACAAACACAGAGACCCACAGCCAGACAATATATAGAGAGTTAGAGATCTTGAAACACTCAGCCCTATATGGAATGTCTTTATCAAATCCCTCCTCTTGGGCTCAAAGAACTCCATGGAAGAGGAAGTGGGAAGAGTATAAGAGCCAGAGGGGATGAAGGACATCAAGGAAACAAGGCCGAGCACATATGAACTCAGAGGCTGAGGCAGTACTCACAAAGCCTGTACTGGTCTGCTCCAGATGGTGTCCTAGAACTCAAAGTAGAAATGGACCCATGACCCCTGAGCTAGAAGCAATCTCCAATTCATAGTCACTTACAAATGAAAACTTAATTTTCCCCAAGGGAGTCTCACCGGGGAAAGAAGCCACACTTAAGGGTAGGCATCATGTCCAGTAGTAGATGGACAACAGGAAACAAATGCCAGTGGCCTCTACAGAGGCTCCCTTTCTCTGAATGTGGTGTTAGAACTTCTTTTCTGATGGATTTATTTTTATTTTTATTTTACTATTATTTTAACCTCATAGGTCCTTTGCATAGTTACTATGGGTTTTGTTTTTATGTTTTTATGGTATTCCTGAGTGTATGAATGAGTGGGTCTCTGCATCTCTACCTGCTTATTATGCCTTTTCTTTGGCGCTCTTATTTCTTTGTTTTGTCCTATTTTATTTCATTTTACTTTTTCTATTACTACCCTCATCTGTCCGTTTTCTAAGGAGAGACTGAATGGAGGTGGATCCAGACAGGATGGAGTGGGGAGGAACTGGGAAGAGTGGATGGAAGGGAAATAATAATTAGGATATATTGTAAGAAAAATAGAACTTTTCTCAATAAAAGAAAAAAATAAACATATCACACATATTACATAAAATACAGTAAACAAATGGTAGCCCTTTTAAACAGTTTTGTAGAAAGGGATATGTGTAGGAATAACTAAAATTGATTATGTAGCATTTGTCCAGCACATAAGACATAAGGGTCATGTGCTCCTTTTGATTTGTAAAGTACTTGATTCTGGAAGAATTCTTAGACACACAATTCCATGAATCTCAATTATGGCATTTGCAAATAGGAGATGGGCATTTGTCAGTGCAAAGTGACTAAGAAAAAGCATTTGAGAGGATGGGACATTGTACTTTCCTCCTCACATCTACAGAGCTTCCTCATTACTCGTACAATCTAAGTTCCTCTCTGATCCTCTTTAAAACCTTTTGTTGGTGTTTGTTTGTGAACTTACCATGTTCTTTATTGAATATGGTGCCATTCATAAGATAAAATCCACTGGAATCAGTGGAAAGACCGAATGCTAGGCACAATCTTTGTAAGGAGAGTCCCATTCTTGTGAAGTTGCTGTTTGGAATTTTAAATTAATGAATGTCAGTCATCCACTGTAACCTGTTGGAGAGACACCAGAATTAAGGTTCAGAATAAATGTGTTCTTTGGCTTTCTATTGGATTTCTGGGAACCTGTTATGATGCTTTGTTGACTTAGTGGTTTTGTAAGATATAATTAACAATTACAGAGTTTTTTTTAATCAGAAACAAAATGCATTTTGTGGGGTAAAAATTTAAGGCTATACACAAAGGAAGACTATTATCAATAAAAGACATTTTTAGTATATTTAAAATAAACTATGTTTAGTCATTATATTTCTCTTTTCCACATGTCATATATGCAAATAAACCACAAAAATAAGGAATTATTTATCCTAATTTCAGATATTTTTATTTCAGATACTTTTTGTAAAAGACATTTCTAATAATGTGTCATATATATGCCATATATATATATATATATATATATATATATATATATATATATATATATATTGGGTTTTTCAAGTCAGGGTTTCTCTGAGTAGCCCTGGCTGTCCTGGAACTTGCACTGTACACCAGACTGGCCTTGAACTCAGAGTTATTCCTGCCTCTGTCTACGTAGTGTTGGGATTAAAGGTCTGAATCATCATTACCTAATGGTACTTTGAAAGAGGTGGAATGCATGATATTAAACATAGTAACATTGGGCTTCCTCCCTTCACACATAGATTCACAGATATGTGCAAAACACATTTTATTAACGTTCAAAGCTCTTGTTGAAATTCAGGTTACAAATGACACAGTGCAGAACAAACCAATGAAATCCATTCAGAGCCAACAACAACAACAACAATAAAAACACAAGGCTCCCACATCATCAGAACTGTATTGTTGAGTGCTGAGTTGAGATAATCAATTTCCCTTAAAACATGAATTAAATAAATAAAAACTCATTATGACCACAGAAAGAAAATGGCCTGACATTCCTGGGTAACTTCAAAACTCTCTCATTCATGAAAGCCCAAGAGTTTATGTAGAACTTTAACCTGGGCATTAATGAGGTGACTATTAATTTCTTCCGTATATCACTAAACTCCTGAAACACAGACTTCTGTGGTTTGTGTGGGAAATGTACCCACGCTCTTCCATGTTAGAAGCTTGGTTCCCAGCTGCGGATCCTGTTTGTGAGGTGCTAGAACCTTTGGACAAAATCTTCCTGTAAAGGTTCAACACAATTAGGTCATTGTGTTGAACCTTTACATTTCATAAAGCTTGGTCTTGCTTATTTTCTGCTCTCTGCTTTTGATCACCCAAATGTGAGTAAGCAACCTCCTGGCCCTGCCACAGAGGCAAGAACTCATGGTGCCATACCTTCTTGGCTATCATCGATGTACTCTCAAACCATGAGGCAAAAAAGGAACCTTGTCTCCCTTCAGTGGCTTGTGAAGTACTTAGTCACCAACACAAACAAACAAACAATACAAACATTCTCTGACTTTGTTTTATGGAGAGCACAAATAAAGCATAATTAAGACTGTGATCAAAATAAAATGCTAAAGAACAATTATAGATGCATCTCAAATAGACTGGGCAACAATTTTTGGCTGAAGAGACATCTAATTTATAATGTGAAAGCAAACTATATGTGATTTTGGTGAATCAGTGTAACAACATTCCAGACAAAGTTCCAAGTGCAGGGAGGAAGGAAGAACTAGGGATAATTTTGAATTCAAAACTGAAATAATTCATTTTGGTTAAAGCATATGATAAAAGCCAGAGAACTGACAAAGCTGTCCACGGATTATATGTGCATGCTTCCATGCACCATGAAGGTGATTATAGTAACACCCAGTCAAATATTAGAGCCACTTCCTTGACACATCTTGCATGGCTTGGGTCCTGGAACTTTAACTAGGGTTAATGAGTGAATGAAGAAAGGACATATACAGACACACAAACAGGAATCTTGAGTGTGCTGTGGTGTGTGCAGTCTGGCAGAGCTTCACCTACTACCTCCGGAAACCCAGAACCACAGAGGGGAGGTGTCAACTAGAATCATTAGGAGGTTCCTGTAGGTGAGCATTCTTAGGTTGCACCATCTGTGAAAACTGGCAGATGCCAGTTTTTGTACACATAAATCAGTCAATCAATTGTTTACAAAACCTCGTACTTGGACTCTGAGGAAAGCTTTGCCATTCCTTTGGCCTCACCACATAAGGTGGCTGAGACAGTCAAGTTGCAGATGTGGTCATGCCCATATCAACAATACATATTCCCTCAGGACTTACCTCATTCAAGGCTTTCTCTACTGTCTCTAAGAAAAGGCACATGTCATATGCGTATGTTCCTGAGCACTATGAAGGTGATTATGGTGGTGGCTAGTCGGGAACTGGAGACATTTCAGGAGAGGAGTCTACTGATGGAACAGAGAACTAGTGATCAGCTTTGCACAGTTGTCATGGGACTCCACAGATAGTTGTATGAACATTTTATGAATGGTGGGAAATAGAGGACTTGTAAGCTGGGTTTTTGTTTTTGCCACCACCTACATTTCATTGTCATCATAATATAAAATTAAATACAAATAATTTCCTATATACAAGTAACTTAAATTCTGAAGTGGTGGTGAAGAGTCTATGGACACTTCTTTTCTTTCTTCCAGCAATGTCTGAAGCTCCACATATAGAATATATTGAAGTCATAACTATCCTCTGCCAGTCTAGAAACAAAACAAAACAAAACGTTTTGCTTAAGGTAAAGTCCAGAGTTCCTAATAGTAATACTGTCTATGTTTCAGAAATTGTGAGACTGGTGTTGAATATTTATAACCTATTAACTGTGTGAGATTCACTATGTATTCTAATACAGCCTACTCCTTCTTATGATATTGTAGAATGTAGATTAAGACCTACTTATGTCTGTTTCCAGCATCAGTGATCTACAATGAAAATTATTTTGAGAATGTTGCCATGGAGTCTTGAATAAAATATTTTAGTGTTGGATTTGTGAAATATATGCTTAGGCCAATTACTGGAAATGCACACACACACACACACACACACACACACACACACACACACACACACACACATGTATGTATAAAAATAAATAAAAATTCATATTCAATATAGGGTATATTGAGTATTATATAAACGATAGTCAAAGACATTTTAAGTGAGATAGAAATGTACAATCAAATCTTACAAAATATTTTGCCAATCACTCAACTTAGTAAATTTCTGAAAGATGTGTCTTTTTCCCCACACGAAGACCTACTTTTCTACCTAGTTCCTGAACTGCTCTTGTAAACTTGGCTTGATCCTCTTAAACAGGATTGGATGACCTTCTCTCTGTCCTTGCTTTACAGAATCATATTTTCTTTCTTTTCTAAAATACTATGAGATTCCTTACAAGAATTACCCACTGAGGGCACATAGCCAGAGCATGCACATTCTTTAACACATTTCCAGGATTGGATTTGATTGAACTGTGCATGTCTGTGAAAGAAAAAAACATAAGTGAGAATAGCCAGCAATGCTTCCTTTTCTCAACGTGTTTGTCGAACAAGACAAACTACCACTTGTCAATGTCTGACACCTAGGGCAGAGAAACCTCATGCATTCTAACTACTGTTTCATTAGACTTAAGGTACACTTATGCCTTGAGAGGAAATTCCACATTCAATATATCAGGGTTAGTTATAATATTTAAGGGAAGTATTTTAATTCACAGAACCCCTGGTCCTTTTCTCCATTCTCCAAATGACAAAATACTATTTCTCCTAACAGATCATTTCAATTTTTCCCACTATTTATTCCTTATTAATTACATAAAATAATGATATTATCATTATGACATTTCATATATGTATATAATATACTATGATCACATTCACACGTCATTGGTCTCCTATCCCACCTCCTTTTTCCCAGTAGTTACTTTCCTCTTGCTAAATATTCCTTCCTATTTTCTGGACTTTTTTTTAATTTTTAAATTTAGACTGTACTGGTATGGTTTGTCTTTCTGAATGTAGCTTATTTTGTTTAATCTGATGAAGTTCAGAAGTCCAGCTTTATTCATTTTCCTACATATATGATTTGATTTTCTCTCTGGGTATATCTACCTCTGACCCTCCCCAGCCCATCCCTGTTATGTTTATGTATTTTCCATTGCTTTCTCTCTAGCTTAAGACTTAAAGTTTACAAGGTTCAGGAAATTACAGAACTTATATGTTCTTTGCCCAAGATTATATCAAGACTAAACAATTTCTAGTAAGAGGAGACTCTCTAATCTACTCAGCTGGTACAAGTTGTGCAAGGAGCTCCTGATACATGACTTTCATGAGTCATCCCCTATGCTGAGGTGGGCTTCCCTCAGACACAACTGGCTTTGAGTCATCAATACTCTTGTAATTAACCCCTCACCCATATAACTCTAAGTAACCCCATTCAGTTCACTGCCTTCCTAAGCTATGGTGGATTTCTTGATCTGCTCTTTTGTCTGTGTCCTATTTAGGTTGAATTGATGTTAGTTCACTCAATGCTGTGTGCTCTGCACATGTATGTGCACAACATTTTCTTCATTGTTCCATTCATAGGTTCCTTGACTGATTGTGTAACTTGGCTATTGTGAAAGGTTCTAAAATAAACAGGAGTATGCAGAGTTAATACTCACATGCTATTAATGTTTAAAGTCTTACTGGAAATGTTTAAAAATTTTATCTCTCTACTTAATTTTTTAATTAAACATTTTATGAGGTTTTGAGAATTTCATAAAGTGTGTTTTGATCATATTCACCTCTTCCCCTAGCTATTCTCATATTCAACACCCCATTCCTATCCTTTCAAAATTATACTTCCTTTTTTTAACAAATCAAGATTAATTTATGAGGCCAAGATATTCCTGAGTGTGTGACCTTCCACTGAAATATAGCCAATCTACCAGGGGCTATACTCTTAGTGAAAAATGACTCACCCTCTCCCTGAAACTAAGAATTGCCAAAAGTTACATGGCTTGGAAGGAAATTTTACCCATGCACTCTTTCCAAGCTGATATTTGGTCTAGGACAGACTTGCACAGGTCTTGTATATGCTGTCATCACTGCTATAAGTTCAGAAGACACAGTTTCCTTGTAGTCATCCATCATTTCTGGTGCTTACACTCTTTCTGCCTTCTCTTCTTCAATGATCTCTAAGCCTACAGAGGAATAGTTACAGTGTATATGTTTCATTTTGAGAATTCTACAATCTCTTATTTTCTGCACCTTGGCTAATTGTAGATCTCTGTGTTGTTTAGCATCTATTGTAAAGAGAAGTTTCTTTGGTGGAGGCTGAGCAATTAAATAATTGTGGCTATCAAGAGTCATGATGAGTCAGTTTAATGCTACACTCATCTAACAAAATAATAGTAGTATTTTCTCACCAAGGACCTATGATCTTTTGTCTTATCTGAGTTTCTATTGCTGCTGTTTTTAGAAAGAAAATGGCCCCTATAGGCTCACAGGGAGTGGCGCTATTAGGAGGTATGACCTTGTGGAGTAGGCATGGCATTATTGAACGAAGTGTGTCTCAGTCACTTCCTGCTGCTTGTAGATCCAGATGTAGAACTCTCAGCTACCTCTCCAGCACCATGTTTGCCTGTGTGCCGCCATGCTCGTCACCATGATGACAATGGACAAAACCTCTGAACTGTAAGCAAGCCTCATTTGAATGTTTTCCTTCATAAGTGTTGTCTTGGTCATAGTATCTCTTCGCAACAATAGAAACCCTAAGACAATTGCTGTCCTAAAACACTATAAGCAAAACCAACTTGGGGTGTAAAGAATATATTTCATCCTACAACTCTCAGATTGCACTCTATCACTGAGGGAAGTCAGAAGAGGATTTCAAGTAGTAGTAACCAAAGAGTAAGCAAAAACTGAAGAGGAATTCTGTTTACTTGCTTGCTCCTGAGGTTTACTCACCCTGCTTTTATACTGCATCCAGGACCATCAGTCCAGGGAAGGCATTGCTCACAGTGAGCTGTCCTTCCTCTACCAATCATCAACCAATAAAATGTCTGACAGACTTGCCCACAGACTAATCAGGTTTGGACATTTTACCAAAATTAATTTAGCTTTATGTGAACTTGGTGTAAAACTAGCCAACACACCTGTCTCACCACAGTTCTTGGCCTGATAATGGTGCAAGGTGTGGATTTTATCTTCTGGTGTAAAACTTAGACCCAATCAGAAAATTATTGGTTACACTTATGAACATTTGACTACTATTGTACTTGTGGGTATATCTCGCCAGTTCTATCATTATTGAGATAAGTAGGGTTAACAGTTGGATAAGAATTAGTATTATTTCCCCCCTCTTACTATCCTGCCTAGCACCATTCAGCACTATGAAAGCTAGCCTGCAGTGATAAAGCTTCCAGGTGAGCATCAGCCTGATTTCTCCATGTTGTATGACTCAAGTATGTGATTATCTTCAGTAATATGATCTTAACAACTTCTGGAGCCAACCAAGAACATTGACAATAATCTGAAGTGTTTGAGGGTCTATGGAGACTCACTAGACAATAACTTAAAAGAAGTAACTTGTTGCTAGAGTTTTCCTGCCTGGCCCACAGTCAGGACAAATCTCTCTCACCCACCAGTCCCAAGCCGCTCAAACCCGATCAAGTAAACACAGAGACTTATTTTGGTTACAAACTGTATGGCCGTGGCAGGCTTCTTGCTAACTGTTCTTACAGCTTAAATTAATCCATTTCTATTAATCTATACCTTGCCACGTGGCTTGTGGCTTACCGGTACTTTACATCTTCCTTATCTTGATGGCGGCTGGCAGTGTCTCCCTTGCTCAGCCTTCCACTTCCCAGCTCTCTTCTCCTCCTTGTCCCGCCTATACTTCCTGCCTGGCCACGGGCCAATCAGTGATTTATTTATTGACCAATCAGCAACACATTTGACATACAGACCATCCCACAGCACCTCCCCTTTTCTTTTCTTATAAAGGAAGGTTTTAACCTTTACACATCTCCAAAGTCAGCTTGGTATATTTGGGAATTTGGGCGTAGTTTCTCTTACTACTTCCTGCTGGAGGGGGGCGCTGTATCTTCTGGGGAAACAAAGAAAATTTTAGGATTATGGAGTAGTCCATGAGGCTGTATCGTCTGAGCCAGTTGCCTTGAAACCATTCTGGATGTTGGATCATCTGGGCCTTGGTGTCACCTTTCAGGGGGTCTTGGCTGGTCAAACCTGATGTATCTTACTCTGGAACAAATCCATAGCCTCTTGCTTTTTGTGGAAACAAAAGAGACTCTTTTCCAAAGCAACATATCCTTACATCCAAATTTTGAAGTCAAAGTATCTTTAAAATATACGTACTGGTTTAACTCAGCTTCCTTTACAATCAAACATCTCTCTGTAGTTAAGAATCCCAAAGACAGCACAATCCAGACTCTCTGTGTAATAGTCATCTCTACGTGGCTTATTTTTTATATTAATTTTACTGTCTCTTTAAAGACTTTATTTTTTAAAACCATGTATTTGTTTCTATATTGTATATATCACCTTTTTTTTTGTCTCTTTCAAGCCTACGTATATTTTACACACATTTTAAACTATTACATCTGAATCTGTCTTATTGTGAATCTATTGCTTTAAGCTGCAGCAGCTGTGGCTGCTGGCTCCGCCCACCTCAGCTTCCCAACATGGCGGCAGTATGCTTACCGCCAGCTCTGGGAGCCATCGTGGGTCTATGCTTTTATCCAAGCAGCGTGTAGCCTAGAAACCTCTTTTGTTTTGTACTAGCAAAGGCTAAATCCACAATGTAGCTTAATGTGCCACTTGCAGAGGCCTCATTCCCGCCATACTGCAGGTTGAGCGCTCACGCCAGCAACCCGCCAGTAGCTCAAACCGGCAGCTGCAGCTCATTTGAGAGAGACAATTAGGAAGCTGTTTTTAGCTCCGTTTTAGAATCTTTTTTCTCAGGTTTTAGGTGGAAACTCTTGCCACCACATTGGACGCCATTTGTTGTTAGAGTTTTCCTGCCTGGCCCACAGTCAGGACAAATCTCTCTCACCCACCAGTCCCAAGCCGCTCAAACCCGATCAAGTAAACACAGAGACTTATTTTGGTTACAAACTATATGGCCGTGGCAGGCTTCTTGCTAACTGTTCTTACAGCTTAAATTAATCCATTTCTATTAATCTATACCTTGCCACGTGGCTTGTGGCTTACCGGTACTTTACATCTTCCTTATCTTGATGGCGGCTGGCAGTGTCTCCCTTGCTCAGCCTTCCACTTCCCAGCTCTCTTCTCCTCCTTGTCCCGCCTATACTTCCTGCCTGGCCACGGGCCAATCAGTGATTTATTTATTGACCAATCAGCAACACATTTGTCATACAGACCATCCCACAGCAGTAACTCATTCCCAGTACTGGGTATTTTATGTGTTGGTGTATGGTGTCTAGTGGAAACACTGTTGGTCCTATATAGCATAAAATTTTTTTTTAGCAATTTTAGCACAATATAACTATGGAAGCTCTTACAGTAATAGATCTGTCAAGTTGGGTAGTCTAGTCTATATAAAAGAAGAGGCTATAGGAGAACATGACTTAACTATGTATCATCTGATAAAACATATTGCCTGGGTAAAAGGAATCAAATAGAATCACATAATCTTTATGAAAAATATATATTTGAGTATAAATATCTGGTTATGAAGTGTATTGTTGCTATGCTATGTAGATCTGTATCTCAAAATAGCATATGTCTAGTTATTTATGGGAGGAATTCAAGGATAGGTTGGTAGTGTTACTCCAGATAAACATTGCCAACAATTCACAAAGGGTTTGCTTTTATAACTCTTTGGATTGGAACATTTAAATTTTCACTAAATTTTAAAAAACTATCTTTTGTATCTGAAAAGGATATATTCAGTAAGTCATTTATGTCCTAAATTACATGACATCATATTTAAATTTGAAAAAGTTTCAATCAGTTACCAGTCTTTTTTTGGAATCATTTTTTGCCTAGGTTCTGTGTACATAGAATATAAAACATCTACCTAGGTTCTGTGACACTTTCTAGTATCACATTTGCATAGTAGGGAGGTACTCACCATAGAGACTACTTGAACACAGGTTCAAGCCAATATAAAGTCTTTATTAGCCAGGTGGTAAGCACACTGGGTGTTAGGGACCTAAGTGCAGTCCTGAGCCTTTCTGAGGGTGAGCTTTTAAGCACAAAAAATATATCCTGGGTCAATACATCTCTCAGTTAGCAAGAATAGTTAGACAGAAGCAGAATTACAGAAGTCAAAAGCAAGGTTGATACATTTAAGGGCTTTCCCAAAACTGTGGACTTTGATGGATTAGGTCTTTGTTCTCCTCTTGGCAGGTGTTGTCCCCTGTGTGCTGAGTTCCAGGGCTTGAATGGTACTTCCATTGTGGTGTCAGTTTGGTTAAGGTCGGGGGGGTGTCCACCAAAGTCTGAGGGGCTGATAGAACATAATTGTGAGTTCAGTGCCTAAGAGCATTTTAAGTCATTTAGACACATTTTCATTGCAGTGACATTATTTACAATCAACAATATTATTGCTGTGACAGAACAGACCATAACATAACACTTGTGTGCATATTTCTCTTTATTTTATTCAAGTTAGTAGGGTTTAGATCTTCCCCTTGCAATTCCATCTTACCACAATTAGTCATTTGCCTTAAAATGGACAGAAATATGTGAAGAAAAGATTCCAAAAAGTATTTAATACAAAAAAGCCAAAATGTCTGGTAAAACACTATAAGGGATTTTCTGAAAGACAACAAGAAAAATAATAAATAAATAACACCAAAACAAATCAATTTATTCCACATGCAACAATTAAAAGTTAAAAGATTTCTCAGATAGAGTCATTTCTCAGGTATCCCATACTTTCTGAAAGACAGTCTTATAGCTTGGTCATGTAGGGATTTGGAAAATGTATTCACAGACTGTATTCTTTTAAAGCATTTCTTACATGCACATGTGCCAAACCATGCAGTGGCTTTTGTTGAAAGATAATAATGCAAATTTCGAGCTGAGCAGAGACATAATTTAAATAAGCAATCAAATTCAGTGTTTTTTTTTTGTTGTTGTTGTTTTTAAGGGGGGGAGAACCATGCCTCTACCCCAAATCTAGTTCATCATGAAAAATGTGGGGTTTTTTACTCTACTCACATAAACAAATTTTATCATTCACAATAAAATATGCAGAAAATATATGATGAGAGCTGGTCCATCTTGAAAGCACAATAAATAATCTAACACTGTGCAGTAAAAAATGAGGACAGTTCATCAGGAAGAGATGCTTTCAGTGGCATATTGTGAAAAAAATAAACTTGTTTTCTAAAGTGTCTCCACATGTTACAGGCTAATTTATTATGCATTATTACTTACCTCCAGAATTTGAAATAGTGTGGTTGGAAAAGATTTTGTGCTTATCAGGGATTCTAAATCCTTAAATTTTCAGTGCTTTGCATTTTCAATTCTTTATATACTAAAAGAAATAATATGTTTCAAACCCTCTCCTTATTTTTGTTTCTTTTCAGAGCTGGTACAGAGGCTGTTACAAAGAGGATTATCAAGACATGTCCTGAATGTAAAGCATGGGTGTGATGGAGACCTATGATTCAGGAGGAAATAGCAATACCTCTGGTGCAAAAGGGTTTTATTACAGTAAATGATTCCATGTGATTATTATTGTGCAGACAGTTTGAAGTCACCCAAATATTGTGAGTTTCTCACACCACTTTATTAAATAAATTCATTTCCTTTTGTGTTTCTAGGAAAGTGGCTGTAGAATGGCAGCCTGTGTCTGTCCTCCAGGGATGGTAGGTCACAGTGGCAGGAGAGTTTTGCTATCTGACAATTTAGCAAATTATTTCAAACTCCAAGCTTTGAATAGGGCCAAATGGCTATGGGATATCATTCTGTATGCTTTGAATATGTGTTGCTCTGATTGGTTGATTAAAAAAAAATGCTGTTTGGTCAGTAGTCAGGCAGGAAGTATAGGCACAGTAAGCAGATGAGGAGAATTCTGTGAATAGGAAGGCTGAGTTAGGAGTCACCAGCCAGACACAGAGGAGGCAAGATGTGAAAGTAGAACTGAGAAAAGATACCAAGCCATGTGGCTAAGCATAGATAAGAATTATGGGTTAATTTAAGTGTAAGAACTAGTCAGAAATAAGCCTGAGCTAATGGCCAAGCAGTTATAATTAATATAAGCCTCTGTGTGTTTACTTGGGGGATGCGAGCTGGAGAGATTTGTCCTGATAGCTGGCCGATCAGGACACAGGAAAACTTCCAACTAAACCAAATGATCTCAGTATTTGAATATTCATCTGAAGTAGTTTTCATTAAGTATTGTTAAGTTGTCCCAACAATATTTGGAGAAATATCCTCAGTGTACAAAGGCATATATATTTGCAATTATTATGTGACATTTTGGGGATATCACAAGATCACACTGCAAGTGTGCATCCATATCAAATTTATTTGCTTGCAAGTATAACAATTGGGGAAAAGTATAAGGTCTGATAAAAATAGTCCAAAAACAGCTTGTACTGAGAGGAAAAAGTAAGTTATAATAGAAAAACTTTTTGTGTGTAGAGATTAGGTTTGAATGCCAAGAGACACCAAAACAGTATGACTAAGAAAATGAGTCAGCCTTTAGTTAAGAAGAGAGAACATTCCAAACAAAGTCTGGCGAGTCAACTGAATTCAACTGTGCTTCTTTTTGCTTTATAATAAGCCATGTAAAAAATTATAAGCCAAGACAGAACAACCTTGAGTACACAGAAAGAGTAAATCTCCCATTCAATCTTCAGTTGTTTTGTTACTGTTCTGGCCACTTAGATAGGACAGAGTCACTTGGGTATACTGGTGTTTTAGGCCTGATGTTTATTTGTTGTAAGGGAATCTACTATGCATTGGAAGACATTTCCCAGCATCCCTGGCCTATACTTGAGAAACCAGAAGCAATCTCACCCTGTTATGAACACAAAAACGTCTACAGACACTGCTGACTGTATCCAGGAGGGTGTCAGCAGCTAAGACACATCGATATCACTCTATTCAAAGCACTATGTGTTTTCAGAGATGAAACAGTTTAATGGGTTGCACAGAAGCATTACTGGGTTAGCATCAAATTATGCTTTCTCAAAGACTAGTTTATATCTTATATCTAAGTACAACTATATTTTCTCAGTACCTCATTCTAGTTATCCACTGTGTGTGTATGTGTGTGTGTGTGTGTGTGTGTGTGTGTGTGTGGTTTATTATTATTTGTTTTTACATTCCAAACAAAATTTCTTCTTTCTCCCTCTTCCTAGTTCCTTGACTCTCCCTCCCCCCATCTACTCTTCCTCCACTGTTTCTCTTCAGATATAGGTGGGCATCCCATGGATATCAGAAAACCAAGGTATATCCAGCTGCCGTGAGACTAGGCACTTCCTCTTCTATTAAGGATGGGGTGTGTAGCCCAACTGTTATCAGAGAGGTTTCCCCCAGCAACTGATGGAAACAGATGCAGAGACCCACAGCCAAACATTTGGCAGGGTTCAGGGAATCCTGTGAAAGAGGGGGATTGTAGAAATCAGTGGTGTCAAGGGCACAACAAAAAAACCCCACAGAATCAACTAACCTGGGCTCATATGGGCTCACAGAGACTGAACCAACAACCAAGGATCCTGCATGGGACTGATCTAAGCCCTCTGAATATATGTTACAGTTGTGTAGCTGGGTCATCATGTCAGACCAAGGGGATTTCTAAGACTCTGCTGCCTGTTTTTGAGACACATTCCTCATACCGAATTACCTCATCAAGCCTTAATAGCTAATCAGTTTTGTAAGCATGATAGGTTAAGCTGTTGTGAACTGCACCTGGGAGCTGAAATGCAATATGTAAGTAAGCATGCAGATAGGTTTCAGTCTTTTCTTCAATGTTAAAACTAGGGAGCTTCCTCTCTATAAGGGCTCAGCGAAGCTTGGTATATATACATCTCATATGGCAAAGGCAAACTTATGAAGTATTAATCAGGAATTATATGAGGTGGTAAATGTTGTCTTTGGAACTAGAAATAAAATGATTGAGGAAACTTGTGATTAGAGATGTCTGGGAAGTAGCTTGTCATCAAATTTTCTTGTGTTAATTGTGAGTTCCTTTGTTACAAGCCTGGAGTAGCGTAAATGTATATCACTACTATAAATTCTTAAGAACATTAACAATTTTAGTGTTCTGTCGTCCATTCTTTTTACTAGTTCTTGAAAGCACCTGGGAGGGGGGAGAGCAAAGTGGACTTCAAGACAATGTTTATCTACTTTGAATAAGAACTACATTTAGACAAGCTTTGGTTTCCTACCTTTGCAGGATTTAAAGCTATAGTGCATTTTCTAATGTATGCAGCAAGCTTCAAATCCCAACATGTTCTCCTGACTGTTCCGATTCTGCCCCCTTCTCCACATCACATTTTAGTAAAGACCACACGTTGGACTTAATTGAGAAGCCATATATTGTCAGACATGTACTCTTTCACCTTCCCTGTCAATTCATCTTGCATCTGTAACATCTCCCTTGTCTGATTTTCTCTCTGTTACTTTGGATGAAGTATCCTTCCTCCAATTAAACGTGTCAGGTAAGCCCTGGGTTAGACCTCCTAAAAGCTCGACCTCTGCAATTACTCATCTCTTTCCAATTTCTCTGCAGGGAGAAGACAGCCTCAACTAAGAGGTGTGTGATTACATAAGGAGTGTATAGATGGAGGATTTGATGGAAAACATCAATAGAGTTAATAGCTGATTTTATTTGCAAACAAAGGAAAAGGGTACCGGCAAGTTGCAGCACATTTCCAGGCAAGTCAAGAGATGTCATTGACAGGAGCAGTGGAAGTCGGAAGAGGAGCATTAAGTTTGTAATTTGTCTTTGAGCGACAGTAGGAAGGATATAGGATGACAGGAAAAAGAATATCAGGCTTTCCAGTAGGCTACTGCTGTTCTAACAGTAAAATGGGAGGAAAAGGAGTGCTCAACGACAAACATCTGGACTAGACTATTAAAAAAATGGGAGAACCCAGTGTCTTATAAAATGCTGAGCCCAGCGCTACCCATTAGACTCTCCATTAGGTGGTTTCCTCCTCCCATGTTGATGGGTGATGTCAGACTGCCTCAATAAAGCACACTTTTCTTTTGTACTATCTTCATTTTAATCTTTCCTTTGTTTCTCTGTTGTCTTTCCCAGATAGTCAGTTCTTGGTTTGCCCCCCTGGACTTGAACTCACTTCTCATTAAGATCCTTGTTACAGAATCATGGGGTAGGGTTAGAGGGGAAGCACTCTTTCTGCCTTTCTGAGCCAGATGTGGGGAACCCTTTGCAGCTCTCTCTGTGTAAAGGGGCTCCAGACCTTAATAGTCCCGAGACCCTAATTCAACTAACTCCATGATGGGAGTACCACACAAGCCATAAAACTCAGCATGTGGACAGTACCATCTGCCAAAACTAAGACAAAAACCTAATCCATCAATGCCAGTTGCAGCCAGAAGATTTCCTGTGTCCCACTTGGCCCATGCTCAGGACAAATCTCTCACCCACAGTTTGTAGCCTTTTATAAAATAATCATACAGAGGCTTAATATTATTTATAACCTCTATGGTCTAATGGCTCTGGCTAGCTAGTTCTTACATCCTAAATTAACCCATTTCTATAAATCTATACTTTGCCACATGGCTCGTGGCTTACCGCTACCTTTACATCTTGTTTCTCATGGTGGCGGCTAGCAGGGTCTCTTCTGCTCTCTTTCTCCTTCCTCTCTCTCTAGTTAGAATGTCAATGTCCTGCCTAACCTAATTCTGCCTCACCATTGGCAAACAACTTTATTTATCAACCAATCAGAGCAACACATATTCACAGCATGCAGAATGACATCACCCAGTTCTGAGAAAGTCTCTCAATGTACTCACCTTGGTTTTTGGATTCTGTAGTTCCACTTCTGACTAACTGTTCTTTTTAACAGAAAAGTATGTCAGCCCAAGACATGGTTTCTGTACTTAAAGTTCACCCTGAAAAAGGCATGGGGCTCCACTGGGATCCTGAAGATGTAGTCCGGCTGGTAAAGAGTTTCTCTCGGCTTTATCCCGTGTGTGAGCAATTTTCTCTGGTGAATACCATGCAACATCTGCACTTGAGTGTTCTTAGGCTTCCCCAAATAGTCCAGGGATGTTCTTTGTGATAGGTATTTTACACTCCGGCCTGAAGCACAACTTTTCTTAATCTTCTAGTTAGAACTGGGCATTGTGTATGCAAGTTATTCCTGTATTCTTGATGATTGAATCTTGAGATTTTTCCCCTTTCATATTGTTTGTCTTGTTATGTGTTATTATAGTTATTGTGAAGAATGTAGAGAAATTAAATTACTATAAAATGAGCACATACATTGTGATTAATGTTTCATATTTGTGAGCTTATTAACTCTCCCTAATTTATAGTCAGCTATTTTAGATTATAGGATATATTTAGATGAAAGATATATTACTTTTACATTCCAGTATTTGCTTACTAGCCTGTTACTTTTATTTAATACATCATGTTTAGATATCTGACTATACAGTACATAATTTAGATAATATCCCTACCCTATTGTGTTGTCAAACTATTAGATTTTTCTTTTTTTTATTTCTTTTCCTTCATTTCATTTAATATGTACTAGGAATTTAATCTAGGTTCATGTACATGCTATCAAGCACTCAAACACTTTTCGCTGAGTTATATCCCCAGCCATATTTTATTGTCTGTTTTGGGGCAGTCTCCAGACATGTGCCTAGCCAATGCATCTATGAACCCCCTGGAACTGTGGTTATCTTCCCAAGACATGCACAAGTTTGGGCTTTTCAACATTACACTATGGAAGAGAGAGGGGATCATGGGGCCTCAGTCCTCTAGGAGGGACTATTGACAGCGATCGGTGGCTGAGAGAAAAAGTGTCACTTTCTTTAGTGCTACAGCCAAAGGTTAGTTAATATTGCTCTAGAAAATAACCGCCACCCACGCTTATGCAGGCAATCATATTAAGTATTAAGCTCATTGAGTCACACGAAAGAAAAAAAATGAAAATAGGAAGCAGACTTTGGAGGGAAGACAGTTTTCAGCAAAAGAAGAATGGAAAGAGACAGCATAATAGGAAAAGAATGGAACAGATATTCATTATATGAATACATGAAGTGGTCAAAGAATGAAAATAATGGAAAAGACACTCAAAGTATTATAACTTATTTGCAGTCTACTAGATTATACCCTAGAATGGATAAATGACCATCAACTTCATTAATCTGAAGCATATAAGGAAAATTAAAATTCATTTCTAGTAATTACAAATATTAGTATAATAGTTTGAAATATAGCTAAGTTTTTACACAGATACACAAGACAATGACTGTAAAATTTTATAAACTATGACAATTACAGAGTGGTAAAATTTACAAATTTAAATGCACAAAGTCATATCTTTCTGAATAGAAGATTAAGCTTGAAAACTCCATTTGTGTCAACTTTATACTGCTGTCTTAGAAAGGTATACAGATATAGAACTGAAGAAAGACATCAATAGAAACTTACCACTATGTACTAAAGTTAGTGAAGTAAGAATATTTTTGAATATTTGTATCTACTCCTCTTTGACTGTTCTTCATGAATTAATAACTATCAACATCCTCTAAACTTCTGTCTTTAAATTGTGTCATGGTCCTCATGTGCATACATCAAATTATTGAGGTTTGATTTAAATAATATTTGCGTTCTACCTCAAATGAACTCTAAACTTACATTCTAAAAATGGACATAATCAAACATCCCAAAATGTCCTTTCACAAAAATGAGCTGATTAAAGTCTATAATAAAGACATCAAATTATAATGAATACATGGTTTTCTTTACACAATAACACTCATATATACTGTTCTGAAACCACTATATGAATGTAGGATTCTGAATAATCCCCATGGAAAAATCCTACAGAAAAAAAAGAATTATCTTGAGATGATCAACATTACTATAGGCATAACACCTATGATAGAAACACCTCCATGGAGTTGACGATGTCATCTTTACACAATTGATGTTCTAGTGCTGTTTTTTGAAGTCTTCAGGGATTTTCATTTCTTTCTTAAATGAAGCAGGAACACTAATGTCTGTAAAAGGTTTTATAGCAATATTGATTCTACAACTCTTCATAGACTTTGGAAATCAATTTTAATTGCTCATCAAAGTATTCAGAGTAGAAAAAGAAACATCTGTTTTTTTTTTTTTTTTTTTTGGTTTTTTGGGTTTTTTTTGTAAAACAAAGTTAAATCTCTAATGTTGGCTCTTGTTTAAGATAGAAATGTCATAAATAAGTGCATTTCAAAACAGGAATATCTTGAAAGTTTTCTTACTTTGAAAAATGAATTATAAGAAAAACTTCAAATTCATATGACTCAAGGAAGAGAAGTGATAAGTTTTCCTGTAATGAAATACATGCTTTCAGTTCTAGTGATAGAAGATTCTGCTACATTAATATTTTGAATCACTTTCTTTCAGATGCATTTATTACATATGTTAAATTTACTATTATATTTCTTGGCAATTACTAAAAGAGATTTATTGTATATTTAATATAAAAGATAAACAACTTCAAGGTATAGATTCTATTAATTTTTATTTTCTCAGTAATCATGTTAAAACAGCATGGACCACTCTTATAGTGTTTAATCAAAAATCGTGAGGCACAAGAGCTCATCAAAATGCAATGAAGGAGGAGTTAGCAGGAAACAGTGGTCCAACATGCAGAGAGTCATGTTTTTCCATCATCACCTGCTCTTCTTGTCACGTGACCATTTTTCCATCCTCATAACCTTGAGATTTTCTGACCATAAATATATTGTTTAGTGAAATGTGCCAAGAGAACTTGAAGAACTAGTGAAAGTTGGTTATAATAACTGGCAATAATAGTTCTTTCCTAAAGCTCAATGGTGGGAGAATGTGTTATGTGATAGAATAAATGGAAGACTTTGGAATGATTAAGGGAACTCTCTTAGCATTATTCAGAACGTTATTTTTTTATTTAATACTGAATTTGCTGAGTTTAAATCTATTAAGACTTTTCTATCTTTCCCTGTTGTGTTTATTGACAAAGCAGTTTGGAATCACTTTTGTAATTTTTATGTTATTTTGAGCAACTGAAAAAATAAAGCTAACTATATTGTAATTTATCCAACAGTTAATTTTCACTAATATGTATATTTCTATTTCTGCTTGTTTCCAATTATACTTAGATAACTGCATATTTTATTAAAATTATGAATTTATATATTTAATCATCTATGTAATTAATATATAGCTTTGCTCAAGGTCACACAAAATTGTATGCTGAATTGCCAAAAAAGGCAATGCTTTGTTTGAAGGCAAGAACTAAGAACATACATGAACATAATTGACTATTTCAAAGGCATAAAACAATTTTAAAGGTAACTCTCTGGGCAAATCATTAAACTTACCACTTTTTAGAAAAATACCCTGTGTTTTAAAGCAAATATAGTAACTTTAGACTCTGTGAAGGTTTAAATTTCTATTACATGAACCATATTTATTTGTAATGCCTCAGTAACTGTAACCCACTTCATTTGAAGCAGTTCACTCAGCCGTCTTTTACACTGTCTCATTTTCAAGATATGTGTGTTCAGTCATTTTAATTTCTCTTTCATTTCTTATTAGAATTTAGTTTTCACACAAGTAGGTGAGAGTCATTTTCTGCCAAAATACAACCAGGTAGCATTTACTATAATAAGAATGTATTTTAAATATGGGATTTTTCTCACTATTTATGAAAAACACATTAAGGTGTATGTATAGTACAGAGTTACTCCCAAGTATGCAAAAGGCCCTGGATTCAATTTGCAGCACTATGAATAAAATAGGAGAGTCAGAGAGACAGACACACAGAAGGAGAAAGACAGAAAGATTAGATGGATAGATAGATTGAGAGAGAGAAAGAGATGATAGAGATATGAAAATCTATCTTAAAAGCCTCAACCTTCATATTTGTTCACATTTACTTGTCCTACTTTTGGAGTTGGCATGTGATCTTTGTTGCCACATTTAAATCATTTTTAAAGTTTACCTACTTTATTAGCACTCACAAGTTGTAATGGCATATTTCACAGAAGCTAAACCCATAGAGAAAATGTCTGAGATTCTACCTGCAAAGCTAATTGTTAGAACTCAAAACCTAAAATCCTACACATTGCAGGCATTTTTCAGTGTTCTTTAAGAAGGGCTTAATTTTGTATGCATAGAGTAGATCCTATCATATACATTAAACCAACTTTATAGCAACAGGGAATATTTGTGGCCTTGAAAAATCAATAACATTTTTATTAGAACATAGTTCCTAGTTATTGTCTTGCATTATAGATGATGGCTTCAGCAATCTTCAGGTAGGAAAATTTGATTTATTATTATAAAATGATCCCCATCACAACCTGTGCTCTTTAAAATTGATAGAGGCTAAAGTCCTGAAAAGAGGCATGGCTATTTCTTCTTTAAGCTCAAAGTTACTGTTCAACATTTAGGGCCAATTTGGCTGACATGAGCAATCCCAGGCAATAGAGTGGTATCTCAGTTAACTCCTTAGGGTGAGTGGTAGCTCAGTTAACTGGAGTTCTGAAATGCCAGAAGTCCTTCAGGTGAGAAATTATTTTGTTATTTCACTTAATGAACCACTTAAATATTTAGACAAGTCACTCTTATGCCAAACAAATTTGTCCTAACTGTGTAGCATTTAAAAATAACACTGATCAAGCATTGGGTACAATTGTGTTATGTTTGTTCTGTTAAAATTTCTTCCATCTGTGCCAAAAGCACTACATTTGAATAATTCTTCAATCTAACATATCAGGAAATAAGTTTGCACAAATATGATGTAGATTGATGAGACAGACAGATCTGTCAATTTGGTCTTATAAATCCAGGCTTTTATGGCTACAAGGTTTAGCCATGAAGTCGGAGTATCATACAATTCAAGAATTGGTCACATTTAATCCTTTCAAATGATGATTTCCCTAAATCTGAATACCTTACAGTGGACATAGCAACGTTGGCAGCCTCACAATGATACAAAATAAGCGGAGATGGGTTTGGTTAAGGTAGCATTATGTGCAGCAGTTGTGCACTGTATGTGCCTGTAATCATTGGTGCAGGCAGATATGAGGGAGATGAGTTTTGTTAAACTAGTATTTCTACCACACACAAAGTTTCTGGAGACAATTAAATGAGTCTGTCAGAACAACAGCTCTGATTTGCTGACTTTTTCAATGCTATCTGATCATAGACTATAAGATCTATAATCAATGAAGCTTTCCTGTAGTTTAAACTACTGTTATGGTTTAAGAGAAAGGTAAAGGTCACAATCATCCAGAGATCTCACTATGTACAGAGATAGCAGTGGGTGTCACAATTTGATACCAACTCCACATATGTGGATTTCCTTACAGGGTTTTCCTTCTCAGATTCCATTCTAACCCTCTTTAGCTTATTAATGGGTTGACAGCCACCTCTCACCTAAAGATAACATGAAACAGCACAGGGAATTGACCTTACAACAATAGAGTCTTGGGTTTTTGCCTCTTCAAGTCCATTCTTCTGGAGGGATTCCACATTTTGATCTTGGCTTGTTAACCTCATTAGCAGTGATTCTCAACACCTGCGTTTATAGTTAGTTGGGGACTTAAAAAGCATGACATTTTTGTATCTGAGTTGGGCACGCCCACACACCCTAAAAAATAATCTCTCATGATCAAATAAAGCCTAGAAGTTGAAGCAGTGACTTGGCAGATGGGAGTAAGCATAGGCTATATAAGGCTGCTGTGGGTATTTTGTACATGTCCGTATTTTATGCTCTTTCAGACAATGGAGGTTTGGGCATCAGGCAAAGGAACAGCAGATGAAGTTAATTTCTTTTGTCCTTCCCGTTTTTCCTAGTGAGGTTGATGGGGTTTTGTTTGCTTTCCTAATGAGGTGGTGATTTACACATCTTGGAGAACTGCTATTTC
Source organism: Peromyscus californicus insignis (assembly GCF_007827085.1). NCBI lineage: Eukaryota > Metazoa > Chordata > Mammalia > Rodentia > Cricetidae > Peromyscus > Peromyscus californicus. The sequence continues at coordinate 16,941,870 of NW_026294447.1, forward strand.
TATGCCCTGTGTGTAAGATTGTAGCCTTGTAAATCTGATTTTGATGCATATAGGAACTCAAAGCAGATGTGTGCAGCTGGGCAGACTCTTTTGCCAGTGCTTTTCCTTGGGATGATAATCCACATGCCGAGATTTCAAATGAGTTTAATACGCATTTTCTTGATTAATGGAAGATGGCAGAGTGTAGGAGACTGAAACAGTTCGTGCTTTGCTTGATTAATTAATAAGGGACTCTCTTTTCCCAGCTTCGACTCATTATGCTAATGAAGTGTCATCAATTAAGGCTTTCCCTTGATTATTGAATCTGTCAGGTAGTGCTCAGTGAAAATGTTGCATTCCTTCCCAGTCTGGGTGGAATTGCCATTACAGCCTTTTATGAACTGCTCCTGCCATTAGATGATGTTTGTTCTATGTTCTCATTATTGCATCTCTTTCCGTGACCTTGAGAGAGATGACTGTGAAAAGCATGGATTGACCAGGATAATGTGGAATCTAGAGGGTGGGTGAGGAAAAATGTTTTAACAGAAACAAATACAATATTCTTCCTTTGAAAGCTATATGCAATTATTAATGCTAGAATAAACAATTCATTCCAGCTTGATGTTGAATGTCCTAGAGTAAGTCTTTGACATTGTCACCAAATTGGAAGGGTAGCTCTGAAGCAAGTCATCATTCACCATTTCTCTCATCATTACTTACATTAAGTTTGAGAGAAAGCATGTTTCCTAAGGGAAATAACCCAATAGAGAAAGAAATACATTACAAAATGTTGTATTCTCTTCAGGTTAAAATTTCCTTGTCTTTCAAATATTGCTCTTATTTACAAACAGGTAGGGATAGCAGAAATGTGAAAAAACAAACAAGAATAGAAACAAGTGCAGCAGTTTAGAAAACAAATAGACTTCTATGTTAGTAGGCTCTTCTCACCTGAAAATAGGGCCTCAGTATGAATCAACCTCATTACTTTGTGTAGGCTAACACACTCAGTAGGGAATGCAGTACTTTAAGGGAAGGTGGTGCTCATTAGTGAGAGTCTGTTGAGCCATTTAGAAAGATGGTAAGTAGAAGAAGTAAGAAAGACACTCACAGTCACTATCCCATTCCCACTCTGGTAATTGACATCTTAGGGGAACAATGATAATGGATTTGTTTAATTTTCTCTTTTAACTTCACCTAAGGGAACAAAATGATTTTATAGCTTTATGGTACATCCCTTGCCCTGGAGACAACTAATATTTTTCAGCCAGTAGTATCATCTGTTTAATTAATCCATCAATGTCTCAGTTTCTCTAAATGAAGAATGAGGAGATGATATTCACTTATTTTCTAAATTTTCTAAAGATTTGTAGTCTAAATAAGTGGAGAAGTAGATGGGGGTATTTCACTTCTTTTTAGCAAACACATTCATATTGTGCTTTGAATGACTAAAATAACATAACATGGTATATATACAGTGAATACTATATCCATTTACTTCATTTCTTTTATTTCTAGTAAAATATACTTCAAGTACAAGTATATATAAAGTCTGAAAAATCAATACACAAAGGTCAGACATGCTGCATTGTTGTGTACTTTTAAATAAGTCACTAGCAGCTCACAAAGGTGAAATGGGATACAACAAGTCTAATAAAAATGTTTTTCAACACACTGTAAATACCTTTCCCTTGTGCATAACAAAATATTTTTTATTTCTCTAATAAACAATTTTCTTTGTGTTAGGAAGCAAGCCTTGTATAATGTGGCATATGACAGTCTTTATGTATGAAAGCCCTTCAGCCGAACATGATGTGTGAACCTGCTGTGCACCTCAACTCTCCCTCGCTGACCAAACTAAGCCGTGTTCCCATGGCCCATTTTTCTGTTCCATGATAAAGGCAATATCCACTTCACCTGGTTGCATATTGAGTTAATAAATGTAAAGTTGCTAGAAGTGAACTGACATTTAAATATTTACATTCTCCAAATAATATGCTATTAGGGGAAATAGAATAGCAACACATTGAATTGTGGTTATAAAGGTAGTAAAGTGAAGAAGGCAGGGTAATGTTCTAGCTAATTTTGTTTTAGAAGAATGGATTAAGGCATGTCATGATACATAATAAATACTTAATAAATGTAAACATTTTATTCAATTTTCACTACATAGATCATGTCGTCGATACTCTAGCATAGCATATTTTCACTGACCAAGTTAGAAATATAACACAATTTCCATGATGCAAATGTATTAGCATAAGCAGGAAATACATCTCTGGTAGGAGGACAGGTGTGTTCTAGAGCCAGCATTCAAGTGAATTATGTACGTCTACTTTATAGTCCCGAGTTCTCTTTTCTTGTAACAACAAAATCCTGAGGAATATCAGAAGAGCAAACATGAAAAGTTTAATAGAAATGAATTATATAGACACACCAAATACTTCCTGTTGTTAAAAATATTGTTTCTTCTTTATAAGGAAAAGCAGTATTTGCCTTTTCATTGACATATTTGCAGCCAAATCAAAGTGGTCTGAAATTACTTTTATTGAAACTTGAATTTTTAGTCCATTTTCTGTTCTCTGCCTTTATCCCCAGCTCTGAAAAGTGAAAGTTACTCTGTGAAATAAAATATAAAGTATTCTAGTATAACTTTAAATTATCCATCATACCAATGCCAAAAAGCAAGAAAGAAAATTCTACAGTTCTTACCTTAAAGAGATGAGATAGTTTGTTCTGGAGCAATTTGAGTGACCACGGCCTGGGAACACAGATATAGATGACCACAGATTTCGTTTCCAACAAAAAAGCAGTTTTAGGAAGTTTTATACTTTTAAAGAACAAAGACACTCATAAATCATGGTCAGTTAAAAATGCATTGGTGGGTAGCTCAGAGAGGGAGCTGTAGCAAGATGGGGGAAACTTTTCTGCAGGCCCAAGATGTTTTCTGATGATATCCTTAGCTTTTGAGTTGGTAGAAGCTGGAGGTCTACTAAGTTAATAAATTCCAAAAGGTTCAAATTTGTAAGTCACATGATTTTAACATCAATATGAAGGTAGGCAAGAAATGGCTGTTCCAGAGGGCTAGAACTAGCTCAATGTAAGGCAATTAAACTCTGGAGGTGCAGCATTCCAAACTCTGCACAATACTGAAACTCTAATCAGTCAATTGGTCTTTACAGACACTGCTTCTTTTCAGGTGTTTTCCTTAACAATCATAATTATCGATATCAATACATGAATAAATGCGTTACTTTGAGAATATATTATAAATATGTATATTCACATAACTGAAGAGAAATAGTTTTTCTCAATTGATAAATATAAATAATGACATTTATCTATACACTTACTTTGTATGTACATATAATGGGGTGCTATGAAGGTATGCATATGTTCAATAGCATCCGTGTGGCATCAGAGGACAATTTGTTGAAGTTATCTCCTCCCTTCTTCCTTGTGGGGCACAAGGATCAAACTCACATCATCAAATTTGGTGGCAAATACCTTTATCCACTGAGCCATTTAATGGATGCATTTAAAAAAAATGCAATGTGTACTTTTGTTCCCTCCTCAGGACTAATTTTATTTCTCCTTTATCACACTGTTTTAATATTTTATTTAGTTGCTAATAGCTATTTGTGAGTAAATGTCCTACTTACCATTTTTAATGAGTATAATGCTCAGACATTATTCTAAAATGCCCACATGGCAAAATACTCATCTTTGAAAAAATACATGACAATGTCTAATGTCTAGGTTCATTTGATATAAATTACCCATGAGCACAAAGTCTTAATACTACTTTCCTTTCAATCTGTCTTAACCCAGAACTCCCAATTTGACTTCCAGCTTGATCATTGACTAAAATGTCCTTAAACAGTTAAAGGAGAATATTATTGCCAAAAAAACCACAAAACTGTGTTTTAGCTCTAGTGTTCACCCCAGTGAGGCATAAATACTACAGAAACTATAATATCAAAATAGAGCATAGCTTTAAAAAACACATTTTGTGTTCTGTATCGTGTTTGCTCTCACAAAGTTAGCAATAATATGATCATATAGTAGATTGTGCAAATATATATATATATATATATATATATATATATATATATATAAGGTTTTATGATAGGGATTTGGGCTATTCAGAGAGAAAACAATTATAAAATCCCTCATCTGTAGTTATTTGGAAGATATATCAAGTGTCTGTTAGACCTGGAACTTCAGAGGAAAAGATCCTTAAAAAAAAAAAAGATTGTTGATAAGTGTGTGACTGCTATTTATGCATTGAACCATGACTTATATAAGGACCTGAGAGTTTCAGCAAGAATTAGTGTTCTTTGAACAGAGCTTGAAAGGAACAAAGAAAGCCAGAGGTTAAGCATGAAAGAGCTAAAGACAACTGTACCCTGAGAAACAAGAGATAAGACTGCAAAGGTTCTGAGAACTGAAGATATATTAAGACTCCTTAATCATAGGACTTAAGTTTCTACAAAAATCAGTTTATGAGAGAATAGTTGCTTAGGGCCTGTGTGTGTGTGTGTGCTGGTGGGTGTGTGCATGCATGTATGCATGTGTTTTTATGCTTGTGTATGTGTGTTTATTTGATATACCATATTAGTCATGGGATGAGCCTAATTTGTTCAACAAACATTTGTGTTAGATAAATTTTACAAACAGTGAGCTGATTGTCTTGATATTTGGGTTCTTTTATCATACTCACTTAGAAGCGGCCACTGGTGACCACAAAGGAGGAGCTGAACCAATGGCAGAAGGGCCACAAAATACATTGAGGAGAAGAGTATCATCCCCCTCCTTCCAGAGAGCAGACTGAAAAACAAAGCAACATTACCAAACACAAACAGAACAAAATAGGTTTCATTGTAGCCTTCAGAAGGAGTGTGCCTGAATTGCAACATGTTGTTTAGCCCTAAATCAGAGATTGCTTGACTTTCTCATTCCCTGCTTTCATGAGTACTGATGCTGAGTATGGGAGAGCGTCCATAGCTTTGATTCCAATTCATAGGTTATTAGGGAGCAAGGGATCCAATTAAAACCTAATGGGCTTAGAGTAGAATGTGTAACTTGGATGGGGTTGTGAAGTGTCCTATGGGAAGAAGCAGGTATTCTCAAAGAGAAACACTATATGCTTGGGTTAAGGAATCAAACTGAATGGTAACTGCTTGTTATTCTCAAAGAAACAATCTTCTCATTTACAGTTTTCTGTGTCTCTTTCAGGTAGTTCCATTTGCCCAGCTATATATTCTTCCACTGAATATTGCTTTCCCCACTTCAGACTCCTAAATGTATATTTTGCTCATTCCTTTCTGATGGTCAAGTATAATCCCAGGACAATGATGGAATCTACATACTAAATGAGATGTTGCACTAAGCTTTGTGCCTTTAATTCCTCATTTCTCCCCAAATTGGAAATTCTTTGGCTTCGGGGGTAGAACGTGAATTTTTATCATGTTGATCTAGTCCATATTTGAGTCAAATTTTCATTACTAATTAACACTAAGCATAACATCTACAAAATCCAATTCTATTTGTAAGAAATGTGGGAAGTATGTTAATTCAAAGTGGTATGAACTGATTGGTTGTGGAGGTAATTAACAAAACACTGCTTCTAAAATTTTTCAAAATTCACCTAGTAAGTTTAAAATAAAATTGGACTCAAACACAATCTTGGCTGAACTTAAAACAGATTCTGAATCCTCCTCCATCTTAACAAGGAAGACAAAATCTGAAAACTATGCCCAAACTATTTGTGATGTTACTGAAGATGGAACAAAAAGATCACCAACTTGTCCATCGTGCTCAAGAGTATTGAAGTGTTTTAACAGTTAGAAAGCCTTTCATCATTTCTACATTTTGAAAATAAAACTCTTACACCACGCAACTTTCATATTTCTAGAGCGCAAGACTATTAAAATTACCCAGAGACTCATCGCAGGGAACCAAGCAGGCTGAGTGCAGATCTTTACCTCTCCTTCCATTCCTCCAAATCCAATAGCCCAGTCTCATCTCCAGATCTATAGCCACCCATGTGCTGCAGCCTCCCTTTTACTTGTTCCCCTATCTCCAGGGGGATGACACAGATCTGTTCTTCAAAACTTCATTCCCTTAACTAATTGCTCTATCCCAGACCCCAACTCCAGTAGGCATTGCTTGGGAACATATCACTCTATAGGCCAGGGACCTATAGTTCTTCACCTCTCTCTCCTCTCCTTCAAATCCAATTCCCTAGCTCTTTAGCAGACCACATGCTGTAGCCTCACTTTCTACCTGCCCTCATCTCTAGATAATCACTCAGGTTGTCTCCTCCAACCTCTTTGACTCATCCTGTTCTTCCTGCCTCAAACTCTAGCAGGCTTTCTCTGGGATGCCAACAACCAAGCCTGCCAGAGAAGCAAGTAGGCCAGAAAAGTAATTAGACTAGCTTCGGATCTTCATTCTCCTCCTTCCTTTCCTCCATATGCAAACCTCTAGTCTCCACCAGCTCTATAGAACCTCCTCACTTCCTTGCTTTCTTCCTTCCTGTGGTCCTCCGGTGGAGGACCCATTCCCATTATCAGCTCCTAATACTTAGGAATACAATTTACTCAGAACCTCCAGAAACCCAGAAGAATTTCTATCAGGAAACATACAGCCACCACACTCTCCTAAAAACCAGAGAGGGCAGTGAAAACCAAAAACAAAGTACCCAGCCAACAAAGATAAGACTAGTTATCAGTACCTAGATTTAAAATCTTCCCTAACCCAGACGTTTAGAAGGCAGGGTAAAAAGAAATTATGTAGCCACCAGCATCGCATGTATTCACTAGAGCCCAGCAAGCCTACCACAACAAGTGGTATTACAACATACCTGAAGCACAAGAAAGAGACCTGAAGATAAACTTTATGATTGTGAAAGAGGTCCTGCCAAAGTCAAGCTTCAGCAGGTCAGAGAAACTGGAGAGGGGATATGGAGCTGGTGCTTCTAAACACACAGGAGATTTATCTGAGGGAGTAAAGCTTAATTCATTTTATTTTTCTCTTTTTTCTTCCTGTCTCTTTATTTTCTTCTTATCTCTTTCATACCACCTAAGACGGACATTTCTACACAAGAAATGATTACCTCACAACCACAAGTTACATATTTGCTAAAAACAAATTAAAATCTTTACACAGGAAGAAATCACATTATGATCACAAGTTACATGCTTTCTTAGAAGCCTACAAGTAATTAAAGATTTGCCTTTGTATTAATTTTCCTACTATAACATCTATAACATCTTCACTCAAATGCAATGATTCTTTTTTTATTGATTAGCAAAGTTTTAAGGAAGCCAAGTATATTTCAACCCTTTGTACTGGTAGGCAGCTGTTTGAGTTTCAATGTAGCAGATTACTATCCTATTTATATTCTACAGATCTTTACTCAAGTGGTCTAGATAATCAATTATTTTTCTTTTTTTCTTTACACACAATAGTGTCATTTAATTTCCTTCTACAACTTTGTTTTTTCAAGGTGCATTAATTCTGTAAGCTACATGACCATGGAACTCAGACCTAACCATGGGTATAGGGACATAATTGCTTTCTTTGATCATCAGCCTGTTTTCCACAGGCAGAATTCATGAGTCTATAATGCATGAAACTTCCTTATTCTTATTTTCCATCCTCGGCAAGTCTCACTTCTAGCAAAGGAGGGGTGCCTCCTAATCTTACTTCTATCCTTTGTATCTCTCACTGGAGCAACTGACAGGGCAGCCTAACCCGTTTCCTTTATCATCCTTACTGTCTTCATCACCTGCATATTTTAAGCTGACTCAGAAAATTCAATAAATCATTGATCCAAGTAAGCATCATTGCTCTTATAAAAATCATCTTCACTGTGATCTGCCAGTAAATTGTCCAGTGAGGAGCAGGATTTTCCCATGAAGCAATCACACTATTCTAGATAGAGTAAAATCCTTTCACATAGTAATTCGTCATGCCAAGTGCAGTAAGGGCACAATAACAGCAAGTAGGAGAAGGTACAGAAGGTACAAGGGCACCCTGGAGACAATCCTTCAGGGCTCTGCCTCCAGGGTGAACCCATCACAGCTTTGCTATCCAGTGAGCTGTACTCCATAAGCTCCATTGCTGACTGCAACTCTTCCAAAATGGCCATCACCAAGGCATTTAAAGGGGAAATAAAAATATCCTTTAAAGAAATCTGTGAAAACACAAGAAGTGAATGAAAGAAAAGAAATAAAACAGTTCAAGACCTGACAGTAGGAATAGAATCAATAAACAAAACCAAAACTGAGGGAAACCTGAAAATGAAAACTATAGGAATTCAAACAGGAACTCAGAGACAAGCTTCACCAACAGAGTATAAAAGACGGAGAAGAGAATCTCAGGCACTGAAGAGAAAATAGAAAACGTGGATACATTGGTTAAAGAAAATGTTGAATCTTAATATATTCTGGCAGAAAAGGTCAAGGAAATCTGGTACACTATGAAAAGACCAAATCTACAGATAATATGAAGAGAGGAAGGAGAAGAAACACAGGTCAAAGGCATAGAAAATATTTTCAACAAAATCATTGAAGAAAATTTGCCTAACCAAAAGAAGGAAATGCTTATCAAGGTACAAGAAGCATGAAGAATCCCAAATAGCCACATCAGAAAAGAAAGTCCTCTCAGCACATAATTATCAAAACATGAATGACACAGGAAAAAAAAGAAACAATATTGAAAGTTGCAAGGTAAAAAGACCAAGTAATGCTGGGCTGTGGTGGCACATGCCTTTAATCCCAGCACTTGGGAGGCAGAGGCAGGCGGATCTCTGTGAGTTCAAGGCTAGCCTGGTCTACAAAGTGAGTTTTAGGAAAGGCGCAAAACTAAAAAGAGAAACCCTGTCTCGAAAAACAAAACAAAACAAAACAAACAAACAAAAAAAGATCAAGTAATATAAAAAGACAGACTTATTAGAATAATACCAGAATTCTCAGTGGAGACTCTACATACCAGGAAGTGCCTGGACAGATTCGGAGAGACCACAGATGACTATAGCAAAGAAAATTTTCAATCACAATAAATAGAGAATATGAGACATTCAACGATAAAACCAAATTTAAGCAATATCTATCTATAATCCAGTCATACAGAAGGAGCTAGATTATTTTAGTCACTAGAAGGTAAACTCCATTCTATGGAGGTTAACCAAACCCTCCAAAACATAAGGAATAAATACTTCAAGACCAGCAAACCAAAAGAGGAAACACATGCACACGTGCGCGCGTGCACATGAACACCACATCAGCAGAATAATAAGAATAAAAAACACTGTGTATTGGTATCAAGACACAAAGTTTCAATTAACCAGTAAAAAAATAACAAAAAGAAAGAAAAACATACAGACTAATAGAGAAGATATGAAAACAGAACCTATCCTTATGCAGCTTCTAAGCAACATACCTTAACATTAAAAATAGATATCACTTTTTGATAAAAAGATGGAAAAAAAGATATTCTAAGCAAATGGACATAAGGAGCCAGCTACTGTAGCCATTTTACTATCTGACAAAATAGACTTCAAAGCAAAACTAATTAGAAGAGATAGGGAAGAAGATTACATGCTCATCAAAGAAAAAATATTCTAAGAGGAACTGTAATTCATAACACATATGCATCATACACAAGGTCACTCAAGTTAATAAAAGAAAAACTACAGCATAAATCACATATTGACCCATGCACAGCGATAGTAAAGACATTACTTCCCCACTCTTGCCAATATAGGGGTCATCCAGATAAAAATAAGAGAGAAAACCTTGAGTTAACTGATGTTATGAACCTAATGGAGCAAAGTGCATGCCTTTAATCCCAGCACTTGGGAGGCAGAGCCAGGCAGATCTCTGTGAGTTCAAGGCCAGCCTGGTCTACAGAGTGAGATTCAGGACAGGCACCAACACTACATAGAGGAACCCTGTATCAAAAAACCAAACAGAAAAAGAAGAAGAAGAAGAAGAAGAAGAAGAAGAAGAAGAAGAAGAAGAAGAAGAAGAAGAAGAAGAAGAAGAAGAGGAGGAGGAGGAGGAGGAGGAGGAGGAGGAGGAGGAGGAGGAGGAGGAGGAGGAGGAGGAGGAGGAGGAGGAGGAGGAGGAGGAAGAGGACGAGGAGGAAGAGGAGGAGGAAGAGGACGAGGAGGACGAGGAGGACGAGGAGGAAGAAGAAATAAATAAATAAACCCAACAGATACTCACAGAACATTTTTACCCAAACACAAAAGAATATACCTTCTTTTCAGGACCTCATATGAAATTTCTTCAAAATTGACCACCATACTTGGATGCAAAGCAAGTCTCAACAGTACAAGAAAGTTGAAATGACATATTTGTGTTCTTCCAGACCACCACAGATTAAAACTGAATATCAACAGGAACAGAAAAAAGAGAAAACCTACAAACTCATATGCTGTAGGATGTTCTCTATGCTGTGAATGTCTTGCTCTGATTGGTTAATAAATAAAATGCTGATTGGCCAGTAGCCAGGCAGCAAGTATAGGTGGGACAAAGAGAGAGGAGAATTCAGGGAACAAGAAAGCTGAGTCAGGAGATGCTGCCAGCCACCACCATGACAAGCAGCATGTAAAGTACTGGTAAGCCACGAGTCACGTGGCATCTTATAGGTTAATAGAAATGGGTTAATTTAAGATTCAAGAACTAGATAGCAAGAAGCCTGCCATAGCCATAGAGTTTATAAGTAATATAAACTTCTGAGTGATTATTTTATATTTGGACTGTGGGACTATAAGGACTTGGTGGGACCTGGAGAGAAACTCTAGCTACATTCATGGAAACTGAGCAACTCACTACTGAATGAAAGATGGATAATGACAAAAGTAAAAAAGGAGTTGAAATTTTCTAGAGTTGAATCAAAATGAATACACAACATACCCAAACCAAAAGGACACAATGAAGGCGAAAGAAGGTCCAAGAGGAATGTTCTTATACTACATGCCTACATTTAAAAAAAAATAATGGAGAGATTGCGCACTAGTAATGTAATAGCACAGCTGAAAGATCTAGAACAAAAAGAAGAAATCAAAATCAAAAGGACTACACGGAAAGAAATAATGAAACTCAGGACTCAATAAAACAGACACAAAAAGGTGACACTAAAAATGCTAGTAGGGGCCGGGCGGTGGTGGCGCACGCCTTTAATCCCAGCACTCGGGAGGCAGAGCCAGGCGGATCTCTGTGAGTTCGAGGCCAGCCTGGTCTACCAAGTGAGTTCCAGGAAAGGCGCAAAGCTACACAGAGAAACCCTGTCTCGAAAAACCAAAAAAAAAAAAAAAAAAAAAAAAAAAAATGCTAGTAGGGAACTCCTACAGCTGATAAACCCTTTCAGTCATGTAGCTGGATATAAAATTAACTCCCCAAAATCACTAGCCCTCCTATATAAAAGTAAATAATGGCCTGAAAAAGAAATCACTAAAGTAACACCTCTTACAAAAGGCTCAAATTATGCAAAATCTTGTAAAATATCTTGGGGTAACTGTGACCAAGCAAGTAAAAGACTTGTATGATAAAACTTTAAGACATTTAAGAAAGAATTTGAAGAATCTATCAGAAGATGGAAAGACCTCGTCTCCTCATGGATCATTAGGATTAATACACTAAAAATGTCCTACCAAAAGTAATCTAAAGACTCAATAAAATTCCCATCAAAAGGTACAATACAATTCTTCATAAATATTGAAAGAACAGTTGTGTTTTGTATGTGCATGTGTGCTGTGGATCACATATACCTGTGTCATCTCTGCAGAGATCAGAGGAGAATATCCATTATTGTGCTCTATCACTTCCTTATACTTTGGAGATAGAGTCTTACATTGAACCTTGAACAAGATGGTCACTTTGGTGATATATTGTGTACCCCAAGAAAGCTTGCCTGAAAGATCAGAGGACAGAGCCAGCCACTAGATTAGACATAGAGTCCAGACAGTCATGTGTTGATATATTGTGTACCCCAATAAAGCTTGCCTAGAGGATCAGAGGACAGAGCAAGCCACTAGATTAGACATTGAGACCACAGAGTGGTGGCACACACCCTTAATCCTATCACTCAGGAGGAAGAGATCCCTTTAGATCTCTGTGAGTTCAAGGCCATACTGGGAACAGAGTCAGGCAGTGGTAGCACACACCTTTAATCCCAGCACTTGAGATTTCATACCTTTGCTTGGGAAGCATATATGCCTTTAATCTCAGGAAGTGATGTCTGGGTAGAGAAAGGTATATAAGGCATGAGAAAACAAGAACTCACTCGCTTGAGGCTGAGGATTTCCTAGAGGTAAGAACATGGCTGGCTTGTTCTGTTTTTCTGATCTTTCAGCTTTCATCCCAATATTTGGCTCCAGCTTTTTTTTTATTATAAGGACCTTTTAAGAATCATGTTACAGGCCATCCACAAGACCAAGCCATTCTCTTCTTTTCACAGTGTTAGTGTTAAAGGCCTTTGTGTAGCCACACAGGCCTTTTAGGTGAGTGCCAATAATCTGAACTCAGGACCTCACGCCCTTGTGGCAAGCCTTCTTCTCCGTTGAGACATCTCTTCTAATATGCAAGTATGTTTTTAACAAATATAAAATTAAAATGCTAATAGCATTTACAACTAATTTTTATTTTAATTAGAAAAAACTTCTGTTACAAACATGAAGATCAATAGTCTGGAACCAAGGTAAAAATATTTAATGTTGAATATCTTGGTATAGAAATGTATATGCTTGCCATTGATAGATTTCTGGTAGCAGCTCAAATTGTAATTTGAATTTCTGGAAAGTTGGAGTTGTCTTTGTGTCTTGTGCAATATCTTGTTTTATTGCTCATTGTGTTTTTCTGATGATTTAGAGTCTGAATTGCTAGTCTGTTGCTTTTTAACTCACATTTTTTCAGTAAATTAAAAATTTAGTAAATTGAAAAGCAAAGCAGGAATCATAATGTTCTGATAAACAAACAAACAAACCAAAAGACAAAACAAACAACTCCCAAAACCAAGGGATTCCTGTGCTAAGCAACGTGCAGACAACAAGCAACTCAGCTGCCATCACAAGAGAATTGGGTACATAGAACTGGTAAACAGATACCTCCCAGAGGAATCACTAGCCAGACAAAGCAGGGTGGGCCTTTTTCTAAGAGCAGTGCTGTTTGCATGAAAAACTGATTCACTGCCTCTGTATTCCTGAATCAAAGAATCTATTGTCATTTTGTTATTTAATGGTCATAATCAGTTGACTTCTGTATTTTTTTTAATGATTCTGAAAACCTTAACACTGTTTATTGCAGAACTGACCTCCACCTTAAATTAAACAATACATTGCTCTGTTTCATTACACAGTATGTCCTGAGGTCATAGTACCTGCTAGATTTACCCCTTTTCTACTACAGGCTTTCCCAAACTCATGGTAAGCACTGAATAAATGTTCAACAAGTGAATGAATATTCTAGACAAGAGATAATAGGTATTGTCACTAAAGCAATGGCATACATCAATATAAAAATAATACTTAAAGAAGTTTTCAGGGCCGGGGTATATAGCTAGGTGGTAGAGTCTAATTTATCCAAGGTCCTAGGTGTTAATATTCTAATCTCACACCTTAGGGCCACCCTGTGTCCTGATGTAGAATCCTCTTCTTAAGGAAAAACTCCACCCCTTTTCTCTCTTTGTCCCTCCACTCCCATGAGGTGTGCACCCCTCGATCCCTATCTCTCTCTCTTTCTCTTTTCTTTCCTATCTTCTCTTCATCTCTGTATTATAATAAACCATTTTCACGTGGATATTTTGCCTGGATTGTGAATGTCCACCCACCGCCATGCTGCCATGCCCGCATGGAGTGGGTCACCCACCAGCCCACCGCTGCATCTGCCCAGCATGCCACCATGATTCCCTACATGTGCAGGATACCCTCACATCCCTGTGTAATAATTCATAACACTAGGTCTGAACAATTACTCCATAAAAAGAAAAGAACAGTAAAAATTTCTTCAACTTAAACATTATTTTAGAAGAGAATATTTACTTTTGCAGTATTTAAAATTATAAATGTTTTTCTGGTGTGTTGATCTTTTACTGCTCCATATTTAAATTAATTTTGTTTCCAGAATTTAGCATATTTCAAAAATATCAAGCTTCTGGGCTGGAGTGTTTCTTACAGATTTATTGGTCACTATAGCCAGAAATGTAACTGACAAATGAGGAATGCATAAACTTTCTGTTTTCTATTAATTTTACATAAATTTAAAATTTCTCAAGAACCAAGTTCCATTAGTATAAGAGGGAACTTTAAGAAGATGTATCTGTGTAAGTAATTAGATTACAATGTATGATATCTTTAATTATAATTAGTTGGGCTGATTCTGTAAGCTATATATGAAAATAACTTTCATTATGCATAATATTTTTTGCATGATAATCCTACATAGATGTGGAAAAATGTTTTTAATGCTATATAAATGATGACACATATTTACTATCAGTTTAAAAGCTTGATATTTTAAACTTTTATTATTTTCTTACATTTATGTGTATGAATGTTTTGTCTGCATGCATGTATGTGCACCACATATGTACCTGATTTTTACCAAGGCCAAGGTCAGGAAAGATCATTTGACATGACCCCTCTGGGACTAGAGTCACAGAACCCAGGCTTCTGTATTTTTTAAATGTACACCCAAGAATGAGAGGACCAAATGGACAATGGGCTACTTTCTCCCTAAATAAAGCAGTAAAGCTTAAAATCAAGCCATTCATTCTCTTTGAAACAATCAAAATGTGATAGATTTTGAGATTAAAAAGCATGTTCTGTACAATATGTAAAAAATGAAAGTAACATATATTCATCAAAAAATGTACTGGTAAATCTATTAGGAGTTGTTGTTTTCTATCTGCTTATGTGTCAATCTATCTCTGCTCTCTACTAGCCTATTTTAGTTTACATGTGTTGATACATGGGATATATGTGTTTCCTTGTTTTTTTTTTTTGTTGTTGTTATTTTTGCCAAATTCATTATCAATTACATAGCTTTATTTTCTCCTTTCTGCACTTTTCATATATTGTAAGCCTGTTTTGTATCACTAAATGTTTCTCCAAAGTAGAAGTTTAGGAATGATTTCTTTAGAGTGCTTTCTATTGCATAATTTATTCATAGTCAAAACCTTTTTATAATTTAATGTTATTAATATCCCTTTAAATATATAAATATGTGTGTGTGTTTGTTTTGTTTTTCTTACTAAAGGTCACAGTTTGGGTTTTACTGCTTTGTCATTAATGATCCTTGGAGTTGAGTTTCCTGGATCACAAGAGGAAGCAGGTTTGAAGGCTGTGGCTGTAAGCAGTCAAATGGTTGACAATAGTCACACTAATTTTATATAGCTTATGATGGCTCAACTAGGAAACAAGAGACATTGTTTTCATTTAAGTATTTGATATTTAGCCAATTGAACTATAATTTCTTTCTGGTTATTATTTTTTGGTCTTACTTTGTTTTTCAACAGGGTTTCACTATGTAGCCTTGACTGTCTTGGAACTCCCTCTGTAGACCAAGCTCACCTTGAACTCATAGAGATCTGCCTATGTCTGCCTCCTGAGTGCTGGGATTAAAGGTGTTCACTACCACCACCTCAGCAAATTTTAATTCATTATATTTAATACCTCTTTGTATGTTAGGTTAACATTTTTATCTGGTTATAACAAACATTCTGCCTTAATGTATTAAGTAGATAGAGTTTTTTGATTTGTTTGTTTGTTACTGTTAATTTTCAGTTTGCTATAAAATCCATGCAGTTTAACCATAATATGTCACACTGACTAATTCATGAGACGTTAAACATAGTATTTTAATAATATATTATGCCTTCCCTTCTATTGAACAAACTGTACACCTTGAGGAGCCATTGTCCTTGTCCTGGTTTGTTTTGTTTATTCGTGCATTCAACTTGAGACAGAGTTATCACTCAACAGTTCAGGCTGGCCTATGAACTCTGTAGGTAGTTCAGGCTGACCTATGAGCTCTGTAGTTCAGTCCAGCTTTAGACTGACCATTCTCCTGCATCTTCCTCCATGTGCTAGAATTACTCAAAACCAATGAGCTCATTTTTTGTTTGTTTTGTTTTTGTTTTTGTTTCTGTTTCTGATTTTGTTTTATTTTTGTTTTTGTTTTTCAAGACAGGATTTCTCTGTGTAATAGCCCTGACCATCCTGGAACTCACTTTGTAGACGAGGCTGGCCTCATACTTAGAAATCCTCCTGCCTCTGCCTCCTGAGTGCTGGGATTAAATGCATATGCCAACATGCCCGGCTCCACTGAGCTCATTTTTATTGACATTTTCTTTCAGATTATTTTCTTCCATTTACCTCATTTGTTTAAAAAAACATGGTATAGGAGGATAACTTCTTAGACATTGAAGTTTGTAGCTGGAAGATTTCCTATGCCTGCCTGGCCCACAACCACTCAGACCCAAGTAAACACACAGAGGCTTATATTAATTAAAACTTCTGTCATTAGCTCAGACCTACCATTAACTAGTTCCTACACTTGAACTCAGCCCATTTCTGTAAATCTATAAATGATCACATTTTCCGTGGCTTAACCTGTGTGTCATTACATGCCGCTCCCTGGATGGTGGGCTGGCATCTCCCTGACTCAGCCTTCCTCTTCCCAGAATTCCCCTTGTCTGCTTGCCCGCCTATAGTCCCTGCCTGGCTACTGACCAATCAGCATTTTGTTTATCAACCAGTCAGAGCAACACATATTCACAGCATACAGAACATCCCACAATACCTCCCGTTTTCTGTCTGATCAAAAAGGAAAGTTTTAACTTTAACATAATAAAATTACATATAATAGAATAGTTATCAAGCAAGAATCACAGTTACAATATCTAGTCTATTTATATTTGGCAAATTCAAAGAAAATATTCTATTTATCCTATATTTGTGAGTCTAAGGTTTCATACCTCACATATCTTTTATCATAACTCAGGAAAATCATAACTATCTAGTCTTCAATTACATCAAAGACCTCAGAAGGATAT
Organism: Peromyscus californicus insignis; assembly: GCF_007827085.1. Lineage (NCBI taxonomy): Eukaryota > Metazoa > Chordata > Mammalia > Rodentia > Cricetidae > Peromyscus > Peromyscus californicus. The sequence continues at coordinate 16,958,913 of NW_026294447.1, forward strand.
AATAATACCTAAGTAAACAGGAAGAGCATTGTAAGCAACTTCTTAAAAATCTAGAATGACAGAGACAGATGGCTGTCTGGACAGTCACCTAAAGTTCTTCTGCAATGTTGGGGCATCCATCTTTAGCCTACAGGCCTTGAGTTTTTAATTGCTTCTCCATGTGTCCTGTAGAACATCTGGCAGTCCACTCTGCAAAGCAGGAACTTGAAGGACCATTTTGCCTTGCAGAGTTCAGTGGTCACCTTCCTATGGGTGTTGCATGTCCAGTTGATACAACATTTTGCCAAGCAGTCCAGGTAAGAACAGTTTCTTACCCAAATGGCTAACTTTTGTCATAAGAGAAGCAAACTCCATATGGAGTTTTTCCAATGACCATCATCTTCTTTGAAGTAAATCAGTGCTGCCAGGAGCAGACATTTCTCACTTTCTGGAAAAGTCTAAGTTTTTAAAATATTTTAAATGCCATATTCTGTATTTCTTTGAAATATTTGAAGATCACCTACCTAATTGAATTATATCTATGTATACCTAGAAAACAGCATGACTGTAAGTTTGACTATCATAGAAGTCTAATTATTAATCTATATTTCTTAATTACCCATTACAATTTAAATGAGTTACATAAACATAATATTTTAAATGAGAGTAGAAATATACATACAATAGGACAAAATTAACTTTAAATTTGTATCAATAAACTAAAATCTATAGCAACTTAAGACATTTTAAACAAGTTGCTGTTCTTTAAAAGTAAATTCAATAATCTACCCTTTTATCCTATCATATCTATATTCTACATTTCTATATCATATCTCCCCTTCTTGTTTTAGAAAGAGATTGGCTATGACTAATAACAATTTGCAACCAACAATCTAAACAAACACAGACATCTATAATCTATTTTTTGGGGGAATGTGGGCATAGTTTTCTAGGCTACTTTCTGCTGATAAAGGGTGCTGTATTCTTATGGGGATCCTGAGAAAATTAAGAATTATGGTCAAATCCTGACTGGAATAGTCTGTAAGGCTGCATTGTCTGAGCCAGTTGCCTTGAAACAGTTCTGGATGCTGGATCATCTGGGCCATGATGTCACTGGAGACCTTTTAGTTGGTCTTGGCTGGTCAAACCATATTAGACTGGAAGCAATCCATAGGTTCTCATTTTCTGTGGAAACAAAAGCAGAATCTCTTTTCCAAAGCAATGTATCCTTAGATATAGATTTTGAAATCAAGATATCTTTAATATATATATATATATATATATATATATATATATATATATATATATATATATATATATATATATATATATTGGTTTAACTGAGCAGCCTTTACAATCAAATATATTTCTGCAGTTAAAAATCCCAAAGACAACACAATCCAGATTCTCTGTGTAATATCCATCTTTACTGGCTTATTTTTTGCATTACTTTTACTTTCTCTTAGGATTTATTTTTAAAACTTTCTATTTCTTTATATAACTGCATATACTCTTTTTCTCTCTCTTCCAAGCCTCCATATATTATTCTATACACTGTAAACTGTTTAGAGGTTTAATTCATCTGAATCTGTTTTATTGTGAATCTATTGCCTTAAACTGCAGCATTAATAGGACAAAAATGGCAACTTTGGCTGCTGGTTCCAACCATCTCAGCTTTCCAACATTGCTGTGGTATGTTTACCACTAGCTCTGGCTCTGGCAGCCATTTGTATCACCAACTCTTGGAAGCAGTGTGGGTCTATGCCTCCTTCAAAGCAGCATGTACCCCAGAAAACTTTTTTATTTTTATTTTATTTATTATTTTTTTTTAATAGTAGCAAAAGCTATATCCACCATGCACCATGTTGTGCCGCTTGCAGAAACCTCTGTGTACTCAGCGGGAATGTGCCATGCTGTAGCTCCATCCTGCATGCTGCAAACCTGCCATAGAGCAGCTCAAGCCTGCATGTTGTGGTGCATGAGACATGCACCCACCTGAGACATGAGACAGGAAACTGTTCTGGGCTCTGTTTAGAATTGCTTATTAAGTATTCTCAGGTTTTAGGTGGGAACTTGAGCCATTGGGCACCATTTGTAGCTGGAAGATTTCCTATGCTGGCCTGGTCTGCAGCCACTCAGACCCAAGTAAACACACAGAAGCTTATATTAATTAAATCTGTTCAGCCATTAGCTTAGGCCTACCATTGACTAGCTCCTACAGTTGAACTCAGCCCATTTCTATTAATCCATAAATCATGTTTTCTATGGCTTTGCCTGTGTGTCATTACATGCTGCTTCCTGGATGGTGGGCTGGCGTCTTCTGACTCAACCTTCATCTTCCCAGAATTCTTCTTGTCTACTTGTCTCACCTATACTTTCTGCCTGGCTACTGGCCAATCAGCATTTTATTAAGCCAGTGTACAAAAGCATTATTCCATAACATAGTCTTTAATTTATTAAAACAAAAATTATTATATTTAAACCTTAGTATTCTGTGGTATGGAAGCAATTCTTCATATATAGTCTATACTGTGTTTAACCTTTATTGATTTTTAAAGGTCTGACTATGCAAATTGATATAAATTTTAAGGAAGTCAATTCTTAATTTTAATAAATTGTTTTTAAGAATTTTAGAGCTAGAATTTCCACACAATATACCATGTGCTTTGTTCAGCTATTTCTTCTTTTTAATAAAGTAGACTTACAAAAATGGCCAACTCAGCAATGCTGTTAGCTGCGACTTTGTTGTGTGTGATTGATTTTACTTCTCAATCAATTATACTTTTCAAAAGTGAAGGAGCATTTCCCACTCAGCTTTGTCTTTCTCAGTATTAAGTTCTGGATTTTCTCAAGCTGGCTTAATGATCCCATCACCATTTCCATTCTGCTCCAGTTTTATCCTATGGAAGTATTTTTACATACTGTAGTTGTAATATACCATTTAAATGCCTGATCTTCTTGCAATGTAGTTTTAATTTTTAGAACTGCAAAGCCTTTAGAACCTAGTATTGTGTTAGTATTGAATTAGGGCACAATATTGCTTGTAACATTCTAGTTCACAGAATGTGCCATATGTGCAAAAATTTTTCTTTTCTTAAAGCATTCATATAATCAATTGGTATCAAATATAATTTTTAATATTTCTTTAAAATGTTAAAAATAATCTTGATTGATTTTTGGCATTTTGTTGATACTGAATGCTCATTGTATTTACTTTGTGTTGTTTCAGTTTCATATAGGATTTTTTTTAAACCCTAAAAATTATTTAATTTTGTTTTTTTTCTACTGTGTCTTAATTTTCGGAATTTCTTCTTTACACTTTATATTTCTAATCCAACTTTAAATAAAATGTTTCTTGTGTTCAATAATTCTTCTATGGGGACTATTCTTATAATTTGCTTAAAATCAAGAATTTTAGGGCAGAGTAGATGGCTCATTGGGTAAAGGCACTTGCTGTCAAGTCTGCTGAGCTGAGTTCCAGTCTCTGGACACACATGATAGGAGAGAGGCAGCTTCAACCAATTGTCCTCTGAATTCCATGTGCATATATGCAGACATGCACACAGGCATACACACAGTAAATAATATAATGACTTTTTAATTTAGATTTTAATTTTATGTATTAAATGTTTAAGATTTGGAGTCCTTTCCTTGTTTCTGGCAACTACTTCTTTGTGTTGTTCTTTTCTCCATAAATGCAGCCATTTTTTAAATAAAATTAGCCAACTGGATAAAGACCCACAGAATGCAATGCACAGATGCAGAATTCTGTTAAATATAAGTTTACACTGCTCTTTTCCTTGATATAAGGCATTTCTACCTTTAATTTTTTTCAGGAGCCTCTGGAATGCTTTCTAGCTTCTGCTGTTATAAAGACATATTTTTCCCACCTCCTCTTCCATGTCCTTTATCCTTTTGACACCACAATATTTTGGGGAGGTGTTATTTTACAGCAATTTTAATTTGTAATTTGGGATATTTAGTTGTGTCAATGGATATTTGTTGTCATTTTATTGGCTTACCTTGGTTACTGTTGTTTTAACAAAGTAATTACCTGGCTGGCCTGGAAGTTACTCTACAGCACATGCTGCCTTCAAACATGTGACAATCTTCCTGCCTAACTGCTGAAGGCTGGGACTATAGGCATGCAGCATTACACACTGCATTGTAGAATTCCTTTGAGAATTAACTATTTAATCTAATCCCCAGAGTTTGTGGGGTTTTTCTCCTTTTCTAAGTAGTTAGTGTTTGTGTTGTTAAATGGGAAGTTCTTACATGTTCTGGATTTATTCCCTTTGTAGGCATTGATTCACAAGTCTAAGACCTCTCTCAACGGTGGGCTCTCTCTTCACTTGACAGAGTGATACACCCCCATTTTTCTGTTTTTGTTTTTGGTTCATATGCTTTTGATGTTTTTCATTTGTTTTTTTTTTTTCTTTTTAATTATCCATTCCTTTGCCATGAAGTATTTACCTTAATTATTTTCCTAAATTGGATTCATGTCACTAGTCTCACTTTAATTCATGTTTTCTTCTTAGTTGAGTCCTGTCATTGATGAAGGAGGTCTAATTTCACTCCTCCATATGCACATATCTAATGTCCCCAACACAGTTGACTGAAAAGATTATCATTTTTTTCCAATAAGGGTTTTTTGTAGCCTTCTTTGAAATCTCTTGGATTACTTAAACTTGTGAGTTTATTTCTGTATTTCTATTTTATGCTATTGATTAATATGTCATTACTTATGATAAAACTTTGTTGGTTTGGTTATTAATACTCTGTAGTATGTTTTACATTTGAATAGTATTGATGTTTCCTATTTCGTTTTGTTTTGTTTTTCTCAACATGTGTTTAGATATTTGGAGACTAATGCACTACCATACATATTTTATGGTATTCCTACACCTATGATGACTGTTGTTGGCATTTTGCTAGTAATTTCATTGAATCTGTAACTCATTGTGAGTCATATGAACATTTAAATAATGTTGCTTCTTTCAATATATGAGCATAGAGGATCTTGCTTTGTTGTATGCCTGAGTTTTCTTCAATTTCATTCATAGATGTTTTATAATTTTCATTGTAGAGATGCTTCATCTCTTGGTAAATGAGATTGACTTTTCACTTCTATGTCAGATCATTTTCTATGTATGCAGCAATGAATTTGATTTTCTTTTTTGTTATTTAAAAAGTATTTTAATCATATGTGTGTGTCTGCATGTGGGTTGGTACACAGGATTGCAGAAACCTGCAGACATGTCAGATCTAATAGGACCTGGAGTTACAGCTGGTTGTTTACCATAAGACCTGGTACTAAGAACTGGACTCCAGACACATGTAGGAGCAGTGTGTGCTGTAAATCACTGAGCAATCTCTCCAGCCTGATTTTCATTCTTTCATTTTTATTTTTTTCCTCGGGAATAGAAGAAAGCCACACTATTTTACTTATATGTAAAATAGGAAAAATTTGTTTCAATAACATTAAGAGTTCAATAGTGGTCATGAAAAATAAAGAAATTGGGAAAGTGGTTCAGAGATGTCTCTCACTGATACTCAGTCACAGGTAAGCATTGGGGATTTGTTGTGCTGGTGCACAATATGGTAGTCTTAGACAGCACTTATGTACCCAGACATCATACATTTCAGACATCTATTAGAGCTTCACCATCAAGTAGTGAAAATATATTTAATTTAAAACTTTTACAATATATGATTTATCAAAATGCTCTATTACCTGATTGGTATGTACAATTTTATATTTTTATGTGCTGATTAAAACAAATTTAACTAAACCAGGCATGGTGGTCCATATGTGCAACAATGAAGAAGCAGAGTGATGGAAATTGACCACAAAGTAATACCTAGCTTCAAAAAAAAAAAAAAAAAAAAAAAAAAAAAAACCAAAGAGCCAACCATGAAATGGATTCATTTACCTCTGATACAGCCTTTCAAATTTGTTCCAGAAGTTAATTACGTGTGCTGGGCATATCCATTCTGAGACACTAATCACCTGCAGGAAAAGACAGGTAGAATTAAGATATAGAACAAACTTATAAGCTTACTTAAAGCATGAAGTGTGTGTGTGTGTGTGTGTGTGTGTGTGTGTGTGTGTTTTCTGGAAACTTGCCTGATTGATTCTCTAGAATGGACGTTGTAGAGGACCTTGTCTTTTCATAATGTCAGTAGGTTGGTGTAGTCAGAAGTTTTCTCTGGTCTCCCCTGGCCCCACAGGTCCCTCAGTCAGTTATAAAATAATCATTCAGAGGCTTAATATTAATTACCAATTGAATGGCCTACAGCAGGCTTTTTGCTAGCTAACTCTTATAACTTAACCCATTTCTATTTATCTATAAGTTGCCACATGGCCATGGCTTATGAGTACATTCACACCTTACTTTTCCTGGTGGTGCTGGTGTCTTTCTAGATTCTGCCTTTCTCCTTCCTTTCTTTTACCTTCAATTTCCCACCTGCCTCTAAGCTGCCTTGCCATAGGCCAAAGCAGCTTTATTTATCAACCAATCAGAGCAACATGTATTCACAGCATACAGAAAGACATCCCACAGCAGGTTGGAGACACATGGGATTTAAAGCAAGGTCTCTGCTCTCTTGAACTTTGCTACTTCATTTGTTAGTGACTCTGATCACATGTGTTCTTGGGTTTCATAGGGATGCTCTCCACACTTCCTTCTGCATCAACATGACTACATTTTACCCTTTCTGTCAATTAGTTAGAATTCATGACTGAAAATCGTTAGGAAAGTGAAATACAGTAGGTTGTGATTGTTGCTGTAGTGTCTATGAAAATATTTAATTATAATGGAAAAATTCCCTTCATTTCAGTTTAATTATTTTGGTAGAAGTATTGCAGATATAGTAAATAAAACTAATGAGCATAGTTGCTAATTAAGTGTCAATTTTCTATTCAGACATATAAACAGAAATAAAGATTGGGAATGCAGATTTACAGGATAGGTTAGAATTTCCTGATAATTCAACAGTTTCTTGCTTTTAGATTTGGCATGCCTATATAATCATCACACCTCAGGACCATAAACCCATCACATTAAGTTAGATAATAGTTAAGTGACTATACAAAATCTAACATTTTCTGATTTTTTAAAACAATCGTTTGAGTTTACATCCTGTACTTAAAAGATTATGCAAATAATTTTCAATGTAGTTTAAGAAGTTTAAATAGGTTTTTATGAAACCCTTTCCATTTTTGATCACAACTCTCTTTAAACACTATTATAAATTCAAGCAACACAATTTCCTGAGAGCTTATCACAAATTTTTACATGCTAGTTTTTGTCAGCTCAAGTGGATATTTGGAGCCCATAATCTTTTTTTCTGAGCTTGTTTCTCCACTCCTTGGAGTGAGACCTTAGCAATTGGCCCATTTTGTTCAGTAGATTTAGAAATTTATGTTATGTTTACATATTGCAGTTGTCCAATTTCTTTGTGTATTTCATACTGGCTAAGATCTCTGGATTTAACTTTCCTGCTCTATATGTCACCTTGGAAACAATTAGGAGTTGCAAGCCATGCCCTGATGTCTTAGGTATGTTCATCTTTATTTTTTGATAGTAAATGACATTTCAAACTGGTTATATTAATTCATTCTTTGCTTAGGAGTTCATGAGAGAATTTTTGTTGCATATTTTCGTAAATGCTTAATTGGTTTAATCAAGTAAGGAAATAATTAATCATTCTGGTGGTTTTTAAATGGCATGATTTAAGTTAAATTTTATATTTTGTAGTCCTCTCTCTCTCATGTACATATGCTCCTTTGAGAATGCCTAAATCATTTTCCAATTTGTTCTTTGATTGGCTTATCTGGTATTTCCTATTAATTTTATGAACTAAACATATTTTACAAGGTATACCTGTAGTGGATTGTATGTATTACAAATATCTTCTCTTAAGTTATGCCATCCTCTCTTACTCCATTACTGGTATCCTTTAGTGCTATGTTAAAGCACAATTAAATACTTTCTTAATAGGTCTATTTCAGTGTCTTATTTAATAAAATTCCCAGTTACAAAGATATTGAGATTTTACTTTTTTCATTTACAAAGGTATTTAAGATTCTGTAATTTGTGTACCTGAATTCAATTTTGTATTTATCTCAACTCTCATATACCGTATAACTTTGTTCTAATTTGTTTTTCATTTTATTTACTTTGTAGCCCATGAGTTCTTGATATAGTCAAATTGTCATTGTTTCAATCATGGATTAATTACTCTGAGTTGAGGGTCTGTGCTGTATGTCTGGCATGGATGTGGAGAGTGTTGGAAGTGATATTTCTTTACTCCGCTGTTTTTCAGACTGTCTCTGGTACAAATGATTTGATGCTGTTATTGGTCACTATCTGTTCAAATATTGCTTCTGACACTTCTGTCTTTTTCTAGAACATCAATTGCCTGTGGACTAAGAGTTGATTTTTAAGTATGTTTGTTCAGTTTGTTTTCCCACAGTTTTTCACACTGTGCTTCAATTTGTAACTTTGGTACTTGCTTATTTTTGTGAGTCATTATTTACTTGTTCGTCTGTATTTAATCTTTATTAAATGCCCCAATTAATTACTATGTCTGATTTGTTATATTTTTAGTAAGCTTATTTTCCATTTCATATATTATTTTTCTTGTTAAATTTTTCATTAAGTTACTTGGTTGGAAAGAAATTTCAGTAAAATTTAATTTAGAAAAACTGAACCACTAAAAGTATTACAATAATGATAATTAACATAGGATTTAGAACCTACATAACTATGGGGTATGGGAACACAAAGATAAAACCCAGAGGTACCAACCTGGGGTGCAAATGAAGCCATCATTAACTGGATTAAGGTGGAACAGTTGAAGAAATTAGAGAAACTTAAACTTGATGGAAGTCCAAAGCGCCTCACATTTAGCTGTCAGTTGGTGGGGAAATCTGTGAAGGTTTTCAGAAGGGTGATGCAAAGATGTCATGGAGCTCTGATAAAGCCTCCATGTGACAAAAGAATTTAATTCACTCTTGACCTTCCACAAATACTGTCTTTTGCTAGATTTGCTCTCTGGAAATGTTATTCACTACCAATAATATTTTGGCTACTGTGGAGCAAATGTATTTTGAGTACAGGACTGCAAAAGAAATGGAAGGACAAGACAATCATTTAGTCATACCCACACTCAACACACAGGAATCTGGGCCAGGATCTGTGGATCTCCAAATCCATTAAATGCAAAATAAACAAGTCTTTAAAAAGCATGACAGCATGACATCAGCAACTTTTCTGTTTTTCTTTCCATTTTATAAGCTATTAGAGATACTATAACATGACTGTATATCTGCTTATTGTTGCTTCAATTAAAGACTGCCTCATGGTTAAACTTCCCTTTCATAAATCTTTGGTTTGCTTAATCCAACTAGGAGTTGCCTTCCTCTACCATTTTTATGTTTGCAGGTGATAGCAAAGCTTAACGTTTATTAGAACTTGTCCTTTCTCTTCAGGGAAACACATGTCATTAGGAACCGGGAACTCTGATGTCAAGTAGCCCAAATCACAGTGACATAAGGTCCCTGGCTTTACAGTAATTTTGACCACTATTACTGCCATTCTTTTCTTATTGTATCAATTAAAAACACAGAAAACAAATGCCTTTGATTTAGATAAATAATGAGTCTACATAATTATCTCCCTGTCTTTGCAAATGGTGATATTCAAAATTGCAAATAAATTACCTCTTTTTACTTTTATTATTTTTTTTCTAAACATGGTTTCTTTTTGTAGCCCTGGCTGTACTGGAACTCACTCTGTAGACCAGACTGGCCTGGAATTCACAGAGATCCACCTGCCTTTGCCCCCTGAGGCTGGGATTTAAGGTGTGTGCCTCCACTGCCTGGCTAAATTGCCTCTTTTTATACACTCTATTTTACTTTCCTTGAAAATATATTTTTATCATACAGTATAGTATGATTACAATTTCCCTTCTCCCAACTGCCCCCAGATCTTCCCTGCCTCCCTCCCATTTTAATCTACACCCTTTCTGTCTCCCCTTAGAAAATAGGCATCTGAGGATGAATAATAAAATAATTTAAAACAAAGCAAACAAACTGAAATTGGACAAAACAAACAAATAGACATAAGAAAAAGAGTCAAAAAATAGGCACAAGAAGCATAGATATATGCAGAGGCCCACATAGTAATCCCATGAATAGAGACAACTGGAATCAAAAGACCTGAACATTAAAGAAAAAAGAAAAAGTGAAAGAAAGAAAGAAAAGGAAAGAGAAGAGATGATAAAGAAATGCCCCTATAAAATATGAGACATGGAACTTTGAAAGATGCCATTAAGTTTGTTTTATATTGGCTTTCATCTGCTGGATATGAGGCCTACCCTTAGGAGGGGGTTATATCTTTAGTGAGACTACCTTCACAATATTAATTTTTTATTTGCAAGTAGATATCAACTGGAGATAGCTTCTGGGTTAGGGATGGAAGCTTATGTCCACTGCTCTCAGCAATGGTGGTCCTTTTCTGCTTAGCAAGCCCTGTCTCCTTGGTTTCCTCCATCCCTTGTGGCCTGTATAATCCTCCCAACTCCTCTTGCATAGGGTTCTCTGACTCCTGAAGGGATGAATTTGATGGAGATATCTCATTTACTACTAAGTAGTCACAGGTCTCTCACTCTCTGAACATTGTCTGGTTTTGGGTCTCTATATTTGTTTCCATCTGCTCCTGGAGGAAGCTTCTCAATCATGGCTGAGCAAGACACTGATCTGTGAGTACAGAAGAATGTTGTTAGGAGTCAGTCTGGTGCTACATTCGTTTAGTGGAAGAGTAATATTTGGTTTTCCACTAGGTCCCAGGCCTATCTGGTCTCTAGTTCTTGGCCACCTTTGTTGGGTATTGGTTCTGTATCAGGGAGTGGTCATTAACTCAAATCAGATATGGGTTGGTTACTCCCACAAGTTTTGTGCCACTAGTGGAGCAGCTCATCTTGCAAGTAGATATCATTGTAGATCTAACAGTTTATAGCTGGGTTGGTATTTACTTTCTCTTTTGGAAGCATGCACCACTCTCAGGCCAAGAACATCTGGATGTGAGCTACACTAGCTAACAGAACCAAAAGATCACAAGGTTCTATGTTAAACCGCATGTCTCTTTTGCTAAAAAGTAGGTCTACATCATATGTGATCTTTGGTGAACATCTTGATATGACTCTACCTGAGATGTTTCAACATACTATACATTGTGTTCTTTATGCATTGATTCTACTTATGAGGAGTTTGTTAATTGAGTTCATGATACTTTTTCATTATCATTAGCTCATTATAAGATGATGACTATACTCTCAAGGAATTTTATAATCAAGGCTTAGAGTTAGTCTTTGTTACTGCCTTTATTAGCTACAGTAGCTAAGAATACTGTCAATTTGGGAAATCTTTCATTTGGTCTCACATATAATCTTTATTCTTGTTCCTATGACTGCAGTGCTTATGAATCCATTTTACTAGTCCTAATTAGGCAATGACATAGGATGGTTACTAGTGAAGTTAATTTAGAGTATGGTTATGCGAGTTACTTTTCTCATTGTTGTGACTGAATATCTAACAAAGCAATTTGAACAAGAGCTGGTTTATAGTGTGTAGGGACACCCATCATGATAGTGAGGAAATGGCAGCCAGAAGAGAGGGGAACTGGTCACATTGCACTCCCAGACATGAAGAGAAGAGTGAGGAATGCTGTTCCTTAGCTCAGTTTCTCACTTATCTAGTCATGGACTTTACCCTATGAAATGAAACTACTCACAAAAAGGATTTAGCTGCCTCATTAACGATATATATTATATTATTAATATATAATTAATTTTATAATAATATAATTACATATTATATTATTAATATATAATTAATTATATAACAATAAAATAATTAATATATATGTATATAAATTTCTTCACAGACACACCCAGAACTCTTTTATCTGGTGATTCTATGTTCTCTCAATTATACAATGAAGATTAACTATTACAATGAAGGTGTGTTTACTGGATGTGAAGGTCTGCATGAAACCTGGATGACCAATTGTTCATAGATCATTCTAATGCATCCTCTGTGGTGGTATTTTACTTGTACTGAAATGTGATTTTAATTGTATGTTAATAAATAAAGTTGTCTGGGGGTCAGAGCTATTAGAGTCATAGCAAGTGCGTGGCGGCGGTGGCACATGCCTTTAAGGACCTGGAGGGCGGTACATACAGGCAGTGACGAGGCAGTCACATGTTTGGGTTTACAACCAATGAGAAGGCAGAAAAGAAAGACTATAAAGACATACACACACAGGAAGTAGGTTCCTTTTCGGAGAGCTCTCTTGGCTGGAGAGGATCCCTGAATCAGGAAGGGTGAGGCTCTTAGCTCTGACCTCTTGGCTTTCTTCTCTGAATTGGCTCTGTGTTTCTTATTTTATAAGACCGTTGGTTACATCTACAATCCTCCCCAGACTTCTGTTTTTTATTTTCCATTTTTTTCTCCTTCTATATTCACCATCAGCAAGCTAAGCCATTTGACATTACCCATAAGTGTATGTTGTCTTTCTTTGAATTCTTCTTTTTGGCCTTGAGAAGGATGGTCAGTTTTCTTACCAAATCATTCTTTATTGATTACTGTGATAGTGTTGAGGTTGCTAGCCTATGACTTTTGTAGCTATCTACTTTGGACAAGAGCACTTTGGCAGTCTTTGTTTAGTTAAATTTGATATGATGATGTGAAAATAGTGAGTGTATCAAATAGAATAAATCTAATTTTCAATAATGCAACATACTTTTTCTTTTTTTTTTTCTTTTGAGACAAGGTTTCTTTGTGTAGCTTTTTTGGTTCCTGTTCTGGATCTTGCTCTGTGGACTAGGCTGGCCTTGAACTCACAGAGATCTTCCTGGCTCTGCTTCCTGAGTGCTGGGACTAAAGGTGTATGTAGATGTAACCAACTGTCTTATTAAATAAGAAACACAGAACCAATGCAAAGAAGAAAGCCAAGAGGTCAGAGCTAAGAGCTAAAACCCTTACCCTTCCTCCTGTGGTGGTCCTACCTCTCTGAAAGAGAGCTACTTCCTGTGTTAAAGTCTTTATATAGACTTTCTGTTCTGCCTTCTCATTGGTTGTAAACACAACCACATGACCGCTTCATTACTGCCTGTCTGTATAGACCTCCAGGTCTTCTATGGTTGGTATTGAGATTAAAGGCGTGTGTATCCAATGCTTGCTGTATCCCTGAACACACAGAGACTTACCTAGCTCTGCCTACCAAGTGCTGGGATTACAAGCGTACGCCACTACTACCTGGCTTTCTTATGGCTTGCTAATAGATCTGACTCCCGGGCAACTTTATTTATTAACATACAAATAACATTTTAGTACAAAATAAAATATCACCATAGGTATGTACCACCACTGCCCAGCAATGCAACATTTTTATGGTTAAGCACCTTACTTCTTGGTAACCAAATAATAACAGGAGTCTTTTCTCAGCCTGGAAAGAATGATGATTCATCTTCACTAGAATATAGATTAATAATATATGTAAGTTACCTTTCCAGCCCATCACATGACTGCCAGATCCTCTTCTGAGGACTTAAAGAATTCTCAATTTACTTACATGTAATTTCCATGTAATGATGCCTTAGGTAAATAGACTATTTCAGCAATAACATGGGATAGTGAGCACACAGCCCAACATGAGTTTATCTTATTATATAGAAATACTACTGTCATAAACCATTAATGGAAGGACCAATTAAATACTCAGAAAGCATCAACTTCTGAATGACATCTTGGCAAATTGGAACACTATTATAGGATACATATACTGTATTCACTGAAACATAATTTATGAGACTGTATTTCCATTTCCTACAACTGAGATTCTATTAACTACAGTAAAAAAGTTGAATTAACGCCTACCTTGCTTCTTGGAGGCCACTTATATACATTTCCTATGCTTTCAAGATAAAGTTTGATTGATTGGAAGACATGAATGAAACAGTCTATCCAGGTTTTATCCTCACTTTTAATGTACAAAAAAGAAAGGAAAAGATTTAATAAAAGGATGAGATAATCAGTCCCAATTACTGTGAGGAGCTGAGGCTGGAGGTTTATTTCAAAGTGGTAACATATGGAAATTAAGCCTGAAAATCAAAAGATTCTCTTCTGTGTCATTTATTTCTTTCATGTCTAGTGATAATAACCAATGTAAAATTTCAAAAACCACAGGATTACAAAGAGTAAAATTGGGAGAATTTATATCTTTGGCAACAAAGTAACTAAGCTATAAGCCAATGACGATGATCATTTAAAATGATTGTCATAGGGAAGGAATGTTACATGAGTGAAATCAGAATTTTATAAGCACATCATCTGGTTTCCACATCAGTTTTTTTTTTATGACATGGACATCCATATATCTGTCATAGGCCCAAATTTGGAAAACTAAACATTGCCTTAGTAATCTTCAAAGAGATAAATGGGTTTTCCAACATCAGATACGTTGTTAGTACACTGACTGATTTACTAACTGGTTAATTGACTGATTGTATGTGTATGTGGGGATACCCAGTTATGTATGTATGAAGGTCAAAAGACAATTTTGTAGGAGTCAGTTCTTTCCTTACACTATGTGGGTTTTGAGGATTGAACTCAATCCATTAGGCTTGGCAAGTACTTTTACCTGTTAAAGCACATTGCTGGTCTTCAGGTAAATAACTTTGAGTGGAAGGACTGTTGAAGCACACCTGACCACAATGGACTTCATTTTTGCCTCTTCTTATTTTATCCTTATTTGCACATGGAATTAACTCTCACATAATGTATCGTACACAAATCTTTTTATCACAGGCTGTGTGACTTAAAGGAGCCTGGAGCAACAAAAATGTGAGCTAAATATATACAGAGTCATATGCTCATGACTGGTGAGAATTATAAGTGTCTTTTCACTCTTGGATCTTGGAATGAAGTAGGAATGAATCCACAGGTATTTAGGGTGGTTTTTGTTTGTTTGTTTGTGGTTTTTTTTGGAAGGGACTTCCCTCAAAGAATAATTTGAATTGAGTATTATGTAAGCTATGACAATTTCAGTTTAAAGTTCTTATCACCAGAGGCTATCAAACCCTTCTACAAATTCTTGACTATATCAATAATCTGCTTCAATGAGCTTCAGTTACAGCCATGTTCATATGGAAGCTGTCATGCACTAGTATACCATGTTATAATTATCTTCTAATACCTGGTCATTGAAAATCCTTAAGTCCATCAACATGAGTTGAAGACAAGTTGACAGCAGAGCTAGTCTTAGGCACTATTGTGTCCCCTGGAGCTTCTCAAATCTAACATCACATATGCTGTATTCTCAGAATAAGGGATTGGTTCTAAACATTCCAAATTTTACATATAATTAGAGCATAAATTAAATAGCTACTAATTACTAACTCATTTTTAAAATTAGAAGTATAAAATTATTTATAGTAAAACTGTATTCAAAATATCCATATATAATTGCATTGTAAAAAAAAAACTATACATGTCTGCTGTAACTCTAAGCTAAAACTAGTGTGTTGAGTTGGTGACTCCAACAAATATGAGCAACACATATAATGATGAGGAAAATTTCCCAAATACCTCAATTGATTATTAAAAAGAAACTAATGAAAAGATTCCCTTTGATTTATATTTGTAGTTTTATTGTCTATAATGTAAAACACAGTTAAATATGTCTCTAATTTTTCATTTCAGTTAGTTTTTGAAGGAAGACATGAGTTCAAAAGAGAGAATGTTGGAATCGAGAAGCTTAGTAAAGGAAGTGGAAAGAAAGTATAAATCTGAAAAAGATTCAGGATATGTTACCAAACTTGCTTATGAGCTGGACTCTCTTGGTGCAGAAATCTTTGTTACCAGGTCACTTATTATTAAAATACCATAACACACAGAGGTTTGCGATGAGATTTGATTATTTTAAAGTATGCACACTTCAATTTTCCTTGGAAAGAATAAATGAATACATAACCAACATTGCTCACGATAAAGTAGTTGAATCCACTCACATTGGGGATTTGAGGTGGTGCAATACAAGCAAGTAAAAACTCTCTCTTCAGAGTGAAGGTGGTTCTGTATGACTGTAGGAGGCATAATGAGATTACAGCCAGTAGGTTTATGCACTAAGGCTATAAAAGCAAAACATGAAACATGGATCTTTGATGCAGAATGTGAGCATATATTAGACAGCCTTATGCCCTAAACATAAATTTTCCGTTTCTTGAGATAATCTACACTGTTTGAATTAAAGTTCCTCACTTGATAGTTTACTCTAATTATCACTGTGATGTCCATTTATTTCTAGTGTCTAGACTAGAATTTCCCACCCTAAAGTTCTCAGTAGATGTATTCAAGGTCACCCTAAAATGAAAAATTTTCAACAGTGAGCTCATTACTATTCAGTTTAATAAAAGACACATTAAAAAAGTAACTTTTATTTATATTGTCTCAATCCATGCAAAAGAGGAGGGTCTCCTGTTCTGTTTATTGTTTCTTCAAACACAGGAATGCTCTTTCCCCCAGCCATAGTTTATATGTGTAGCAGGAATCTTAACAGTTCTTATTAATAAAATCAAACCTGAGACCAGTTATTGGGGTGAACACTCGAGGATCAGATAGACAGAACAAGCCACAGCTAACCTTACCTGGCCAACTTCTCAGCTGGTCTTGTTTCCTCAGACTGGAAGCTTCTGAGTCCTCATCCAAATGGGTCTCAGCTGAACTGCTGCTAGAAGCCTGAATGCTTAACCAGCCAAATGTTTAACCAGGCCAAATGCTTCTAGTTTCTGGTCCTCACGCCTTATACCTTTCTGCTTTCTACCACTACTCCCTGGGATTAAAGGCTTGCTTTCTGGGATTAAAGGCATGATGAGTCACCATGCCTGGCTGTATCCTTAAACACATGGATTTCTGCTTCTGGAATGCTAGGATTAAAAGCGTGTGCTACCACTGCCTATCCTTTATGTTTAATATTGTGCTGTTCTGTCTCTGACCCCAGATAAGTTTATTAGCATGCACAATATTTGGGGGAATACAATACCACATGTATGTAATGTTCTCCAAAAGTAATTAGTGCACATGAAGTATTGGGAACTTTACAATGGATCTACATAAAATTGAAATTAATTTATAGTGACAGCAAAGATTGGTTTTCAGCCTTTCAAAGGGTTCCATTAAAAAATACATTGAAAACTCAAATTTCTGAGTAAATTTATTTTGTGGTTTAAAAATAGAATGTATGTATTTCCTTAAAAAGTCTTTCTATTGATGACTAGTTTAGAGAAAAGTTTAAGAAAACGTGATTGCAAATGACCAAGGGATGATTACCATCTTTAAATATCATTCTAGAAAGTCCTATTAGTTTGCCTAATGCAGTGACATGAACAATGTCTCCTCAAATCATAGTAATTATATAAGTGTTTGTTTTAAATATCAATATGAACACTGAGTCCACAGCTTACATGAAATACTAAGTAAAGCAGGAAAAATCTCAAAAAAAAATTAAAAAATGACCCAATTCAGTTTTATACCAAATATTACAAAGGCTGTATTTAAGATTAAAAGAATGCCCAAAAACATAAGGAAAAGTATTTCCTGCTTGTAGTCTTGTGAAACTTCTTTGATCTTTATTCAGATGTTTTAAAGCTGTGAAGATAAAAACATGTTCATAGCAGAAATGCTAAGGATATTTATTACATGTCTGTCTTCTCTGGATTCTACTGCTGCATGTGTGCTGGACGCTTTGGCTTACTTTTTGGATCATGCTATGTGCTCTGTGCTGGACATTGTATTATTCTTCCCTGAAGCCGCTGGAAAGAGTCCCATGTGATGATCAGCAGATAACCTCAGCACTGGGAGGTCAATTCCCCAAACAATTCATTCCTTGTACTGTGTGTGTTAAGCAATAATTTGTATTACATATTTGCTTAACATCTGGAAGGAATCTCGAGAGAAACACCAACGAAACCGGTCACTTCTTTCAGAACAGACTGATTTTGAAACTTTAACACTAAAATTTTAGTGGAAGCTTAAATAGTTAATTATGTTTCAAAGTTCAAGAGGCCATCTCTTGTTGGAAATGGGAGAAATAGATGTACATATATATATATAATTTTATTTTTTGCTTTAAAAATGATATAATATTATCTTCTTCATATTTGCTTAAGTGTTCTCTATTTCGTCAGTTAAAATATGTAAAAAGTAAACAAATACAAGTGAAATATTAAATGTATTACATAAAGTTTTTACTTATTTTGTTTTCTTTAGAATGAAAAGATTTTTTGACCACATGTGATTAAAAAATGAATTGCTTAGCATTTTAAAATAAATAGAAAACAGGTATATTCTTCTTTCTGCAATATTAACTTTGTTAAAATGTTAACATATTAACTTTGTCAAATCTCAGTTTTGAAAGTAGGATGGCAACTTCCTTTTTTATTTTCACCAATTTAAATGATTATATTTTATATAATTTAGAATAATAAATACTCAGAAATACTTTCCTATAGGGTAACAGAAAACTAATTCAAGAATATTGTAAGAAAAGCGTATAAGTTACCTTTGGATTAAAAACACTACTATGATAATAATCTTGATATTTTAAAAAGAACTCATTTCTACCAAAAATTTTCTTACTCATAAAGCAAAGACAATGACTTTTATTTGCATGGACTCTTATATTAGAATCTTAAATAATTGAATTAAGGAAATTCATTCCCATTTGATCCTGTACTGATCTGAATTCCAGATACACACACACACACACACACACACACACACACACACACACACACACATACACACACCACTACACCACCCAGTGTCTCAGACCACTTCCTGTTGCCTACAAGATGTAGGACTCTCAGCTATTTCTTCAGCACCAAGTCATCTGCTTTCCTGCTGCCATGTCTCACCATGATGATAATGAACTAAAACTTCTGAACTGTAAGCCACCCCAATTAAATATTTTCCTTAATAAGAGTTGTCATGGTTATGATCATGATATCTCTTCACACAATAGAAACCCTAAAACTTTATATATATATATATATATATATATATATATATGTGTGTGTGTGTGTGTGTGTGTGTGTGTGTGTGTGTGTATGTGTGTGTGTGTGTAACAACAAGAGAAACCATAATACAAATAAGATGAAATGCACATATGAATATGTCAACTGAAAATACTGACACAAGACAAAACAGAAAAATCAGATTAGTTTCATCTATCCATGTACAAAAAATGAGCTATCCAAGTTTTCAGGATGAAGACTTCTAGCTTAGCCTTTTTCATTGATGTACTTTAGTGAACAATTGAGAAGAAATAATATCTTTGGTATTCATGCTCAGTTTTGTTAGCTGGTTGTGTAATAGAAAATATATTTCATATAAGTTATTTAATAAATATATTATGATGCTTGCTACTTCTTATAACCTGTAGCTTCAAGAATGACTCTTAAAACAATAATTTTAGTATATTTATTTAAGACTCTTAGAAACATTTATATGCCACTGTGCATTTGGGTCACAGATATAAGGAGTAAGATGCAGAGCTAAGAATAGCATATGTTTAGACAGACATCCACTTCATACAGTATCCTGAGCTGACTTTTTACAGGTACTGAAGTCTAAATGTTTCTGAGTCTTCCAACCATATAGTATGTGTTGCCAAGTCAGGGACATCTATGTGTAATCAGTTCAAAGTAATATGGTTAATCTTACTAGGTTAGTGCCTTTTTTCACAGACAACTTTTGCTTTGTTTTGTTGTGCTAGGGAGAAATCTGTAGTTCTGCATATTCTGAAAATAAAATTCTGGGAAATCAGGAAATAAATTATCCATTAGTTAGGAAAATAGGCACTCTGGTTTATTGTACTATTCATTAAAATACTGAAGCTTAAAATATAACTTTTATTAGGATATTGCTTTGATTCTGTTGAAACAGTTTCTAGACCTATACATTTGTAAACTGATGATATATGTTTCAACCATATGATGTGAGCCATCAAAAGTTTGAAATTACTTTAAAATAATTGATTTAATGCTTGATACAGTTCAAAACAATTTGCTTACAGGTTCCCTTCCTTTATAGCACCAGTTTCTAGTTTTACTTTCGATTTTCACCCACCCAGAAAACTATGCTATAAGCATGACTCCTAGCTACCACAGTGTATGCTTCATGCAGAAAGTTTGTCCATAAGCTCTGACTAACATTACCTCCAACCATCTTCCAGGAAAACAAGGACTTATTTCTGCTCATAGTGAAGGCTATTTCTGAATTATGCTAATGCTTTATATTGCCTTATTTTTTGGAATTAGCTAAAAAAAATGGTAATCAAATTTTATTTGAATATTTATCCATTGTAAACAAGAAGCCATTATAAATTTTGTTACTAATTCTAAACAATATATGAATAAGTGGTAAGAATTTTATTAGAAAAATCACGTGCTCTGGAGTAAAATGAGTTATATTTCTTCATATCAATATTTACGTATTCATCTTTAAAATACTTTTAATGAATAATTAGTTCATTATATTATTTTTATGCAGAAACATTCTGGTCTTGCTTTTGTATTATATTCAAGCCAACACATGAATGCATGCCTTCATATATTATATATTTATGTTTGTATTTGAGACAGTCTCTTGAGCAGTGGGACTACAGACATACACCATTCCCTACTATATGTTTTAAGCTATGCCTTATAAGATTAATGAAGATCCTAAAATTCTGACTGTGGTGTGCTTTCAGAAGCTCAGGTGATACTGTGGAAAAGAGCCAGGTTTGCTGTTTTTATAGATACCAAGTATATATTGAATTTATAAGAACTTTAATTATTGATGTTGTGATTTTATTTTCAATTCATATTTAAACTATACTAATTGAATATCTAATTATATCATGAATTCATTATGTATAGTCAATATTAGCTTGTATATAACTAATTTAATTTGTCATTAATTTAGATGTGCTTTCTGCATCTAAATGTGTATCTGAGATTTGACTGTCAGGTATTTTTCCTTGCCAAGATTTGGAATTAAGGCTTTAAGTAGCTTACCAAATGAATTGAAGAGTTTACCTCTCATATATTTTATACACAATGCTGTTTTATAACTGAACTTATTAACTTATTTATTCTTTGATAATTTGGTTATTTCAATTTGGTTTATATTGAGTTTTTAAACCATTCACTTAACAAATGTACATTACTGCTTAATTTTTCTATACATTTTATTGAAAATATACAAAAAACATATATATTTCCATTTTTCCAGAGATTTTAATTAATTCAATGCTATATCAGAGAATTATATATTAAAGGATATACCCTACTATACCAGTGTAACTTACACCTGAATAGCATTCTTTCTGATTTGTTGAAATCATACTTGGGTTCATCTGATGTTTGCAGTACTAGCCATAAGGGAGTTAGTGTCCATCCATGATGAGTTTCACTCATTGCAAAAGACATGTGACAACTTTCTTCTATCTATCATTGAGTTATGTCAAGTAACTGTAGGTTGGGACTGATGGGAATGGGAAACGATGTTTACTAAAAAAGAAAAGCCTTCTGCAGCATTTCCTGTCTGAGTTCTGTCAGAATCCATGCCTGTGCTGATCACCATGCCCTCAACCAACAGTAATCATTTCATCTATGGCTGGGAAGTTTTATTATTTTATTTAGAAATTGGAAAAAAATGTTATGTTAAAGTAAATTCATCTTTAGTTGTAACCGTGTTGATGATCAAAAATTTATGTATGTATTTGTTTTTTTTTTTAATTAGTGGTGATTATAATATCACTTGCAAAGCCCTTTGAACTGGCTTCGATGGTAGAAGTTGGCAATGCGTATTTATACAAATAAGTGTTTCTTTAACTTGATTTTCAATACACATGGTGATGAAAACCCAAATCTTCATTAGATTTCAAAAACTGTCATTCTTTTTCATTTTCTATGTTAAATTGAATAACAAAATCTGGACATTTTCTTTTCCATTTATGATTACAGTGTTTTATTTCATTAAATTTAAAGTTTAAATATGGTAAAACATATATCCCAAATAAACAAACTAAAGCCAAATACATCTTATCCATTTTATGCTGTGCTTGGTATAACCTGATGATTTGATTATCTTGAGCAGCAGAACTTTGATAATTCTCTGCTTTGACAGATAACAAAGCTGTGGACTTATGTGCTGAGCAAGTGATGAATGCTTCATGGGAGACACTCCAAAGTTAGTCGTATGGTGTCACATAATGACAATTTTGATCTAAATACTAACAAAACCCAACCATTTAAATAAGTCAAAGCATTTAATATTTGTAGGCAACTTTCATACATTGTGTTTTAATTTGGATGTCACTTGCTTTGAATTCACTGACATGCCAGTGTTTGGTGGCATTTCTATGAATGAAATTGTTAGAAGGTCTTGCTGGTCAGAGGTCACAATCTATCATGGCCGGGCAGCTTTTTTCCAAAGATCAATGGCATGGGGACTCCCTCCCTGCTCCCACTGAGACTTGTACTCTGTACTTGCCCTTATTTGGAGAATCACCCTGGGCCTGGAGCACTGACCTTATCTGAAAGTGGTCTCAAAGCCTGGTTGCCTGATTTATCACTAGGGTGATCCTTGACAGAGTTTCCTGCTAGAAACCTCCCTTGCTGCACCAAGTCTGGTAACTGAGACTTGCACCAATGATGCCAAGGAGGAAGCAGAAGCACAAGAAAAATAAATTTTTAAGCCTGTACTTTTGTCTATTTTATTCTTTGATAATTTCATACTGAATTTTGCTTATTTTCACCCTCTGTTACTCTCAATTATCCCCCTGTCACTCTAGCTGAAATCTTCTCAAAAAGTCCCTTTCTAATCTACTGCCTTTTGTTGGTAGCAGTTTCCTGGCTTGAACTAGGTATGTCTACATGGATATGAATAGTTATTTATTGCAACTTGGGCAACTTATAAAGAGCTATCCAGTGGAGAAAATGATACTCCACCACCAGCACCCACTGACTTTTCACAGTCCTTCAGTGAGGGGTGAGGTGTCCTGAGCTCTTCCTCCATGCATAATGAAATGGGAATGGGTCTAGTTGGTCTTGTACAGTCAGCAAGAGCTGCAGTGAATTCATGAACACAATAACCATGGCATACTTAGAAGGCATTCTTCTGTGACATTCCTTCCTAACCTCTGGTTTTTACACTCTTCTCAACCCCTCTTCCAAATTATCTCCTCAGCCTCAGAGATGGTGATATAAATGTCCTATTGAGGGCCAGCACTAAGCAGTCACTTGTTCTCCTTCATTTGACTAGTTGTAAGTCAGCAAACTGTGACTCACTGTAGCTTGCTCCCCTGTTGTTGTGATAAAACACTGACCAAAAGTAACATGGGGAGGAAAAGGTTTATTATAGTTTATAAGATATGGTCCATTATTGAGGAAAGCCAGTGCAGAAGCTCAAGATTCAATTGTATGCAGGAACTGAAGTAGAGACCAGAGCAGAAAGCTTCCCCCTCTTTGCTCAGTGACCTTTCTTCTTTAGCCCAGTAGTACCTTCTCAGAGGTGACACCTCACAAAGTGAGCTAGGACATACTACATCAATCAACAATCAAGAAAATATCCTACTGACATGCCCACAGGCCAACCCAATGGAGACAATTGCTCAATTAAAATTCTCTTGTCCAGATGTATCAAGTTGACAACTTAAGCTGAATTATGTGAGCCATCCACTGCAAAAAGAAACATATCATCATGTCTATTTAGTAAAAGGACAGTAGGTTCTCCCTTAAAACATTAATTAAACTCTTGATCAGGCTATATTACCAGTCATGAGTTTGGGAGAGCACTCAAACATACTAGCAATATCTTATGATGTTTGGAATATATTAGTGAGATATTCCATTATTACTATAATGATAAACATATTACTATATTTTTCATTTAATAATTTCAGAGAGTTATTATCAACTGTGCAGTGTGCCTCTGTTAATGTTTTAAAATGTAAATGTTAATGTTTTATGTGTTTTTAAAATTTACCTAAGAAACAGTATGTTTCAATAGAACTTTTCCATTCATCTTTAGTTTTTCTTATCTGTTTCACCTACCCTTTCCCCTGCCCTATGCCTCATCTCCATCACGTTTAAACATTACCTCCAGTATTGCCCCAATCTGCTTTCACATCACATTTGTTTTGCTATCCATCTTCCTTTAAGATCCCTTTCCTTTCTTCCTTTAGTAGCCTCTTTTAAGATCCCTGACGTTTATAGGCACTCCAATTTAAACACACTAATCTGAGAAGTCAAAGCTAGGATTTGTATAGAGGAGAGAATGTGCAGAGTTTTTCTCTCTGGACTTGAGCAAATTCATTCACTGTATTCTTCCAGTTCCATCCATTTTTCTGCAAATTTTATAATTTTGTATTTTCCTTGTAGCTGAACAAAGTTATATCAGGTATATGTGCTACAATTTCACTATCCATTTATTAGCTGATGGACATCAGAGCTGGTTCCATTTCCTGGATATTGTGTATACAGCCGTGAAAAATGTGTATGTTTAGGTACATCAGTCTTTGGGGCATATGTCCAGAGTGCTATGTACAGATCATATACAGACTAATTATTATCTTTTAAGAAGCTTCTACACTGATAAATGTAGTGGTTACATTAGTTTTTATTCCCAACAAGAGTGAATCCCCATTTGCATGAGTGCTTCCTAGATATTTTAATCTTTTCTTTTTAATCTTTTTGTTGCATAATAGCTATTTTAACCAGATGAAATGGATTCTCAAATAGTTTTGTGTTTCCCAGCTAAGGGTGTTGAACACTTTCTAAAATATACTCTGTTTCTTTCTTTGGAAACTCTCTGTTTAGTTCCATAAGCTTCTAATTGTTTTCTTGATATTTATCTTTTTAGTTCACTGTATTCTAAATACCAATACTCTGTCAGATACATAGTTGGCAAAATCAATTCTGCTGTTTGTATTTTCACTTGATTGACAATTTATACTAATTTTGCAGTACTGAAGCTTTTTAATTAAATAATTATATTTGTTTAACTATTAGTCTTACTAATCTGGATCTTATTTGGACAGTCCTTACATGTGCCTGTATTTTGGTTGGTACTTTCTACATCCTTAAACAGTTTCAGAGTAGCATTATAATGATGTCTGTGACTCACTTTAAGTGGACTTTTGTGCATGATGAAAGATAAGGATTAAATTTTATGTTCATGTACATGTCTGTGTAGTTCTCCTAGTATGATTTGTTAAACATGTCATCTTTTCTTCAATGACTGTTTTTAACAACTTGTCAAAACTTGTTTTGATTCCATTGATGCATGTGTCTATTTGTGTCTTGTACCATACTGTTTTTATTACTGTGGCTCTTTAGTATAACTTGAAGTCAAGTTTGGTAATTTCTTCAGCAGTAACAAAGTTCACAAGGCCATTTCCCAAGAGTTTAGAAGCAATAAACAACTAATGAACTACTGAAGGCGAAGACTGAGCAGCCATGGTGCTTAGACGCTCTCCAATCTATTTGGCTACCTGTAAATCCTGTAGAAAGCTCAGGGTTTGCAGATTTGGGGAGTTATCAATAGCATTCTGGTGGGTTTTTCAATGATACAGCTGCCATTGAGTCATTGCTGCTCCCATATTCAATTCCTTACCACCACTCCTGTATCTAAAGCCAATAAGCAAATTGGTTCACCAACCAAACTGAACTTTTATGGTTTCATCACTATATTCTGTCCTCAGTTCTCTATATGGGTTGGTATATTTTTGTGTTTTATCTCCCAAGTAAAGAATCTCATACAACAGACTATCAATGACTCTTTGTTTGCTGGTTCTTTCTTTCCTTAGAATATATTTTTCCTATACTTTATCTCTAAAGTAGTGCCTTTCTTTGATCATGTGGTGTATCTCTTGGAGACATGAAAGATCAGGCTTTCTTTTCCCAATCTAACTTGTTATTCTGTGTCTTTAGATGGGATAATTGTGACTATGAATATTTCATTTCACTATTAAAAATGTGTATTGATCATTGTCATTTATTAATTTTGATGTGTTTTGTGGCTTTGAGCAAAGTTATCCTTCACAACATCATTATATTTGTTTTTCCCTTGTATGCACTTGAATATTTTTTTTAACTTCAATCACTGAAAAGTATAAATAAACCACAATTTGGTTATACTTGCCTGTTTTTAATTTTATATAAATATAATCTTTGTGTTCCCAATTATTTCTTTCACCATAAACAAGTATGTGTGTTTCAACAGAACATTTGGTATTGGAGAGCTATCTCAGAGATTAAGAGCAGATCTTGAGCTTGCAGACGTCTTGAGTGATGTTCTAAGCACCTGCAAAGCAGCTAACAATCAGCAGTCATTGAAATTTCAGATACTAAATTACTCTCTTTTGACATCTGTGGCCAACAGACACACACCAGAAGCACACACACACACACACACACACACACACACACACACACACACACACACATATATATTCTGACAAAATATTCATACTCACAAAATAAAATAAATCCATCTAAAATGAAATATACAATCCTTTCTTGACTACAACAATTTAAACTCTGTCCTTAGGTAATGAAGGATGAACAAAGTATGTATGACTCCTGTTTAACCTATTAACCAAGTGTACTCCTATCTTACCTCACTTAGCTTTAGACTCAGTTCTTCCATTCAATACCATCCTCCTCATGGACCCACAGATAAGATTCTTAGCTCTCTGCGTGCATAATTATTATTACAAGATTTCAGCTAAACATTACTTGCCTTGAAGTTTTTCCTACATTTACTGCTTGAAAGACCCTTTCTTATTAAAGGTCAAATAATAACATCTACCTGCCATTGTGACTTTTGTGTGTCATACACTTAATTTTTATTTACTGCCAAGGACTTTATCTAAATACTCACCCTTGTATGGACAGATTTAATGTTCATGTTACACATCACTGTGCTTAAAGCCCTTAATATTCATGTATTTTGAGACAATTTTTAATTAGGTATGATAGGGACGATTATTTACAACTGCATATATTGATGGTTTGAAATAAAACATCAGGAGAAAAGAGAAAAAAGCAAGATATAGAGAAATAGATGGAGATACAAAGGTGTATTAAAATGTTCCTTATCTAAAGAAAAATAGACACATATTTTAACACCATCAAGGAGAGGAAATGAACAAACAAATAGTTGATGCATTCCTGAGACCCTGTCTTATTTACAATAAAGTGATGATCCCTGGGAAATCTGAAGTACAGTACTATAGGATTTATAGTGTGCTAGAAGTAGTATTGAGTATTTTTACATTTTTTTACAATTCATTAAACTTTTGAGATGTTATAACATAGGTTTAACAGATTTATAAACTGAGGCATATGTAAATTCAGTACATGTCCAGAATTCACATGGTTAAAAACTGATGGATATGAGATTTAAACTGTAACCACATGGCATGAAATTGTTTTCTATTGGATATTGCTTCCCAGAAAATTCTTTAGTGGCTCAGAGTGGAGATTCATATTAGGGAAGAGCAGAGGGGGACTGTCAACATCAAGCTTAGTTGTTTCTGCACACATTTTAATCGAACATTTACTGAAAGTCTACTAATTCTATATGTATTGATTTGTATAATTATGCAAACTGTTTTAAAAAAGTATAAAATCGACTTTGCTGTTAAAATGCTTTAAAATAATAGTAGTGTAGTGTTACACCATTTCTGGATGTTTATACATGAGACAAATGTTTTCTATATGTAACTATGCTTAGTGGAGAATGGTGGATATGGGAAAGCAAAGCTGATGTTCTTAGTAATTTATCATTTTTATATAGAAAAATTTAGTCTAAGTAGTGTAGTAAAGAAAATTATATCTTAAGATTCAGAAAGAACTTTACACCTTATCTCAAAATGATCTGCACTATCAAAAACCATTGTTTTCCATATTTGAAAAGGCTGAACAAAATAGTCAGATGCTTATTGATTTATTCGCTTTGTTCTCTTGTTATTCTAGGTAATCTCCTGGTTTTTCTATCCCTGTCAGCAAAATAAAGAACAACAAAACACATGGTTAGCATTTTGTCAAGGTATTATTTTTCACCTAAAAGTTGGAAACAGGAATTCTTTTAAAATGGAAAGGGGAGAGCATGCACTGTTTTTACCGAAGCAATTTACACTTTCCAATGGGTGAAGTGGCAGATGGATGACAGTGAACTTGAACATCACAATAATTAAGCTTTCATGTTCTATTCAAAGACTTCAGCTTTGAGGTCACAGGGAACGTGCAGAAGTTTTTCTTTTTAATCAATCTTGGATGATTAGTGACTTTGTCTATAGAAGGATCACTCTCCAACTGCAGCAATGCAATGTCACAGCAAAATAAGGGGAAAGATTAAGGAGTTTAATTTACTTAGTGTGTTATGACCATGTTTATTAAAATACTAAGAATTACAGCAAACTTAATCATTTGTTAATATTGCTTTTGCCTCAATGGGGGTTATATTGAGAAAGCAATATTCTAGACATAAAGGCCAATACCAAGCGGTAATTTTTAACAGAAATTATTATTATTATTCCTTGTAAAATAATCTCCTGGGTACTTAAAGTAAAATCTATTTCTTTATTGAAGTGTAATTCTTCTCTCACCCTCAATAAGCTTTCCTTCTCACTTATTTTCTCATACAGTGTTTTTTTAAATGCACACGGGCTCAGAGCACTGACACATTAGTCAGAAAATCTTATAGGGAATAGGGCACAGAGGACTTCACAAGGACTCTACAGTCCTTCGGAAAGTGGTGGTGCACTGTATAATGCCCCATATAGGGTCCAACTTCTGAATTGGTCATGAAATCATTTGACTTTAGAACATGTATTTAAATATATATTAAATGTAGAAAAAAATTAAGAAGCCTAAAATCTAAATGGAGATTTTATGAGGAGATTGATGATTTTGTTCCACTCAGCAGATCTAAACCCATTTGTCTGTTTTTACAGTCATTTTGTCTTTTTCAGAGTCAGTGGCCATTTCATTGTTCTGACCCATGAAATGGTGCAGAAACTAGGCTTCAAAAAAGTTGAACAATAAATCCAGCGAAGTTGAACAAAGTTGTTCAGCTTTTGTCATGATGGAATTTACACTGTTTATTAATGCCTTACAATGGAAACCTTCCTTGGTATAGCAAATATGAATTGTATTTTAAAATTGAAAAGAGACTATTTATCAAGGTCAGAACAATATTTCATCTTGTTTCTTCTAAATGTACTGAGCAGCATAGACAACAATGTATTCTTTGCTGACAAGTAACTCATCTTGTGTCTTGAGATCTATGCCCTGTGAAATAAGATCTGTACTATATCTGCTGTATTTTAAATTTTGTGCCATGAACCACTGGTTCACAACTTGTAGTGCTTTCCTTATTGTTAGTGAGAACTGTCTGTATCCCCAGTTTAATAATAAAGACTATTTTGCATACCACAAAGAAAACTGTAATACATACTGACTTATGTTCATTTTGTTTGGGCATTCTGTTTTGTTCACTGATCTTTTTCTTGTATATTATGGTTCCTGATTTTGTTTTTATAGTGTGTGTGTGTGTGTGTGTGTGTGTGTGTGTGTGTGTGTGTGTGTGATTTTTCTTTGTCTTGCTTTCTGCTTTTTTCCTTCACTTTTCTTGTTTGCCTGTTCATTTGTTTTCTAAAGAGAGAAAGGAGGCATAAAGTTATGTGGGTGAGGAGATGGGGAAGACATGTGAGGAGTTTGGGAAAGGTCAATCATGAATGGAATACATTATATAAAAATAATTTATTTTCAATAAAAATAAGATGAATAATACATAGGCCTTGAAGGATTGTTTCTGAGGTTATCTGTTGCTTCATTCACAATTTCATGAAGTAATTGTGGTTTGGGACCTGATAGATCCACATCACCAATATCAACCAAAGACATCTATATATCTTTCTTATCTTTAAACTTGTGAGAAAACAAGAAATATTGTAGAAAAATTACTAAGCTCATATCATTAAATAAGGCCTATATGCAAGGTATTACCTTCATGTTAATGAAATATTCTTCTTAGAAATACATTTATCAAACTAAACACCACATAGTTTGTTCTTACAAAACATTTACATATGCTTAAAAATTCAAGTAAATTCCTTCAAAGGAATTCATTTACAACCTTTAGTATTTTAAAACTTCTATCTTTCTAAATAATTAAATATATGTATACTTTGCTTCTCTTACTCAATTAAGTATAAACTACATATATTGATTCATTATTCTAGTATTCACACATATATTTTGTGATGTAATATGTAACGTTACATATTAACACATATATTTTGTAATGTGATATATAACAAAATATATGTAACACACATATGCTTTATAATGTGATAATAAAAATGTGTAATAATAATATACACACCATGGTTAATCGTGATTATTTATTTGTCTAGGAGATTGTAAGTGATTGTGTTTGTGTGTGCATGTTTTGGAGGACATGAAGTATGCATATGTCTTTCTAGAGATGTTCAGATAACAATTATCTCTGACCTAACACATAATTTAAGCCATTGAAGGAATCACAAATTGAAAAGACAGAGAGTGATGGAACTGTGGAAGGTGGCTCTTGCTTTGAGAAAGTGCGTGAGGTGAAACAGATGTAGACTATCTCTAAACAGTGAGCCAAAACCAATCTATCTTTCTTTAACCTGCATATTGCAGGTATTTGTCACAGCTATCAAGTCTAACATGAGTTCCACATTTTAAACTTCCACTGTTCCTTTGTAATTTTAATTTACATGTAGTAATGTTAACTATTTTGGCATACAGTGCATCTGCTAGTTTTGACAAATGAAGGGATTTTTGTATCAATCAAACTTAGCAACGAATGGGGTCGTTACATCAAAAAGAACTTGTTCACGTGCTGTATCTGTAATCACCCTGGCATCTTACCATCCGTTCCCAGAGTCTGCACAGATTTGCTTTTGTAGTTGTTCATATAAATGGAACCATATACCATGCAGCCCTTTGATCCTGCCCTCTTTCACTTGTAATGCCTTGACAATTCACACACATTAATTCCTGTATCAGTAATTTGTTCATTTGTATTAATTAATAACATTGCCTTGTATGGGTTCACCATGGCTCCTTTATCTCTTGAAGGATATTTGGGGTTTTTAATAGGTTTTAGAATTTAGAAATAAATTACTTTAAAAATATGTGAAGAATTTATTATAAACCAAATCTTTATTTTCCCTAAGTAGACGATCTATGAAAGGAATTGTGTTATATGGTAAGTATATGTTTAAATATAAAAGAAAATGCTAAATCCGTGGATGTAGCATCTTTGTATTTATGACAGAAGCGTGTAGTATTTTGAGACACTCTCCAGACTTGCTGTTGCATCCATTTGTGAGGTACTTGCTGTAATTGTTGTTGCTAGCCTTATGAATATCTACTGGTATGTCTTTGATTTGTCTTTTTTCTTTTTCGTTTTTTAATCTATGTGTGTAGTGTGTGTGTGTGTGTGTGTGTGTGTGTGTGTGTGTGTGTGTGTGTGTGTGCATGGATATGAGTGTAGATGGACTATGAAGGGAATTAACCTCCTTCTCTCTTACCTTATTTATTGGGTAAAGGACCCTTAAGAAAGCCCAGAGATCCTGGTTTGGCTGGATTTACTAGATGTCTTGATCTGGGGAGACTGTGTCTGACAGCTGGGACTGAAATTTACAAGGCTGACCATGATTCCTACCTAAATTTGACATGTGTTTCTGGGGATCAGAAATCTAGTCCTCATTTACACAGCAAAATCACTAATCTCTGAGCAATTTTCTCAGTCCCAGGTATCCACTGACATGTCTTTATGACTTGGTTTAATATTTTAATGACTAATGCATTGAGCATCTTCTCATACGCTGATCATACATCATCTGTCATGAATTGTTTATTCAAGGCTTTTGTCCCTTTTCACTTCTTTTATTTGAAACCTTGTATACTATGGATTCAAGGGACAAAATGCTTTCAATTATCTTCCCTACATCTAGCTTGTCTTTTAATTCTCTTAAGTGTGTCTTTCACATTTTTAATAATTTTATTGAAGTACAATCTAATAATATTTTCTTTGAGGATCACACCATTGGTATTACATCTGTGAGGACCCTATCTGATTTACACTTCACCAAATTGCTTCAAACTTTCCTTTAGGGTTTTTAGAGTTCTACATTTAATTTTCTGCTCTGTGTTAATTATAGAAAGTGAGAGATAATGCCGGGCTGTGGTGGTGCACGCCTTTAATCCCAGCATTTGGGAGGCAGAAGCAGGCGGATCTCTGTGAGTTTGAGGCCAACCTGGTCTACAAAGTGAGTTCCAGGAAAGGCGCAAAACTACAGAGAAACCCTGTCTTGAAAAACCAAAAAAACAAAAAAGAAAGAGAGATAAATACAATTTCTCAATTTTTAATTTGTTGGTAGATATCCAAAATTTCTAACAATTTTGCTTGATAATATCGCTGTTCTCTAATATTTGATATATTTGATGAAAACAGTCATTTCAGTTGTATTTCTCTGATTATGGATTATCAATCAATGTGTTTGCTCTCCTACCTCAGCTGTCTAGATTATGCTGCTTTACAGCCAACATTAGGAGTCTTCCAGCTTTTCTTGATTTAAAAACTGTTATCATATTATTTTTCATATGAAGTTTGAGATAGGCTTCAGTATTTACAATAATCTTCTGTAGTTTTAAATTAATTGTAGACATCAATTTTATAAATACACAAATCTTTGGCAATCTTAAAATCCATAGTCATACTCTTTCTGTTTGTGTGTGTCTTTTTTATTTGGTATATTGTAGTTTTTCACATATAGTCTTTTAAATATATTATAT
Organism: Peromyscus californicus insignis; assembly: GCF_007827085.1. Taxonomy (NCBI): domain Eukaryota; kingdom Metazoa; phylum Chordata; class Mammalia; order Rodentia; family Cricetidae; genus Peromyscus; species Peromyscus californicus. The sequence continues at coordinate 16,991,862 of NW_026294447.1, forward strand.
ACTTTTACCTAAGTATTTTTAATAATGTTATTTTAAAATATATAATATTTATTAATAATATATTGAGGTACAAATTATTTCTTTATTGTGTGACTGTTCTAGATTTATTTATTGAGGTGAATGACACTTACTGTATAGTTTAAAGTTCAGAAAATACAAGCCAACACTAAAGCCGAGACAATGACTGCAAAGTGTCCTCAAACCTGAGAAATACTTGGGCAAGCAATACGTATAAGAAAGTAAACAATGGGAGCATTCTGCCTAACTTCTTTTTCAGATATATCTTAACAGGGTAAGGGCATAGTAAAACACCATACAGCAGGGACTTCTGGCTGTCATGGCAATATTTTATTTACAGAGTAAAGAAAGGACCAGTTTGAAGGAGCTACTCAATCAGGGCAGTGAAAGGCACAGTGCTCCCATACAGATTTTTATTGTGTTCGATATGGGTTAAAGCTATTTCTCCTATTTCTTTTATATATTACAAATGAAAGTCTATACAGGAGATGCCTTTTAAATTATACTAATTGTTAATCTTCACTTTGATTTATAAACATTTATACATAAAGCAGAGTGCTTGGTTAGAAAATCAAACAAAAATAGAAAGATTGGGCAAATACAGCTTGTAGAATTAATTGACTGACCTGAAGTATGTGGTGTGAAGCTACATGGGAATCCCAGATATTCAGGTGACAACAAAATGCTTCACTGGAACTCATTGACATTATCATTGGTCCAACCGCTATTGGACAACTATGATATCCATCCCACTGTGCACAGCAGATAATAGACAAGGATAATCATTCACCTCAGTAAAATGGCCCTCAGAGTTGTTAATATCTACATTACCCCAGCTCTCAAAGGTCAATGAAATTCCCAAATGAAGCAGAAAATTCAGGATATCCTGTGTCTCCATAAAAGGTCTATACTCTCAAAGTGATGGTGGAGCAAGTGACAAATTATATGCACTCTGTTAACTTATTAAAACAATTTTTGTTTTATTTAGACTCCCACTCCAGGCTATCACTATTGTTGTTTAGATGTCTATTTCTTCAGGATGGAGAATTTCCATATCTACTGTTGTCTTTGTTATTGTTTTATGATGGGACTTTGTTCACTTGCATAGTGTTATTGTGAGTTAGAGTATGTTTCCTGTCTTTTTGTTCACAGTGTTGGAACATGGCTGTTTAGCCACTGTAATATTATATATATTGGTTTTTCGAGACAGGATTTCTCTGTGTAGCTTTGTGCCTTTCCTGTATCTCACTCTGTAGACAAGGCTGGCCTCGAACTCACAAAGATCCGCCTCCCGAGTGCTGGGATTAAAGGTTTGCACCATGATAATAAAATTATATTTATCTGCTATTTCAGTAGAACTAACACCTAAAGTAGAGAGGAAGACATAAGGTAGAGAGGAAGAGTATATGTGCCGAGTTCACTTTCTTCTCTGGACTTCAGCCATTTTTTATTAAGTGAAAAATAGACATCTTTCGCTAGGGCTGGTGAATGGAACATCTCTTATGAATGGACATTGATAAATTTCAATATTAAATTTCTTTGCCTTTCATTGTTCATGTTTGACATGTCACAGCTAGCCTATATTTTACAATTCATCTATCAGAATTATTATATCTACCTGCAAAACCATTTAATGTTTCTCCTGTAACTTTATAATATTGTAACTTCTATTACTCCGAGTAAATTTTACTTATTTATTATCTCAAAATATAGCTACTCATATAAATACATATTTGAACAGTGACAGTGATGAAATCAATAACTAAAGAAAGAAAGTTAACACTTAGGAAATCATTTGCTGAACTCTTCCCATATATTATGCTCTGTTGGGTTCACATACACATCAAAAATAGATATGATGCTTCTAGTGTTAACTATATTTCAGGACTTTTAAACATTTAACCAAGTAATAATGTGTGGCTTGCTTTTGTATTAATATCATTCAATTAAGTATAATCTAGAGAGCTGAAAAAATACTGCTCTAGGCATGTATGTGAAGGTGTTTCTAAAAGATGGTAATATGTGTTGAGTGGAGTGAGGAAAGGGGTATATACATCCCAGTGTGACTGGACATGCACCATTTCTTTGGGGCATGTATGGGGAAGGAAATTGCTGAGCTGAGCCATGTATTATATAGCCATTCTATACTTGAATTTCAGGACCTCTGACTCCCAGGTCTTTCGGCTCAGAATAGAACAACACCATAAGGTTTTTACATAAAAAAAATCGTAGGACATTTCACCTTCCATAATTGCTGGAACTAGTCAATCCCTTATAATCTTTCTATATGTATTATTTACACCTAATATGTATCCTGATCTATTGATTTTACTTCTGAGGAAATCTTGACAATAATAATTAATTTCTTATTCAAACTGCTCATCCTGAAGATAGATGAGCAATAGTTTAAAGTCCAAAAACACACCTATCACTATACACATACATACTTTAACAACCAGAAATTCAAATGTAAATCACAAAGCAGCTTACTTTAGCTTAAATTTTCACATATTCTAAATAATCTTTGAGTTAAATTTCATGCTGGTTGGTATATTTAATATATAAAAGACATACTATTATAATTGTTTCTCATTTTCCTCATTCTCATTCCCAATGATTTTCTGACAGATTTTTTTTATTTTGTTTCAGAAAATGAATCATTGTAAAAGATAACAAAGATACACTTCTTTGTTCCTAGTCTCTCTTTCCACCCTTACTCCAACCAGTCTCAACCATCTGAGGACAGTTAACCATATCTAGCTCCAGTATTCCCAGAAATGTGCACAATATTACTTTGTGTTTACATAAAGCGTTTCTCCTCATGTAGGTTTCTGAAAATCTTTGGATCCGTGTCAGGTTTTCATGTTTTACACTTTATGAATGTGTTACTTGCAAATATTTGAGCAATTTAATAATGTGATTGTAAAATATCTTCTGTCAGGATACACTGAGCACTAGTGTATATAATGATTACAACATTATAAAAATGTAATAAGCCATCAAACACTAGGATAAATTTAGAGAGAAAAGTTTAGAAGTGTTACATAAATGTAGGGACGATTAATTGTGAGTTCCAAAAGTGACTGCAAACGTGATTAAATGCAAAGACAAACACAAATCAAGCTGAGCACATTTGTCTTCGTAAAAAAGAATTATAAAAATGTTGGGCAATAAAATGAAAGTGCTTATAAGTCATTTAAAAATAATGACCTAACCTTGGGTGATTTTATTGCTTCTATAACTTTAAAGCGATGACCCAATGCTTTGTGTATCCTTTCCTGTAAAGTTATAACCTAATTATGAATTGAGAGAATATGAACGGGATTCTGTGAATCTGTGGCAGTCTCCAATGGTACCTATGATGTTAAAAGCTCTTCTAATGAACACTGCATGCACTGACTATCAATAGTGAGAGATTAGATACCACAGCACAATGAAGTGAAAGGGAAATTGGTTCTGCTTCCCGTTAGAGCTATGATTGGATTATCATGGACTCAGTATTTGGCCAAAAGAAAATTATTTCTCTCTTTAGACATAAAATATAATGACTGAATATAGAAATCCATTCCTGGTAGTCCATGCATTATTAAAGTTATTAAAAATAATAATATATTATATATTCCATTTATATTAAATGTCCACTCAGTACCTTAACCTTGACTCCTCTATCATTATTTCATCAAAACACTTATTAATGTTAGAGAGAAATAAACATATTTATCAGTATATGCATGTACAAATAGATGTATTTTCTTAAAAGAAAAAGGGAAAGGTATATTTAGGTTTCTAAATAAGCTTCCATTTTCACTTTCGTCTCTCCAAGTCATGAGTGCCAATATTATCTATATTCAAAAATAAAAATATCTATACAAATTCACATTGAAATGTGAATATGAAATCCTGATTATATAGGAAAGCTCCTGAAATTTATTAGTATGATAAAATTTTACTTACTTATTGGCACTTTACATACAGTAATAACTATCTCTCAAATTTTGATACATCAAGTTAGATATGCAAGTAAAATTATAACTACCATGAAAATACTATGCCCCTGGACTCTGAACACATTATTTTATGCATCAAAATTGAACTTTGCAGGTGTACTTAAACTAATCAGTTGGATTTCAAAAAGGAAGATTACTCTCATTTTTCAAGAACCATGGGCCCCATATAATCATATTACCCATTGGAAACACAAAAGTAAATCACCAAGGAAGTTAAAGAAATTTAAAGTACGAGGACGTATTTATGAACTTAGGTGCATATGGATATACCTATATGTATTTAACAACAATTAAAAAGCAGAGAACATGAATTTGAAAAAGAACACAGATGGGTGTATGGAAGGATTTGAATAGAGGAAAGGGAAGATAAAAAGATATAGTTATTTTACACTATAAAATATAGAAGAAATATTTTAAAATGAAGGATAAAACATTTCACTTTTGCTTGACTAACAAGAAGGCAATACGTCAAGTAAACCAGGACCTAAAAGACAAAATTCTGCCCAAAGCCAAAAAATCTTGAAAGAGGTGTATAGAGTCCTAGAACAGAACCAAACATGACTGACAAAAAAAGGCAATGAAATGATTTTTTTGTCTTTTGTTTGTTTGTTTGTTTTTATGTTTTGTTTTGAATGAAATGATTTTTAATGATATTCTCCTATACTTGCAGATCAGAAGCTAGCATAATCGTCAACAGAAAGGCTCCATCCAGCAACTAATAGGAACAGATGCCACAACCAAACTTTAGGCAGAGCTCTGGGAACCCTTTACAAGAAGGGAAGGAAGGATTATAGGAGCTAATGAGATCAAGAACATCACAGGAACACAGCCCACAAAATCAAATAACTGGACACATAAAGGCTCACAGAGACAGAAGCAACAATCAGGAAGCCTGTATGTGTCTGAGCTAGGTCCTCTGCATATATGTTGTGGTGGTGTAGCTTAGTGTTCTTATGGGACTTCTAACAGTGGGACTGGTGCTATCTCTGACTCTTGCTTATTTGGAACTCTTTTTCCTCTATTAGGTTGCCTTCTTCAACCTTGATGTGAGGGTATGTGCCTAGTCTTATTATAACTTGATATTCCATGTTTGGTTGATATCTCTGGGAGACCTGCTCTTTTCTGAAGGGAAACAGAGGGGGAGTGGATCTGGGGGAGAAGTGGTGGGGGGAGACTGGGAGGAGAGGAAGGAGGAAAAACTGTGATCAGGATCCAATATATGAGATAAGAATAAAGAAACAAACATAAAAAAAATTAATCCAGGTGAAACTTGCTGCACCTACTGTAATCTACAGCTCCTTTCATCCATTACACAAAGGTAACTAAATAAAATTTAATCATTAAAAATAAATCAGATAGAGCTCATGCATTTAATAATTTTTATAAGACTATATTTTTATAAAGTATATATTGAATTATATGGAATGGTTGAAAACAACCTAGTCTAAGAGGTATGGATAACTGCTTTGACAATTCAGAGGTGAAAATTTACAACTGAGTGTAGTTTAGAATGGTTCTTAGGATAATTGACATCTTGGCTGAACTGAATCAATTTAATCATTTTATTTTGACAAGTAATTGCAAGTGTTAATTTCTATGTCATTGACTCATTCAAGTTCTGATTTGTACTTGACAGATATTTTGTAGTTACAGAATTGGAAAATTTTAGGGTAGAGGGAAAGTACTAAGATTCATGTGGAAATATATCTCTATCTCTATCTCTATCTATCTATCTATCTGCCTATCTATCTATCCAGAGAGAGAGAGAGAGAGAGAGAGAGAGAGAGAGAGAGAGAGAGAGAGAGAGAGAGTCTTGTGCTGGCAAAAGATGTTCTTGTATAGTAATTTACATTGATATGTCAATGATCTTTTTTTAATAATGTTAAATTGGAATAGACTCCTTCATGTTATATTGCTAAGGCTTTTTAAAATTTATTTTTTGATGATTTCATATATGTATATATTATATTTTGTACATATACACCCCTGATTGCCTTATTATCCTCTGTAAGTAGAAGTTCCTGTCTTGCCAACCACTCTCAACTACCAAGCAGCTACTTCTCCAATAATTGACTTGGAGACTTAGTATTACCTATAAATGCTCGGCCATTTGCTCAGGGCTTTAAGTAGCTAACTCTTACACTTTAAGTTAACCCATATTTCTATTTATGTTTAATTATATGGCTTGGTAACTTTTCTCAGTGTGACATTCTCATTTTGCTTCTTCTGCACCTTGCTGGTGACTCCTGATCCTGCCCTTCCTCTTCCCAGAATTTTAGTCTGGTTACCCCATCCATACTTCCTGCCTGGCTACTGGCCAATCAGTGTTTTATTAAACCAGTTCAGGTGACAAATCTTTACAGCTCTTCCACAGTATCCTCTCATTTCTTCTAAATCTCTTCTTATTCTTAAAAGCCTCCCTCCTTAATTCCTGAATTTTATTCTATTTTCAGCAAAAAAAAAAAAATCCCCCTTATTAAATGTAAGCAAATCACATGAATTCTCAGAGTTACTCACATCTATACTTTAAACCAGTGGTTCTTAACCTTCCTAATGCTGCAATCCTTTAATACAGATCCTCATGTTGTGGTGATCCAACCATAAAATTACTTTTACTATTACTTTATAATTGTAATTTTGTGAATGTTATGAATCATTATGTAAATATCTGTGTTTTCTTATTGTCTTAGTTGACCCTTGTGAAAAGGTTTTTTAACCCTAAAGGAGTCACGACCCATAGGTAGAGAACCACTGCTTTAAACTCTCAGTTTATCTCTTGAGTAAGGCCAATAAAAATACCTTTGTTAATCTTTCCTGAATTTGTCTCCAAATTGCTTTCATGTGCCTAATTCTAATTGTGTATTTTATTGCCCATTATTGTCTTTGCCGGTATGTGTATTCAATTCTGAACACATAATGGAAAAATCTAAGTGTGCAAGATTCATCCTTTGCCATGTAATGATGACAGGTCTTTTGCTCATTTTCCATTATCTTTCCAAACACTTTGATACCCTTATTATTTTCCTGAAAGAATTATGAGCAAAATCTGAACAACAATGTTTACAGGCACACAGTTCTTATACTGCACACTCCTCTGACTGCATATTCTCAATTTTATGCCTCATAGGCTAAACTCTTGATCAAGTCCAATCTCTACTGTGCAGCTGTGTAAATAACATGTTCCTGTGACCAGGTGTGCCAAGGATGACTGTGGAGATTGACCCTGTTAAGAAATCTTCTCACTAGATTAGATGCGAATCACATTGCCTGCCATATGGTGTCAGACTGGTGGGGTTAGGAGTCAGCCAGGTTCAGAATGCTTTCCTTGGCAGCATGAGAGCTAACAGTATTTTATAAACATCATGAGCAGTGGGACACCTTCCCTATGCTAAAAATATTGACAATTCATACAAAGCACTGGGCTCTGAAAACTTGGAAATCTTCAGGGTGTTGGTTGCAAACTTTTCTGCCACTCATGCTTTGTTTTACATTTGCTGTTGCAGTAAAATGAATAACCCAAACCTTAGAGTTTCATCTAAAAATGTCAATTGCTCAACACACTAAGATGAAGACCTTGATCTGTTGATTGATTGATTGATTGGATGATAACTGAAGCATGCTCTGAATCTATGTCAATATGTAAGTTGATGGTACTATTATAATCTGATGAAATTTTTCAGTGTGACTCTTGTTACATCTGTATGCCTGTTATGTGAAGGTGATGTGAAGGCAAATACTAACTTGGTAGTTATAGAAAATCACTGGCTTTTATTATGTAAAGGGCCGTTATTTTAGTGTCTTTCTCTTTCCCTTATGATCTAATCTGTTAAAAGTATATTTTAAATCATTTCCACAGATAGATATTTCATTCCATCTCTTTGTTGCTTATGTGATTTTCATAAGAATAGAGAAGAAATTAATTTTTTTTATTTATGTATTTTTTTTAATTTCTAGCCCGTGATAATAACCCCACTACCCATATATTTTTTGGGATTTTATTTACCTTATGATGATCAGAAGTTAAAGAAAAATAATATTTTATCCCAGGAGCTAATTACCTGTTTCAAAAATAGCAAGCTTACATCAGCAAAATGTGAAGTGCTCATGGCATTCACACAAAGAAAGAAATAAGGAAAGTATGCAATAGATGGGGCAATTCATTTGTGTTATTGCCTGGATTCTGATTTTGCTAGTCACTGGTGTGCTATGTCACTTTTGAAACAACTAAGAAGAAATAATGCCACACATTTCTGATCATAGTCAGGTATATACTGTTGTGAGGAATAATGCTACAATTTCTTCCAAGATATTTATTATACACAAAATGGGCTGATTGTCTATGCGGTAGTTCAATTGTTTGTCAATAGTTTTTGTTGTTAGTTTTGCTCTAGTTGTACATAATTTTTAAAAAAAAACTCTTTTCTCATTTTCCTTAGAATTATGTTTCTTCAATAGCATGATAGATTAGATTCTTAACGCTCCTGTTTAATTGTGTTTTTCCACTAACCATTTATTCTTGAATGATTCCTCAATTAGTCAGCATCATATAAGTATAAGCAGGCTTATAAAATTATTTTCCTGTAGTCCTAATAAAAAAGAAGATAGAATGTATATTATGTCCAACTACATAGTATATAGAAAACTCAATGATAGTATTCATAAGGAAGACATTGTTTTCTTATGGTCCTAGATATTAAACTGAAAGATTTGAAGAACTTAGGTGAGTGTTGAACCACTGGACTTTATACCTCACCCAACATTGGTCATTTCTAAAATTTTAATATCTCTTAAATTTTATTTTTCTGAAATAATTCGACTCTAATTTCAAAAAGTCTATATATTTATCCATTTCTATATCTACAATGCAACCCATATACCTTTCTCTCGGGCAATTTTGTAGATGAGTGGGCTGAAAAATCATAAGAGCCATAGAACTACAGCATATCTTCTTGCTGAAAGGAAGGATGTGTGAGTGAAACCTGAACAATATGGTTGCATAAACAAAACCTACATAATAATGCCAGTTGACATGGCAATATGGATGGCAGGAAGTCTCACAAGGCCACGTCCCTAAATGAAGATCTATAGGCAATCAGTGCCAGATGAGAAAAATAGATATTTATACATCATATGAAGATATATATTATAGGAATTGTGGTCCTTATATGCAAAGGTAGAGAACTGCATCTCAGGCAAATTCTTATAAATTATGTTGTTTGTGTGGATTCTCAATTAAGTTAATTTCAGAATTTATAAATCAAATTTCTGTGATCTGTACCCAACTGTCTTGCCCTATGACAACACAGTAGCTACATCTTTTTAAGATATGAAGTTATTGAGGAGGTTCTGGTGCTGTGGGGTCCCATGAGTAGGGCGAGGTACACCAGCAAGGAGACAATTGACTATGATGCTGTCTTTTCCTTGGATGAAGTTCACATTCATTAGTGTATCCAGTAAATAAAAGGCAATCATTTGAGTTTCTTAACCAAAAAAGTAAAGTGGTTTAGACTTCATATGAGAACAAGGTGAATCATTTTGTCATAATTATAATCATGAGAGTTCTAAATTTAAAACCTGGGCATTTTTTCCTAACACGTACGGAATCATGCAGAAAGCTTAATCCTTATAGGTTAGCTTGTATAGTGCTTGAAGGTACTATGCACATTGCAGGAGGAGAAAGCAATCATCAGTTTTACGCAGCTGTGAACCCTGTCTACTACAATGACAGGCCTGGCAAGACACGCCCCTAGTGCAATAGTGACAGATAATATCACAGACGTAACCAACCACTTTCTGATTAGGTTTAAGTCTCACTTCAAAAGATGAAACCCGTTATCAGTCTAAGTACCTGTGGCTAGACATGTCATAGCTACTAGGAAAGAATCTGCTACTATTATTTGTTATCTGGACATAACATCAAACCTTCTCTAAATGACTTACATTCATACCCATAGATGAATGCATCTTTCAGACTTCATCTGAGAAGCTATTTGCAGTAGATGTTGATTAACACAGAGATCCACAACTGTTTTAGCTTCAAAGAATAAGATCCTATCAATGTTCTGCCATAAATGGGGCATCTATATCACACCACATCCTCTATAGGAGAAGGGACAGAAAGATTCTAAGAGCGAGAGATGACTGATGGTTAAAGGAAGTGGTGTCTTCTGGACAAATTTGAGTAGCAGACATATGAACTTATAGTAATTTTAACAGCATTTACAAAACCTATGCAAACTCAACTACACCAAATGCCAGCACAGAAATAGGGGGAAACAGCACATAGCTCTAACTCTAGCCAGTGAGCTATTAGCAGTTGATAAGTGTAAGTCAAACTGGTAAGTTGACTGTGCTCCAGTGGAAGGCTGTATGTAGATAGTATATGTGCAATGCTTTTGGACTTAATGGATTTGAGAAAAATAAAAGAGCACACAAAATTTGGTAGGTAAGGAAAGGGCATAGATCTAGGAAGAGTTGTGGGAGGAGGCAATTATGGTTAAAATACATTGTATAAAACATTGTATAAAATTTTCAAAGAATAAATAAAAAATTAAAACAAACAAAAGAAAGGTTAAATATAGGAACAATTGAAGTCATCTGATTATAAGAAACCTGTATGCAGAACAAGACAGCAGCACCCTTTTTTTTTTATTTTTGTTGAGGTTCAAAGGCAATAATAGAGACAGGACAAGACATATAACAAGTATACTTTCATTTAATAAAGAAAACACTGGAATCAATAGTTTCTTAGCATTTGGTGTGCTAAAACGAGAAAAGATCTAAGAACTTTTCTACTCTGCTCTCTTAGATGCTGAAAATTTTCTGTACAGAATGTCAGATACTTCTTGCTTTGTTATTTCTATAAATAATAAGCTTATTATCTACAATGAGAAAATGTTTTTAAAATATATTTTGTCACAGTGATATGTCTTTAGTAGTTCTTACCATGTTATAAAAATTCTTTTCATTGAAGAACATTTAAAATTATTTTATGTACATTAAAATAATTTATCCTTTAAAAATAACATTTCAAAACTCCATAGTTAACATATCTGTCTATATTTTGAATATTTGTTGTTTTATCTTAGGCCCCAAATAGAGTCAGCAATATTTTTTAATGATTCCATTTTCTCATATTTTTCTATTTGTGTCAATAATCTTACTGTAGAAACATTGACCCCTTAAAGTATGCAGATGATGTTTTTTGACTCTTGCTCATATTTTTAGTTTCTACATTTTAGCTTTTCAATAGATTTTCATTTTGAGAAGGTACAGGAAACTTTATTTCAGTCTTATCCTTAGAGAACTGGAGTATGCTATTGATGTTGTTTATCCTTAGAGAACTGGAGTATGCTGTTGATATTGTACCTTGATCCTACATTATGAATTGTTATTTTTTTTATGCCCCACAATCTGTACTGTACACAGTCACACTGGTAAATAAAGCTGTATTTGTTGTCCTTATCTATGATCTCTGCTTTTATTTGTCAGTAATTTGATCCAAGTTTCTATTGTAAACTTTAATGTAAAATGGGCTAGCCACTATATGCAAAACTCTATTGGCAAATAAAAATGATATTTTAAAAATAAAAGCAAAAATCATTACATCCTCCATGAAAAAGCACTGTTCTCAGAGCAGATAGTTAATATGTTGTCTTAAATCCATGGTAATCCTCGATCTGAGTGGCTGATGACATTAAAGACTACACATGCTGTATTCCTTTATAGGTAAAGGCAAAGAAGATGGCACCAGAATCAAGCTTCAGCACAAACACTTCCGTGTGTGTGTGTGTGTGTGTGTGTGTGTGTGTGTGTGTGTGTGTGTGTGAGACTGTGGAATAGATGTGAATAATTTGTGTTTATATCTAGTGAGATCTCAATGTCACACATGTAAATCATTAGTGGGGGAGATGAGTAAAAACAATGTATAATAACACACATGGATAAAATTATCATATAATCACTATTTCATATGATAACATAAAAATTTGATGAGGGCCTAGGGAGATGTATCACTAGTTCAGAGCACTTGATGCTCTTTCAGGGGATCTAGGTCCGTTCACCACCAAATATCATGTGGTTTACAACCTTTTTAACTCTAGTTCCAGGGGTTCTGATATACCCTTCTGGTCTTGGGGGAATCAAGCCCATGTATGGTATACTTATATACAAACAAAACAATAACACATATAAAATAACAAAAAATAATGCAGACTAACATTTGTAGGCTTTATTGCTTCAGAAATTTTTCATTCACCAGGCCATGATATAAGGACTTTGGTGAGATCAGGCACATACCAGAATTGCACTGTCACCTCTAGCCCTCTCCAGAAAGTCTGCAGTGTTCACTGTGGCCAATATACAACCTTTTCAGAATTTTACCATCAACTTTCAGTTTTCACTAGAGGTTTCTCAATGTCTGCCTACTGCATTTCTGAATTAACAACAAATGCAGATTTGTCTTTGATGGCTCTTTTATAGCTGCATGCAGCTGGAGAAAAACCAACTGCCAAGGGAACTCAATTTTCTTTATCATCAACTTGACATTGGTTAACAGATGGCTTCCAGCTACTATGGTCGTCTTAATTTGTCTCTTTATATAGTGCAGCAAACACCCTTGGTTAATTGCCTGATTATTACATTTAATTCCTTGTCAACAATATCCATCCTTCTTTTGGAAAATATCCTAGGAGAAAAGTTTTGAAAGGCAGCAGTTTGAAGTTGCAACTGGCACCATGTCTTTGAAGCCTAAAAGGAGCAGACCTGAAAGTCAGGACATGTATCACACATCTTTGGTATTAAACTCTAATAGATTTCTTCTGATACATGCTATTTAAAAAAATAAAGATCTTTCAAAGCTAGATTCACCCAAAGGATAGAAGAAAACCTGCAAACAAACAAAGTAATGTAAACACTCTGAAATAAGATGTAATTTTAATAAATTAACACTTAAATGTAATTTTAATAGATTAACATTAGATTGCTTATGGTGATCTGAACATCTCTCTGTGTGCAGTACATACAAGAATTGCATTCCTACATTCTTGTCCTATCAAGAAAGTCTGAAATGTTCATCGATATCTAATGTACAACCTGTTTTAGAATTTTACCATCAACTTTCAGTTTTCAATAGAGGTTAACCAAATTTTTTTATGTCTAGCTTCCCTAACTTTTGGGATTTATGTCAGTAGGATTTAAACTCCAGTGTATCCAAGGGAATATCAAAATGCAGTTTACAATTCCTTGAATCCACCACATTCTTTTCCCTACTTTGTTAATTCAAAGAAATGAGTAAAATTTAAAAATCTGTTAATTGAGGAATCAATTCAATTTGACAACAAAATATATAGTATCATATACAATTTTGCTTGCACACATACTTGTACATTTGCAAAAGGAAAAATCAGTATACAACAAAAGATGAGTAAGAAATATCCCTATATGTTGTCTACACTGACAGTAGCTCTTTGATCATGTTAATACCACTGGAAACAACCACTAATTTTCATTTTTAATCTTAGTCTTTTTATTTTCATTTATTCATTTTAAATGATAAGGCTGTCAAAAATGATATAAAATTATAATCATATTCCTTTAACAAAATAAATTATTCAAACCTTTCCTGTTGCACACATTTTAAATAAATTCAAAAGATTGCTCAATGAAGTCAGAGAACCCTAAAAATAGTACTTTTGCCACTATTATAGAAGATCTGAACTAATTTTGTCGGAAATAACCATTCTATTGAAGTTTATGCTGCCACCTATGGGGAATGAACATTCTTAGTAATTAATTCAAGATTCAGAAATTAATAATGTTGATTATGGAAGAAAATTGAAACATTTAAGTTGATTCATTACTATTTAAGTGCTAGAGGAAAGCCCATTTATATAAAACTAAATCTAGGAAATCTCTTACCTTTCCTTCTAAAACCTAAGTTTGATAAGTACACATGGAAACAAGATGCAAAACCAATGATGCTTATTTCTAACAAATATCTAAAGTGTTACCATTGAGTACTTTCAAACCTGATGGAAAGTAATATAAACCAAATCAACTATATAGTGAAGATTTATGTGAACTGACTTAGTAATCTTACATCTGCTTTCTCTATCTCCTTACTTTTCACATTTGTCACTGTGAACTTTCAGGGTCGTGTTCAAATTTGAAATTGAATGACCAGGATTTTCAACCTATAGCCTGCCAGTGTAATGGAAAGAGAAAAAAATTAGATTAAGGAAAGTCATTGATTGGTCATATATGTAATGTGACATCCAATCTGCACCTGAGGAAAGTCATTGATCATGTGTGTAAGATATTATTCATTCTGCATCTTATCAAAATATAAACATGTAGCAATGTTAAAGACATCTTAGCTTTTTTGTAGACTGAATGGTGGTCTGAGCAAAACAAGTAGGCTCTAAATAAGTCTGCACTTCCATTTTTTTCAGATTATCTTCTATATTGTGCCAACACCAAAACACAGTCACAGCATGATGAGCTAGTGATGGACAGAGAGAAAGAAATGCAGATAAAACGGTGAAGGTAAGGAAAGTTCTTGTCCTCCAGACTATGTAGTAAGTGCCCTCCAAGGTGAGCCCAGGGTTCCCCATATCATGATGTTAACATCTTTCTCCTCAAATGGAAGGAAGGCTTATGACTTTCCATTCTCTGTGTTATATGATAAAGAACAGGATAAGATAGTATATCTCCCATTGTCTGACCTAAGGCCACTAAGAACTACAAAGAATCAAAGAAGTATTTTGGGATCCCAGACTGTGGGGAACCATGGACAGTTCCTAAGATTAGCCAACAGGAAGCAAGAAGTCAGGTCTCATGGTTTTACTTAATTTTGATACCAGCTAAATTGAGTCTGTAAGGTTTTCCATAGTTTAGTCCCCACATTAAAGGCTACTCCTAGCCAAAACTAATAGCATTCTTGTTGAAGACCTACCTAAGATTAGTATGTATTTCCTGGTCCTCAGAAACATTGTAGTAATATGTAGTTTTGTTTTGTTTTTTTTATTCTGGTAAATTTACAAAAAAATGTAGCAGAAAAAAAAAAACATTGATTTTCCTGCATGAGATAAATTTTCCCTTACCTTTGAAAGTCAAAAATTAATATGTAATGGAAAAAAAGCTTTAAATTTTGTACAGTGCAGAATACATATCTCTACTAATCTACATATCTCTATTGGATTCCATAGAGGCAACTGACAAGCACAGCTTCGTGTTTTCAACTGGAGAAATGATGTCCCAGCCAAAGACAATTAAATATTATTTAGTTTTTTTAAGACTTCTCTAGTACTTTTACTTAAAAAAGTACTAAATGTCTGATCAGTGCTTGGGTTTGAAGATACTTTAAAACTAGTTCAAGAAATTATACAATGCTTTCTGAGATTAAGTCTTAGTTGTTATAACATGCCTATAGAATTTAAAAGGGAAATAATTGAAAAAGTGAGAAGTCAGTTGATATCAAACTGTCTTTAATAAATATAAATTCATATGGAATATTTCTGCCAACTTATTTTTTTTTATATACACCATTTGATTTCTACCACATTGTAGATTATAAATCACATATTTTAGGTCATTTCACTTCAATTTGGTTTATGCATATTTTCTCTTTCATGATAGTGACAGACAATTTATAAAACTCATATAAAGGTGGCAAACTCCTATAATCTCACTTCCAGGATACATAACTACATAACTGAATGGATCTCTGTGAGTTCAAGGACAGCCTGGTCTGTGTAGTGGTTTTAGGCCATCCAGGGAGATTATATATATATATATATATATATATATATATATATATATATATATATATGTATATATATATATATAGAGAGAGAGAGAGAGAAAGAGAGAGAGTTTGTCTATTAATTAATTAATTAATTAACAATGAAATAGATAATTAATGAAATCTTCCATGTGACCTGGCTATTTCTCTTCTGTGTATATTCCCAAAATTCCATATTCCATCATAGGGATATTTGCATCATGATATTTATTTCTACTTTACTCATTATAGCAAAGAACTAGAATCAATCTACTTGTCTATCAACAGATGAATGGATAAAGAAAATTTGACATCTAGACATATATGACAGGTGATATTTACACTTACCTTTAGGTATATGGATAAGGATAATATTTAGAATGTAGTTAAGGAATTATGCTGGTCTAGGAAAATGATAGTAGTTGATTCTCTCCTAACATCCCTGAATTCACTAGCCTTGGATAGCTGGCTAAGTTTCTAGTATCAGACACAAGTTCCTCCAAGACACAATTAAATGATAAATGGGATAAAAGGAGCTCAGCCCCAGTTGCTATGCCTGTGGAACAACTTCTGCATCTGTATCAGGGATTATCATTGAAAAGTAAGCAGAAAGATTATAAGAGCCCAAATGCCAAGAAATCTGTTTTGAGATTGCTTCTCTTCAAAATGGCTGTATACACAGCAACTGAACAATGACAATATCAATAGATATACTAACATGGAAGGGGGAACCTCATGGGGTTCTACTTCTAGACAAAAAACTATAGGCACTTAATGACTGTCAAGAAAGAGAAAATTAGTATTGGACAGGGTTGAACCCTCTGATAAGTTATCCAATCCAAACTGATCAGACTTGCAGTCACACACACAAACAGCAACAATGGATTCTGCAGGTTGTATTTATATATTTGTGCATATATGACTATATCTAACAAAAATAACCAAAGATAAAGAAGCTGCTCTCAATCTGAGGTGAGAAGACATGAGGGGGACAATAGTGAGAAAAAAAGAAAAGGGAAGTGAGGTAATCATATTTTAGTTAAAAACATAAAATATTAAAAATTTTACAGGAAAAGAGATGGACTTAGAATACTTAGAATAGTACTTAGAATAGTACTAACTTAAGTCACATAATCTTAGAAAAAATAAATTGCACATTCTTTCATATGTGGAATGTAGCTGATAACATCTGCATGTATGTAAACACATATGCATGTGAGTGTAGTATAGCATTAAAAAAGGAGAATAAGAAAGGCTAAATACAAGGGATGAGGAAGAACTGAATGTTGATAATGGACATGAGTTATGATAGAGGATATAAAACTAACTGTTCCTAGTCCTATTCTGTTATGATTTTTTTATTTCATTGGTAGATGAGTGCATAAAATATATTTGATAGTGAAAGTGTAAAATTTAATGTGAAGACCCACAACTTCCATTCTGAAGGTCAATTCAAACTATATAGAATTTCATTACGTTGTAGAGGCTTTGGGTCTGGCTAATTTTGCTGTGCAATGTTTTTATTCATTTGCAAGGTTTTGCAGTAATAAAGTTTATGAATTTAATATAATTATATAAATGTAATTTAGGGCCTGGAGAGTTGGTTCAGAGTGTAAAAACTCTTGTTGTGAAAGCACAAGCACTTGAGTTCCAGAACCCATGGGGAAAAAAAGTCCATTAATACCTGTAACCACAGTTCTGTCGTGGTGGTGACAGGAGGATTGCTGGTTCTTACCAGCTGCCTACTTAGCTACAGATTCAGTGACAGACCTTGTCCCAAAATAACAAGGCATGGAGTGAAACAGCAAGATACCTCATATGTTCCTCTGGTCTCTTCACAGATGCATGCAACTGCACACATGTGAGCACATGCCCTGTACTAGCACAGGGACACTCGAGCAGATAATTTAAAAGTTCATATTCAACATGAATTATTATAATCATCGTTTTTTCAGATTTTTATTAACATGAATATCTCGTCACCAAACCTCGTTTATCTGGTCCAGTAAGTTTGGGATGTGGTTATAGAATCATCACATTAAAATAGTTTCAAAGGTGGTTCTGATTAATTTATTCAGGAAATGGTATTTTGGATATTCTATTAACACACATACAGCAGTACTTAGAAGTGAGCAGTTTGAAATTCTCTGTGAGTTACACCATGGGGAAGTAATCCTAAAGTGTGGACTACATAAAGCAGCACTTGCAAGTCAACAGTTTGGGAAGTAGTATTCCTTAACTTTGGTCCCTGCTCCTTTCCAATTTGCTCCATATTTTATTTGTTCCTTCCATGGTGGTCACTCTGGTTCCCTTATCAAAGCACACCTTGTATCACTTGAAGGAACCTCTCAGAGAAGTAGCGCTGAGAATCATGGGAGCTCTAGAAAGTGTTCAGACATCAAGCAAAGTTGGAGAATTCAGTTAAGTGTTCCTGGACTTCCTTTCCCTTTCCCTTGGTGGATCATACATCATCTGCTATATTTCTTGTATGAGAATTGCTCTATATGACTTGTTTAATTTATCTCAATTTTGTAAAGAATTCATTATTCAGGCAAAGGAAGTTGACTATTGATATGCAACTGTTAGTAAGTCATACTCAACCAAGAAAAAGCAGAAATAAGGGTTTCTTCTATGCTGTGAGAATGAAGTGTTTGTGGGATGGTCTAGTCTGGAATATTAAATCTTATAACTGCTTCTCATTTTCCTAAGACTAATTCTTGCAGTTAGATATGTATCCATACAGCAACACTAACTCTTTAAATACCATGAAAATTTCCTTTGGATGTGTATAAAGGTCAGTAGGATTTTTAGTATTTTTCACATAGCCAAGCAACTATTCCTTTGTCACCTCAAAAGGATGCCCTGTGTCACAGGTACCTACTCTCTATCTCACTTCTTCTTTCTCTGGGAGCCACTGATACACTAAATCTGAAAATTTCATGGAATTGGAATCATGTATTATTTAATGTCTTGCACATACCTTTCTTTTCTTTAGGATACATTCAAGGTCCATCATTGTTATCCCAATATTGGCAGCTGTACTTTTCTATGATTAAATGCCACATTGCACAGGCATACCTCCTTTTGCTTCTGTATTCCTGAATTGATGGTCATTGCATTATTACCATGTTGTATCTTTATGAGTATTGCATGATAAATTGTCAAGTCCAAGACAAGATACATCAGTGTCTTCATTTCTTTAGAAAGAGGGGAATTAACTGGCATCATGTAACTTTACATTTAGTATCTTAAGGAATGATATATCATTTTATAGTCACATAAGCAACATATAGTAATTGCAGTTTCTTTCATGTCACGGCAAACATTTGATACTGAATTTTTTCATTTTATCCCTGTTGATGGGGATAATTTTTCTCAATGAATTCTTTTTTTTTTTTTTTTTTTTTGGTTTTTCAAGACAGGGTTTCTCTGTGTAGCTTTATGCCTTTCCTGGAACTCACTTTGTAGACCAGGGTGGCCTCGAATTCACAGAGATCTGCCTGACTCTGCCTCCCAAATGATGGGATTAAAGGTGTGTACCACTACTGCCCGGCCTCAATGAATTCTTGAAAAACATTAACATAAGTCAAACAGTATCTGTTGAATAAGAAATAAGGCTTAATAACACAATTAATTAAAGGGATAAGCTATAGTATTTGATTTTTTTGAGATAGAGTCTCTATGTGACTACATGGCTGTGGCTGGCCTACGATTCACTATGCAGATCAGGCTGACCTTGAACTCACAGAGATCCATTTGCTTTTACCTCCAGAGTTTTGGAATTAAAAGTGTGCATCAACATGCCCAGTCCTTCAACTACAGTATTCTTAACAACTATTTTCTAATTTTGTAATGTCGGTGATGATAAGCACTTTTTAACTCCTAACTTAGATTTTTATTCTTCTTTACTTCTTATTTGGTCAGTCTAAAGAATTCTGATTATATTCCTTGAGTTTCATGATTTTTTTTAAAGTTCATCTTTGTATTTTTCAAAGTATTTTCTAATTTTTGATTATTTTAGAAATAGAATATCTTGAGTGTGTTATTAAATTTCCATATGTAATTTTAATTATCAGATTTTTACTGAGTTCATAACAAAGCAGAGTCACAGAGGGCACATTAAAAGCTTACCTAGCATGACCTGTTCATTTAGATTTGCTTGTACTGCCTGTGGCCTGCCAGAGTATTGGAGAACACTGTCTAGAGAAATGCATTCTTCCCTTTTGTTGGGGGAAGAGTTTTATAAAACTCTGTTAGGACTTTTTGCTTCATAGTATTATTTAAGTCTGGTTTGTTGTCAGTGTTCTGCCCATTCGCCATTATTAAAATGGAATTCTGAAATTTTTATCTATTATTACTGATTGTCTGTAGCTGGAGTTTTCCTGTGTCCACCTGGCTTCTGCAGTCACTCAGACCCAAGTAAACACACAAAGACATATATTACTTATAAACTGTATTGCCATGGCAGGCTTCTTACTATCTAGTTCTTCTATCTTAAATTAACCCATTTCTATAAATCTATACCTTGTCATGTGGCTTGTGGCTTACCAGTATCTTTACATCTTGCTTCTCATGTCAGTGGTGGCTGGCAGTGTTTCTTGACTCAGCCTTCCACTTCCCAGAATTCTCCTCCCTGCTTATCCCACCTACACTATACTTCCTACCTGGCTACTAGCTAATCAGTGTTTTATTTATCAATCAATCAGAGCATCTCATTCACAGTATACAGAAAGACATTCCCAGCAATTGTCTATTTATCCTTTTGCTGAAGAGGATAAAAATTCCAAGATCAAGATACCTGATAAGGAGACAGTTCATTGCTCCTGTGCCATTATTTCAGTTGTGAGCCCTCTTTTGCAATCTATAATTGAAAAAAACAAACAAACATGGATTTAATTGGAATATTTTAATTTACGTATATTATGTAATTTGACTATATTATTGAATCATTACCCTATTTTGTGACATGTGCTGGTCTGAATGGAAATGTGATCCCAATCTTAAATTTGAATACTTGAACCCTATTTATTGGCACTGTTTGTGAGGGAAATAGGGCATGTGGCTTTGTTTGAGGATGTGTGTCATCAAGGGTGGGCTTTTAAAAATCAAAAACCTAAGCAATTCCCAGTTTTCTCTTCTCTTTCTCCTCCTTCTTCTTTCTTCTTCATTTGTAGTTGAGGATGTAAGCTCTCAGCTAGTGCTCCAGTGCCATGCCTGCATACCTGCTGCCATGATCCTGACCATGATGATAAAGGACTAATTATCAGAACTATAAGAAAGTTCCCAATAAAATTTTTCTTCTGTAAGTTTAAGGATAGGCAACGATACAGAGCCATCCAGGAACATGGATTGCCTCTCAAAGGCTGCATCCCTGAAGAAAACTGTATCTCCATTCTTTTCAGCTGTTAATTGCCATAGCTCCTAAATTAAGGTTGGAACTTCATACACCCCTTTCCCATCCATGCTATGATGGTGACTGATTTGATCTTGTACAGACTTGTATATGCAGACACTATTGCTGTGAGTTAATGTGTTCAACTCCCCTTTCATGTCCAGAAAGCAGTTTCAATGCAATCTTCCACCACTCCTGATTTTTACAATATTTCTGATCCCTCTTCTGCAATGATCCCTAGTCTTTGAGGGGGAAGTGGTGTGATATAAACATCCCATTTAGAGCTGGACACTCCACAGCAACTTATTCTTTCATGTAGATGCTGTAGGTCTCTGTATTGATCATCATCTAATACAAAAAGAAGATTTTCTAATTAGAGTTGAGAGATGCACTAATATGTGTGTATTAAGACAAAAAATTAGGAGGTAGTTGAATATTATTCCTATTTAGAAGAATAATAGTACTAGGTTCTCCCCCAGGACCTATGTGCTGTGGATATCTGTATACTGTGAATGTGTTGCTCTGATTGGTTAATAAATAAAGTACTGTTTGGCCAGTAGCCAAGCAGGAAGTATAGGTGGGACAAAGAGAGAGGAGAATTCTGGGAATAGAAGGGCTAAGTCAGGAGACACTGCCAGCCACCATGACAAGCAAGATATGAAGGCAGAACTAGGAAAAGGTACCAAGCCATGTGGCTAAACATAAATAAGAATTATGGGTTAATTCAAGTGTAAGAGCTAGTTAGTAATAAGCTTGAGCAAATGGCCATAGAGTTCGTAAATAATATAAACCTCTGTGTGTTTATTTGGGCCCAAGCGGCTATGGGACTGGCGGGTGAGAGAGATTTGTCCTGACCACTGGCAGGCTAGGACACAGGAAAACTTTAGCTACACCTGTGACCTAGACAATCACAAGCTTTTGGCTCAGTTAATTGTACCATCCATGAATTTTTGTCTTGTGGAGTTGCCTTTAAATCCAATCAGATAGTGTGGTTGTCTGTTTGTTTGTTTTCCATAACATTTGTGCTACTGCTGCATCAGTGAACATATATTGCCAGCTCAGTCATTAGTGAAGATTTTAGGTTTCACAGCTCTGTAAAACTTTATTTTTTCTTTCCTGGAAGTATGCACAGAGTTTCCCAAAATTATGACAGTTAGCTAGTTAGGGTGAAGATTCTAAGTTAGTACCAGCGATATCTCTCCTGTGCTATGACTGACATATGTGGTGTCTTTAATGACAGCATCTTACCACCCAAATCTAGAAGGTAGCTAAAAGCAATGGCAATGACCTGTAATGCTTGGAGGGGATCTATGTCACCCCACTAGCTAACAATTCCAAAGAAAATAACCCATTTCAGGCACTAGGTTTTATATTCAGTAGACTGTGGTACCTAGGAGTAACAACCCCTCCCCATTATATGGTAACAACATTTGAACTTTTATATAGGATTATAAATATGTGTATATTTTATGAAGCTTCTATAGTAGGAAGTTTTTCATATGACTATTTCAGAAGTTTTGAACGTTTGTCATCCCTTCTGAGATTTGTTTTTGAGAATAGCAATGAACATCTTCCGCCACCAATAAAATCTCCAATGCCAGGACTGAGTTACATCTGTCTGAGTTATTGGCCAAAGGGGTCCCTTGGAAACCCCCCAAATCACAGACTATTGTCAACTATATTGGTTACTAATAAGGTCCTATTGCTGAAGACAACACTTACTGTGTCCTAAACCATGCGGAAGTTGAGCTGATGACTAGAAGCTTTACCCCTACTAAATAGTATTCGGGGTACTCAACAAACTACTGCAGGAGAAAGGCAATCTTATTTATCACCCAACTACAAATCCTGTGACCTACAACTTCAACTTGTCTGAAAGGTTATATTTGTAAATTAGTGTTACAAATGGTATGAGAGTAACTAACCACTTTTTGATTGGATTTAAGTCCTATTCCATGAGACGGAACACATACCTGAAATGTCTAGTTAGGACACTGACTCTGGATAACTCTATTTAGATTACTTTCAATTATGTACAAATTTCAGGCAGCTTCTACAGTAGGAGGTTTTCATATGGCCTTTAGTGTTAGTATTACTTGCACATATTCCCCTCTTTACCCATCTCTTCCATCTCCTCTACTTAATTGTCTTATTCTAGCTTTTTTTAAAATCTCTCCACAGCACTGTTTTCTATTTCCCCTCCTTTGAGATATTCTCTTCTCCCTTCTGGTTCCTTACTATGTAGCAAATTTCTGCTTAATTCTGTACCACTTTTTAAATTGAGTTATATGTTATTTTGATGTTCAGCTTAAGGTAGCCTCTGTTTTTGAGATCAGCCAGTTCTACATAGTTAAATCCTGTCTCAAAAAATAAACAGACAACAACAAAAACATATGAAGTAGGTCAATGAGGAAAAGATGAATAAATCTTCATTTGCCCAACTATTGATTTGATTATTTTTCCTTTTAATTGCGTTTTATTCACATATTTAAGACATTATTCCTTTGTTAGATGAATAGCTTTTTTGCCCCTACACTGAGAGTTCTCTTTCACTTGAGTTTCTGGATTTTTTTTGGGGGGGCATGTTTCAAGACAGGGTTTCTCTGTGTAGTTTTGAGCCTTTTCCTGGAACTCACTTGGTAGCCCAGGCTGGCCTTGAACTCACAGTGATCCTCCTGGTTCTGCCTCCCGAGTGCGAGGATTAAAGGCGTGTGCCACCACTGCCTGGCTCCGGTTTCTGTTTCTTTTATTGTGCATAAGTTTTATCAATTGATGCAATTCCATTCTTCAGGTTTTGCTGTTATTTCCTCAGCTACTGAAGCACCATTCAGAAAGTCATTGTGCAAGCCTGTACTTCGAGCTATTTTCCCCTGTGTTTTCTTCTACTAGTTTAAAGTTTCCTGTCTTATATTAAGATTTTTATCTACTTTGAAGTAATTTTTGTACACATAAGAAATATTAATCTAGTTTTCTTTTTCTATGTGTAGCTACACAGTTTTTTCAACATTATTTGTTAAGGAGCTTATCATTTTCCTTACCTGAGTTTTTCATACTTCTGTGTAGAAACAGATGATTGTAACTGCATGGGTGTATTTCTGACTCCTCTGCTCTATAGCATTGTTCTTCTTGACCATTCTATGGCAGCACCCGCTGTTTTTGTTACTATGGCCCTGAAATATAACTATGCATTTTTTTCCTTTGGGTTTCTTTGGATACTTGGTTTTTTTTTCTTTTTACTTTCAAATGAGTTTTAAGATTTTTTTCTCTAGCTCT
Organism: Peromyscus californicus insignis; assembly: GCF_007827085.1. Lineage (NCBI taxonomy): Eukaryota > Metazoa > Chordata > Mammalia > Rodentia > Cricetidae > Peromyscus > Peromyscus californicus. The sequence continues at coordinate 17,016,334 of NW_026294447.1, forward strand.
CTGAAAAATGTCATGATAATTTAGATGGAGAATCCCTGGAGTTTCTAGATCACTTTATGTCACTTTCAGCAATATAGCTATTTTCACAAGCATAATTCTGGTGATTAAGGAACATGGGAGGTTTTTTCATCTTATACATTCTTCAATTTCTTCTTTAGTATTTTTATGTTTTCCGTGTAGTGATCTCTATGTTTGTGGTTTGGTTTTATTCGCAAACATTTTTTTATATTGTAAATAGGATTATTTTCCTTATTATTTACCTAATATGTTCATTATTTATATGCAGAAAAGTTACTGGTTTTTACATGGTGATTTTGCATTATGCAACTATGTTAAAAGTGTTTTTCAGACCTAAGAGTTTTCTAGTAACCTGCAAGGTCTTTTACTTCTGATTCTTTTACTTTTATTTTCATTTTTATTTGTGTCTAAATGTGTGTATCCATATTTTGTTTTTTGTACCTGAGTACATTATCCATAGAGGCCAGAAGAGAGCATCAGATCATCAGATTGCAATCCTGGACCTCAACTTAGAAAACAAGTGCACAATCAGAAAGTTGTTTGTGAGCTGTCTGACATTGGTGCTGGGAACAGAACTCTGGTCATTTGCAAGAACAGTATTGACTCTTAGCTGCTGGGACTTTTTTCCACCTATTTTATGTGTATGGGCATGCAATTTGACTCTTTCTTTATTAATTGTGTCATTAGGAATGATAACCACAGGATCCCCTTGACTGGGACAAGAGCAGGATATCTAAGAGGAGTTTCAGTGAGGGTCCAGTGATGATGGTGTACTAGAGGCCTTGAACCAGACCACTGAGTCATTGCAATGAACATTTCGTGGGTAAGGCTGAGTGGACAAATGGGTGTACTGTGTGAAACACCACAGGTCCTGATGCCACTAGGATGAGTGAAGAGATGTTGGAAAAAAAGGAGAGTGAGGTGTTTTTGGTTGTTTGTTTGTTTTGTTTTTAATCGATTTTTTTGGTGGGCATGCTGCAGAGATAAGAGCCAGACATCTAGGGAATGGGAGGTGAAAAGATTGGGGTGCATGATATGAAATTCCCAAAAAATCAATAAAGAATTATGTTAAAAAAAGAAATCGATGCAAGTATGAATCTTCAATGTCTATAAATGAAAATATTGTGATAGTTTTTAACCTTTGGATTTTACAAAGACGATAGTGATGTGATGTGATGTGATATGATGAAATGACATTTATACCACATCCATGATAGGCTGAAAGTCCAGGAAGAAAATGACAACAGCTGTTGAAGAGTCCAAGAGCCATTTGCATCAGTTACCACTTACTTTTGTTGTTTTTGTTTGTTTTGAGTGGAATCTCACTGTGTAGACCAGACTGGCCTTGGATTTATAAAGATCCATCTATCTCTGCTTCCCAAGTGCTGGGCTTAAAGGCATGTGCCACCACACTGCACCTCAAAACTATGTTTTGAACAAATAGAGATTGATACTTTGCTTATAAGGCTGGTATTGCAAATGGAGGCTTTTATCTAAAAGATATAAATCTAGTTAAAATTATACATATAAAATATATAGAAGTCTTAAAGCTGCCTTAGGGTTGACAACTTGAGATTAAGTCATAGCTGTCTAACTGTGGGCTAAATAGCATAATACATATTTCCATGTCAAGCTCTTCAGTGGTGCTTCCTAAGCTGGACTTAGGGCAAGAACTTGTGAGCTTTAGCTACACACATTGGTGTCGATATTTTTACGTGATTTTTAAAATTATTTTCTAAATGGCATGTTTAACAATTGCATTGTGATACTATTGATTGTAGAAGTGAAGAGAAGAAAGGTAGGGGTCAGCTAGAGCTTTGAAGTTAGAACTCAATTAAGTGTTCACATGGAAAGGTAACAACCACCAAAAATAGCATCACCCTCATACACGGAGTCTGGGGAAACAGGAGGTGTGAGTGTCGCATCTCATTTTGGAATTCCCATTAGTATATAAAAAGACCCTTTCATTTTGTGTCTCCCTCACAAATACTCTTTTGAATACATATCTTCAACACTAAATTTGTTAAAAACCGGGTATCTCCTACAATTCTAAGAATTGCAGGTACAATAATCCTTGTGAGAAAATTGTTTTGATTTTCCATCATGCATCAATTGTTACATTAGCCATGGTGTGTACTTGGGTGCTTGTGCTGTCTGAAAGATAAAAGTTCTCTTCTGAGCCTTTAGTGAAGTTTAAACTTCCTTACAAAGGTTACAGAGACAGCACCATCCATCTGTGCTGCCTTTCACAGAACTAAACTCAAGTGCCTGTAGAATCCAGAAGGGAGGTTTGGATTTACCCTTTGTGTTACAGGTATTTGAGAGCCCTCCAAATGTGGGTGGTGGGAATTGAACTCAGATCCACTGAAGGAGCAATGTGTGCTCTTTTCCAAGAGTGCTCTATGTATTCAAGTGTAATTGCTATGAGAATCTCTGGTTTTCTTTCGTTTAAAGTCTGGGTGGTTCATAAATGTTGAAGCCTTTTTTTTATGTCATTCCCCTCTCCAACCTACCACCTGTGACTTCATTCCAGCAGCTTTTACAGAAGGTGTTTCAAAAGTAGTGTCAGTATCTCTTTGCCCAAAGTCCTTGTGAATAGCTTGAAAAAGTCAAGGTCAGTCAGTATACCTTATGATATAGGTGCAGAGATATATCATAGGCTTTCATGAATTTATTGGCATGACTCAGTGCTTAAAATGCTTATATTCAGATAAAACCCTATAAATTCTATAGTGCAAAGTTCACAATTTTGAATAATACTCAATTAGTTAAGTTTATTATACTCTTAGCCATGGAGATTTGTTCATTTATAAGTACTACGGCATATACTATGATTTTGTGTGTCTGTGTGTATGAGAGAGAGAGACAGACAGACAGATAGAGACACAGAGAAAGACAGACATACATCCATCCAATCATACATACATACAGAAAGACAGACAGATGACAGGTGATAGATATAGATTTAGAAATAGATATAGATAAAGATAAGGCAGAGAGAGACAGAGACACAAGGCATCCTTACTTGGCACTTTGCAATACTCTTCTTGCTGATGCATTGTGAAGTGCCAAGTGATGATGCCTTGCTACTTTTCTCAAGGTTCTCATCCAATTAATTCTAGAAATACTACAAAGTGGGGAGCCAGAATATGACCCTGGGTGCAAACAGCAAGAGTTTAATCCTTATTTCCATAACCCAGTTCACATCAGGACTCCATTTTATTTCTAGTTTTTTGTTTGTTTCTTCATTCACATAGCATAACTGTATGTCTTTTTTCTGGTTTCATTCATTGTATTGTCTGTTTCTGTTTAAGTTCTTCCCTTCTCTAACTCTTTTCTCTCCTTTTGATTTGTCTCCAATCAAGCTAAGACATCTTCTACTTGGTCTAGTGAAGTCTGTCACCTCCACCTTCATTTGGGCCATTTGCGTTCTTCAGCCTACTTCATACAGGTTTCATTAGCTTTTCTTCAGATTTTCCAGATATAGGTACTGGAACAACTATTCCTTTCCCCATAACCATGATCTTTTCTCCTAACATTAACTGATTATTTACCTACTCATATTTTCAAAGGGAAATAAATGTAATGTTCTCAGCAGCTTCCTCCAACACCAATGGTTTTTTCTGTTTTGTTCACTCCTCTGCTGAACGCGATCACTGTGTATCAATCTACTTACCTGCTGCTTCCTCACTCTTCCTCCCACTGAGCTTCCTCCATGCATTCTGCAAGTTTTTCTTCAAGTTCAGTTCCCAAGCTTATGATATTTTCAAAATTTGAATAAAAACGGTAGCAAAATATTCAACACATATTTTTATCTCTGTTTTTTTTTGCCTCTTCATTTCCTCTTCACACTGCATGTATCTGTGGAGGCGCAGTTTCTGTGCCCTCTGCACTTGAGGCTCCCGATTCTCCCGTGGTCACTGCTGGGTGGAGTTGTAGGCTCCCCAGCAACAGCCTGCTGGCCAGGGCCACTTCCCTTGGGCAATGCTGAAGGAAAACACAGTAAATCCTGTTTGTTTCTTGGCTGACCCTGTTGCAACCTCAACCCTTCTTCAGAGAAATACTCTTGGGTGGCTGAGTCTTGCTGAAACATTCAATGCCTTGTATGCATGATTAACTTATTTGTACATAGATGTTCATCTGCATAAGAACTTCTTATTATTCATGTTGTCATGTTTAGCTCTACTCATTTGGGAAATGGAAAACAGAGTTTGAGGTAGTATGGATGAAGGATTATGTATTTATATTTTTGGACAAATACGTAGTTTCTTTGTCTTTGCAGTAATAAGCTTACACACCAGTGCCAAGCAAGTGAGGCCTATATCTCAGGGTTATGGAGGATAGATAGGAGGATGAGTCAAAAACCAGTGTAGCTTACTTTCATTATAATTATAAACCCCATTATTAACTAAAACAAACAAATTTAATTGCAAAAGTTCTTCTTAATTTTTGAGCTAAGTGACTACTTTATTGATTTTTTAATTCTTTTTAAAAATTCTGTCTTTTTAAAAAGCTATTTCCATTTCTATGGTTTCTATAGTAATGTTTAAGTATCATGAATAAGTATTGCATATCTTTTAAATCTAAAAGTCCATTATTTTGCTTTATGTTTTCAATGTTGGAAAGCTGTCACTATCTCTAGAAACAATTCATTTAACCCTTTCTTTTCAAAATTAAGACCTTATTTAAGAACATGCAAGTCAGGGGTGAAGAGATAGCTCAGTGGTTCGGAGCACCTGACCCTCTTACAGAGAAACTGGATTTAGTTCCCAGCACCAACATGGCCATCCACAAGGAATGGCAACCTCAGTTCTAGGGGATCTGATGCCCTCTCCAGACCCTCATGTGCCGCAGGAACACAAGTAAACATGCATAGAAGCAGAAAAAATACTCATACACATAAAACAAAATAAAAAATATTTTTAAAAAATGTTGAAATTGCATGAAGGTCTTCCTTAAATGTTCCCCATGTCTGCAACTCTTTAACTGTCCTCACTAGATCGGTGCTAAAGTCTACCAAGTTCCTCTGATTTCTCACTGCTGGTTTTACTTTTGTTGTGCTATGCCATCTGTATTTATGATTAAAATATTTTCCTTTGTCACTTATTAAATTGTTGTTGTTGTTGTTGTTATTTTTCTTTAATCAAAGTATCTGAACCTTTACTGGTTTATTGAAGCCCGAATAAAAAGATGACATGTGCTGCCTGACAGTCAACTTTTCACTTCAGGGCACGAATCTGCATGGTTCCTGGGAGTACTGACAGTGGCTAGTCCTCGAAGAAACAGTGTCTTTATGCATTGAAGTACCTCCAAACAAAGAGGTTTTGTTGCCACACCTTAGAATCATGCACAGAAAGAGGCTGAGCCTTCTTAGTTTTCTACAATTCTCTAGTTCATTTGTGTTACTATTGTTATTTTGGGTTTACTACAGGTTGAATTATTTTTATTTAACATTATTCTTACTGTATAATCATTTCACTATTTTCACAATCACCTTTGGGTTTGTGTACCTCATTAAAAGGACATTGTAACATTCCTTCATGTAACATTTTTAATTTTAGTAATGCTATGAATATTTCATGTCATTTCTGGGGGTCTTTAGCCTGTGTTTCTTTTTCTGCGATCCATGTAACTCATTTTTTTCTTTCATTGAAAACAGTTTGTTTTTTTTTTCCTTACAGCATATCCTGGTTGTGGTTTTCCCTTCTCCTTACTCATCCAGTCCCCTGCCTCCTCCCCCGATCTGAATCTGCACCCTTTCTGCACCTCCTTAGAAAACAGACATCTACAGAATAATAATAAAACATGAAATAAAAACAAATAAACAAACCAGAATCTGACCAAGCAAACAATTTAATAGAAGAAAAAAAGGAGAAACAGAGTTACATGCATTCATATACACACGAATCCTATACAAACACAAAACTAGAAGTCATAATATATATGCACAGGGCCACTAAAACTAAAAAAATAAAAAGAAAGAAAGAATGCTCTGACAAAATATTATGAGACTTAAAGAACCTCCAAAGAGGCCACTGAAGTCATTTTGTGTTGGCCAGTTATTGCTGGACATGGAGTCTGTCCCTAAGAGTGGTTTACATCCCTGGTAATACATTCTTTGAGATAACTAATTTTTCATTTGTGAGTGGTTAATTCTCCTTTCTCAATTCATTTCTTGTTATTTTCTTACTATACTTTAAATTCTGGGAGGTTCTTGATTTTTGTTTGTTTGTTTGTTTTTGTTTTTTTTTTCCCTTCCAGGTTTTTATCATTTTCCATGTTAATAAATAGTTAAAATATTCCAAGAGTTTTTACTTTCACTAGGTCACTGATATTCATTGTAGTGAGCCCTGCTTCCTTTAAAAGAAGTTTTTTTTTTTAAATTTTATTTCTCACTTACACATGTGTATCTGTGTGAGTTTTTAATGTATGCCATACATATGCTGGTGTGTACAGATGCTGGAGGGCCTCAGATGCCCTGGAGCTGGGGTTGCAGAAACTTGCTAGCCATCTCATATGGGTAATGGGAACTGAACCCAGGTCTCCCTCAAGAGCATTAAGCACTTTTAACTCCTAGCCATCCCTCCAGCTCCACCCACCTTTTATAACTTACTCCATCCTGATAAATTTCTGTCTAAACATTAATCTTACTCTCCAAGACAGACATACAAAATGCCCTCAGGATTATGATCCACTATTTCTGAAAATAATCTATAAAAAATGTGATCACACAAATCATCAAATATTTAAAACCTGATATATATTATAAAAATTTAGAGTAAGAGAACCTCTAATTACCAGTGGCAAAAATTTGGTGCATGTGTGTATGTATATATGTGTGTGTGTGTGCTGAGGAAATGCCAGCAAATATCTGCTCACCCAGACAGGGAAACAAAGGCAGACAAAAGAACTCATCCCGCTATTGTGTAGTTTGAACCAGTCTATTTATTGGACTTAACTATAGGAGCATGAGAAAGGGATTATTTACAGGAGCTGTGGGGACTCAAAGCCAAGTGCATGACTTGAAGGCCTATTTCATGAGTGACAGTTTATGCAAGCATCCTTTGAGCTCCTTGAACACCCTGCAGGTAGACTCTCTGCAGTCTCTTCCCCCAGCAGTAATTTTGCTTATTGCTTTTGTAAATCTAGGGAGAAAGTCTTACAAGTCTTGGAATTTTCTGAGCCTTGTTGGTGTCATTAGCTTTCTGAGACTTAAATCTTCCTTCTCCCTCCAAGAGGGAGTGTTTCAGTTTGGAGAAAATTATTAAACACAACAGTCAACAAATAACAAAATAATAAACCCATGTTGTTCTAACATTTAATAACTGAGGAACTGGTGAGAATGCAGTCTCGTTTAGGAACATGCACTGACTCAGTCTATAGCACAGAAAATGGTTATCCGTCGGGTTTCATAAAAGTAACTGCTTCTCTAACATTTTAGATATAAAACTGTAAAAATTCATGATATTTAATACTGATTACTGTTCTCAAAAGCAAAAGCAAAGCCATATTTGAAACAAGTATTTCTGCTTCACATGAAAGCAATCATAACTGAGAAGCATGGCTCTAACACAAGCAGAAACTGCCTGGAGAGTTGGTGTATGCCAAATTATGCCTCCTATAGTCCTGTCTTCCAAAATGTCACCCAAGTTATTATAGTGAGCACGCCACGACAGAAGAATAGATGTCCACGTTTGCATCTTATCACAATGTCAGAATTTGTTGAATAACAAGGACTTCACAAGAAATGGTGACACAAAGATGGTGACTTCTTGCCAGAAATGCCCACTTTCCATGGAAGACTGACCAAAGCAAACACCTGGTGCTTTCATTCCAATCTCAATTACAGTAACAGGCCTAGCAGAAATGAAGCTATTCTGAAAGGACACTTGTGTTTCTCAATCAAATTATTAGACTGCTGTTAGAGTGGGTCCCAAATAATGGGAATGTCCCCAGGAAGCTACTGCTGGGAAAAGAAAAGTCCCCAGCCATAGGAAAAAGTTGTCTCCTGGAAAAAGATCTCATCTACTTCTAACAACTTGTCAGATCACCTTACAGGATGAGACTGGACCCCAGTCAATGATGGGTTAAATGTGGAAGGGACTAGTCCTACTTAGATGTGCATATACTTGGTTGTCTACATAATACTTTAAACTTTAATCTCACTTTAGGACTTAGAAGATGAACTTGGGGGGAGATTTCTGCATTTCTTTGTCTCTTTTCTCAACGTGCCCATGTTCAATAAGTTTCCTTATTCTGCTTTCCACTATTAATATGGCTCATTCAATTGACTTGTTGGGGACTGGTGGCTGAACTTGGCTTGTGGCACAGGCTGTATCCCCTGAGTCTGATAACATCATTAATATTAACTGTAAGGCCACACATTACACATAGATTACAGAGTGCTGGCAAAGGGTTATGAGTTTGCAGCAGAATTCAGGAATTTTCAGAAGTCCTGAGAACCAAGAATGCTATTGGAGATGGGAACAGATACTCTGTGGTAGATAAGATAATCAACTCTTGCATTGGCTGCTGTTGTAAGTTAGGCTGCTGAGGCTCACAATTTGGGAAAGAAGCTGCAGAGATAAAGAACATGCAGATTAGCCTAGATGAAGGAACAGACAGATTTATGGACTGGTCTAGGATGGTGAACAGGCTGCTGTTCTTTGTCGGTCCTTGATACACAGACCAGGTGGTCAGATGACAGGAGAGTGGGGCCCATTAACATCACAGTGTTAAGTGACCATCTCATTATGTGGTCTAGGAGAGGCATTCATAACCTTTCATTGGTCTGGTGTGTCTGGTAAATTCTTGGCTCTATTATTTTTGTATGTTTTTACTATGCCCATGTACCACTACAATCCCAATTTTGACCTAATGAATTCAGTGTCTTGTTTTTCCTGAGTCCAGGAATAAGTCATTTTTCAGCCTGTGCTGCTTGGAAGGTTCTGGATCACATATCTACTGGAGTGCAGCATCATCCTTCATCCTCAAAATGGAGTCAAAAGCTGTTTATAAAATGGAGACTCCTACGACAAGGCACAGCCTGAAAACCTCAACACTATTTGTCAAAAATACCCTTTGCTTCTTTCACACAATCCCTGAAACTTAGGACAGAATTCTGGGGGAAGTTTTGAGGAAAATAGCATTGGTATTTTTTGTATGAGGGAGATTCTTCTTTCATTTCTGAATTTCTGTGAATTTCTCTTCTCTCTCATCAAAAGCTGTTTGCTATTTCTTTGGGCAGGGAGCCATTCTGGTGTGTCATATAATTTGTTTTGTTCAGCGGTTTCTTATCATGCATAGATGAAGTGCCTTTTTTTATCACTCATTTAAATTATTGTTTTCCTCTGGTGATGGATTTTTGCAGTTTCTGTGTTTACTTTATTACTTGTGACTGAGGCATGCTTTCCTATTGGGAATCCAGCAGAGGATTATGCTTAGCATTACTTCATCTTCATTCAACACCACACTCTCAGCAACATCACTGCACAAAGAAGTAAACAGCCATAGGTTACGTTCAGTCAAATAGCTGCTGCCTCCCTCTAGCCTCAACCTGCGATGCAATTGATTTTAGACTTTTATAACCTATATTAACATTGTTAATTTATTTTCCTAGCCCAATATTTCATGTAGTTATGCTTTTGCTTTAACTATAAAGAGGAAAGCAGTAAAATGACATGAACATTTTTCTTGCCGTCCTTTCTTTCCTAACTCAAATACGGAAGTAAAATTTTTATGAAATGTCATCTCTAATGATTTAAGTGCATGAGTAAGCTATAGCCAGACTTTGGAAATTCCTCTAAATCAACTGAAGCACTTGTGTTGTACATGTACACACACAGAGGGAGGGGGAGAGGGAGGGAAGGAGTAAAACAGACACAGAAGGAAGGAGATCGAAAGGGTGAAAGAGAGGAAAACATGCAAATACGCACAGATACATACACACATATACAGAGACATACATAAAATACAGGGACACAGAGACAGGTGCACACACACACACACACACACACACACACACACACACACACACCAGCACAAAGAAGAAAAACAAAGACAAAAAATGTTGAGGTAGTTTTTAGAGCTGTATTTCCTTTGATTCTATTAACCATGATTTCGTCAATAATACTTAAGTTTAAAATGCTGTAATAGTTTAAGAGGATTTCAACTCCTTTTCCCATTCCCTAGATTGAACAACTTGGAAACTGTCATAGAAGATGAGAAACTCCCTTTTGTTGATAACCTCAGAAAAGAAATATATCTGCCCAGAAGTACTCTTCATCTACCACAGGTCAGTATCTCCTAAGGTTTAGCTAAAATCCTGATAACAGTGTAAGTGTAATTATGTTATGTATTCATAGGAAGATATGACACAATTCTATTTAGCAGATAATCTTCCTTTCAAGTCCTTTACTATCATACAATATTTTAGTGTTTAAGAAAGATAAACAAAGTAAGTAATAGTCATCAAATAATTTATAGCAAACAACCCACAAACAGTGGAACTATTATTCAGAGAAATATTTATTTTTCTACAGTGAGAAGGCAAAGCACAGACTCTGAAGAGTTAGAACCGAAGTGTCCCTGATGGAGAGTTACATGAGGTTCAGAGTAGTGTGTAGTGGGTAGCCATTCCAACTTTGACCTGGAAGTTCCAACCCCCATTGAGGCTTCGGTAATGGTCACGCCTATATGGCAGGGCAGAGACAGGACGCTGAAGACCCAAGTTCTGGATACAGGGGATCTCTTAGTTCCTGGACCCTGGAAGCTGGAGGTAGACTGAGCAGAGTTCTCCAGAGAACACCGCCAGACTGTGATACACCTTTCCCAGTGTGTATGGGACCCTGCAACCTACCTATCCCTTCACTTGTAGGTTACAAAACTAAATAAACCTCCCTTTTAACTACGTGGAGTGGCCTTAATAATTTCACCAATAGTAGTGGAGATGAATAATAACAATTACATGTAGATTTCACTGTACATTACATTAAGACATACATTAATATAGAATGTAAAAAACATTTACCATAATTCTTGACATATAGGAAATGCTCGATAAATAAAACTGATCTCAATGATTTCATTCTTTGGCTGTGTGTAGATGTAACCAACCGTCTTATTAAATAAGAAACACAGAACCAATGCAAAGAAGAAAGCCAAGAGGTCAGAGCTAAGAGCTAAAACCTTACCCTTCCTCCTGCGGTGGTCCTACCTCTCCGAAAAAGAGCTACTTCCTGTGTTAAAGTCTTTATAAAGACTTTCGGTTCTGCCTTGTCATTGGTTGTAAACACAACCACATGACCACCTCGTCACTGCCTGTCTGTATAGACCTCTAGGTCTTCTATGGTTGGTATTGAGATTAAAGGCGTGTGTATCCAATGCTGGCTGTATCCCTGAACACACAGAGATCTACCTAGCTCTGCCTACCAAGTTCTGGGATTACAAGTGTAAGCCACCACTGCCTGGCTTTCCTATGGCTTGATAATAGCTCTGACCCCCAGGCAACTTTATTTATTAACATACAAATAACATTTTAGTACAAAATAAAATATCACCATAGCTGTGCCACTGATTTGATGAGTATTGAAAAGTTACAAATTTCCTTTTGATCAGTTCCCATAAAAAGATTATAAAGTGTAAGGTGTAATTAAATAACTAAGTTTCATTAAACTTAATTGGTAACAAATACCAATAATAAAATGATAGCGATGGATTATAAATTTAATTTCCTTCCTTAAAGAAATATTTGTAGTGAGTCAGGAGCTACCTCTACTTAGGTAGTAAGGGAAAGGTAAAAGACTGGTGACAAGACTGTAAATTGTTGTAGGGAAAACAGAAGCTGGAGTCAAAAGAAAGACACAAGTTAAAATGGCAAAATCTAGAGCTATGGTTTGGATGAATAAGAGGTCATGTCATTGGTATGAAATAACTAAACTTGATGGATTAGAGGAGAAACAGAGCTCTGTGTCAATTACCACAGGTCACTTGGCCCCAGGAAGCTTTTGAAGAATACGTGTAAAGCAGTATTTTCCTTTCATGTATCCTTGCTCCTAATAATAGGTTAAACTGTAAGGATGGCTTCAAGCAAGTCTGCATTCACTTCAGGAAGGAAACCCCTGTGTACTCCATAGAAGAGGAACTAAATATGAGGTAGCAAATAGACTGCAACTATATCTTGCTGGCTACAATGACTTAACTCTCCACCATGGTCAAGTCACAAATTCTTCACGGAATGTGAAATCAAAGAAAGCCTTGTTTATGCAACAGTACTTTTGCAAGGTATGCTGTTAGTTAATGCTGGCCAAGTGACAGCATACTGTCATGATCCAAGTAGGATTCAGAGAAGGACAGAGAGGGACTTCAAATACCCCAAAAATGGGTGGACACTATATGAATATCACATGATAATGCTCTGGTTAGGTTAAGGTGACATATATAGATCATGTAGATATGCCAACAAGCTTAGCCCATACAAGCCCTGAGAATTAACTACCTCAACAGGAGTTACATAAGCCTGGTCCCAGCTTCTATCATTACTGTATAACTTATAAAATCCCTGGAAGTGTAACTTCAAGGGCTACTCCTCATTTGGAAGACCTATCCCCATTTTTAGCATTTTCTCTCACTTGTTCTAATTGGCTCACTTTCCCTCACTTCTATGCAATAATGCTGAGTAAAGCCTGCCGCCATGTTGCAGAGTCCCATGATCATCATCAATCTTCTCTGCCATGAGACAACAAAATTGGAGCAACTGTCTTAGATCTTTTATGATTGTGAGTATCTGTCATCTGAGGTCCTTGGATCATGCAAAATTGATCCAAGAAATGTCCCATCACACACTTTCTGCATCACTATTACCTTGATAGAGGAAAACATTTGTCAGAAAAATCCCTCTGCCAATAGTGTTATATTTTTTAGAACTGTTTAGAATGGTATATGGTTTTAGAACTAGATAAACATATTGCATTATTATTAAAATTGTGCACTTGCCAATCAAATGAGCCTTTATTCAATTCTAAAACTAAAGTGAAGTTGAACAGAACACGTTATTGTTTTTTGTGAGTTAGAGACAATAGAGGAACTCAGCTAATAGAATTTTAAGGATTATTTAAAAGTGTGTATGTGTGTATGCATGTCTGTGTGAGAGATTGCTAAGCACATCAAATAAAAAATAGTGTTGTAATTGTTACTATTATCACAATAATATTATTATCTTTTATATTATTAATAGCTTCAATGATTATGCTAATGACCTCAGGTTGTTCTTGGATTGTTCATTGTCCCACCCTCTCTTGTTTACTTTAATTCTTGAATATAATTTTATACAAACAAGAAATAAACCAAGTTTTGTGCTACTTAGTTTCTTTCGGAAAGGCCTAAGTTACATAAAACATTTTAAATCTTGATGCAAAAATGATGAAGAATTATATATAGACATTGCAAACTTTTATCTATTTTCTTCCACAGTGGCATATCTTTAGCCTCTAAGTCATCTTGAATTCTACAGCAAGAATAAAGTTTTCTGCATGAACTATACCAAATTTCAAGTAACCAAATTTCTTATTCTTTACCATTAGGGTAAAATATGATATCATTATCAATGTTTTGAAGCCTGATGGATTAGGATGATGTGAGGCAGGACAGGCCTCACTTTGCCTTAAGAAGAGACCATACATGGTTCTGAGTATACTGATGTACAGCTTATTTTCCTTTATCACTTGAAAGTCACATCTACCTATGATGTCTCCTTACCTGCACTTTAAATTGACATAATCTGGTTCTTTCTTCTGTAGAGATTAAAAAAGCTGGTTACCATCTCTTTATCATCAATCAACTAAAATCTGCTAGGAAATTATCACTCAATGTTTTATTTTGAAAGTTGAAAGATTTTTAAAAAAATTTTGCTTGTGTGTGTGTGTGTGTGTGTGTGTGTGTGTGTGTGTGTGTGTGTTACTAAAGACACCTATTTGCCAGCTCCTTCATCTCCAGATAGAGAGGAGATAGACACAGCACACGGCTAAATGATAGTTTATTAAGATAAAAGGGGAAACTCAATGTTAGGATGATGTATTTGATTTTAATTGGGCATGTTAATTAGGTGATCCAAAGGGGGCTTTTGTGTGCTGGGTTTCAATACTTTTATAGCTTGACCTTGGTACTCAGCCTTAGGAGGAGGAAGTGGCCAAATAAGGAAATAGACCTTGGTGGCTAGCTTTAGGAATATAATCTAATAGGTTTTTTGTTGTTGTTGTCATTTTATCAAGACAAGAGGAGAAGGGCAAATCCTGCCAGAGCCAAGTTTGCCATGCTCATGCTGGATAGAGTTCCTTCACCTAGTAGCAAGTGAGCCAGATAGCACATGAGATATAGTTTCTCTCTTCCAAGTTAAATTCTGTAGTATTTTAGAACTGGAAAGAACACCATAGAGCTGGGGAACAAAGGTAAAACTTCATGATAAACATCAAAAGCTAACATGATGACTTGTAATCTTTCTGTAACTGCTTACAACTTTGCTTATGACAAAAATGAAAATAAAATGTTCTCAAGTTTGTAGCAATAAAGACTAATTCCTTTCACTGTCAAATCCTTCAGAAGCCTGCACGTGTTAACTTTTTTATTTTTATCAGGTTAGAAATGTAATTCCCAGCAATATTCTTATAACACTACAGTAGAAATGTGCTATGCTTATGTGTAATATATAAAATAGCAATACAAATAATCTAAAGTTTACTGTGCTCCAATTTTCAGTTTTTCATGTTTCTCCAAAAGTTAGTAAAACTCTACTACATTCACAAAGTACAAATTACTAAAATATGCATTCATATAGTATCTATGTACTGTTGCCACCAAAATACAGTTCTTAACTCAAAGACAAAAATAATTTATTCTGGAACCAAATGTGTGGCAATGACTTAAGAAAACAAATTAAGATTGCCTATATTCCATGTTTCACACAGTGGTAAAGAATGTTATAAATCAAGAAACTTCCCCAATGCATTAGCCAAATAGGTGGGGCAAACCCAAGTGAGAACATTTCTGTATAGGCCTCAGCTACTGTCTGCAACATCCTTAGCCTTTTGGATGATGGAAGGTAGTGGTCAGTTAAAGTATTCCAAAGGTATCACCTGGTAGTCATGAGGATTTTAGGTCAAGCACAAGTGGTGGGCAAGGAAAAGCTATTAATGGGCAATAGAAAGCCAAGATAAATTGAATTAATCTCCCAACCTGAAACATTCCAACTTCTCTACAATCATTGATGTTTTAATCAGCTAATTAGCCTTGTAGAAAGTTCAGGAAATATTCCATCACATGACTGTTGTGTGACAAGACTTTTTTTTTTTTTCAAGATACAATGTACATGTCTACTCAGTCCAGATAGGGTGCCCATGGCAGATCAATGTCCAGATCAATAAAGCCTGACTTGGTGACCCAATGAGTGTTATTTGGATAACCTACAGGAATATGGGTAAGGGGTTACTTACAGGAACAGAAATGATACAAAGACAACTAGGTCACCAAAGTTTAATGTAACATGAATCTTAAGAGGTCTTGTTAATAAGATACCCAGAGCCAGATATTGGGGTAAATTCTGAAAGATCAGAGAGACAGAACAAGCCACACCAAACTGAACCTCGCCACTCCTCAGCTGATCATGTTTCCTCAGACTGAAAGCCTTTGATTCCTCACCTGAATGGATCTCAGCAACACTGCTGCTAAAAAGCTTCTAGTTCCTGGTCCTCACGAATTCTATACTTTTCTGCTTCCTGCCGCCATCACTTCCCGGGATTAAAGCCTTGTGTCCTTCCCAAGTAAAGACATGAGATCTCAAGTGCTGGGATTAAAGGTGTGTGCCACCATGCCTGGCTCTGTTCCCAGTGTGGCCTTGAACTCACAGAGATCCAGACGCATCTCTGTCTCCCAAGTGATAGGATTAAAGGCATGTGTGCCACCGTTGTCTGGCCTCTATGTCTAATCTATTGTCTGTTCTGTCCTCTGATCCTTATATGAGTGAAGACCCAAAGAAGACTCTGAGACCAGACCAGCAGCCCAGAAGAAACAGAAACCAGATGAGCTGCCTCAAAGGCTTTTGTACCAAGTCACTTGGAAAGGACACCCTCCAGCCTGCTAAGCTACTCACAGGCTGTGCAGTGTGCTCCAGGTTCTTATCTTTGGAGCTGCCATTAGTGCTGAAGTAAACTGTGGTGATATTTTATTTGTATCATAATATATATTGTTTATATGAAATACATTGTGGAAATTATATGTCAAGCAGTAATGCAACAGTTTTGGTCAGAGTGTCTTTGGTGTTTTGGGAACCTGACACATCTCTGGCCTTTCCTGTGTTTTAAATCACAAACTGGGTTTTTTACTTGCAAAATTTTCATAAACCAGAAAAAGCATACAATCTATTCTTTTCTCTCCATTTCAACAGCATTATAAATGGCCTTGTGCTCAATTTTGCTTCTTTGGAAAAATCTTATACAATAGTGTTGTTTCTAGTATAAGCACACAAGTAGAGGCTGCCTTACATTATATTTGATGCTTCAACATTGTTATAAGCCCCTTTCCTCACTGCTTCTTTTTCCTACACTCAATGCCACCCACATGAGTTTTATGAAGTCCTAGTGCTCTTTCAAATTGCATTAATAAGATCACTGTGGTCCATCACTACTCCTCACATTCCAGCTGCTTTTGGTTTATAGTTTAGTGAAGCACTGTGGGACCATCCTAAGCAGGTGTTCTAAGTTGCCTTTCCAATACGCACTTCTTATTATTTCTTCTTGAATAACCAACAACAACAACAAAAAAAAAAAAAAAACAACCAACCCAACAACAACAACAAAAAAGAACAAAACGGGGAAAAATACCCATAATATGCTTGCTTTCTTAGGTGACCACATGACATGAGAAAACAATTTCCCATATGCTGATTTCAGGAAAGCTTGCTTTCTCAAGAGCATACTCTGTCTAAAGCACTTACTCTGCAGTTAAGTAGCAACTTTGGTAACCAATGGTACTAATGGTGATTAGGCTGCAAGCAAAAAAATGAGATGGGTCTTGTATCTCACGCTGCTGTGGAGCTACTGTCCTGTCTGCAAGTGCTCTGCCTTGTGTATCCTTGAGGAACAGCAACAACAAAAAGAATGCTCTAAATTGGGCCAGTACAGTGAAGTTTCTGCCACCTGCGTTTGTCCAACTCAAAACGTATGTGCCCCACCAATTTGGCTTCATTTTCCTCTAGCCCCAAGAGTTCATCTTTTAGTAGCTCGTTATTGTGTTTTGTGTTATATACTCTCATCTGTCCTTCAACTCCAAAATATGGATTTTGCAACTGACTTCTAAGCCTTTCTATAACTTTCATATTCTTTAAGGTGATTCAAACACCAGTTTCTCTCCTTCTTCAAACTACTGTTCTGAAATCCTACAGTGTATGTGTTCTTTACAATACTATCAAGAAGGACTGGGAAAGACATATCTGTGAACCTCAAAAGCCAGTGGAGTTCTCCTGGTGGTTCAGGGACCTCAATTTTGGCTCAACCAAGGTTCACAGCTTTGATGCAAATTAATAATAATAAATTATTATTATTGCTATTGTTATTATTTCAGAACTAGCCAATATAAAGCAAGTTGAGATTTTGCTAAAGATACTTTAATTGGGGCCAGTAAAATGGCTCAGAAGCTATGGCTCTTGGCACTCAAGACTCCAAAAATTGTCCACTGATTTCAACCTTTATGCCACTGAATGTGCATGCCCCTATATGCATATATCATATACACAATGATAATAAATAATCTAAATGTTTTGAAAATGGAGTTAAAAGAGAAAGAAAAGGGTTTTAAAAGATATACCAAGCAGAACAAATGTTGACTTCTCTAAATTATAATTAGTTTGTTAAAAGACATATGCAACACAAATTTTATTCATGTGGGGACACATGCTAGAACATAGGTGTGGGTTTCTTTAAGAAAGTGGTATTTCTCTTTCTTTATATGCTCCCTAGAAGCTATATGCCAGAATGTGAGAGGCAGTTATATACCTCATGGGTGGACCAGCTCATCTATATTTCACAATAATGTCTGTCTTAGTAGGTTAGTGGCAGCCTATTTCTGATGTAGGCACCTGCTACCCAGGAGCTATGCCTTTCTTCTTCCATTCTCTTTAGTTTTTCTGTATACTCTGACACACCTTTCTAAATGCAACCTTTAGAAAATTCATTCTTCTACTGCTCCAGACAAACTGCCTATATACAACTGCCTTGGGGTGCCAATGGTGACCTTTGATTTGTCTACTGTTTTATTTCTCCCACTTCTGCACATTTGAGATGAGAAAGCCTCCATTGTTCCAAGGATTCCCTGCTTCCCCCCCCCCATTTCATTGGCATTTTGGTGAGACTTGAAGCAATTGTTTTCCAAAAATCATTAGGGAAACTAACTGTGATTTTTTTTATGTGATCACAGGATAGTTCTTGAGAGATACCTAAGATCACAGGGAAGCAGGAAGGTAGGATATTTCAGTTGCTAATCATGTCTCAGTTTCTCAGGTGATCAACAAAAGGAATGGGGAGGCCTACCCTGGGACATATGCATTCTTTGGCTTGATTCACTATCACTTTAACACAAAATATCTACATATAAAAGGGATACTATCTGTTGTTCAAATCTTAGATGGTCTTTTAATTAAAAAAAACCCAGAGCCAGATATCAGGGTGAAAGTTGAAAGACCAGAGAAGCAGAGCAGCCAGCCACTAGTTCTTACCTCTACAAAATGCTCAGCCTAAAGAGAGTGAGTTCCTGTTTGCTCATGCCTTATATGCCTTTCTTTGTCCTATGATACTACTTCCTAGGATCAAAGGGATGTGTGCTTCCCAAGCAAAGGCATGAGATCTCAAGTGCTTGGATTAAAATTGTGTGCCACCACTGCCTGGCTCTGTTTCTCTTCTATACGGGACCGATCTCATGTAGCCCAGTGTGGGCTTGAACTCACAGATATCCAGAGGGATCTCTGCCTGCCAAATGATAGGATTAAAGGTGTATGCCACTACTGCCTGACCTCTATGTCTAATCTAGTGGCTGGCTCTATCCACTGATCCTTAGGCAAGTTTATTAAGGTACACAATATATCACCACAACTATCTGCAGTGTTGTCCTTCACAGAAAATAGTAATTGGGCTGGAATTGCTGCTTCTCAGCTGCTGAGAGCCAGCAACAATACCATGGATGGAGGGACATCTTTTTCTTCTCAAGTCTACATAATTTTCTTTGTCTTTTTATCTTATCTCCATGGACACTAGACACTAAACTATTATTTTCTTGTAATTTTATTTTCTTTGCTTCTATTTCACACTTAACTACATTATGTATTCTCTACAGAATAGGAAAATTCCTAAATTTATTGACATATGAAAGTCCCCGAAAGGTAAGACAAGTTTTAACTTTTAGCATTATTTACTATTGATTGTCCTTTACCTTAAGCATCTCCATGCAACTCATGCTCAGTGGGTGGAATCCACGTGCAAAACTGCATTCATCATAATTGGAATGCCCTGGTAAGAATGATAGCACCATTACTGTGGGTCTCAGGTGAAGGATTTTGGTAGGAGATATGATCTCTAGCACTGAGGTTTCATGGAAGGAATCCATGTCCTTAATTACAATTAACCTAGAATGCTAACTAGACTTTCTTCCATGTGAGGACTCAGCAAGAACATGAAGTCCTTGACCAGAAAGTGGGCCCTCATCAGACTCTATTCTTTTAGAAGTGTGAAAAACCAAATTGAATTTTCTATCTCCTTATTTTTGACATTTTGTTTTTATACAGTCTAAGAGTCATGATTAGGTTCATTTTCTATGCTAATAAAGAATTAAAAGGTAGAAAAATCTCAAGTTTGAATGATAGCAGCAGGGAAAAATAAATCTCTGCGGACAGAGGCAAACAGAACCAGCAGCTGAAGAAGGGCGTTTATTGGGAGTGAGGAAACACATGCATGCTGCAGGCACACAGAGAAAAAGACCCTTGCCCATAAGATGGGACAGGGGTGGGGTGGAGTGGGCAATTCTAAAATCCAGTATCTTCTCTGGGGCTGGAATTTTTTATGTCTCTGAAGAGTCTTCCTCCCCTAATTTAGGTTTGGTCCCTTTGAAAAAAAATAGAATGAGTGATTGGCCCATAAGTGCTCTGCAATATGTCCTGATCTAGCCTGGAACTTGTCCAGCCAGTCCATCAGCAGGGGGCCTGCAACGGGGAGACAAAAGCCTACAGGGCATTTGTTTTAGACTACCAGTCTTTTGTCTCAAGTCAGGAGGGTGAGGAGTAACTTTAGCTACAGAACCCTCTTGCCTGCTGTTTAAACTTAAGCCTCATGGTAGCATCCTAGAAGATCGACTTTGGAGTGGACATTGGATCTCATTTTCTCCTTCCCAATGCAGCCACACTGGATAAATCTCCCTTTTCTGCTTTTCATCATTGCTTGTTCATCTGCCCCTTAAAAAATGGCTGGTTGGACCTATCTTGTTAGGGCTGTCAGGGCTCAGGCTCTGACTCTCACAACTCCAGTGAGGGATCATTTCCTATTGGAGATCTTCTCTTCCTGAAATCATCACCAAATAATTAAAACAGAATTTACCTGTTCATTTCCTCTGCCTATTGTAAGTGGATAGGAATTTTTTATGAGACTATGTATGAGGTTAAAATGTTGACTTTTGTGTCTAGTCATTGCCCTAAACCAGGGAAAAAATGCAAAAATAAAATAGTGTTTCTTTACATAGCAGCTTATACTCCAGTATATTTAATAAAGGACTGTGCTGCCTGTGAACCTATAGAGAGTGAAACAGCTCCAATTTAGATTTCCCAACTATCTTAAATCTTTCTAATAAAGAATCGTGTGTATTATTTAAAACTCTAATCATTCTTTCCCTAGGTCTGGGTGAACTGAACGTGTCACTATTAAACCCACAGCAGTCATTCAAACATAAAAATCGCCAAGGGAAAAATAAAGATATGGATGCAATAAGATTTTTTCACACTCTATAAAGTTTTTCCTCTTGTTAAGCTTTAAAGATTTTCTAGTGTTTGCCCAGATTAGCAATATTTCTAAAATATGTGATGGTTGTTAGACTGCCTACAGTAAATGAAGTAGTGTCAGATATGCAGGAGGTAATCCACTAGCTATTTGAACTTCGGTCCTTTGGAATGTAGAAATGAAGTCTGCATTTAAAGGTACTGTTTTTTTGTGCTATGCAAGTTTGGAGAGAGTTCTTTCCTTGTTTTGTCCGTCAAGCACATCCCTTCACATTTCAGAAGAGATATATAAGAAGCCCATGGACAGTGCCAACATGAACTCCCATTGTAACAATTGGGCCTCAGCTTCTCAAAGTCTGGTTCATTGCACATTCCTTACACTTACCACCTTCTTTATTATGTTTCAAGTCAGTGATAGGATGAATCCACATGAAGTTCGTGCTGTTATCATCTTGATGTTCAACTCTTTATCTCTATCAAATTATCTTTCTTTTTTAAAAAGATATGTGTGTGTGGGGGGGTGGTATGCATGTTAGTGTATGAATGTATGTGTGAGAACTCACAGACGTCAGAAGAGGGTATTAGATCCCCAAATATGTGTTCTGGGCAATTGTGACTGGATAATACAGTGCAGTGGTTCCTTCTTCTTGTATTCTTATGGAGGAAATTTCAAGTTTGACTGAAATTTAATCTCCTTGATGCAGAATCCTATGGAAAATTACCAAATTCTGTTTTGGAACCCAAGATCAAGATATCCCAGCTAACTGTTCATCTTAGTTTCTGTTAAACTGCTTGTTTCTTTTAAGCCCCACACCCACCTCAACATACACACACTGTAGCTGCTGACACCAGGACTTGTTCTGGACACTTAGGATACACCTGGGTCCCTGAATGTCTGAGTGTAGTCCCAGTGGGTTGCATAAAGATTTTCAACTGGGCAATAAAGTGTGTCTGAGTGGTCATTTCTTGTGGTCTTCCCATAATATTGTGAATTACTTGAGGTAGGTGGTCGAAAGAGCAGCAAGCAGTCATAACCCCAGAGTCATGTTTCCATTCCATCGCAATATCTTTTTAGTTATGCAAATTAGTGATGGACCAGAAAATCATATGAAGAGTTCCCAGAAGACAAAACAATAAGGCAAAGCAGAAGAAAACAAAACATACCAATGTTGTTTGGAGACACATAAGAAAAGAGGGCCCAGGCTTGTTTTCTAGGCATCCCAAGGCTTCATATTCTCTGTGCTGTCCCTGGAGGTAGGACTGAGCAGATGAGTGACCTCAGTTTTGAACAGGCACTCTTGATTGACTGGAGTCTCTTATTACATCATTTTGCTTTGGGTATGGAAACAAAGCATTTTAACTTTAAACATCCCTCCAAAAAACTAAGAGAAAAGTGTGAAAGCTTAGGAAACACAGCGGTCTTTATGTTATTTTTAAAATTCCTGAACCAAAAATTCTGAAAAGGCCACAAGACTCCACTTTTTTACCTTGCCTACTGGGGATGTGAGATGTAGGAGAGAATAGCCCATGAAGAAGGCTTAGAAGAATTGTACCAAGGTGATTTCATTCCAGATGGAAGGTTGTACTCCTAAAGGTGGCTTTTATTTTTTTCCAAGATAAATTTGTTATTTGGTAATTGTTAAATATTAGTTCAGATATTCAGGAAAAAACCACTTGAAACCAAAAGATTTTTTTTTTTATTGTTGTTGTTTGTTGGCTTGTTTCAGTTACTGAGTGACTGTGACATAGTTTCAGGGTAAGGTTTGCAGCAAGGAGGCTTCAGTTTTATAAGAGAGTTTGTTTGCTTTGTTTTGTTTTTCGAGACAGGGTTTCTCTGTGTAGCTTTGTGCCTTTCCTGGAACTCACTTGGTAGCCCAGGCTGGCCTCAAACTCACAGAGATCCACCTGGCTCTGCCTCCCGAGTGCTGGGATTAAAGGCATGCACCACCACCACCCAGCTATAAGAGAGTTAAATCCACTCTCTCTATAAAGATGCAAATGGTTATCAATTGGAGGTAACTTCTAGGTTAGGAAAGCTGGCATTTGACTTCTCTCAGCTCTAGGATCCCATCTTGTGCAGACCTGTCGAACATGCATGCCCTGTGCATACCGTCTTAGTGTCTGTGAGTTCATATTTGTGTCAGTTCTGCTGTGTTAGAAGACTTTCTTTCCTTGATGATCTCCAGATTCTGTGGCTCATACATTCTTTCTGCCTCCTCTTTTACAGAGTTCTCTGTTCCCCACCTGAATAGATAAATTTGATGGAGACATCCCATTTAGGGTTGAGTGTTCCAAGGTTTCTCACTCTCTGCATGTTGCCTGCTTCTGGGTCTCTGTATTTATTCACATCTTCTGCAGGAGGAAGATTCTCCAGTGATGGCTAAGTGAGGTACTAATCTATGAGTACAGCAAAATATCCTTAGGAGTCATTTAGGGGAAGGTGCTATGCAGGCACTAGCTCAACTTCTCTGTGTTTAATGTGTTGAGCACTTATTGTCTTCAGCCATAGAGCCTTACTATCAGTTTTTGGAGAACATGTAAGTGTAGCTTGGGTTCTTTGGGAGTTCCCATGGGACCCTTTTGCCCAACAATTTGAGTAGATGTAACCCATTCTCAGTACTGGAAGCTTTGTTTGATGACAAGATATGTCCAGTTTGGGATGATGTCTCTCCCATTATTTGGGGATTTCATTTACATTGGTTTCATATATGTATATAATTTATGAAGCTTGTATTCTATTAGGTCTCCATACTAGCTCTCAAATGACTCTTAATTTTAGCTGTCCCTCCTCATATTCTCTTCCTTGCCCCTCTCCCCTGCTCCAAATTTAATCCTCTATTCTAGTGCTCTTCTCCACCCTGTCCATCCATAACTATTTCTCCTTTCTAGGAAGATACATCTCCCACACCCGCCAATAGCTCTTTACTCAATAACTAGGTCACATGTCTTTAACATTTGTCTTTTTTAGTCGTTGTCAGTTACTAGTATGGAGAACACATGATTACTTTCTTTCATCGGTTTTTATTTCTATAGTAGACTTTGCTTTCTTATACTTTCTAACTTACCAGCCACAATGATTTTAGTTCATGTACTGATGTTAGAAGCATTTTTTTTACATTCAGTAATGTCATAGGTGACGTGATGGTCATGAAGGTCATCTATGACTTTATTGAAAGATGATCTCAAGGTTGTGTCTGCCATTTAAAGATAAAAAAGAGTCCTTAGTGCTCAAGAGACAGCCCAGCAGTAAAGAACACATACTGTTTTTTTAGAGTGTAGTACCCAAAACCCATGTTAATGTCTCACAACACCTTGTGAGTCTAGCTTCATGGGATCTGATATCCTTTTCTAACCTCTCTGGACACCTACACTCACAGATGCACAGATGTACGCATATGTACACACACGCACACACACACTTAAAGGAAATCTTAGCTTTCTTGATATGAGGATCTATGCAGCTCCTTTACCTTTCCCCATATTTCTTCTCTCATATCCATATGTACCAATCATGGTTGTCCACACTGTTTCCAATATATTCAATTTTATGTTTTACCTGAGATTCTTGCTTTGCTCCTCAAATTGTAAATGTCTCCAGATTTAACCTTTTTAATGGTGGTGAATGGAAAGGATTATAGAAAATGATCTTTAAAAGTAAAAGTCAAATAAACGTTTTTGTTACTCAACACTGTTTATTATCACATTGTTGCTGAAATTGTCCAAAAGTAAAGCTATGTGAGGAGAATTTTGAATGCTTGTGAGAGAAAATTCCAAGAAAACAAGACACAAATCTTGTTATCTCTGTTCTTTCTAAGCATGAGTTGTTCTTGGAATGTTCTTACGTGCCCCTCACAGGTGCAATAAATAGGAGTAGGTTTACTTCAGATTGCCCATTATTTATCCTATTTGATTACTCAAAATATGTTTCCAAACATGGCCTGCTCTTGAGTTTGTATACATTTGAAGTCATGTTAACTTTTTTCATGAGACCTTGGCTTAATCCTCAGAATATAGCTTTTATGATGCTCTAAATCAAGTTGGTTATTTCATGCGAGTTTAGTCTTCTTCATTTTTAGGCACTATTCTCTCAGGTATATACTGCCAACTAGAGTGGTGATAGATACATATGTAAATACCTATGTTATGGCCACTCAGCTGCAGAGTTTCCAGGGAGTGATCCTGACCAAATTCCATCTTGGCCAGTATATATAGTTTTAATAAAAGCCCTCTTTAATTTGGCCAAAATGGTGGAACTGGTTTTTCTTCAGCAAATCTCAGGATTAACATTTGGAGCCTCCCAGTGAGATAATGTCACTCCAAATTCTGAAGCTAGGCTCTTCACTGGAACTCTGGGGACAACACCTTCAACCCTACCCTTGATCCTCACCAACAGTGAGTGGCCTTGCTGGGAATAGGAATAAAAGAAAACAGAAAGCATTTTTATGGAGGCTTCTTTTTTTTTCCCTTTGGCAAGCCATAGACACTTTTTTTTTTTCCTTCTGAGACAATTTTCTGCCTAGTTTCTGGATTCTGAACTTGGAGTACTCAACTTGTGAACAAGGATCTGAAAAGGTCTATACAACCCTGTTCAGGCCACAGGGAGATGTCCCACGTCCCTTTGGTTGTTTCTGGAGGTATTTTTGGTTAAGTGGGAAATTCAGCTGAAGCTACCAGATTTTCTTTCCTGACCTTGGAGTCCTGAAGAACACTGCCACCTCCCTGGAGCTCTAAGAGCCAAAGTATGTAGCATACTCAGAGAGGCTTGGCACTTTGGGGTTCAACAGACCTAAGAACTATTATGATAATTCCACAAGACTGGGGGAGGTCAGTTTAGATTTTGGGGTCAGGAAATCCAGAACGGCCCAGCCTAGTAGGTATCTAGACTCTGGGTAGTGTAGGAAGGACTAGTGGACCTCTGGAGTAGAAAACTCCAATTGTCAAATGTCATTATCTCATGTTTCCTGTTGATGTTGGCTCTATGTTTTTCTGTTGTTGCTCTGGCTCTAAGTCTTGTCTTACATGTCTGGTTTGTCTTTGTGTATTACAACTTGGGGCAGCTTTTCCCCGAGGAAGCTGGCAACCAGTTCCACTGGAGCACCTCCCACAAGAATTGTATGCAAGAGCTCACAAGAACCTCTTCCCTTGAAATTCCAACACTAGTTTCGTCTATTTTATATTAATGAATGGATCTGTGCCTGTAAGTTTTGTTGAAAACATGGAGCTGAGACAGAATCGGTGTCAGGCTCAGTGAAATGAATAAATGTATGTTGCCACTGCATGTTTGTTTCTGACTGGTCTTCAGTGTGTGAGTTTGATGTGTTCTAGGTGTGGTGGTTATAGATTATTGGCTTACAACTTAGTAGGTATGGTTGAAATCTATAACATGTGCAATGAAAAGTTAACTTAAAATTCATAACTCAGGTTTCTCATAACTGGGAAACAACACATGGATTGCCACCATCCTAACTAAGGGCAGCCACAGGATGGTTGCCATCTTGACTATGGTTGGAGGAGATGAATGTCATGGCTTCACCACCATCTTGACTGAGGGCAACTACATGGTATGGAAGCAACAGATCTCTAAGGATACTTTTAAATTGGGATAACATTTTTATATAATTCCTGTCCTATCTTAAAAATCAGGTTTATAAAAGATAGGATTTAAAACAATACTTGTTTAATTATGTATTAAAACTGTACCTCCCTGCATTCATATACAAGGCCATATCTTGTTGGCAACCAAACTTTTCAACATAAGAGTAATCCACTTGTTACTGACTTTACAGACACTTGATTGTTTATACAGTTAAAATTTGATTTGTCTTCTACAAACTATGGTTGTGTTCTATGTTTTCATTCTTAAAACAAAAAAGGTAATTTATGTTCATATTACAAAAATGCACAGTTAAGAGATTTTAAACTTTTTTAAAAGGGAATTTTAGAGATTTACAAAAGTTTTTAAAAACTGGATATTTTTAATAAACAGTTTTTCAGAATGTTTAATTTCATAAGACTCTGAGACATTTTAAATTTTATAAGATATTTTACTAAAATGCCTTTGTTGATATGTGAACTTGATACATCGGTAAACAAAAGGTTAAAAATTAGGGCCACATCTAAACACCAGAGATTGAGGTAGTTCTATCTTATGATACAGAGAGATTGTAACCTAAGCAAGCTGGCAAAGAACTTGTCTCTCCTTACTTAGAGTCTATTCAAACAAAGACAGACTAGTTTAAAAATATAAGTCTAACTTCCTTATTTTTGCTAGCTTTGTTAAGTTGTAACTGTCTTTGTAAACTGAGTCATAAAAGGAACTCTTTTTTTCTGTCTTTCAAGACAGGGTTTCTCTATGTAGCTTTGGAGCCTGCTCTGGAACTTACTATGTAGCCCAGGTTGGCCTTGAAATCACAGAAATCTGTCTGCCTCTACCTCCTGAGTGCTGGCATTAAAGGCACGTGCCACCACCACTCAGCTCATAAAAGGGAACTCTTGTGTTCTATAGTGATACACTATGTAAGGATCAAGAAAGATCCCAGTCTCTTGTAGACTATGTTTATAAGTATTAACTTGATACTGGAAGAGCTTTAATTCAGAAACTGTTAATTTTGTTATAAAATGTTAAAGATGACTAAATCTGGAGATATTCAGAACTATACTTATAGTCATGCTAAATACTTATATAGTCAGGTACAGAAAAAAAAGCTTCATTTGTTTAGCTAAGGCATATGTAATACTTAATGGCCCTCAAACTTTCAGAGATTTGCTGAATATGGCACTTAAGATATTTAAACTTATATGACAGAGACTCTCACATAAAAGCAGTGCTCTCCAGCAAGTCTCCAAGAAGACAATGGACAAAGTGACTGATGATTACACCTTGACTGTGGTAATTCTAACCACTGGGCAAGACTGCCCCAATGCCTCACTGCTGCTGGGGCTTGGCCCAAACTGTGGACAAGCAGGACACTGTAAAGTTGATTGCCCAACTTTGCCTAGACAAAGTAAAGTCAGTCCCCCCATCTTCCTCCTCCACAAGAAAGCCTTTCATCTGCTGTGCCTGGCAGCCAAGACTAGTATCTTGGTACTCTTGAACCCAATGTCATAGAGACCAAAGGAGCATGGGGTAAATGCCTAGGTGAAGGACTATGGACTAGTCTCTGTCATTCTGGTTAATCTTTCTCAATTATCCTATTACATTGACAGCTAAGCTAATTAAAGCTTTGTCAACTACGCAGCAACAGACAATTAGTTCAAAAAATTGTTTAAGACATATAAATACAAATTGTAAACATATACTGTTACACTGATATTTCAATTTTTCAAAGTTTTAATGTTGATAAATGGAGTACTGATAACCTGGTAGAGCACTGACTACTTACTATTCAGTCACAAGCACCAAATTTGAGTAAAGATGCTTTTCAACAGGCTAAAAACATCTCTGTCCAATGTATATGCCCAGATCTCTGGGCACAGGGAAAATTGTTTATACTTTTAAACTGAAAGCCATAGCTTTTGCTATGACTCCAAAATATAACTCTGTTCCAACTGTTTTACAGCACCTATTTACTGTTTTTTTCCTACAATGTATATTTCGATATAGTGATGATGCTTATATATCTAGAACTTTTTCTTTGCTTTTTTTAGACAAGTATATCTAGAACTTATATCTCCTTGGTAAAATAAAATTCATGCAAACTTCAGAAATCAAAAAAGATCATAAGGCTTGGCTCCACTTGTCACAGATCAAACGAGAAAGTTCCAAATGTAAGGTTTTTCTTTAAGTTCCTGAATTTTAATTTCTGTCCCTGGTTTCTACTTGTCTCAGCAGATTTCCACTTGGCTAACAGACATAATCTAGTGAGCATTGTAAACTGTAAGTCGTTGAGCACTAGACTTGTTGAAAGCTGTTGTGAATCAGTACAGCTGATGTAATTGTGCCCTGCCCCTTCACCTGGATCAACCAATCAGATAGTTCTGATAAATGCCCTATTGCCCAACCTTTGACTAGCTTTTCAGTCTTCCAGGGACCTGGCATCCATAGCCCCAGTTTCAGCTGGAAGTAAATCAAGAAGAGAGAGTACATCATCTCTACTTCCCTTAACAGGCTGGAATGCAAAGTGAAAGGGAAACTCTCTGAAATAGGGGACAAGATGGCTATCTATAATGCCAATTGATATACTAGAAAAATATGCTCATATTTATCGACAGGTCGATTCATTAACTAAAATAGTTCTACAATGTGATAGGACACTTGGCCTGCTTTATGCAGAACCAAAAGATCCATCACAGGGCCTTTGGCCCTTCTGCTTTCTGTTAATTTCTGTTGGCTCTTACATCATTAACACAATAACTAAGTCATAATTCCTATCTGGGTAACATTAAATTGATGGTTATTAGATCGAAATATAAAACTGGTACTCATTGTAGAGCAAGGATTTGTTGCAGAATATAACTTTGGGAGGGGTGCTATAAACCTAAGTTAACCTGTAAGCCCCACCTTCCCAAAACCAGGTAAATTCCTGGAATGCTGGGAGTTGTAGTTCTTCAAAATATCAACAAAGCTTTATGGGAAAGTAGAGTGGCCTATGGGTTTTGTCTTTATAAGCCCTGACAATATGTCTTCCATCTAATCAACAGGAACTTTTTCAGGGAGTGGTCCTAACCAAATTCCAGCTTGGTCAGTATATAAAGTTTAATAAAATCTTGCTTTAATTTGAAAAAAAAATGTATGTAGATGTATTTTTAATTAGATAAGAAATATAAGCCGGGCGGTGGTGGCGCACGGCCGGGCGGTGGTGGCGCACGCCTTTAATCCCAGCACTCAGGAGGCAGAGCCAGGTGGATCTCTGTGAGTTCGAGGACAGCCTGGGCTACCAAGTGAGTCCCAGGAAAGGCGCAAAGCTACACAGAGAAACCCTGTCTCGAAAAACCAAAAAAAAAAAAAAAAAAAAAAAAAAGAAATATAAATTTTGGACACAGAAATATGGAGAAAAGCAGTATATATATATATGCATATGTGTGTGTGTGTGTGTGTGTGTGTGTGTGTGTGTGTGTATAAAACAAACTTTTTTTACTGCTGGAGAAATGCTAGAGAAAATTTCACTAACTTCTCTTATTTATAATACACAATTTTCATAATTGAAAGCAGTGTATAACAGGGTTACTTTTCAACAGCAATAATGTTAAAAATAATAATTATTATAATGAATGTGTTCTATAATGTTGATCCATATAAAACTCAGCTTTAGATAGCTATAATTTCATTATTTACATATGCAAACAAATTAAGTATAAAAACTGAAAGTTACATATTTATCTTTCAAATTCACAAAATACATTATTATCCCATTATTGTCATTGCTATAAAGATGTAAACACTCTCATAATCAATTTGTTGTTCATTTAATTCTCAGTCATTATGAAAAACAGAACAGAATATGTTCTCATTTTTCTAAGAATTTTAGAATGCAATGAAGCTAATAGTTTTCAAGTATGCATATTGAGTTTATACTGAAGAAAAATTATGTACCTGTGGCCATTTGATTCCTAATAGCAGCTTTACTCTACTCTCTAAATATATGTGCTTTCTATTAAAATTTAATTGACTTCAGATATATTTAACTTTAAAGAATGTTGGTAGTACCCCAATTCTGATCTTTTGAACTTCAATTTTGTTTAACATGAGATTATGAAATGATCACTATATTCATTATATCGCTCTACATAAAATCATTCATTTTTGTCTTTAATATCTGTACTCTTCTTTGACCTTGCAAGAAAAATTCACAAGTAATATGATGGTTTTAATACTTGGTATCCAGTTGGTGGACCTGTTTGGAAAGGAGTATGAAGTATGCTCTTGTTGGAGGAGCATCATACCTGCCTGCCTGCTGCCATGCACCCGGCCATGATGGTAATGACCTTTCTGAAACTGTAAGCCCAAACAAACTGATCTATAAGCTGCCTTGGTCATGGATTCTTATCAGGGTAATAGAAAAGTAGTTAATACAAGCATAAACCTTTATCAGGAAGATAGTGGCTGTAGAATAAGAGCATAATTAAAAGAATCCAAAGTATACAATAACAGAGAATAAACAGAAGGCTCTTGCACTTGAACACTATAATTTCTTATTGAAAACCTGTCGTATCTAACTTTAGTGTGTAATAACAGTTGGAGAACTCTATTTTCACTTACATAGAAATAGACTAGTTTATTTACATGTTTAAAATTGTTTTGCTGCTCCTATGAGCCAGATTTTAGATATTTTTGTCATAGAGCCAACTTAGATACTTTGTTTTGGATAATTGCAAACTGATTCATTGTTTATTATAAATGTTCTGATACAGGTATCTAAAATACGGCGAATCTAGCCCTAATTAATGATGGAGATGCAAAATATTTAGTTCACTCTTCTTCCCTCACTCATCTCTTGATTCAGATAGTAGATGTCCCTCTTTGCAGGAAGCACATTTCATGTTTACCCCAGGGAACCACACAATACATTTGATAAACTGAATTATACATAATGAAGCTTTAACAAGACCATGAAGAATTAAAACTAAAGCTGTAGATGAAAGGAGTGATTAACCTGTAAAGGAGAAAAAAAAAAAAAACTTGATCATGCCTTCTTTAAATGTCTGTAAAGATGTGATGGAGAAAAATGGTTAAAATTATTCTGTATGCATCTGAAGGTAAATGCTACCCATAACAGACTGTCCTCCTGGTGAGGAAATTCTTTCTTTTATAATTATGCTGTACTCTGTCTAGTTATTGTAGACACTCTACTAATACCCACCATGCTACTGTCTAGGTTTCTTATTGAATTTTGAAGGTAAGGGGAGAGAGCTCTGTTATAAATCACTGCAAATTTTCTATTAGTCTAATATTATCACTATTTGCCAGTTATATTTATGTATCTATATAATTTGGCATTTAAATTGTGTACATTGAAGCCATAGTAAGATTTCTGAAAGCCTTTTGGGATCCTTACAAATTCTTCTTGGCAAATTTACGATGTACTCAGTACAGAAATTAGTGTAGACAAGCACCACTTGTTATTTATTTGTTTGTTTGTTTATTATCATTATTATTTTTTTGTTTTGTTTTTTGAGACAGGGTTTCACTGTGTAGTTTTGGTGCCTGTCCTGGATCTCACTCTGTAGAGCAGGCTGGCCTTGAACTCACAGAGATCCGCCTGGCTCTGCCTCCCGAGAGCTGGGATTAAAGGCGGGTGCCACCACCGCTGTTGGCTCTGCCACTTACTGTTTATGAAGAGATGCTAATGATTAAGGATTAATCTTTTCTTATAAATAAAAGATAACATTTTAAGGCATGTGCTTCATATTTTGTTGGGAACCACATCCCACTCATTCACTTTTAGTTTTCTGAATTAATTTTTGTGTGTGTGTGTGTGTGAAAACTAAGGACTTTCCTTATCTTTCCTACTCTTTCCTTCTCTTTCGTGATCTTTCTGTAGGCATTATTGCTGAAGTGAGTTATCATGGAGAAAAAAATTTAGTTTCTTTTTTTTTTCTTTTCTTTTTCTTTTTTTGTTTTTGTTTTGTTTGTTTGGTTGGTTGGTTTGGTTTTTCGAGACAGGATTTCTGTGTAGCTTTGCGCCTTTCCTGGAACTCACTTGGTAGTCCAGGCTGGCCTCGAACTCACAGAGATCTGCCTGGCCCTGCCTCCAGAGTGCTGGGATTAAAGGCGTGCGCCGCCGCCGCCGCCACCACCACCCCGCTATGGTCGTTTCTTACATACACATTTTCCTTTATAATTCCTTCTTTTCTTCTTTTTCTTTCTTTTCTTTTCTCCACTCTCCTCCTTCCCGCCACTCCCCTGCTTCCATGTCCCTTCCTCCCTCTCTCATCCCTTCCTCCCTCCCTCCCTCCCTTCTTTCCTTACGTTTTCTCTCCTCCTTTCTCTTCTTTCTTTTCTATTGCCTATCAGAAGCAGTTTCCATCTTATCCTTGTGGTCTCAGGAAAGAAATTACCCTGTTACAATTTATAACTCTGAGTAAATTTCTATGAGAAAATAAACCCTACTGAGACCAATTATTGCTTTCATTAATCTTACCCAAGGATGTGATTTTTCCATCTTTTATAAATGTATTTATACATTTTATAAATGTATTTGAAAGTTTTCACCACAAGTATGACTTATAATGACTATCTTGTTCAACAGTTTGATCTTTGCACTTAACATAGTTTCTAATTCATCCATAGTGTTTTATTTTTGGTGTATATATATTTGAATAATTTTTTGATGAGTACCCTATAAACTTATGTTTGAATTCATTTATTAAATCTATGCAGATGACTGTCCTGTAGGGTCCTATGATTTCTATAGGTAGTCAAGGTCTACACTAGATCCAAGAGGACTGCTGACCTAAACATGTTTAATAGTTATTGGTACATTATGCCAGTTAACCTGAATATTTTGCTAACTGATCAAAATTGTTAATACTCTCACATATTTAAAATGTCTCTTTTAGAAAAAAAAATCAACCAAAATACAGCATAAAATTTTCTTTCTCTGTTGTTCACTTAGTTGCATAACTCATGTAGAAAAAAAAAAGATGTAGTATATTAAATATTTTATTTAAAGTGAAGCAATCTAGTCATATTCATAAGTAATAACACATTTAAACTTTTTAACATTTAATTTTGGTTTTTGCTGAGCATATATGGTGCAAAGGTTTATAATGCAAATTTGTGTATGTGGAGGTCAGAGCTCAACATTTGATGTTCTTCAATCACATTCTGCCTTATTTTTTGAGACAGAGTCTTTCACTGAACACAGAACTCACTAAATCAGCTAATTTGGTTGATTAACAAGCTCCATGGATTTTCTGGTCCCTCCCTATCTGCCAAAAGCTGGAAATTCAGGGAGTTACCTCTGTACTTGGCATTTTGCACACAAGTGTTAGAGGCCAAACTCAATTCCCCACACTTGTTTGCTCCCTAGCCCAATATATGCATTAAAACAAAAGAATGTGTTACATAAGCCTTCTCTCAACTTTTACCTCCTGCAAAAATGTGTTGTAATGGAAACTTCAAATATGGCAAAGTAACTGTTAGAAATGACTGACTCTGAAAACTTTTGTTATTTCTTTTATTTTCTTTAAGATTAAAAAGCTAGACATATCTTTTGTTGTAATTATAGAATAGACAGATTTTGCCTTGACTGGAATGTAGTAAGTATATTTAAAACAAACCTGCAAATCTCATACATAGTTTTGACACATCTTATATAGCTTTCAAATTTTCATTTTTTTCCCCAGAAGATCCAGATTTGAATGAAAAATGTTTGCCTACTGACTAATGCAGGAACAAAACCTTAGGCATATATTTCATGTGATAATTGTTTTTCTTTTCCATTAAGGAACTACAGGAAGAAGCAAGAACAATGAAGCTGTTTTTATTATCAACAGGAAGAGCAATCAACATGTTTGTCTGTTCTGTCTACATTTCTTCTGTCATGGGAATTTTTTGAAATATAAAAATCATATTGGTGACTATCTTGCAGTGCATGCAATTTAAGGAGAGTTGCTTCATTGTTTCTTACAAAATGCCAGCCATTACCCTCACCAAGTATCTGACCAGATCACATGGAAAGCAAATGTATTGACACTATGCTGTCTGCATTTAAGAGGGTAAACTAAATAAAAAGACTGATGTGTTTCTCAAGGATATTCCTTCTGACTTCACTTGGGGAAGATTATATTCACCTTCTAAATTCTTTGACACAAACTCTTCTCTCCTCTGCTTCATATTCTACTGAAATTAATAACAATATAAAATTTTATAGTTTAAAATTACAGGTTAAATTCAGATGGTTTTTGCATAATAGGCTGGATCAGAGTCTAAAGGAATCTATCTTATCAAACATTAATGGAGAAGAGATATAGTTAGTTATGCACTGGTCTATTGAACTTGTCACAGATGCTCTCACATCATAGTTACTGTAAAGAAGGGAATGGAAAGAAAGAGAGAAAGAGTCCATGTGATGATAACTGCATTTCTCAGGTGGTTTTATTTGGAAAATATCATGTTTTAGGATAGAGTCAAGAATATTTGTGCTCGTATGGAAAGGGCAAATAGACTCATCAGTCTCCATTCCACCTTTAACTGCTCCAATATCTCACCAATACTCAGCGAAGCATAGACCCAAAGCCAAAATGTTTACTCATAGTACATATGAGAAATAGTATATGCATATCCATTTTTAGAGAGCTTGGGAAAAATTAAAGAGGTTTTCTCACCCAGTATCTGTGTTCAGAATAAGATTCTTAGGGTGCTTTTAAAAATACTAATTTTCACCTTGCCTGCTACCTATAATTATATCTAATTGATTATTATTTTTGTCTCATTATTTTAAATAGCTAGGAAGTGGTAAGGATTATCTGATTATTCTTAGATGCTATTTGACTTTATCTGAAAACCTGTTAAATTTTTACCTGAAACTATTTTTTTTTTAATCCCAGGCTTGTTGTTGATAGCAGAGGTTTTTTTTTTTAAGATGCCTGGTTCCTTAAAGGGAACAAGTATGATTGATTGATCTATGATTGCTCACTGCAAACATGCTATCTCTATCATTAGTACTACCTTTGAAGAACAAATTTACCATTGTTTTTTATATGCATGTATTTAAAGAACAAAAAGTCCCATGGATGTCTGACATAGTGTTCTGATTATTCTGGATATATTTTCATATTTTACATTGTTTGCACTTAATTTCTACTTCTGAAAATTTTCTCTATATCAGAGATGGTAATATGTAGATGTAACCAACCTTCTTATTAAATAAGAAACACAGAACCAATACAAAGAAGAAAGCCAAGAGGTCAGAGCTAAGAGCCAAAACCTTACCCTTCCTCCTGCAGTGGTCCTACCTCTCCAAACCAGAGCTACTCCTGTGTTAAAGTCTTTATATAGAGTTCCTGTCCTGCCTTCTCATTGGTTGTAAACCCAACCACATGACCGCCTCCTCACGGCCTGTCTGTATAGGCCTCCAGGTTTTCCATGATTGGTAATGAGATTAAAGGCATATGTATCCAATAATGGCTGTATCCCTGAACACACAGAGACTTACCCAGCTCTGCCTACCAAGTGCTGGGATTACAAGTTTATGCCACCACCGCCCTGCTTTCCTATGGCTTGCTAATAGCTCTGACCCCCGGGCAACTTTATTTATTAACATACAAATAACATTTTAATACAAATAAAATATCACCATATATGAAATACATGAAGAATTGAGCACACATCCATTCCTACTGTATCTGCTTTGTCTCATATCATGGAGCAGAGGAAACCAATGACAAAAACAGCATGACTTGAAGCAAGAAAACACTCCTCGTTATTCCCATTTCCCTTCAAATGAATAAGTCCATTTGGATTATTTTTGGTTTCCTGTTTGATGTATTTTGAAGCTGCATCTATGAATACATCTAACATAGCGCTACTATTTTCACTGTGTCTGGGGGAAAAAAAGGAAACTACAACCTAGGAACTGCAGCATCAGTGAGAATAAGGCAGAGCATGACAGAGTGTTACAGAAATAGCATGCTTGGTAAAGGAGTCTGAGCAATAAAGGCACACAAATGACTTGTTTAAGTAAGTGTAGAATTTATTTATCTCAGAACTTCCTCCACTGGAAGCCTGGTCTAAAATCAATAACAGTATTTGTGAAAAGAAAGCAAGGCTCTGGAATACAAATGATCAGTAAGAACATTGTTCAGTGAAGGTCAATTTCTTGACATTAATGACTGAAACTAATAGTATGAGATCAGCAGTTAAAATGTCCAGTTGTGGGGGCTGGGGAGATTGTTCAGCAGTTAAGAGCAATTGTTATTCTTGAAGAGGACTCTCTTTGGGTATCCAGTACCCACATGGCATGCCATAAGTTTCTATAACTTCAATTCCAGGGCCCTAAACACCTTCTGATCTCTGTGTGCATCAGGCATATGCCCAGAGAATGGACGTATCTGTAAGCAAAACACTCACACACCTTAAAATAATTAAAATGCCAAATTGAACTATATCTGAAATTCAGAATTAAAAATATTAACTTCAGATTATATAGCAATTTTAGAATTTACACATTATCTTTTATTTGACTTCCTGAAAATATGTGTTGAAGGAATTATCTATCTACTTCCATATATTCATTCAGAAGCAAATACTGATCTTTCACCAATGTTTACTTTAGCTCTACAAATGTCAACTCTGATCTCAGCATTCTTCAAATGTATATTTATTCTCCCATTAAAAACGTATAATCCTATTCCAAACGTACTTTTCACACATCTCCCAACAGTGTGGTACTTTTAGTAATGTATTCTATCACAAACACCACAATTGCCCTAGTTAAATAGAAACTTGATTCATCCATAATGAATAGTAGACAACTTGGGTAACTTCTCATAGTTGTAGATGTATTCTAATTTACAGATCATGTATTGAGCTTACATCTTCTTTGTGTAATAGTTTATTGGTCTATCATACAGAATTTGTCTTTTAATACAACTCCCCAAATATTACAGGGAGCAATTTAGATTGTTACCTATATGTAGTGTCCAGTTGAGTCAGGACCATTTAGACAGCTGTCTATAGACAATCAAGAGAGCTGGAGATAAAATTTTATATTTGCATAGCATTTATTTCAAGGTTGGGCTGTACAAAAGAAAAAAAAATGGTGGTACACAGAAGCACCTAAACTGCATCATGATGAATGTGTATCTCTTCCCCATCTTTTTGTTGAGACTACATACACAAGAAACTCAATCTGTATTTCTTAGCTGCATTGCTCAAAGGAAGTTACATTTTTTTTTGATAAATTTGTATCAAGGCAAAACACTACATGGTTGAAAAGCATGGAGTTATTCTACTCCAGTGCCATGGTACTTCCCAAGGACAGTTGAAACTGCCAGTGAACACAGTTACTTTCTGCCAAGGGACATGCAAGCTGAGCTTTATTTGTTTAAATACATTCCAATCCTCAGGTGACTCTAAAGGCATTACAGGTCTTTATGGGTTTTGATCTACTGAAAACAAGAATCCGATTTCTTAGCAGATGTCCTGTTCCTCTTTAGATGAACCCTTTCATCATTCTGAAATAGTTCACTGATTCATTTTATCTTTTTACTTTTATTCTATAAAATATCCCAGTTTCTTTTCTATGAAAATTGGATTATTATACAGATATTCAAACACATGAGATCAGATACAAGGGCTCCTCAACTTATTTCTACTATTATTATTGTTACAATTTAATGAAAACATCTAGCTTCTTCTCTGAACACAGTTGTTCACTAGGTATAACACAAATTGCTAAACAGTCTTATTAATGAAAAAACACCAAGAGCCAGATACTGGGGTGAATGCTGTAAGATCAGAGAAACAGAATAAGCCACAGCCAACCTCACCTCACCAACTCCTCAGCCAATCTTGTTTCCATGAATTCTCACATTGAAAGCTTCTGAGTCCTCACCCCTGAGGGTCTCAGTTGAACTGCAGTTTAGTTCCTGTCTCCTCACACCTCATACACCATTCTCCACCCAATCATGTCACTTCCTGGGATTAAAGGCATGTGTGCTTTCTAAGCAAAGGCATCAGATCTCAAGTGCTGGGATTAAAGGCATGTGCCACCACTGCCTGACTCTGTTGCCAGTGTGGCCTTGAACTCACAGAGATCCAGATGGTTGCCACCACTGGTTTATATGTCTAATCTAGTGGCTGGCTCTGTTCTCTGATCCCCAGATAAGTTTATTAGGGTACACAATATATATCATCACAACTAGGTTTTTATTTTAGATAATGGTGTAGAGACTAAGAATTTCATGTGAACAAAAATGAATTTAATCACCCCTCACTGTTTCAAAAAATGAAGGCGCAAACATCTATGTCTAAGGAAGAAGAATACTAGTTCAAACATCTTTCTAATGAGTCTGCCAAATTTGTATGTGTGTTAAAAAATGTAGTTCTATAGAATATTTTCAAAATGAAAGCATCTCTGTTAGTTTTGGGTTATTAATTATTCCTCAAATATTATGTGCTGAAGACTTGGTCCATAGTTGGTATATTATATCACTGAGAAATGATTTGTGATAATCAATGGATTTATCCAGAGATGGATTAATTATTGGAAGGTAGTGACATCTTCCACATGCAGGGCCTACTTGGAGAACACCAGAGGCATGACTTGAACAATATAACTTGTTTATTGATCACTTTTTTTATATTGTTGATACCTTCATGCCAGGTGGTATACAACCTAGCTCCTTACCCTACTCTATTCACCATATTGCTTTGCTTGCCACATGTCCATACTAATGGAGTCAAATGCCCATTGAATGAAACCTATCGAATAATGACCCCAATTAAATGAATATATCTTTAACATTTTTAGATGTTTCCCTCAGGTAATTGCCACAGGAGAGGAAGGCTGACTAGTACAAAGTTTATTGAAAACTGTGTTTGGTTTTCTGTTTAGGTTTGAATGTAGATATAAAACAAGTAACAAGGAACTATAAGCATAAACACATATTTCCATGGAGCCTATTTGTCTCTAATTGAATTTTACAATTGAGGGTAGCTATCTCTATTTCTTTTAAATAAATACACAGAAAATGCATAGACTAAGTCTTAAACATCTCATATCCAAATCATTTTAATCTGTATAAAGAGAGATATACATTTTAAAGAAGGTTAACATATGGAAACATATATTGGAATTTTCTACTTGGAGTTGCTATTAAAAAAAAAACTAATAGTCTTTTATGTGCTAAAGCTGTACCTGAATGTCCACTAATAATTTCTATCTTCCTAAGAACCAAAGTAGTAAAAAATGTGCAATATCACAGGCTTTTAGTTACTTACATTCAAAGAATGTGAATACATTTCTAGTATCAATTTCTGTTATGTAAGCATTCTTTAAACATATGAAGATAAAATTTTATAGGGAAAATTAAAATTTTCCTAAAATTTGAGACATTAAAGAGGTTCAAGGCATACATGTGAAGAAATACAATATTTGAGGATTTTCTTTTCAAATATTCTAGAAATTGCTAAAGGTTAGAGCATTGGAACATAATTTTGTTAGTTTAATTCTGGTGCTTATGCCAATATATTTAGAATGACACATCAGGTTCTTTTTAAAAAGCAAGTATTGACATGAACATGAACAGGGTTAGTGCTTGTGTGTGTTCTCATACTTGTCTTCCTGATGTACTAAAATAGGAAAACACTGTAAAAATGAACTAGAAAGAGATTTTACTTCTCACCATAACTGAAATTATAACAAAGCTGCTATTTATGACAAAGAAGCATTTAATTTCCTGTGTCTTAATTGATTTCTTAACTCTAATGCTTAATGGTATAACTCACCACAACATATTTTTATACAGAATATACAGTATCTTGAGTTACATGATATCAATATTGGCCAAAAGGAATGAGAAAAATCAATAACAAAGTTGGAATGTGGTCCCTGAATACCTGATCTAATGGTATTCTACAAGAGATGTAACAGTTTAAGTCAAAGTTGTGTGAAGAACTGCGGCTTGCTCCACCGACTCTTCCTAGTTGTGCGGATGGCAGCTACACCTCCATCTTTTCCATCTTTCACTTCACACTGACATCAACAAGGTGGGAAGACCTCCCCGAACTGAATCAGAATTCAGTGACTAGACTTGGTTTGAAAGTCATGTTGGTATCTAATCCAGAGGCACATGATCATTAGAAAAATTAATAAAGAAATATTACTAAAGGTAATGTATCTCCAAAGAAATAATTTTAGAAAAAAAGAAATAATAAGTATAATCAGGAAAACTAAAGACACGGTTAGAATGATGTGGAAATGTTCTAGGCTGATTTCAATATGAAGGGATGTAATCAATTGTCTTGCAAACATTGTGTTACGGCCGTTGATGAACACCACTATTTTTGTTTATTTTTGTTACTTCACATCACAAAGCTCTTCGTCAGTGTCTTTCAAATAAAAGTAGCATTAGTATCAGGAAATGTATGGAGAGTCTATCTTTGCCAATACCCACTTTACTCAATGAAACATGGCTGTTCTCTAAATTTATTGTGCAGAGATGGCATATGAGTTACAGATCTCTTTCTAGACTGACCCTAAATCATCATCTGTAGGACTAGAAAAGGATAGCAGCAAAGAAAATAATAAATCATGACAGGATGTTGTAACCATGGGGAAATGTATATATATATATATATATATTTGTATTGATGTGGTTTTCAACTTTGAGAACAAAGAAGAGAGAGAAAATTGGGTACAAATAACCAACCATAAAGCTTGTGTGATAGCCAAATCCCTTGGAAGTCCCAGGAAAGCTCTGTGGTAGAGACAAAAGGATAAAATGTAGATAGTAGTTCAAACTAGGGAGACAGAAGGGCTGATTTCATGAAAAGATAAAGCTAAATGTATGTGGGGGCTGAAGAAGGAAGGAGAAAGAACCAGCAAGAACTCTAAAAATAAATACCCAGCAACAGGTATTAAAGAATTGGTGCCTTAGGAAGTTAAAGAGAGAGAGAGAGAGAGAGAGAGAGAGAGAGAGAGAGAGAGAGAGAGAGAGAGAGAGAGAGAGAGGCACCTAGTGTGCCATGTACAGAAGTCAGAAGAAATAGTAAGAAAATGGTTAAAGAGCAAAATCAAAAGATTTCAGGAGAGGAGAAATATGGTAATTGAGCAAACAATTCTTGAGGAATGCTAGGCTATGTGGATGAAGAGGTGACTATAGGGATAGCAGAAACATGGTCCTGAATCCTAATATGTCAGGCATGGAAATCCAGGCAATGACCCCAGAAAATATAGTCACCAAGCTCTTCATTGCAGTGAGAGGAAAGACAGGCTTCCCTGTTTTCATTTCCTTTTGAGATCATCATCAATTAGGGAGGCTTTACGAAGAAATATCAGTCATACAAACATGTAGTCAAATGTACATGTTTAAAAGTAAAAGTTATTTAAATATATTCTAGTTCCTCTTTGGTTGCTGAATATAATTTAAAACTGGGTAGGTTGCTATAAAAAAGAATGCTAATTATCAACAATGTGACAACTGGCAATGTTATGTTGAGAAAATATTGAAACAAAGATGTCAAGGTAGAGAGTATATTTCTTGCATGATATGAGAAATTACTAGCATCAAAAAGAATTAGCAGCTCACATTTTGATGGAATTATAATGTGATTTACAAGCATTTGAAGGCTGACCAAATCCTGTTGTAACCTCAGGGGGAAGAGACAGCCCAAAGGAAGATGGAGGCAGGCTACTGCTGGATGAATACATGCTGGACACTCAAGACCATCTACTAGCCTGTCAATCTCCTTTTGTTCATTTGTTTATTAGGTGTAATTTTATCAGTTATATTTACATATATAGAAAGGTTATAAACATCTCTCCATGATTTATTTTAAAGCCAGAAATTTAATATAATTGATTCCCAATGATATTTATCTGTTTTCTATTTTAAAAGTCATCTCTAAACCTTGTAAAATTGGCCTGTTATTATAGTTCTCAGGTAGTTTTTGAATGAATTATGTTTTAGTTCTATGAAAAATAAGAGAGTAAGTATTTTAAAAATTATTTTTCTTCTATTTTCCCGGGAATATATTCTTACCCTTTTATTCTAACACTCACTGGGTTTTCAGCTTTGACAATCATATTGTAAATGTCTAAAAGTTCCTTTTAAATTCTATAGATGCTGATTTGCCAAGAAGCTCTTCTTTATTTTACAATTGCTGCGTCGTCTCTTTGTTTCTGGTAAACTTTATTTTCTTGTTGTAGCTTTTCAATATACAGTGGTATTTTTTCTCAAGTACCTTCCTTCTTTTGTTTTTCCTTTTTGTTGGTTTAGATTGCTATATGTCACATTACTATCTTTAAATTAGTGAGAGAGTAAATGCATGCATGGTTAATGCTCAGCTCACTTTTTCTACTCATCTACACTCCAGGGTCCCTATCAGGTTATGTTGCTGTACACTTTCAAGCTGGATCTTCACATGTCAATTAAGGCCATTGAGAAAATATTCCTCAGACATGCCCAAAGGCACCCAACTCCAGACAATCTAAACTCTTTTGAGACTATCTTCTCAGGTGATTCTAGGTTCAGTCACATTAAACTAACCATCACATATGGCAACCGTAGGAAAAGGTTCCCAGGTATGTTTCATACCCATTTGGTCATGTTTTCTCATGTGCTTCTATTTGCAGTATGATGTCTGGCTGCCTGTTATTATTCAGCACCTATATAATAAATGTCCAATAGTTATGAAAAAGACAGAGTATGATGGATCATCCATTGAACAAAGCCAATTGAGGGATTTGGGCACTGGAACTATTCTCTAATGGGTTTGCTTCTTTCCCTCTTCAGGGTGGAGTTCTTATTCTATCCCCAGGATTTCCTAGTCATCGCAATGACCATAAT
Organism: Peromyscus californicus insignis; assembly: GCF_007827085.1. Taxonomy (NCBI): domain Eukaryota; kingdom Metazoa; phylum Chordata; class Mammalia; order Rodentia; family Cricetidae; genus Peromyscus; species Peromyscus californicus. Next base: position 17,059,829 of record NW_026294447.1, read on the forward strand.
GTGAAAAATAGATTGATTCAGAGTTGATATTTTAAATTTATACCCAAGTTTCTCATCAATAATATTGACTTTTAGTCATTAAAATGAGTTTCAGCTTTTTACTATGTCATGTACAGTTTTTTATGGGCTAATGACCAAAAAGTTACATTGTTACTGAGTTCACAAAGTTTATTAGACAACAAGGTAGATATGTGTATTAAATAAAACATCTTTTCTTAATTTTATACAATTTCACTTTTAAAATTACTTTGTGAGAATTATGCTAATACCATTGCAATATCTAGTACAAAATTAATACTAAATGTATTTTCTCTAAATTAACTAAGACATGAAGAATAAAGGAACAAATAGATAATGAAAATTTGACTACCAATTGATACTAATTGACTAATTAGTGAAGAGGAGAGTGAGAGAAAGGAATTTGTGAGCATATGTAGAATTGTCTTCCCTTGAAATTGCACGTTAAGATTTGAGAGAACACATATTTATAAAACATGAACAGATGGCTGTGGGATTCATGAAAAATAAGATTTACAAAATTTCACTGTTTGAACACATTGGATCTTCAAGTACCCAGAATAGCACAGTTAGCAAATCATTTCTGCATGATCAAAACAATTTTGAACTGAAATTTCAAAGGAGACAATTATCAAACAAAATGCAAACCATGCTACACCTCCAGCTCTTGTCTGTAGTTTTTATGAATCAAATGTAGTCAACTAATTGAATACAGGGAGTTCTACCTTTTCCTGTCTAATACTGCACTCTATATCTAATGTCTGTGGTTTTACACATTGTAGCTTGCTTATCATCAACTTAACAGCTAACATCGACATATAAATGAATCATACCATATTTGTCCTTCTGGGTCTAGGTTACCTCTCTCAATGTTTTTTTCTAGTTACTTACATTTACCTGCAAATTTCATTTGTTTTAATGGCCAAGTACCATTCTTTTTTTATTTTATTTTATTTTATTTTATTTTTTTTGTTTCTAAAGACGGGTTTCTCTATGTAGTTTTGTGCCTTTCCTGGAACTCACTTTGGAGACCAGGCTGGCCTCAAACTCACAGAGATCTGCCTGCCTCTGCCTCCTGAGTGCTGGGATTAAAGGTGTGTACCACCACCACCCAGCTCATTCTTTGGTGTAAATGTGCCATATTTTCTTTAGCCATTCATCTGCTGAAAGACATCTAGGTTGTGTCCAATTTCTGACTGTTTGTGAGTAGATCAACAGTGAACATGATTGAACAAGTGTCTCTGTGGTAGGATGAACTGTCCTTTGGGACCAATATTGGGATAGCTGGTTCTTGAGGAAGATTGATTCCCATCCTGCTGATAAACTGCTACAGTGATTTCCATAGTGACATTTTAATTGATGCATAAAAGTACAAAGTTTGTATGTATTAATATGATGTGATGCTATACTTTGGTACATGTATGCTGCTTATAATATGGAAGTTAGGGTAAACATTTCTCTTTTCTCAATATTTATATTTCTTCATGGTAAAAAAAATAATACAAAATCCAGGTAAGATAAATTTCATGCTGAGAAGATGAAGAAAACTATACAAACCTTCAAATATTCCAGTAGCTGTTATTTAGGAAATCAATGACACTATTCTGCTTAATGATAAAATAACCTGTGAATAAACATAAAAAAAGTATTCAGTATCAAGAATCACTCTTGGTTTGTGGACATTTCTCATCAGCAGCAGCACAGAGGACACCTGGAGTGATGGGAGCCCTATCTTCTCGTGATCAATGAGGCCATGTTCTTACCCTGGGTTAGGGTAAGGAGCTGGGTGGCAATGGGAGGATCTTGATAACTGTGGAAGGTGTTGCCTGACTTTCTGACACTGTGGTCCTTATTGTTCTTAACAGGATTCTACAGTTGTGTTACTCTTGGCTGGCAAGCATTGAACCACATTGCATAGAGGTTTTCCTTGTTTCATAAACATAGGCTTAGTGCTGTTTGGAAATTGAGTTGCAGGATAGAGGTAGGTATAGAAATCTTGAGGACCTTGGTTTTAAGTTATTGAACACCAGTGAATGAGCTATGACAAACAAAAGGAGCAGCTGTGTGAGAGCAAGAAAGTTGGGATGCCTGTGTAACACTGAGTTGATACTGCTCTTTTTTTTTTTTCAAGCTGTGCTGTGAAAGAAGGACACATGAATTAGACAAGACTCCTGGTGCAGTTTTCAGTTCGTATACTCTTCTCAAGAAAAGCCAGGTTGTCTAAAGGGGAGTCTGTAGGGATGTGAGTAAGTGGCTTGTGTTAGTTAAGGAAGAAATCTGCCATCAGATGGGAGTTAGATATATGATTTTGATTCCCTGCAGGATAGAAAAGCTGATATCATTAGTATTAAGATCCCATCAACACCCAGCATGTTATTGAGCTTGTGGCTGGAAATGTTAAGTGATACTGACTCACAAATATTTTCAGGGTCATTTATTGAGAGAATGTAGTCAGAGTTAGACAGTTTTAAACTTGCTGAACAGAAAATAAATTTTAAAAACAAGATACTTGTGTTTACAGAAGTAGAGTTATATATTACTGTCACTGAGTTAATCAATTTTAAAGCTACACCATTCCTCATATACAAAGAGTACAGAACATAAATTGGACTAGCTGTTTGAGTTTTTAAAGTTTACCCAAATGATTCCATGCAAACTCTGGATAACAATGTTAGAGGAGATCTGATGTTCCATTTGTTATCTGCCAGAGTGACAACTAGAAGATTAGGATGAAAAGATAAAAGCTGAGAGCCAGGGAGATGCTTCCGTGGGTTAAGCCACCTGTTGTCAACCCTCACAATCTGAGCGCAATCTCCAGGATCTACATGGTAGAAGGGGAAAAGCAGTTCCCCGAAGGTGACCACCACACTTACAGCATGGCCCCCAGATCTATTATATTCCCTCTCTCTCTCTCTCTCTCTCTTGCGCGCGTGCGCGCACGCGCATACACACACACACACACACACACACACACACACACACACACACACACACACACACACACAAATAAATAAACAAATAAATAAATAAATAAAGTGACAATATATTGTAGAAGGAAAAATAAATATTGAAATGAGATCAGAGAAAATCTGAATCAAAAAAAATAATGAAGCAAATTCTTTATTTGAAATGCAATCAAACGGGACAGTAAAAGTCACTGTATAAAAGACTGTAAGTTTTTAAGTTAATAATTTTAATTGTAATTTCCTTACAAATATGATTAGTGATTACTTAATTTACTTGTAGATCTTTTGCAACAAGATTTTCAGTCAATGTTGTGGAATGACTTTGGTGCTAGTGTATCACCTGCCCACTTCTTTCCCTACTTTCCTGATACCAAACTGCTGTTAGTGCTCCTTCTTTTCTGTCATTTGTGAAAAGAACAGACGTCTAAATGGAGCACATGTGTGAAATTGCCAGCTACCAACCTCACTGTTACCCGGAAATGTGTGATACATTATTTTTTAAGCTGTTATTTGTCTGGCTATAAGAACAGCATGTGCTTGTCAAATAATTTAATGCACTTCTGAAATTTGAAATTGAAGATTCATTATGGCTCAGACCACAAAATACCATTTATTCTGATGATCATATACACAACAGAAAAAGAAAGGAAAATGAAGACTTGGGAGAGCCCAGAATTAAATCCAGGTGCTTGTTTTTCCATTTTTTTTCTCAACTTAATCAGTAATACTATGGATGCCATATTCTAACAGAAAACAGTATACTTTGGGAAGCCAAAAACACCATTCTGATACTCACATTTCTGTTGTCTGTTTTCCTTAATCATTAATGTGTACAGAGTTACCTGGAAATTCCATTCAAATGAAGACTGATTCAGTACTTTGGGCTAGGGCCTAAGGGCTGGTGTTTCTAACTAGCTCACACTGTATGTCGAGGTTGCTGAGCCTAGAACAAAGGCTGAATAACTAGAGTCTGCAATATCAAGTTCTATACTCCTCCTGACCTTCTATTACAGTTGAATATTCTCTAATGAATCTTTTGAAATTAGCTAGTTACCTGGGTATTTCTACAGTACCTTTAAAAATGATTCCCCTAATTTTTGAAACCCCAATTGTGGTACTGACTATTCAGAAATTAATACCTACAGGTAATATTCATCATATTCTTAAAACACAACACTAAACACCATAATTTCAAATGTCAAGGTTGGGTAAATCCAAATCTATATATTCTAATTTTTCTAAAATCTGAAATACCTAATGGTTAAAAATCTCAAAACTACCATTCTGAATGGTTAAAATTTAGACTATTGAACTATAGAGCACCCAGCTCTTAAATTTAGTGTTTCTTAGGATGGATGGAAAACAGATTCAGTTGGTTCATTTCTACAGTTGCAGCAGTCCTCAACACTGAGACAAGAGGGTCATGAGTCTCTGGCCAGCCAGATAGTAAACCCTTGTAGGTAAAGATGGGAAAGGGAATTAGGGAGTAGAGTAGGACCAGTGGCAATACTTAGGTTTTTGCTGCCTCTCACCAATGCACACGTGGAGGCATGATTGTCCTAAGAAATGGTCTTTGAAAGAATTCAAAAGTTTAGTGACATTTCACACCAGAGATTTGCTGATACAGTAGTTCCTTCTGAATTCCAAAGCACACGAAACAGTGCTTAGGGAGTTGATTGCCGAAGAAGACAGACTGATAGCATCAAATCCTAAAACAAAACCAAGCACCTAACACATACTTCACTCTGGCTACTAGAAAGCAATTCAAAACTGTGCCTACTGCTCTTTTAATCAAATATGCACAATGTATACTCCTGTTGCACCTGAAAATATATTAGTATGTCCTTTCATTTAGTGGCCAGGAAGAGGGAAGCATTTATTAAATGCCCATTGAAGATGCTGTGGTCTTTAGATGAGAAAATGGATTATAATGAAATCCCATGCTATGTGGCAAATTTGTAATTAGTGACACAGCAATTGCTTCCACTTCTAAATTTGAAGACATTCTCATAACTTAGTTTTCTTTTGCTGTTCAATGTGTTAGCAGAAAATTCAGAGGAGTTTCTTGACCACATGACAAAGTAAATACAAAAACTTCTATTTACAAATATGTTATTTGTTTTTAATCAACGTTTTTTTTCCAGCTCATGAAAAGTCCAGAGGCTTTTAATCAACTAAGTCTCATTTTCGTCATGAATCCAGGAAAGTCACTGGCTGACTGGAAATCATTTATGCACGTGATAGGAAAAGTCAGACAGTGGGATAGTTGGTGAGTCATCAGTATTGGCTTCTGTTAACAGTATAATCACTGTATGTGTCCAGCTGTAATGGTTTCTCCACACCCACAACATCAGAGACCAGGGTACAGAGGATGGTTGTATCTAAGGTGTGTGGTTGATGATTGTATCAAATCACAAGAGAATTTTCCAAAGAACAGCACAATGTGGAAATAAGTGTACGTGTATTCTCTGATCAAAGAAATGCCCTAAAAGGAAAGAAAGATAAAGCACCTGTCACTGTGATGATAGTCCTCCAAATGAAGTTAATGACTATGAAAGTCCTACAGCCTGTCTGCATCACCTCAAATAACTGCTAGTAATCTACCTCAGGTATATTTGTATCATATTTTTATTTCTCTTTGGTTTGCTTTTGCTTTTTACTATTATTTTTAAAGTAATTTTATATTATTTTTTATTTGAGAAACTTGAGTTCAAATGAATAAATATCTATTTTTTAAAAGTTATATATATATACATATATTATTGAAAATAGATTCTTCTCTCATACAGAACATTCCAACAGTTTAACTTCCTCCACTAATTCTAGCATCCCCTCTCCCTTCTCTCCATGTGTACAACCAAACAGGACAAAATAAAGCAAGGCAAAAGTTCTCATATAGAGCAGGCAAGAGTCAGACATACATCTGCTCCCACTGTTAGTATTAGCACAAAAACAGCAAATTAAGATCTGTAACACATATGCACAGAACTTGATGCATGTCCGTGTAGGCCCTGTGATTCCGGCTTCAAACTCTGTGAGCCCATGTGAGCCTTGCTTAGTTGATCTGGTGGGTCATGTTCTCCTGGTGTCCTCCATCCCCTCTGACTCCTACAATCTTTCCTCCCCCTCTTCTACAGTGTTCCCTGATCTCAGAGGTGAGGGGCCCAATGGTGACCCCCCAGTTTAGACAGACTCTCTGCATAGTGTCTGGCTGTGGGTCTCTGCACCTGTTCAAATCTTCTGCCAGAGGAAACTACTCTGATGACCACAGATCTATGAGATTAGCAGAATATCATGAGAGATTATTTCATTGATTTCTTTGCCTGCTCTGTTTGGTTCTACTCTAGGTATCTGGGCTATCCAGTCTTAGGTTCCTGGCCATTCAGGCAATGTAGGGCATGGGTTCCTTCCCATGGCTTGGGACTCAAGTTAAACCAAATATTGGTTGGCCACTCCCATAAATTCTGTGCCAACATACTCCAGCACATCTTTCGGGCAGGACAGATTGTAGGTAGAGAGTTTTGTGCCTGGGTTAGTGTTCCAGTTTCTCTTTCAATAGCCTACAGAGTATCTTCTCAGGCCAAAGAGACTAGAACATAGTGGTGAAGGCTCAGCAGGCACCAGCTTAACCTCTACATTCAGTGAGATGTGTGGATGTTGTGCTTGGCAATCGGGCCCTTCTGACAGGTTTCAGAGTTACCTTCTGCCTAGCATTAGCCTGGGTTGTTTAGGGATCTCCACAAAACCCTCTTGGCCAACAACTCAACTGAATGCTATTTATTTATTAAGGCCTATCTAAATTGTTTATCTCATCTTGATTTAAATTTGATAAGTACCTACCTAGATAATTATTCTTTTCTCTTAGCTCTTCCAATTTAGTGGAGTACAGATTTTTAAAGTATTCCCTTATTATTTTCTAGATTTCCTGGTGTCTATTGTTATATGAGCCTTTTCATTTATGATTTTGTTAATTTAGATATTTTTTCGCTGCCTGTTAACTAATTTGTATAAGGGTATGTCTATCTTGTTGATTTTCTCAAAGAACCAACTTATTGTTTCATTGATTCTTTGTATTATTCTCTTTATTTCTGTTTTATTGATACCAGCTCTTAGTTTGATTATTTCTTGATGTCTACTCTTCTTGTGTGTGCTTACTTCTTTTTATTCTAGAGCTTTCAAGAGTGTTGTTATGTTGCTCACATGAGACCTCTCTATTTTTTTTATGTAAGCAGTTATTACTATGAACTTTCTTCTTTACACTGTTTTCGTTGTGTCCCATAAGTCTGGGTATGTTATACCTTCATTTACGTTAAGTCCTAGAAAGTATTTAATATCTTATTTATTTCTATCTTGAAACATTTTTAATTCAGTAGCGAGTTGTTCAGTGATCATAACTTTGTAAGTTTTCTGTTGTTGCTGATACCTAGCTTTAATTTATGGTCGTCTGATAGAATGCAGGGAGTTATTTTAATTTTCCCATATCTATTGAGACTTGTTTTGTGTCCAAGTTTGTGGACAATTTTGGAGAAAGTTCAGGGATATGCTGAGATGAAGGTATATCCTTTTGTTTTGCAAATATCTGTTAGGTTCATTTGGTTTATAATGTCTGTTAGTTCCAGCATTTCTATGTTTAGTTTTTATCTGGATGATTTGTATATCGGTGAGAGTGTAATATTGATGTCTCCCACTATTAGTTTGTGAAGGTCAATATGTGATTAAGCTATAGTAGTGCTTCTTTTACAAACTTTGATACACTTATGTTTAGCATGTAGATGTTAAGAACTGAAATGTTATCTTGGTGGATTTTCCTTTGATGAATATGTAGTATCCTTCCCCAATTCTTTTGATTAATTTTGGTGTGAAGTCTATTTTTCTAGCTATTACAATTGCAACAGAAGCTTACTTCTTTGGTAAATTTGCTCAGAATATCTTTTTCCAACCATTTACCCTGGGGTAATATCTATCCTTGATATTGAAATGTTTTTCTTGTGTACATCAGAAGGATGAATCCGGTTTTTACATCCATTTTATTAATCTGTGTCTTTTTATTGAGTGATTGAGACCATTGATATTGAGAGTTATCAGTGACCAATGACTGTTAGGTCATTCTATTTTTGTTGTTGTTACTGTTGTTTGTTGTTGTTGTTGTTGTTGTTGTTGTTGGTGGTGGTGGTGGTGTGTGTGTGTGTGTGTGTGTGTGTGTGTGTGTGTGTGTGTGTGTGTATGTGTGTGTGTTTCCCTTCTTAGGGTTTTGTTTGTGTGAGATCATTTATTTCCTGTGTTTTCATTCAAACTACTTAGTTTGGATTTTTCCTTCTAGCATCTCTATAAGCTTGGATTTGTAGATAGATATTGTTGTGGGGGTGGGGTTAGACTGGTCTTCTGGCAAGCATGTCTGGTGGATAAGCAGAAAGTGACAGCCCCTTTTGAGGATTGGGTCACAGCAATGAGATGGGGTGGGAAGGCCAGTGGATATGGTCAATGGGATCCACAGGAGACATGGACAGGGGAGAGGGGAAGCTGAGGCTGTTGTTCTGTTGCATTACTAGAGGTGACACTGAGAATTGAGTCTGAGGTAAGAAAGAAAATGGAGAATGTGTGATGACAACCTATTTTACAACATTTTCCTATTTAAAATTGTCAACATGGGTTATGGCAATGCACTGTGGTGATATTTTATTTGTGCTGAAATGTGGTGATATTTTATCTGTAAGTTAATAAATAAAGTTTGCCTGGAGATCAGAGGACATACCCAGCCATAAACAAAAGTCAGGCAGTGGTAGCATACGCCCTTAATCCGATCACATGGCAAGCAGAGTGTCTGTGTGTTCAAGAACACACTAGGGAACAGCAAAGCATGGTGACACATACCTTTAATCCCAGTATCTACCATAGAGACCTGGAGGCCTGTACAGACAGGCAGTGACAGGGAAGTGAGATAGCAGGCTAAGAGCCATTGAGAGGGCAGAATAGCAAGACAATAAAAGCCTGGGTAGACAGGAAGTTGCTCTCTCTTGGGAAGCTACTGTGGCATGATGAGCTAAGGTTAGCTGATGGCTCTCACTATTTCCCTGACCTCTATGGCTTTCACCCCTATATTTGGCTTGTTGTTCCTTATTTAATTAGACTGTTTAGAAATTCATCGACAATGCACTATGTTCTGTACTTCATTTTGTGACATTTCTAATTATTTTGGAATAATAATATGCATGAAGACACTTAGAGAGACTGTTACATACCTATTCTCATGAGTAACATTTAAAGAAATAATGACAATATCAAATGCTGTCGAGAGCAAAGAGAATGTTAATCGCTCATGTATTGCCAGACAAATGTAAAACTTTGGAAACAAGTTTTTCAATGTCTTCTGATATTATAATTAGATTTACCATAAAATTCAGAAATTGAACTATTGGTCATTTTTCTCAGCCAAATTAAAATTGCTGCCATTCAGAGATTTTTACAAAATTACTTTACCTTCAAGTATAGTGAGACCAAGCTAAGAATAATTCAGGTGTTCTTTAATGAGTGAATGATTTGAAATTCTGTGGTATGTTCATACTGTGGATTACTACTCAGCAACAAAATTGAACAGTTTTTACATACTCAAGAACATTAATAAATTTCAGTGAAAGTATGCTGAATCAAGCCATAAAGAGCTAAATACTTTAAAATTCCAATAGTCTCAAATTGATAAAGAAGATGTAAACAGATTAGTGATTGTCAGGGAGGAAGAAGGAATGAAAGGTTGTGATTACAGAGGGGACAGGGTTGGGAACTCTGTGCTGATATTACAGTGGAGATCATCTGTGTCTTGACTATGATGCTGCTTCCACAAACATTTCTATGTTATGGAAGTCCATTGAAACTGATAGAAACATACAAAAGAATGCCCTTATACTGGTGAAATAAGAATAAGCCTTACCTTATACCAAATATTAGTTACCAGTTTTCTATTATTCTGTGCACATTAATTAGACAAACACTGGAGAAAGAGGAATAAATGGAAAACCATATTTTCTATATCTTCCTGTGCAACTTCTTGTGAGCCTATAGTTATCTTAAACGTTTTTTTAAAGTCAAGCCTTTGTTTAATGTTTTGCATAGCTCAAAGAGAATGGTGCTAATTACTCACAATGGACTCGGAACTTTCATTATCTGAGCTATAGTCCAACCTTGTGCCAGACATACAGAGCTGGGGTATCCAGTGCCTCAGTCAAGCTCCATCCTCCAGGCTTGCAGCAAAATCTTCTGATGTAAGGATAGGAAGCGAGTGCCAGGGTACCAAATCTCACATAAGAAATCTATAACTTTAATATACCCTGGTGTGCTGTTTGAAAGCCTCCCCTCAGGAGACACCAGATGTTTATTATGAGCGAAATATATTCCTCTTTTATTTTCATTCCTCACCAAGTAAAACTTGTGCTGAGATGGCACTACCAATGCACCTGCTTGTATGATGCCTTCCTATGTTTCCCACTTGTTCTTTCTGGAAGTCTTGCAAATAACCAGCATTATTTTTTTCCTGTTTGGCTTTATCTATTATGAGTCATTGATATTAGAAGGATATTTCTGTGAGTTAGTCTGATTAATTTTACAGTCAGATGTGTTGAAGTTGGTTCTTCCTCCCTAGGTGATCCCTTCCTAATAGCAAGCTCAGAGATTTCCGTCTGTCTCTCCCCCTTCTGTCTGGCATCTGCTTAACTCAGACAGTGCTGAGATTCCATGAGAATCTGGGCAGTAGGAGGCTTGTTGTCAGGAAGATCATTTTTATCCTCCTTTCAGGATGCCTCTGGTGTGCATTCTGACAATTCTTCCTACACTTTCCACTTAAATTTCTCCTCAGGCTAATTGGCTGTTAACGGAAGATAAGTACGTCATTGCAATAAATTCTACATTTTTATAGAATATGCAACTACTTTAATATACAACTATGGGACCACCTGAAAAAAAAAGGATTTCAGTAGCAGTGCTCTTTTTCCTTTCTGTTCACCAGGAAGTAGGCTGGCAGCCTAGATTTGGAGACAGATTATATTTTCTTCCTGATTTCTAACAGGCCAAGCAATAAACTCTTAAATTTGAGAGCACAGGAAATAAAGGACAGGCTTGTAAAAACTAATGCTGTAATTTTATTTGAGATATATTATATTTCCATTTGAAATAGAATATTAGCTTCGTATGTTTTTTTTCTCTATGAAAATTTACTTGTCCATTATTAGTTTGTTAGTTTACTACATATTCGATCTAAACCCACCTTCTGATATCTTTGACACAACAATGTTAAGGTTACAACCCATACCCATTATTTTTTGTGGCTAAGTGAAGAAAATCTCGTCTAATTAGATTGCACTTAGACTTGTACTTATTGAAAAGTGGAATAGCCTCTCCAGGGGACTCTTCTCTGACCAACATCCCTTCCCACAGCTCTGTCCAGTGGGACTTTTACAAAACGGATCAGGAGAAGGAAGACTGACTTCCAGAGGAAATCTGTCTGTGTAAACAGTTATCTCAGCCAACTGGGAAACAAAGATTTTATGAAACACGAATGACTCAGTTTGTTCCAGGGGTATCCATATTCAGTAATCTCATTCTGTGCCAATGTTCAGGTTAACAGTTTAGACATAAATCATCCTATGTAATAACTTTCTTTCCCAATTATTCAAATGTAGGACATAATACTAATTATTTCCAAAATAAACTTTTCCTTCTTTCTTTGTTAATTATTAAGAAATTTTCTATTCATTTTACATACCAACCACAGATCCTCCCTTCTCCCTCTTCCTGCCTGCCCCAGGCTTCTCCCCCCCCCAACCCTTCCCCCATTCCCACCTCCTCCAAGGCAAGGTCTCCCATGGGGAGTGAGCAGAGCCTGGTACATTCAGTTAAGACAAGTCTAAGCCCCTCCTCTCTGCACCAAGGCTCCGCAAAGTGTCACACCTTAGGCACTAGGCTCCAAAAAGCTTGCTCATGCACCAGGGATGGATCCAGGTCCCAGTGCCGGGGGTGCCCCAAACAGTTCAACCTAAACAATTGTCTCACCTATCCAGAGTGTCTAGTTCAGTCACATGGGGGTTCCACAGCTGTTGGTCTACAGTTCATGAGTTTCCACTAGTTTGGATGGCCTTCTCTGTAAGTTTTGCCATTATGATCTTGAAGTCCATTGCTTTTAGAATCCCTCCTCTCTTTCATCAATTGGATTCCTGGAGCTTGGTCTGGCCCCAGCTGTGAATCTGTGCATCTGCTTCCATCAGTAACTGGATGAAGGCTCTATGATGACAGTTAGGATATTCACTAATCTGGTTACTGGAGTAGACCAGTTCAGGCACCCTCTCAACTATGGCCAGTAGTCTAAGGTGGGATCATTCAGTGGATTCCTGGGAACTTCCCTAGCACCCTGTTTCTCCCTATTCCCATGATGTCTTCATTTATCATGGTATCTCTTTCCTTGCTCTTCCACTCTGTCCCTGTTTCAGCTCGAACCTCCCATTTCCTTATGTTCTCATCCCCCATTCCTTGCCCTCCATTACGCCCCCACCCCAGTTTGCTTATGTAGATCTCATCTATTTCTCCTTCCCTTGGCTATCTATGTGTCCCTCTTAGGGTCCTCTGTGTCAGCTAGCTTCTGTGGAGCTGTGGGTTGTAGTGTGATTATCCTTTGCTTTACATCTAGTATGCACTTACGAGTAAGTACATACCATATTTGTCCTTCTGAGTCTGGGTTACCTCACTCAGGATGATATTTTCTAGTTCCATCCATTTGCCTGCAAATTTCATGATATTATTGTTTTTTGTTTTTTGTTTTTTTTTTTGTTTGTTTTAGTGCTGAGTAGTACTTCATTGTGTATATGTGTCACATTTTTTTTTATCCATTCTTCAATCAAGGGATATCTAGGTTGTTTCCAGGTTCTGGGTATTATGAATAATGCTGCTATGAACCTAGTTGAGCATGTGTCCTTGTGGTATGATTGAACATTCCTTGGGTATATGCCCAAGAGTGGTATAGATTGGTCTCGAGGTAAATTGATTCCCAATTTTCTGAGAAACTGCCATACTGATTTCCAAAGTGGCTGAACAAGTTTGCACTCCCACCAACAGTGGAGAAGTGTTCTCCTTGCTCCCCATCCTCTCCAACATAAGCTGTATTCAGTGTTTTTGATCTTAGCCATTCTGACAGGTGTAAGATGATATCTCAGAGTCATTTTGATTTTCATTTCTCTGATGACTAAGGATGTTGAGCAATTCCTTAAATGTCTTTCAGCCATTTGAGATTCTTCTGTTGAGAATTCTGTTTTGCTCTGTAGCCCATTTTTAATTGGATTGTTCAGTATTTTGATGTCTAGTTTCTTGAATTCTTTATATACTTTGGATATCATCCCTCTGTCAGATGTGTGGTTGGTGAAAGTTTTTTTCCCATTCTGTAGGCTGTCGTTTTGTCTTATTGATCATGTCCTTTACCCTATAAAAGCTTCTCAGTTTCAGGAGGTCCCATTCATTAATTTTTGGTCTCAGAAAAAATATGGAACGCTTCACGAATTTGTGTGTCATCCTTGTGCAGGGGCCATGCTAATCTTCTCTGTATCGTTCCAATTTTAGTATATGTGCTGCTGAAGCAAGCACCAAAATAAACTTTTCAAATGCATGTCACCTAATTGTGCTAACTCTTCCCAGACAACTCATTGGTGTCCCACCCCAACATTTTGCCTAAACAAGAGCAAGCATATCTATTCTAGAAATGTACTTAATAATGAGGTAAACTTAAATAAATATAGATTTACCTTGGAAAGCATTAAATGCCATATTAATTTTGTAATTAAATACAAAGCCTCAGAGTAACACTCCTGTAAAATTAAACACTGAGCTTTGAGGCTGGACTCTTCTTTGTAGTATGCAATTCTCTTCACAACTGTACAACGTACATGACTATGTCTCAGGATCCCTCAATACTTGAATTCCTATTTCTAATGGACCATAACTTCATACTGCAATGTAATCATGTTTTTTTCATACTTCTTTGATGTACTTAGACTCCTTTGTCTAGAACACTATTTCCCAACTTCTTTGAATTGTTTCTTCCTGCTTACTATTAAAGTCTACCAACTCATGAAAGTGACATTCAAATTACTTTCTCTGTACCTGAAAGATCACTAATAAATCAATTATAGTGATTTTTTATATTATCAGGCTTATTTATATATTTGTTGCTTTCTACTTATGACAGCCTTGAAATAAAAGGACATGCATTATTAACAACTTGCTTCTCTAGTGTTTTGTAATATGCTCACAAATCAAATACTTTGACATGTTCCCTCCAAGAGTAAGCTGAGATTGAATTGTATGACTCTCTTCTAAAAAATGGAATGTAACCAAAATGACAACTGCAACTTGTAAGTCTGAGACATAAGTAACAAAAATGTTGTGACCTGGAAGTGGTCTCAATACTAGTTCCTTATGAAGAAAGTGAAAAATCTGGGATCCATTTTGGAAGTGAGCTGTAGCTATAAACTATTTTGACAGGAAATAAAGTGAAGATGTTAAAAGCCTTGAAGAAACCCTATGTAAAATGTGATTATGGTGTTTGGGAGTAGAAAACAGACATCACAATTCTACTAGAAACTGCAAAGAAGGGAATCTTCTATGTATTATCAAAAAGTTTAGCAGCAATTATAAATCAAAACAATGTTAGGGAGTAGAAAATGTACCCAACCAGCTTGGATATGCAGCTCTGGAGCTTTTCAAATCAAATATTGAAGAAGCCACTTGGATTCTTCTTACAATGTTACAAGAGAAAGATAAAGTATTCTTGAAGCACTCGATTGCTCTGAATTTATTAATGTTTGCAGATGGAAACAGCATCAAGAAACATCCTCTGAAAAGAGAAGCAAGATCAGGATTGTGGAGTCCTTTATAAGACAAAGGGGCTTCTTATTTCCAGGGAGCACCTCACTACATCTCTAAATCAAAGTCTGGAGTGATTGGGAAGTTTTTAGGGAGGAGTTCTTGGCAACAGTTAACAAGGAAAATGTTCTAGACATATCAAACAGATTTGTTGGTGGGACTTTTGGCACAATAAGTCCAACAGGACAGCCACCAAATTCTAAAATATTTATATTTGCAGCAGCAATCCCAGCTTGATCTGAAAGAGACTGTGTAAACAGCCTGTGTTTTTGCCAGTGCAGTGTTTATTTTCATAACTCTTGTTGGCTTTTGATAAGCTACCTATATACTTTAAGATCACATTGTATACTGTGATGCCTTAAGGAAATCTTGAGGAACAGATCTACCTATTAAGAACTGGTAAGTGATTGGAGCCTCTTGTCAAGGTATTTGTGGTGAAAATAACTTGAGTACAGCAGCTAGACCAGGTATATCTGACAGTGGTGACTTACCTTCAGTTGATAGCTCCACACAGCCTAGGAGACATAATGAGATAATTCCACAAAATCTATTTGATGGTCAAAGGGATTTATTCGGGGTTTAACTCACAACAAGAATAAAGGAGTTGGTTGCTGAATCCTGGAGTGGTGGGGCATGGTCCAATGAGGTCCTCAGGAGAGCTCTGCCTTGACCTGCAGTATCAGCATCCAAGACAACGAGGAGGCAAAGAGAACATGTACCTCATCCCATGTCTTAAGGGGTCCTTGTCAGGGCCACGCCCCAGGTGGGGGCAGGTACCTACCAGTTACCTGCTGCCTCCCTAGGGGCAGTGCTTCAGCGTAAGGCACAGACAACTACCCCTACAGACACACTCAGTTTTTAAACCCTTAGGAAGTTATTGAATTTGTCAGATGGACTTAATAAAAAATATTAATTGGATTATGCCATTAAGTTTTGGTTAATTTATTATACAAGAAGAGAGAAAAAGTACAATTGTTCTCTACCAAACACATTATTTGGCACATTGTTATAATTTGCTAATGCTTGTTGGAAGAAAAAAAAAGTGAGATAGTCATTTGAAGGCAAAAATTAAAAGAAGATGAAGTCATAGCGAATAATATTTCAACTACTTTGAGACTTTGAAATAAATTTGATTTCATATTTTAAATGTGTAGGTTAGCAGTGACACACTGAAAAAATGCTACCCACTGACTGACTAGCTTTTGTAGTTGTGCAAGGCCCTATGAGATCTGTATGGGAAAAGAAGCCCGAGATTGTCCCTTCCTGTAGTGGACTATGCTTGGCAAGATGTATCTACTGATGCAATAGTGAAATGACTCCTCTGAGATGATAAACAGCCCTTTGACTCTCTGATTCCACTCAAATCTGGCTCCACAAGTAGAAACGTATGCTTGGTACTCCATGCTTGGTACTCTAGACTTGGTCAGGAGCCCATAACTAGGTAGGTCATTGGCCCAAGGCTAAAACCTATTATTGTTCTCTGCTAAACAAATATGTTGTAAAATGTCCTTCTATGTACTTATTTATACCCATAGATTAAGGCAGCTCTCCACCTTTGTCATAGAAGCTTCCTTTTTTACAGTGGGCAGCAGTTAATACAGAGACTCACAGTTAGTCAATGTGGTGAGAAGAAAGGACTCTTGTGTGCTTTGCCCTAAACACAGCATCTGTATCACCCTCTCCAAGGCTCAGAGAACATTAAGTAGATACAGCAAGAATTTACCAACCAGATCATGAGTGCTGAGAAAATACTTCTGGACATGACATGCCTATTGGACTCTAAAACCCAAGGCAGCTGTTGTTATTTGCTTTAGATCTGCACAGGATTATTAAATACTCGATCATGCATTCTGGAGGGGTTCACTAGGCCTCACCTCTCCCTGAGAGTCCATGGAAGTTAATGATTCCCGGGAGAAGGTGCATCAGTTTTTAGTGGTGCAGCCACTGTTCAGTTGCCCTTAGTCCAGCAAATAACTCACAACCCATGCTTACAGTAATTAAATATTGAGTCTGGTGTTATCAAGAACATATAACATATCAAATTACAAGCAGGGGGAGGGGTTAAGAAAAAGAATTACAGTGGGAGAGAGAAGAGTGAGATGGAGTAGTGGGGACTGAAAGTTACTGGAATTTGATATATATATATATATATGCATATATATTTATAAATATACTTTATATATATTAAATTCTCAATATTTAAAAAAATCTTTGACACTAATTTTTATTGTTTTTCTACACCCTAGACAGACACTCTCTTATGATATTTACCAGAATTTCCAATTTGAGATTATCATATTTTCAATCTACAGTTTACATATGAGGGAACATCCTTGAAACTGTGAAATAACTTTTCTTTCTATTTATTTATTTTTTAAGGAATTTTTAAATTCATTTTACATAACAATCACAGATCCCCCTCTTTTCCCTTCTCCTACCCTTCCTGGCTTTCCTCCCTAACCCACCTCCTAGCAATAGTGGAGAGGGTGCCTGAACTGGCTTATCCCAGTAATCAGATCAGTGAGTACCCTGTCTCATACAGCCTTCATTCAGTAACTGGTGGAAGCAGATACAGAGATCCACAGCCAAGCACCAGGCTGAGCTCTAGGAGTCTAGTAGAAGAGAGAGAAGACTGATTCTATGAGCAAGGGGCATCAAGATCATGATGGGGAAACCTACAGAGACAACCAAACCAAACTAGTGGGAACTCATTAACTGTAGACCAACAGCTGTGGAGCCTGTATGGGACAGGACTAGGCCCTCTGCATAATTGAGACAGTTGTATAGTTTGATCTGCTTAAGGGTCCTCCTGGCATTAGGATCAGAATCCATCCCTGACATGAGCTGGCTTTTTGGAGCCCACTACCTATAGTGAGACACCTTGCACAGCCTTAATGCAGGGGGAGGGGCTTGGACCTGCCTCTATTGAATGTACCAGGCTCTGCAGACTCCCCATGGGAGACCTTGTCTTGTTGGAAGAAATAACTTTTCTTTATTCACTGATTAAGAAAGAGATAGAGGTGGCCTCATATTCTATGATTTTTTGGTTTCATTTCTTCTGACTTTGCTATAATATGGATGATGATAAGGATGCCACAACATAATTACTCAGCCTAGTGTTAAGAGTATAGCAAGAGACAGGCATTTTCATTTTCATACAAGTTATTCTATCAAATTATTTAATAATATTTTTAAATTATTAACAGAATAATTTGTGATGGTCTATGAACAGTTGTGTTTGTCTATATGTAAGTCAGAATTATCTGAAGCAATTGTTTAAAAATTATGAGAAGGCCTATACTAACCGTCACTAAATTTAGGATACAAAATATTTACAAAATCTTCACCCAAAACAAAGAGTGAGCCATTTATTTGGACATTAAAGTGAAACTACCTAATTCTATTTTACTTTCTCTTTCAACCCAATTTGAGTTTATTATTTCTTATTGAAATTAATAAAATATAGTATTTCCTTTTGATAGGTTAACACTTAAAACAGAGTTTTCAGAGGCTTCCTAAATCCTAGTACACCACTAAACTCTTAGAATTCTTGACTTATAAATGACTCTTAAAAATGATGATGAAACTGAGAATAAAGAGTTGAATTTGCTGCAATGCAAGTGTGAAACAGTCTGGGAATGATTGAAACTAAGTCAGGAGTATCTGTAGTTGGTAATTTATCAGTTTGGGGGATATGGTAATTTATATAGATAATAGTTTATAAAATGTACACATTAAACATGAACAACTGCAAGTCATTTTGAACACTTTCATGGATGGCATTAAGACAATATTCAAGATGGATAAATGAGTGCACTTGTTCCCTATCATAACTCATCCACTTGAACAGACTGAAACACAGGGACTCAGATACAAAACCTTTGGAACCTGGATAACTAGATTCAGCACTTCATATGGATTCCATAGTCTCATTGCATGATCTTGCTGAATTATTCCAGAAATGGGAACTGAATATTAATGACTTTGTTAAAAAAAATCCCAGGAACAGATGAATATAACCAGGATTCGCAAAGACACAATAAAGAATCAGATTAAATGTAATATAGGAAAAAAAGACAACATCAAAATGCAACCAATATACCTGGAATGTGGAAAAATCATGGAAGAAGAGAAAGAAAGATTGTAAGAACTAGAAGCCCAGGATGTCTGCTTCTAGATAGTGTCTCCTAGACAAAATCAGTATAATATATCCTTAAAATCTTAACTATATGGTTACCTAAACAGGAATAGCATAATGACAGTACCAGTTGACGTACCAAATTTGACAGGAGAGCTTGTGTTTGTATCTACCCCTAGCTGAAGAGCTATAGGTGGTCAGAGGCTCCTGAGAGTGGATGAATGTTTCTTTCTGGGATGAATTCATGCATAGTTTATGCAATCCTAAGTGTCAGCACTGACACATGTATATACCAGCATTGCTAAATGTACTCAGTCAATTATGTATATGTATATGTGTATACATGTAGTAGTAATAATTTGAAGAGATATCATAAATTTGCAAGAAGGGGTGGCATAGAAGAAGTCAGAAGAGGAAGATAGTGATATATATATAAAAATATATATATATATATATATATATATATATATATATGTGTGTGTGTGTGTGTGTGTGTGTGTGTGTGTGTGTGTGTGTGTGGATATATATACAAAGAATGCTCATGCACAAATTTCATGTTCAAAATTTCAAACTATTAAAAATAAGTAATTTAGGTAAATTTAGGTAAAACTGAAGGTAATCAACATCGTCAATCTTCAATAAACTGGAATAAGAAACTGGCCCATCATTATTAGTGGTATATACATTAACTACCATAATGAACAATTCTGAGTGCAATATGACTGTTCAAACTGCTGTTTCTCCTGAGTAGCTCTTTTCTGTACAGTGACTAAGGATGTCTACATGTCTCTTACATATCCACGTGATAAGGCCTTCCCATCTTTCTTTCCATCTGCACTAGTGAAGAAAATCAATGGGTAACATTAAACAATATAGATATAGCCATGAATAGATCATTAAACCAGGAATAGGAACCCAATGGATATGTGGATAAGTTGACTAGAAGGTCCTCCTAGAGCTCAAATAAATTCATTCCAGTTTACTGGCCAATCAAAAGACCAGAAAATAAGAAGTCAATCTGATGATTCCAAGTATATAAATACATGAGCCAGAAGCAGAAAATACAGGACACACAAAGAGAATGGGTAGCAAGAACTTTGTGAGCATGAATGATCTCTGCTACAAGTATTAAATAAAATAGTTCAGAAAAAACTTTGAGGAAGAAGTACATTCTAGTTAGTCACTACAATTATAGTGCCAACAAAAGCATCTTTTCTTTGCAGTAAAATATGTTTGCAAATATCTTATAGTCTAACTTGTTAGAAACTAAAGTAGAAAATCAGAGACTTAATTCATGACCAAAAATCATTGCAGCTGATTATCCTCCTCTCGTTGTGTTTCCCAAGCATTTCTTATTTTGGGCTTGATGTTCTCCACTATCTTAAATAGAATTTTATGTCATTTAGCTACAAGCCTACATAACAAAATATCTTAAAAAATAATTCAAGGAGGAAAGAATTAATTTAAAAATGTTTCAGAGTTTCAAGAGCATGAAAGAAAAACAGTCTTTTAGGGTCAGGAAGCAGGGAGATGCTTGAGGTGTGGTGTTTTTTTTTTTGATTTCTTTTAAAATATTTGTGATTGTGTGTGTGTGTGTGTGTGTGTGTGTGTGTGTGTGTGTGTGTGTGTGTGTGTATGTCCCTATCCATGTGAGTATAGGTGCTTACAGAGGCCAGAAGATAGTGTCAGATGCCCTGGAAGTAGTATTACAGGTAGCTATGGAACACCCAACATGGATGCTGGGAACTGATCTCTATTATTCTGGAAGAGCATCAAAAACTCTATGCTGCTGAGACATTTTTCCAGAATCTGTTACTGGTTTTTATTCTGTCTGGGCCTAATCCTTCTTAGACAATGTCCCCCATATTCAGGACAGGTCTCCACTAATGCTCCAACAGACACATGGAAGGTACAATTACTAATGTTATGTGTATCAGTCCAATCAAGGAAACTTGATTGGTTAAAACTTGATTGGATAAAATGACCCATAAAAGTAGGCCATTACTGATTAGAGGTAGACTGTTTACTTTCTCCTATTCCCTTTTAGCATTTTTCTTGCATTGAACCCTTTCACATAGACCAGAAGAATGAATTTTTATCTTCAGTCCTACTTGTTATGAGAACACCTGCACATTTAGAAGATTTCTTTTTTATATATCTAAGTTGATTCTGATGTCTTAGCTTTAGGACTATTGTATACATGTCCTCATTTACTCTAAAGCACAGCCATTTCACATTCTGGATTTATAGCATAGCCAGAGCTGTCAGTTTTGTATGCATTTTTGTTGCTATTGAGGAGATTTTATAAACGCATTTTATAAATTTGAAAAGTACTTTAGGTCCCTTCCTCATGTGACTTCTAACTATGTGAGTGTGACCTATAGAGTCATGAAAACACATCCATGATGTGAAAACAAGAACAGTCAGTGCTGTCCCCAGACTCTGAGAACACCATTCTTCTCCTTGCATTCTCCAGGACTCTCTAGACTCACAGTTTGTACTCAAGCTGTTCTCACTGTGAGAACAGCCCTGGATTCCTTTAAGACTGTTAATGTCCAATTAAACAGCTAATTCCCTTACTGCCCTAAGGATACATGCCAATGATGAGCTTAAAATGGGTCCTATTACAGGATTATGGTGCTGGACACCTTACTACTGGTTTTTAAAATGAGTGATAATGGGTAAGATCTTAGTGTTCCTATTTAAAAGGCATGGAGCTTCAAAAGACTTCACAGACTTCACCAAGGTTACCAAGAAACTGACACTCACAACTCTTAGATTCTCAGTAAATCAAATAATTAAATTACAGAATTAGGACCCAATTTATCACAGTCCATGTTACACACATTTCAAAATATATTATACTTGGGAAGAGGAAGAGTATACTTACAGGATTGCCTTCATTTTAAATTTAGTCTTAATGGAAAAATGCATCATAATTAGGGGCTCAATCTAATGGCTTGTAGTTTTAAAAACACTTAAGTAAAATATTAGTTTTTGTCAATATTTTGACTTGCAGTTCTTGCCACAAAGAAAGGGTGAAGCTATGTTGTCATCCTCACTCATTTCTTGGAAATAATATCTACCATTTGTACATTTGACACCTCACACCCTTCACTCACACCCTGCCTCTAAGGGATCTGACCCATTTGCAATAGTATGTGAATGACCCCAAAACTGCAACAACTCACCACTTCTATGCTCCACCTTAACCTTTTTCCACTAGTAAAATTTATGCTTTGACTTAGGAAGAAAATGCCTTGGTATCTACATTTTCCTTATACAGTTTAAATCACTTCCTTATATAAACATCTAATACACATATAGAAAAATATTTAAGTATCTAAACATTTGGTCAAATTTAAAAGCTCATATATTGAGAGACAAGAAACTTTTCAAAATGTATATTACAAAACTATTAAAATATGTATGCTGTTTCTATTTAAAACATGAAGAGTAAACTACACTCATCTTTGAAATAAGACAATCTCATATTTAATATATATTAATAAAAATATTGTTATTTTGGTATAATCTCTCAAAAGCTTATGTCTGAAAATATGTTGTTTGAAGGAAAAGCTCTCCAAAGATTCAAAGTACAGTTCAAAAACATCTCATAGTAAATATTACACGGTACAACAAAGATAAAAACAAATGCTAGCTACACACACACACACACACACACACACACATACACACACACAGAAACTTAAAACTGTTCAGTTGTGGTCCAAACTTAATTCACATAACAGTATATGAATTTATACATTTAAGAGTTTCTAAAATTCATATTTTTGTCGCGATACTAATGATGATGTAGGATAAGACAAATTCTGTTTTTCGTTCCTAGTAATTTAGCCCAAGGCTTCCCTTCTGGGTCATTGCTCCAGTTCCTTCTATATGACTCTTTTTATAGCAATTCAGAATCGCACTAAGTTGCTAAGGCTGGCCTTTATGTCATTCTATAGACTCAGCAGGTATACTTGTGATCTTCCTACCTCAGCTTTCTGAGCAAAGGATTACAGTCCTGTGCCACCAGGATCAGCAAAGATTATTCCAATGCCAATCAATAGCTTCCAATAAGCTATTGTGGATTTCCAGTGGATGCTCTTCACTTTGAGGTCACAGTTACAAGTCACAGATATAAGACTTCCTAGGCATGTATATTAACAATTTGATTGAGGATGATGTGGATGGAGCTCAGTTGATAGAGTGCCTGCCTACCGTGCATGAGGTTCTGGGTTCAATCCCCAGCATTGCCTACACTGGATATGCTGTCCTACACTTGCAATCTCAGCACTTGAATGGTAGAAGGAGAAAGATAAAGTGTTTCCATCTAGTCTGGAACAGTGAATTTGAGGCCAGCCTAGGCCAACTGACAGCATCTCTGACAAAAAACAACAACCCTCATAACAAAAAACAGCCAAACAAAACCGAATAATTTGGTTGAGGAGAAGAGTTTGGCAATTTCCCTCTTTTGTTCATAAAGTTTATAGAACAGGTCTAATGCAACTATGAATAGAAAATGTCATTTAAAGTCATTCCATATTCATATGTTCTCACAATATTGTCTCCTTGATCCTAATGCTATTCTAGAAGACAATTACATTTCATTCCAAGTCATGTGCTTGGTAATATAGATTAGTTAAGAAGCCGTCTTAGGGTTTCTATTGCTGTGAAGAGACATCATGACCATGGCAACTTTTATAAAGGAAAACATTTAATTATGGTGACTGGTTTACAGTTCAGAGGTTCAGTCCATCATTGTCAAGGCAGGAAATAGGTGGAATGCAGAAAGACATGGTCCTGGGAAGAGCCTGAAGGTTCTTACATCTTGATCCTGAAGGCAACAGGAAGTGATCTGTCTCACTGGGTACAGCTTGAGTATATATTAGACCTCAAAACATGTCTCTACAGTGACATACTTCCTCCCACAAGACCACACCTACTCCAACAAGGCCACACCTCCTAATAGTGCCACTTCCTTTGGGGACCATTATTTTCTAACCACCAAAGAAGCATCAATAGTAATGAAGGCTTTAGCTGTCTCTTATACATATTATTTATGCAATAATTTTCATTTTTTTCAAATGGTAATGAACTTGTCTTATATAATAGTAAGTAGAGTTGACACTTAGGCTCTGCAGTTTCATCAAAAGTTCTGAAATTTCAAAACTTCTAATTATGCCTCTGTTTCACATCTATATCAGACAGACAGATGACACAATATGTGAATTTACCTTCCATTTGGTGTTTTCTAGATATGCCTATTAAATTTATAAGAGAAATTTTAAAAGAAGACATTTCATAGCAAATGTCTTATATACTTTATCAAAAAGAGTTAATATTTGGATAAATTTTTGAAAATTTCCTTCAGTGATTTTAGACAGTATTTACTATCATGCTGAAATTGCCTACAGGTTTCTCAATTATTGTAGACAGTTGTAAAAATAGAAAATATGGATTATTTCTTTTATATTTTCATCTTGTGAATCTTTGTTGATGACCATACTTTAAATAATTAATTTCTATTTTTAAAAACAACTAATATTGTTACATTTTTATTGTTGATTTTTCTGATACTAAAAAAATATTCTCTGGTAGAAAAAATGTCTATAATTCTTATGCCCAACTGAGGGTTTTTGGAACTTTTCACATCTTATTTGCTAAGATGAATCCATAATGATTAGTACAGAGGATGGACACCAATACTGATATTTAGTCATTCATGTATATATGGAAAATTATGTTTATAATGAAGGCAACTTAAAGTGATTACTCTGACATAGTGGAGGAACTGAACAAGTCTTTGTACATTAAGAACTACTTGCCGGGCAGTGGTGGCACCCACCTTTAATCTTTGTGAGTTCAAGGCCAGCCTGGTCTACAGAGCAAGATCCAGGAATAGGGGCAAAGCTACACAGAGAAACCCTGTCTCAAAAAATACAAAACCAAAAACAAAAAAAAAGAACTACTAAGCTGGGCAGTGGTGGCACATGCTTTTAATCCCAGCGTTCAGGAGTCAGAGCCAGGCAGATCTCAAGGTGAGTTCAAGGCCAGCCTGGGTTACAGAGTTCCAGGAAAGGTGCAAAGCTACACAGAGAAACCCTGTCTCAAAAAAAAAAAAAACAAAGAACCTACTGAGAAAACAGGTGTGACTAAGGATTAAATTAATATTCTAAAATAAAGGAACAGAGCAGACATGGATTTCTTCTTTGACTGTACTCTGGGCTGTGTACTGTTCTCTGTTTTAGCCTTTACCATGTTTGCCACAGCAGTCCATGAACAGAATGCATGTGTATAACTCTAACTACTGCTACTCAGTTAAGAAGTGAAGGGCTTCAAGAAGTCAACGAATATAGTATTTTTGTGGTGATCATTCTTGTCTGACATAAATAGTCAGAATAAAGCATGTCTTTCAAACTCTACTAGAATTCTTAAAATGAATTCCATGCTTCATAGAAACAAATGAATTATCTATGAATAATTATACATCCTTTATATACTTTATTATTTGGTCCAGGCTATTTTCATCTCTTTGCCATAGAAAGGTTGATTTCAATAGTTAGCATGAGGTAAAGAGAGTTTAAAGAGTTAGTAATCTCGAGAATTCCCCCAAGATCATTTTCTACATACACCACCTCTTTGCATGGTATTTTTTCCAACTGACATTGTTATAACTGGATCATTCCTTGATCTCTCAATTCTCTTGAGTGTGAGTCACTTTACAACAGAACAAATGATCACATAACTTTTATTAAACAATTAAAAATATTTCTGATAAGCCTCAATTCATCTGTATGACTCTTCCTCCTTTCTTCACTAGAGACATACTATACCAGTTGGTAGGAACATTTTGTCTCCTTGATACCAGAGGATACACAAGGACACTGGCTGCCACGTGTTACCAGTGGATAGGTATGAATATATAAAGCTTACAAAAATCAATAAACACACATGGATATATTCTCATGCCAAATAATAGTTAACAAATGGTAAAGTATCTTTTTCCTGAAGCAGTCAATTTGCTTCCAAATTATCATGCATAGTTATAACAGCATTCAGAGAAATGACAAAATATGCTCTTATTTGAATGCCACTTCCTGTTAAGAAAGCAAATAGTAATGAATAGGGAGTTCACTTCCTATTGTTTAATATTGTGCAGCACTGACTGTGACAAAAGTTCAAACCTTTGCACATCTAACCTGATTGTTGAGATACTGGGCTATCTCGTCTACCAATAATGTATGCTTTTGTACAAATCTGTAAAACAAGAAATATCTCCAGTTAGTTAATGTTAAGATGCTAGCAAATGTCTAAAGAGGTTAAATTTCATGCATGGCAGGGAAGAGAACATATAACTTAGCCTTTAGTCAGTGTGTTCCCAAAGGCAGAGTCAGGGTTTCTAAATTGGACTGATTGTACATACAAAGAAAGTTGACTATTTTGCATCTAACTGCACATACACATACGATTAGAATATGGTCATAGATACAAATCTGTATTTCTTCTCCATTTATAAACTCAATGTTTAAATTACTTTACAGCAAGGCTTTAAAATATATCAAAAAAGAGGGGAGACATACTGTTGTCACCTGGAGTGGCCATCATGTGAATAATAGAACAAGGTCAATGATTCTCTTCTGAGTATAGCATATTATATATGTAAACTATTTAGGATAAAATGGCTACAAACAGTATGATGAGATGTCTTTGTGGTTCAGAGTTGAGTATTTTTCTTACAGAGAACCCAAGTTCTGTTACCAGAATATCTGTTGACACACACCGCATGGAACACTGGCTCTACAGGATCTCATACTTTCTTCTAGCATTGGTGGGTACTGTACCCACACGTACACACACACACACACACACACACACACACACACACACACACACACACAGACAGAGACAGACAGACAGACAGAAGCAGAAAGAGAGAGAGACAGAGTGATAGGAACACAGAGAATTTAATTTTAAAATCTTTTAAGACATGCTTATACAGATGGGCACCATTAAAGAAAACTTTAATACATCAAAACATAGAGTTGCAGAGCCCTGTCCCAATGGATACATCTATAAAATACTCCATATCTCAGGTTCAGAGAACACTGGGAAACAGGGACAGAAAGAGTGTAAGAATCAGAGGATCAGGAGATTGCTGTGAGATTATGTCTCCTAGAAATTTCAGAAGCTTTATTCATAAAGTATTACTATATCCATGTTCATATATGCATGTAACTACAATTAATGAAAAAAGAGGTCATGAATTTGAATAGCAATGAGGGATATGATAATGTTTGAGGGGAAGAAAGGGATTGAAGAATCAATGCGACTATATTGTAATCTCAAAAATAAATGAAATAATAAAATATTTTGTACAGCTAAGGATATAAAAACTTTGGTTGCAAAATTAGAAATAGAGTCCATCAGTTTTATTCAGTAGAGGAGAAAAATACACTGTAGGATGATGAAGTAGGTTTCCCAGTGTTGCTAACATTTATAAATATATCTATTAGGTGCCCATCTATCAACTGTATTACAAAAATATTCATAGAAGGCATGAACTGTCATTTATGTGTATTTTACACATAGATTTGATCACAGAACAAAAATTAATGTTTGAAGTTATAACATTATAAGAAAGTACAATAAACAGTGGTGGGATAATGTCCCATTCAATACTAATTTTGCAGTTTTATTTTATTTAATATTTTAAAGATGTATTTTTGTGTAATTTCTGTGTCTATGTTTTTGTGAATACATTTGAAAGTGTGTGTGTGTTTATGAGTGTGTGTGTGTGTGTGTGTGTGTGTGTGTGTGTGTGTGTGTGTGCCTGTGGAGGCCCAAAAAAGGCATAAGATCCCCTGAAGCTGGAGTTACATGTGGTTATGAGTCACTGAATATGGGTGCTGGGAACCAAACATGTGATTCCCAGAAGAGCAGGACACACCCTTTAATGCCAAGCAATCTATAACCTTACTTTATTTTATTTTTTAATAATGAAATATTTTTCTTTATATTAGCATAGAAATGGGAACACTTATACCCTTTTTATATTCAAGAAAGTGTGTATAAATATATATCCATATACAGATGTGCATATAAATATAGGAATACTTTTGTGTAGATGTAGCATATGTAAGACTCTTAGAGAATATAGAAGTGCTGTTTTGAAGGAATAAGCACTTTAATTTTGAAGGTATAGACAGGAATTCAAGTAGAATAATAAAAAGAACTATGGACATCAAACAGTAACGTATAGAAAGACACAGTCACACACACACACACACACACACACACACACACACACACACACACACACACATATGTGAAGGACTTTCACAAGAAATCATTGACTTGAAATTATGGTAGCAATGTCTTAAGCAAGAGTGTTAAGAGATTTTAAATAAAGATTTTCTTTTCTTTATTACAGCAGAAGGTAGAAGAAAACTGGAGGAATAATGGAAAGGAGAAACACTGGTAATAAGGAGTCTCAAACAAGAGTTACTACAGTGATTTGGTCAAGGAATGGAAATTTGAACAAGTCAGTAGCAGTGGAAATGGAAGCAGAAATCTGAAATGAGAAATAAGTCAATAGTTGGATGAGCCAGTGAAATGTGTTCTTTGATAAATAGAGAAGAACTGAAGAAGGTAGACTGAAAAGTGAATGAAGATACTAAACTATTACAGATTTCATGTCTTAAGTTTGGGTTGCAAGTGGCTGAATTAGAGACACCAAGATGGTAACTGCATTAGAGACTTAGGAGAGAGTAAAGAAAAGATAAAAATTTGAGGCTCACAAGTCACTGTGTTGACAGTAACAGTGTTTTGTTTTGTTTATTAAATAACTTTAAAATATTTTTTTAGATTATACAATAATTACAATTCTTCTCTCCCTTTCCTGTTTCTAAACACTCTAATATACTCCTCCTTGTTGTCTTTCAAATTGATAGTGCTTGTCTTTTTCATTAATTGTTATGCATATATATGTGCATATACTTAAATATTCCTAAATATAACCTGTTGGGTCCACCTAATGTTATTTGTATGCATGTTTTCAGGGCAATTTGGCATTGGATAATCAGTTGGTTTGCTTGTCCCTGGGGAAGGCATGTGTCCTATGATTAGCATTCCCTAGTTGCTTGTTTTGCTTTGCGTAGGATTGAAGCCTCAAGGGCTCTTCCGTGTCCACTTCCACATGCTTATTGATGTCTCATTTTTCAGTTCATGCTTAGGCAGTCATGTTGGTGATACTTTAAGGTCATAGCTTCTGATATTACTAGGAGTCACAATGTCACAGAAAACTCCCTGATTCCTGGCTTTTACAATCTTTCCACCTTCTTTACTGTAATGTTCCCACAGCCTGAGGTGTGGGGATGCTTTATAGATGGAACTGTGCTTCACCACTCTGTATTTTTATTGGTCGTGGTTTTCTATAGTGGTCTGTTTGTTGTGAAGAGAAGTAAGTGTCCTTGATTGGGGGTGAGGACTACACTCACCTGAACTTATAAGGACAATTGTCTTCATTGTTGTTAGGACTAATGCTTGTTTAATAAAGTAGGGGTTATAGGTTCTCCTAGAATATCTGTGGCTTCCCTAGCACCAATTAATTGAGCAGATTTAGCCTTATAGCCTCTTGGAATATAGCTGCCAGGAGCCAACTCAAGGAAATGTTCTCCCAGTGCCTCAATGAAGCAAGGAGTTTTTATTGAAGTATTTTCTGTTGCAGAATACTTAATAACAAGGAGACAGACTAATAACTGTGATTTCCAGGAGTTCACTGGAAGAGTTTTGAAAACTTAGAATTTCACAACTTTGATCGTGTCTGTTTGTATCCACACCTAATCATGAAGCTGAGGTCAGAGGATGGCTTGAGCCCATAAATATCAGAGCATCTTGGATAGTACAGTGAGACACATCTCCCAACTACAAAAAGTTAAAAAAAAAATGTGCAATGATGTGTTAACAATAGTCAAACAAGTTGGTGATTGAATATAGACAATTTAGCCTGCCAAATTTGAAGTCATTATAACTTAATAAAGTTATTTTAGAGAAACAGAATGGAAAACAATTGAATAGTAAGAAATATATCTTCAGATTAATTTCATATAAAAAGATAATATAATTTATGAAGATGTGACTAACAACATTGATGGTTTAAAAATCTAAATGGTGTGCAAAACTGGAAGAGACCATCAAAGTTATAAAGAAATTCAGCCTAAAGTTTTCTTTAGGAAGAAGGTGATAATTGTTTCTAACAGTCTGTAAATAAAGTGCCATCTCCGTAGAAGTATCATAAAAGCAATCTTCGCAACACACTCAGTCATTTTTTTATTTCTTTGAGGTCTATGTGTTTCTTCTTGTGATATGAAAATGAGATGACTTGGACTCCTTATCTTAGATCAGCTTTGGCATTGAAGGGTGTGCCAGAGAGCAAGACAGGTAGGGAGCCATGTCTTTCTTAGATCACACGGCACCCCTGAGAACACAAAAAGGGCTTAAGAAATATGCACTCTAGTCCCAACTCTGTTTAAAATTAGAATGGGGTTGATTTAATGTTTTCAGTACTTAGATGTTATTTTTGCATGAACAAATCCAGGATAAAATAATATACCAGCATCTCCCAAACTTTAATCTTTAGCAAGTTACAAAAGCTAAGCCAGGAGTTGTTTTATAGAGGGTGGTGTTGGGCTATGTTGTTTGGTAAGTTTTCAGGTTTTCTGGAGTGTTAGATACAACAGAAAAGCTAAACAAATTTTAAATACAGAATGTTGTGAGCTTGGGAAAATGCACAAACATGTAACCATCACCTGATCAAGCAAACAAAATATTCCCTGCACTCCAAAGTATTTGTTTTCCCTTTTTATAGTTAGAAGTTCTGAGTTACTTCTCATTTTTCCTTCAGACAATGACAATCTGCCACATACAATTATCTAAAATTAAAAGCTGAAAAATAGATCTAAGGTCATCCCTATGTGCAACCAAATGTTTTTGAAGTTCCTCTTCAGTGTCTGGGCAAGAATTTCAAGTTTTCTCACAATGCCTAACCTCTAATGAGCTTTGCATGTCTCTTGATCTCAACTGATTACCATCTACTCCCTGAAAGTAGCTTTATAATTTGACTTTGTTTTATTACCAGCCATGTTTGCATGTTTCTTTGTATGTAGGTGTACATGCGTGGATATACATGCATCTGTGTGCATGTGTGTGAATGCCAGGTGAATAAGTCAGCTGTCATACCTCATAAGTTTTGTTACTTGCTGTTTGAGATAGCCTATATTTCCAGCCTGAGAGTTTCACTTTAGTTATATATCATGGTCCACAGCCGTGAATTTTCAGACTTCTTCAAAAATATTTCTACAGTGTGACAGTTAATCTAGCTTCTTTCTTAGAAAGAAAGCCTGAGATACAGTGATACTTATGTCTCCTCTCAGATCAAGTTCCACTATGGCCTTTAGTCTATTGGCTAAAACCTATTAACTTGCTTTTTGTAGCTTTATTGTTGTTTACTTTTAATAATACATGCCTAGTACCAGTTATCAGTTATAAATTATAATAAAAAACTTCAGGTTAGTCCTTAAAATATTTTCTAGCATACGCCTGGTACAAGAAAATGGCGTATGAGTCTTAGTCTTCTTATTTATAAAATGATCAAAAATCAACTAAATGAGCTACCTTACATGCAAGATACTATTTTCTAGCAATTGTCTGTGGGATCAAAATTTGATAGATGATAAATCAATTATATATTTGGAATTTAATTGTGCAGTCCTAAAATTGAGGTTAATTGTAGCATATGTGAGAAACGATAACATCCATATTTTCAAAACGTGTCACAATCTTCTTAAATGCATGGATTTATTTTTTCAATAGCAATAATGTTTCATGAAGTTATATTATCATCAGGAAAGCTGAAGAACAGCAGCACCTTCTAGAATGTTATAATTTAACAAAAAGAACTATAAAGTCTTAGATTATAATGACATATCTGCCAGAAACTTCATTTTTATATGACTCATCCCACCAACACAAAAGATGTTCCATAAACAAAAATTACCTCTCTTGTTCTTCTGTGAAGAATTAATACAGATTTTAAGGAAAATTATTAGTTTGCTCTGACAGTCTAAATACATATTTCTTTGGAAAAAATGGGCTTAACCAGTGCTTTTCTTAAATCAATTTATTTCAATGTAATTATTAAATTAGAATATATGGGATCATTAAATATGTGTTTCAAAATTACAAGATCAAAAGTACAACATAAAACTTTCCTCAGATTAAAAAAAAATCTAAATCCTTGCAAATTGTAAAGGGCCTGGTTTTTTGCTTGCTTGTTGTTTATCTCACTGTGATTCAATGCTTCTTTCTTGCTTGATTGATGTGAAGTTTCTCTTGATTTCTCTGGGTCCAGTGAGTGGACTCTGTGGAGCTGCTTGATTCTTACAGGAAGCACAGGAATTAGTGACTGTCTTCGGGAAGCTCTGTTATCTTTTATGACAACAATAAAAGGGACCCAATTATTGGGAAATTTACAAGTGAGATGGCAAAAATCTTAGGCAAATGGAATGTTTAATGTCAAATGTAGTAGAGCAATGTTACATCGTCAACATTTACTTTATAAATATTATTTTGACCTTGAATATTCTCCAACTTCTTAGTGTTATGATCTTTATTCCTTTCTAGCTCAATCATTTGACCAAGGCTGACCCTGCAGCACATTCATGCTTGCAAGGATCTTTGTAACTCACACATGTTGAATTTAAAATAACTATTTTTTTCTGTTTATTATAATGCCATTTGTTACCCTTCTGTCCCTTTCTTACTAAGGACATCTCTCATAGTCAGTAAGAAATTTACCCTAAGACTCATACAGCATAAGAGATATTGACAAGTTAAGAGAATCCCATTCTTTTACTCTGTGTGAGCTCACTGTCATGAAACAATAGAAACATAAACTTGTAAGCTACAAACTCTTTCCTTAGAAACAGCTGCTCAGACAAGTCACCAAGGTGAACATTGTTAGAAGTTAGTGACAGGTAGCATTGAGATCTCAATGCACATACCTTCATCATAGTTATGTTACAACTATGTTTGGTATCTAAGACGTATAGAAAGAGTTAATGACCTAAAGTCCTCAGGTGGACAGAGAAGCTCTGGAGAGGAAAGTTAACTTCACCGATAACACTGGTGGGCTGCTAGATTCCAGATGCTTCTGATAAGATACTCAACACACTTCTTTGAGTGGTATCTACCACTTTGAGGCTGCAATAGGCCTGCCTTACATATTAAACCTTTTATTCCCTCAAAGTCCTCTTTTCCATCCATAAAACCCCTAAAAACCCCATGACACATGTGCAAAATCCACTCCTGTGGAGAGGTGGTGCCCCTTTAATCTGTTGTTCTGATTAAAGGAACAATTCTGAAGACAAATGTCTCATTTCTGTTAGTCCTACCAATCCTGATCTAATGGTACACACTTCCAACTAATTTTGAGGAGATGTCAAGTAAAGGGGGCACGTACATTTCCAAGAACAGTTACCTAGGAGCAGGTCAGATGAAAGAGAAATCGTTTCAGGATCACCTGGCAAGTTATGCTCTCTGTTTTATTGTTCTTCAGCATTTTACTTCCATCTGTGTAAATCATGGATGATGAAACTACAAAACCATAATTCAATTCCCAAACTTAACTGTTAACATTTTTTAAATATTTGGAAAACCAAACATATATATGCGGCACCACTTCATCATATCTTTAGATATGATGGAACAGGAATAAACAAGTTCACCTCTCATGCCTATACTTAAATATTTTTTTCTGTGCCTCAGTTTCTTTATTTGTAGTGTATAAAACTTCAGAAATAAAAGTATCATTCATACATATTCAGGTGAGTGCTGAATTTACAAAATCAGTAAACCAGAGATTGAGAACATTCAGAAAAATCTAGAAATTTACAGACAACACGACTCACCACCCACAGAGTACTGTACTGAGTCCACTAGTGAAGGACTTTGAAGTTTTACTACACTGCAGCCTCCCTTTGTTACTCACAGTCCCTTGCTATTCAGCACTCATTTCAGCAGTCTCATATTTCCATCATAGAGTTCCTGAAGTCTATGTTGGCCATGTTTGTAAAAAAAAACACATACAGGTATTTTTCATTGTTCTCCAACTACAATAGAATAGCAATTGCTTCCACCGTATTTACATTGTATTTGCTGTTATAACTTCTGTACGTTATATAGAATATTCAAGGAAACATGCAAGTGCCACTTCTCTTTTTAAAGGACTTTAATTTCTGTATTTACAGGGAGGTATAGACCAATCCTTCATATATTGGTAGGGAAAACCTATTAGAACAGTGCCTGGACTGTAGTACTGTATAATGTGTTCAATACAAGAATGGTTAGTAATATTGTCATTATGGGTTTTCCAATAAAATACTAATTAATAATAATCTGTTAGATGTGGGGAAGTTTAGAAAATCTCCCTCTAGGTCATATGATTTATAGTGCTTCAGTTCATTCTTTTGCTTACTTTAGTCTCATTTCTATCACTTTCTTCAACAGACAAACCTCATAAAAGTGTAGTCCACATTCAGCTTTACATGTCTTGACTGGTTTCCATCCTTCATCCCATCTCACTGTCATTTGGCTTCCTCTTCTATACAATATGGTCTCTACATGGTGCACATACATATATGTAGGGAAAGAACTCATTCACAGGAAATATAATAAATCTCAACAAAATCTAAAACCTAAAATATTTAATTAAAATTGTTTACAAACAAATGTACTTATCTACCAAATACAGTTAACATTATTTACATTATATTAATTAGAAAATAAAAAAATTCCAGGAGATGATTTTTTTATATTCAAGCTGTAAACATGTCAGAATTATAAGAACATCAAAGTAATTATAATATGACTGTATTTTTCAATTTCATAGACTCATTATGAAATATAGTTTAAATTGTTCGTGATTTTCTAGTACTAAGTCAAATCAGATCTCTTTGGATGTAGAATTGAAACTAAATGAATGTATAGTTGTGAGTCATCCATGGATGCTGGAAACTAATCCTGGGTCTTCTGAAAGAATAAGTGTGCTTAACTTCTGAGCTATCTCTCCAGCTCAGGCTTAGGACTTTTATTCTGTTTATGAGATTTTATAATTTTCCATTATAATTATGGAGCATACAATGAGGATACTAAAAATAAAATGTTTATATAATTTGCTATTATTCTCTTCAATTTTTTTTGTTTATTTTCTAAATGAGGGAACGTTGAAAAGAAACCCAATATGGTCTTAAGAACTTCAGCATTAAAAAATCTCTACCTATCTCATAAGTGATTCTTTTTCTCCTCTGTCTTTGCAACTCAGCTGCTTTGGTTTTTCATGGAGTCTTTAGTTCCCTAAAGTCTTTGACATTCTTTAGACACCTTTTCTCTCTCATCTTTGCTGGACTTCTGCCACCCTTGCATGTGCCCCACAAGGCTTTTTAATGAGAATGTTTCCCATGTCATACACAAGTGTGTTCATTATCCATTCTGAGCCAGCAGCATCACCCATGCTGATCACACTTCTTTATGTAATCTTTTATATATATTATAGATTTAACTATTTAGAGAATATAATACTGCAGCTGAGACTTGAAGGATGCATAGGAAATTTTTTAACTTAAAAAAAGATGAATCAGAAAAACAATTAGGAAATGATCATGATATTTATAGGAAAAAAGTGAGGATTATCTAAAATAGAGAGGGAGGTATATTACAGAGACATTTATTAAAGGAAATATTGCCGGGCAGTGGTGGCGCATGCCTTTAATCCCAGCACTCTGGAGGCAGAGCCAGGTGGATCTCTGTGAGTTCGAGGCCAGCCTGGTCTACAGAGCGAGATCCAGGAAAGGCACAAAGCTACACAGAGAAACCCTGTCTCAAAAAAAAAGGAAATATTAATTCATGACATATAGGATTGATAAGATGTAATAGTAAGAAAGAATCTCTAGCCTCCCCTGCTTTTTTCTTACATGTCATAGAGTATATGTTTCTTCATTAAAATTCAGAGTTAAGTGATGAAGAAATTGAATGGAAGAAGTGAGTAATATATCCTGAATCATATTAAATTGATAGCTGTTGGTGGTTTTATTTAAGGCATTTAGCTGAATATCTTCTAGAAAGAGGTGTATGTAATAAACAAGGACCATTGGTTTGTATTCCCCTGCCAAACTGAACAGCACACATTCCTCTAAAAGCATAGATATGATTCACTTGAGACTCAGAGTTTCTATGTTAAACTTTGAAGCTAATATTGCTAAATATTCCATTTTGTCAATAAAATAGATAACAAAGAATTAAAGGAATAATTTCTGCATTCTCATATTGATATGTTTTTTTAATTGTGTGCCACCCAACGCGGTTTACATTCATCTAAAATATTTCTAGATTGTGAATTACCCAATAACTTCATTCATTTGCTGAACCTTCCATCTATCCATCCATCCGTTCAGCCATCCATTTGACTTATTTTTTCAGAAGATATACAAAACATTGGGAGATTTGAACATAGGTTTCAAGAAAACTATGGACTGTATGAGTGGGTAACTGGAGAGCGAAACTGATAGGAATATTAATTATGCAACTTTTACAGAAAGAGAAAAAATTAAAAAGGAATGCGAGTGGTATTAATGCTAAACTAAGGAAGCTTCTGAAGTTAACAGTATCAAAACCTTCAAAACAATACATATGATGGGGCTTAAAAATAAGTATCTTCATGGAGTTTATAGAGAAAGTAGTATGTAGGCTTAAAAAGAACAGAAACCACATTTTAACACTTAGAAGTGCATGGAAAGTAGAAGGGTTGTAGAGATGTATTTTATAGTAGCTGCCTTTCCTCAAGGCATATCTTTCAAAAGCCCCAGTAGATGCCTGAAGCTATAGATATAAGGAGTCCATATGTTTACTATTTTTCCTACATGTTCTGCAGTACTGCCATGTATTGGTGAAACAGCCATGAGGTAAAAAGTTTAACGCATCCCCTTGAATTGTGTGCCTGGATCCCTCCATCACTTATTTATGCACTTTTGGGAAATACATTATATAAATACAGAGACTTTAACATATAAAGATAATCACATGAGTTGAGCTGATAAGATGAAAAGTTGCTATACCATCAAGTGTAGTATATAGATGTGGACACAGTGGGCAAAGGGTTGATCTATACCTTGGAATTGATGAGACCACTGTGTAGATGCTCTTATGTCCGGTTACTTTGTCAATGGTTGTTGTGTGTGAGAGGTTGTGGAACATTTAGGAAGAAGGGCATGGTTGGAAGGATGGGCTGCTTGGTCCATTTACTGGAATGGTGAGTAGGTTTGAGGGTTATGGTACAGTGCTACCTTTTTTACCACATCTTTTTCTCCTTGTTGACTTCACACAGTAGCACAGGCCCATTGTCTCATATTTTCTTCAACATGACTGACATTATACATCATGACTTAAAATGAATTCTTCCCTAAATAAATTGCCTTTGTAGGGTATTTTGAAGACAGCATAAAGAAAAGTAAATAATAGATAAGGAATGAAACTTCCTATAAATAGTTTACTTCTGTAATTTTTAATATATTTTGGGACTACATTCCACTGTGGGTCACTCAGAGTGTTGAAGTGAAAATTTTGCGTGGGGCGAGAGGGGAGGTGTTTTGGTGTGACTTTTTTTTCCCCCAGAAGGTTTACTGTAAAAGAAGGGATGGAAATAATGTAATAGTTTGTAGTACTTTTTTTTAAGACAGAACCTTAAAAACACAGGGCCACAATCACACGAGGTAGTCTAAAACTCACCAGGCTGGACCCAAACTCACAAGTGCCATCCTTCTTCAGCCTCCTAAACTACCAGTTTTATAGGCATGTGTTAGATACTACATGCAATTTTAAGGGTACACACTATTTTAGAATTTGATGAATTTGAGAATTTTTTGTATAGAATGAATGAAAAGATGTAGCTAATGCTATAAGGGATGAGGAAAGCTCTATGCGACGATGCTCAGATGGGCCAATGCTCGCCTGTAAGAACCTTCTGTGAGCTTGACTTTCTCTATGGCCAATATGTCAGCACTCAACTGACTCAGGTCATCCTCACTCTTGTTTCTTATTTCCAAACTAACTGTTTCACTAACAAAATTGAAGTTATTAAATGTATCTCCATTTCTTCAATTAATTCTTTTATTTGTAATGTTTTTTCCTCTTCAAAAAAGATTAAGACCAAATGAAAAGATCTGAATTTCTTTTCTTGAACACCTGACCAATTCTTTTTCATTCACACTTCCCTTTTTTACTCCTTTATCTGATTATTTCAGTTCATCTTAGACTTAATTTTTTCACATCTTCTTGCATATGATTAGTTTTTTTTTATTTCTAAAATCCTCTATCTTATTAACCAACGAGCTGGCTATATTTTTAAAAAAGCACATTTGTAAGCCCTCTTCTAAGATTAATTTCTCCTCCTCAGTTACCTTCAATTTGTAAATATACTTTTTGAATGCCCCAAATTTCCCATTTCAGTTGTACCTGAGCCCTAAATGTCCCTAGCTAATCTTTTGAAATAGTGATTTTGTTAAAAAAAACAAACAACAACAACAACAACAAAAACTTGGTCTTATTTAGAAAATTGTCACATCACATAGTGTTTTAAGAATTTTTTTCATTTGATTTTCCACTGTCTAGAATATTTTAGTAACTTCAGCCACATGCATGCCAGGCTTTTCTTCTTAAGTTTGTATAGCTAATACACACTATTGTTCATTTTCCCACACTACCGTTCTGCATAATCAATCTATACCTAAATCCATGTATTTTTCTTTCTCTTATTTTATATAAATCTGTTATCTCAGGATGATCAGATTTTCTACCTTTATTTCCTTTTATTTGTAGATATTACGTTTAGCCACAACTTCTGTAATAAAAGATGCTGACTTCCAAAATTCTATTTCCATTTTCAAATATCCAATATTGCTTCTCTGATTACCTCAGGGACATTCATTCCTGTAGCAGAGTTATCCATCCATTGATATTAAGCTACAAACATTTTGCCTTAACTGATTTATAGGAGTCCAGAATTGCCATTTCATCTTTAGTTTCTAAAAGAAGATACCACAATACCTATCCACCTCTCATAGTCAAACAGCTATATCTCTCTCTTGGTAAATCAGCATCTCAGAAAATAACTTCTGGTATATGACTCTGTATATTGAAGGTCACTTATTGTGAATTAGTTCTCCTCAGTAGTCCTTCAGATGAAATGACAATTCTAGATTCCCAGGTTGAGCTATTAATAGCTAGTGTTCTTTGAATATGATATCTCATTTACAAAATTAAAAGAGAACATGCATATGTCTCTAGGAGATATGTATGATTATTAATATTTTATAGATGTAGTGATGGAATAAGAT
The DNA here is from genome assembly GCF_007827085.1 of Peromyscus californicus insignis. Taxonomy (NCBI): domain Eukaryota; kingdom Metazoa; phylum Chordata; class Mammalia; order Rodentia; family Cricetidae; genus Peromyscus; species Peromyscus californicus. The sequence continues at coordinate 17,099,296 of NW_026294447.1, forward strand.
TACACACTCTGCCACTCAAACATGAGCTAATCAAAGGTTAACTTGGGTAACACACATGAGTTTAACTGAGATATTACCTGTGCAAACAGTGCCGAAACTCAGAGTTTGTATGAAATGATCTGGCCAAAGAAAGATCAGTTGTAAAGCTCTGTTTGAACAACCAACAAGACTTTTCCAGGCTATGCCCAATCCGTTTAGTCAATCAAAACCCCTGCCAATATTTTTTTGAGTATTTTTGTTTATTTGTTTATTTGCTTGTTACTTGGCTCTAAGCTGGGAGATAACAAAGTGCGCCCACACTGAGAATCTGCCTGCCACATGCTACACTCACAGATCTTCCTGAATTCCAGGTCAGATCGGGAGATCAGCTAGGGAAAAATCTTACCTATTTATATTTTTGTATTGATTTCCTGAAAGATGATAGACAACGATGGTATAGCATATCATCTGGCTCCTGTCTTCTTTCTAAATTTCTGTATCTCACTTCTCTACCTATGAATCTCACTGTTTTCATCACTGTGCTGTAACATGAAAACTTGACTTCATTGCCTTAGCAAGCTTCTTAAGTATTTCTCCCAAAGATGTGTCTACTTTATGACTTCTGAACTGTCACTTCTTAATTCCAATATTTTGTCTTCAGAATTACTTTCCCTGACTGTCCTATCTAAAGGGAGGCAGACTCTCTCCAGTCTAAGAAAGAACCACCACACCCCTTCCTATGTAAATTCCTGAGGTGTTACTAAGTCTTTCTGTGGTGGACTTCTGAACATAAGTGCATTCAAACATTTCCTCATGGTCATCGTTCTCTACAGACGTCAAGGAAATGTTTCATTTCATTTTATTCTCTCCTAAGTATAGGCTTAGCATATGTACAAAAATCATTGTACCACAATAAATACGTTTTGATAGTTAAGCATTATAAATACGTATGTATCATTGGCAAAATAAATTTTGTGTATTTTCTTAAAAATAAAATGTTAAAGTACAAATGTTGAGATATATTCCACCTTCATCCTTTCTCCCATTTGCATCTAGGCTGTTGTTAAATTTTTATCAAATTATTGTTTCTGGATCAACTCAACTTGTGAAAGTCTTAAAGACGATTGAGAACATTTTAGTGAGAGACTTAGGTGTTAAGAATACCCGATTTATCAAATAAAAGACTGTAGTAAGTGTGACAGCAAATAGATTCAGATTTTTCAGCAAATATTTGGCTTAAAAATCACTGATATTTTCTCAATCAAGAAAATTATTCTGTATATAACTTATTTTTCTTTTCCTTAATTACAATTTCTCACTCATAGTTACTAAAATGATCAGTGCACATTATGAGCAAATTACTTTCCAACTTCATTTTAATTAATGGGGCTATTTTTGGAGACACATAACTCAAAGAGCTTTGATATTTATATTTCTATCACTCTTCTTTTAACTAAAAATTAAGATTTTATTTCCTCTGAATTTAACAAAATCAGGGCTCACCTGGGCTCCAACTTAATATTCTAAGCTTTATGTTAGAGCAAAATTTTTGTAGCTGAGAACATTAGGGGTTTATAATGGCTAAGTCAGCAGACCTTTAACTATCGTTATAATGAAGGGCACCCCGAGCAGAGAGATCATGCTCACAGAAAAGCCTCCACAGAGATATCTTCAAGCTAAAGAGGAACAAGAGCTGCTGATTGGCACTTTGTTATTTGAACGGTTGCCCACTGATGAGGCAGAAAGGACATTAAGAATGATTTTAGCACAGTCTAAAATCTTGCCATTGCCAAACTTAAAGCAGAGAAAGTCATAATGCCATTTGTAAAATATGCTCAGAATCATGAAAGCTTGCTTTCTCCGATGCCAGGACATCGTCTCACTTCTACTTATTACTGGTGAAATACACTCTTCATCACTGTGGCTCCTGTCTTGCACTGTTCAAGACAAACTCAGGAATCATCTTCATTTATATTCAGCACATTTTTTTTGGTCTGGCCTTGGTGCAAGAATGTAAATGTGTTTTATTAAAAATTAAAAATATTAGTTTTATTTTCCATCAGAATGAAAAATGAAGTCTCATTCTCATCTTTAGCCTCGTGTTCTCAGTCCCATTCTTCTTCCCTTGTCCCCCAGACACTGCTATTAACAGATAGGCTGCATTCCCAGAGCCTTTAAATTATGTCTGCCCTTGGTGAACTCTCAGTCATAAGACAGTAACAGAAGGCAAAGGACTTTGAAAGGACAGCAGAGGAGATGCTGCACTCCCCTGGGAATAAACCTTTTTCTTCATCTTGTGTCAGAATGACTCTGTGAAAAATATGTGTGGTGTCTTATCATCCCGCGGCACATGGCTCTTAGAAGTCAAGAAGGCCACTCCACATGGAGGAAAGCTCACAGCCCCAAGGATTACTCCACAGGATCCAACACACTGTTAAAAACAGAAATGGCAATGGCTACTCTGGATGGAATTCCCACAAAAGTGTGTACTGACTGCACAACAGGCTGGCCACTGAGGCTAACTCTCTGCCCCCTCGTTAGTACTTTTGCAAGTTAGAGCACACACACGTACTCTTAGTTGCCAGAACTGACTTCTCAGGGCTGCATGGTTTGCAATTTGAAGGTTAAGTTAAATTAGTTTCGAAGAGGCTTGTTGAAGCTGCTCTTCTCACTGCTATTAACTGGTGGAACGGTCTGACCTTTGTAAGTGCAAGTCAATATTCACTTTGTCAGAGGCGTAGCGGAGGAGTAAGCTTCAGTTCCAGGGAGAAACTGTTTGCCACAGGCACATCGTCACTACAGAAGGGGAGTTGGTGGACATCAAACACTTCTAAGTGAAATCACACAATGTCTCTTGCACAGCTTGGAATTGTATCCAGTTTTAGTTATACAGTACCTACTGGTCACAACAAAAGGCAAAAGTGTCAATTTGAAGTAACAAAAGAGATAGAATGTGAATGAAGCCTGTTCAGTTAGCCTTCCCCTTAAATATCTAAAGGCAATCACAAATGGACATCATTATTTTTAATGGTTATCAGTAATCCTTTTCCTCCATGTGAGATTCAATACTGGATTGAAATTTTAATCAGCTTGGGAGAGAAGATTATAGATTTTGTGCTTTTAGTTCCTATACAAATTTAACTTCAGGATAATTTTCAATGAAGCAATTGCCAATATAACGTTCACGAAGTGAAAAGAAAAGAGGCTCTAAGGCTCACTGGGTGACTCAGCAAGTAAAGTCGTTTGTCCTGACAAACTGAGCGACACACCTTGGAACCCATACTTGGTGTAAGGAGAGAACGGAATCCTGAAAGATGTGGGTGGAGAACTCACCCCACCACTTTGCCCCACTGTAACGTAGTAAAAAATTCCAAGAAAACCAAACCAGACAAATGACTCTTCACTGTTGGCTTCAAGTTTGATCAGCTTTTTTTAACTTCGTGAAATATCATTAAATTTACAGTCATAATTAATTATATCACAGGGATTATTTAATTAAAAATGTACTAGTAGCCTTATTCTTTGAAGGTTAAATATATTATTTGGTTTCCATTTTTAATCAGTGTATGTAATATCTTGTTATTATAACCATTAGTACATGCTGATTGTACACTTTAATAGGTTTCCTGAGGCATTTCCATATATAATTCTGTGCCTTGATCAAGTTTATTTCTTTTCCCCTCTCTTGGATTCCTCTGCCCTTTTGCTTCCTTATTCACTCTTCTTCTTCTTCTTCTTCTTCTTCTTCTTCTTCTTCTTCTTCTTCTTCTTCTTCTTCTTCTTGCAGATGTAATATGTTTAAAGAACAAAGGAAATCGTGATAATTACCTCAGTGTAGTGGTCACTGCTATTGGTTCATTAACTCTAAAATGGTTTTGATTGTATTTGATAGAACTGAGCAAACAGTTTAGTATACGGGTATTGGTTTCTCAAGACAGAAAAAAATGAGATGTTATAGGGAATAGTAGGAGAAATAAAACTACCTGGTTTGATTTAGTTTTACATGCAAATATGCGCTTTATTTTGAGAGCGAAATTAGCAAAGGAAATGTAAAAACATATGTACAAATTTGATTCATGGTAAAGCAGGGGAATTTGATCAAGAAGCTGTTCCAGGATTCCAGATAGAGGACTAAATTAAAGCTTAGATTAGGTAAAGAGAAAAAAAAAGGAATTATTTTTTCTTTTGTGGATTTTTGTATATGTGTACATGTTTTGTATAAAGCTTCATTGAGGGTTCAGTCCTTCTTGATGGTCCTTTCTTTAGTTGTGGTGGCCATCTTGCTCAGCAACTGTCACTTCCTTTTGGCACATATGTGCATCTATATATTTTTCTTAATGAACTTTAGCACACACTTGTCCTTGGAAACCTTGAACAGCTCCTTGTACAGCCAAATCAAAACATTTTCTGGATCATGTCTACATGAATGTGATCTGTTTGGTAAAGCCCCACGACTGCCCCCAATGAGCTTCTCCTGCTCAAATAATTCTCTTGTATTTTCACTGAAGCTTATAGCTATAGGGTAATGCATATTCATGGTTGTTACTTTTCAATTTTGAGACTATGACGGGATGTAAGAAAGGGGTATTTATTGACTAATTTATTGTATATAAATATATATAAATTAAGTACTGATATATATATATATATATATATATATATATATATCATACACACATATATGTACCATAACCATGTGATTTAAAATTATGTAAAAGTGACCAAAAGGTAACATTAATGGACTAGTAGAGCCACTTAAAATGATTTTCATGGCTCAATTTAAGGCACATTATTGTAATAAATGAGCAATGACATATATAACATCATTCTAAACAGTCAATTTATAGAAGCTAGTTGGGTTTCAGAAATGCATGAGCACATAAACTACGTGTGTGTGTGTGTGTGTGTGTGTGTGTGTGTGTGTGTGTGCATGAGAGAAGAGAGAGAGAGAGAGAGAGGGAGAGAGAGAGATATTTGGTCCCAAGAAAGGAATAATTCTGCCATTTACAGAAATGTGAACTGAATCACATTTGCTAATTGAAACAAGATGGAAACAAAAGAATAAATATACATGTAATCCTAAATAGCAATTTTTGCAGGAACTATAAGTAGAACAAATGGTCATTGCCAGGGACTAGAGAGCATGAAGAAAGTGGAAGACATCCTTTAAACATGATAGCATGTTGATAAACCTGTACCAACCCTTGGTTATAGAATACACTTGTTGTGGTTACTAAAGTCAATGACAAATGTATTGTATACTTGGAATTTGCTAAGAAAGTACATTGTAATGCTTTCATTAGAAGGCAGTGATCATAATACATAATAGATGTACTATATTGAATGTGAAAGTAATATAAGGTAATTGTACATTAAAAATACTGTGTTAGAGGGTAATCAGGAGTATTGACATTAGTCTGTAATTCTTGGAGAGGCTATATATGGCCCCATTGACCAATAACTCAAAACATATAATGTGTTTCTGGTACTGGGGTTTTTATTTTCTAGAATGCTATATCTGTTTGTAGTATTGCACCCTAGTTGTGAGATAACTCTACTAAATATTTTTTACATGTACATATATATATATATATATATATATATATATATATATTATAAGACTATATTGTGGAAGATATAACATACTTGAGTTACTGAACATGACATGGAGGAATTAAGCTGGTACTCATCTGGAAGCTTTATTCCTACTGGCTGCTGTTCCTAGTGCTAGAGGACAAAAGTAAGCATCTCTTTCACCCAGCTGTGACCCCCTGCAAGCTACAGCAGTACACCTCACAATGTAGTCCCACTTGCTCAGTGATAGGCTGACTGTTATAATAGTAAAAAACAACTTTCTGCTTGGATCAAAGGCCAATGGAGTGCACATCTTCTACTATTAAAGGTAGCAAAAACCTACTTTTATGTAGGTTATAGGTCATAGGGGAGAGCCAAATATTATTACTCATCTAAACTTTCTCAATACTATTGCCCTTTACCATGGTTCCTCATATTGTGGTGACCATAAAACTATTTCATTGATCTTTCATAATGGTAATTCTGTTACTCTTATGAATCATAATGTAAGTATCTGATATTGTGACCCACAGGTTGAGAACCACTGAGCTAAATGGACAGTATTAAGATGATGACTAATGACTTATTGCCATACCTATAGATCAAAACATTTTTCAACCCTTATAAAAGAAGTTTCTCCTGTAGTATAGGCCAGCTAACATAGAGACTACTGGTTAGCATGCAGGGAACAAAGAACTGTGGAGAGTTTATCCCTAAATCAAATATTCATATCATAATGTCCCACATCTCAAGGAGCTTTATGGAAGGGGGATAGAAAGATCATAAGAACCAGAGGTAGTTGATAGTATCAAAGAATGAATGTCATTTTTTAGACACAACAAGGCAAATACATGTACATATAAACTCTCTACCATTGTGACAGCATGCAGAAACCCCACACAGATTTCAGCCAGATAAGATTCTAACATGGAATGGGGAAGGTAGACATGTAATCCCATCATTATCTGAGGAGCAATTGTCATTGAAAAGCTGCTGGAAGAGGAAGAGTCAGTTTTCTTTAATGAAGTGACCACTAGCAGGCTGATCACACAACAGAGTAGACCCCATTTCAAAGACTAGTTGGGTAACACAGACTGGCCTCAATGGGGAAAGAAGAAGAAAAATATCTCAAAATTGAATGAGAAAGGATGGAATGGTGGAGAGGGTGGTAAGGGAAACAGTTTAGTGTGTGAGTATGTTCAAAAAATTGTATGGAATTCTCAAAGAATGAATGAAAGTATTGCAAAAATTGATGTGCTGGGATTTGGGGATGGGACGAAGAGTCACAGGATGTTCTAAGCATGAGCCCAGTCCTGAATTCAATAACTAAAGCCTTCAAAAAGTAAATGTACAAACAAATAAATAAATAAACTACAGTATACACATTAAAGATGCAGTTTCCTGTCAGTTACATCTGATTAAGACTGAGAAACTAGGTGATAATATTGTCTTACTCTACTCAGTCAATTGTAACACAAAGCTTAGACCATGAGATTTACAATTAATGAAAGTTTATTGATCAGTGTTTTAGATTCTGAGAAGTCCAATAGAGTGCCAACAAGTTTGGTATCCATGGAGACCTCTGCTTGTTAGACCCCTCTCTGCTGTTCTCACAGGATAAATAGAACAAATGGACTCTTCCAGGGAAGCTAGTAGAATGACTGTGGATTTTTACCTCCCTCCAAACCTGCTTCTCCAAACCTAAACCCCAAACCTCATCCATAGTTCCGTATCAAAATACCTGCTGAAGTCTCCCTTTCCTCTCTGAGCCCATCCCCAGAGGACCACAAAGATTTTCTCCGTCAACCATTTTCTCCCTAACTCATCCCACTATCCTTGTCTCCAACACCATCAGGCATTTCCTGAGAATACACCAGCTGAGCAGGTCAAGGAAACAGTAAGGTAACTGAAGACCATCATCATTCCCTCTTCTCCTCCAAATTCAATCCCCAGTCTCACCCCTAGCACTGCAACAGAACACCTGCTGCATCCCTCCTTCTTTCCCTGCCAACATCTCTTGAGAATCCCACAGACTTTCCCTCTCCTCACTTTCTCTCCACTGGTTGCTTTATCCCAGCCCTCAATTCCAGCAGGGACTCCCTACTAACCCAAAAGCCACTCCTACCAGGGAAGCAGGTAGACTGACTGCAGATCTTCATCTCTCCTTCTGTTCTTCCAGATCCAATTCCATCATCTCATCCCCAACACCATAGCAGACCTTTCAAGGTAATCTCTCTTCAATATCTCCTCTGATTCCAAGGACACAAAATAAGCAGATCTTCGATGAACACTCTGCTCTCCTCCCTCCTGTGAAAATCTGCAGACCCCTAGCCTATCCACATTCTTAACTGTCAGTTCCCAATACTCAGAAACACATTTTATCCAGAACCCACATGGCTACAACTATCAAAGTCCAAAGAAAATATCCTAGCAAGAAACACACAGTTACCATGCTCTCCTAAAAACCAGAGGGGAAACAGAAACCAAGGGAATAAAGCACCCACCCAAGAAAGACAAAACAAGATATCAACACCCAAGACTGTAATCTTTCCAATCCCAGATACATAGACACCAATATGAAAACACAATCAATAACAACTGGACAATATGTCTCCACAAGAGCCCAGTAACACTATAACAACAGACTCTGAATATTCCAACATAGCTGACGTACAAGAAAAAAAACATTAAAACCAACAATATGAGAACCATAAAGACACTTAAAGAGGAAACAAATCAAATTCTGAAAGAAATTGAGAAAAACATGAACGAACAATGGAAAGAATTGAATAAAACTGTTCAAGACATGAAAATGGAAATAGAATCAATAAAGAAAACCCAAATGAGGGTATTCTGAAAATCAAAAATTTAGGAATTTGAACAGGCACTCAGAAGCAGGCTTTATCAACAGAATGCAGGAGATGGAAGAGAGAACTGCAGGCACTGAATACATGATAGAAGTGGATTGTTGTTCTGTATGCTGTGGATATGTGTTGCTCTGATTGGTTGATAAATAAAACACTGATTGGCCAGTAGCCAAGCAGGAAGTATAGGTGGGGCAAGCAGAAGAGGAGAACTCTGGGAAAAGGAAGGCTGAGTTAGGAGTCACTGGCCAGACTGTGATTATTTTATTAAAAAGCTGCAGGACTGTGGGTGAGAGATTTGTCTTGACCAAGGGTCAGGTGCGACACAGAAAATCTTCCACCTACAGTGGATACATTGGTTAAATCAAACATTAAATCTAAAAATCTTCTTATACAAAATATCCAGGATATTTGAGATGCTATGGAAAGACCAAACCAAAGAATAATGGGAATAGAGGAAGGAGAGGAATCTGAGCTCAAAGACCCAGAAAATATTGGCAACAAAATCATAGAAGAATATCTTCCTAATGTAAAGGAGGAGATGCCTATCAAGGTACAAGAAGCATATAGAACACTAAATATATTGGACCAGAAAAAAAAAAGTCCCCTCAGCACATAATAATCAAAATGGTGTAAAAGAATCCAATCTCATGGAAAACAAAAAACTCTACTGAATGAAAAGTGGGTCAAGACAGAAATTAAGAAAGAAATTAAAGACTTCGTAGAATTGAATAAAAATGAATATATAACATACCCATGCTCATGAGACACAATGAAGGTGGTTCTAAGCTGCAATTTAATTGTACTAAGTACCTACATTAAAAACAAACAGCCAAACAAACAACAACAACAAAAGCTGGATCAATCTCAACCTAGTAACTTAACAGCACACCTGAAAGTTTTAGAACAAAAGAAAAAAAATCACACCCAAATTGAGTAGACATAAATGGCAAGAAATAAACTGAAATTAATAAAATAGAAACAAAGAAATAAAATAATATGAAGAATCAATGGAAAAAAGGAGTTGGTTCTTTGAGAAAATCAATAAGATTGGCAAGCCCTAATCCAAATTTATCAAAAGTGTAGAGAGAATATTCAAACTGACAAAAAAACAAACAGGGGATACAACAACATACACCATGTAAATGTAGATAATCATAAATACATACTTATAAACCAGTAGTCAACAAAATTGGAAAACCTAAAAGAAATGGATAATTTTCTCAATACTTACTACTTAACAAACTTAAGACCAGACAAAAAACTTGAGTAGACTTAGAGCCCATAGTGAAATAGAACTTTAAGTGTCTTCCAACCACAAAAGGAGAGCAGGACCAGTAGGTTTCACTGTAGAATTCTAACAGAGTTTCAAAGAAAGATTAACACAAACATTCCTCAATTTACTGGACAATATAGAAGCAGTAGGACATTTCCCAATTCATTTCATGAGGCCACAGTTACCCTGATAACCAAACCGCACAAAGACCCAATGAAGAAATAGAATTTCAGAACAATTTCTCTCATGAACATAGATACAAAAGTACTCAATAAAATACTTACAAAACAAATCCAAGGATACATTAGAAAGATTATCATGATCAAGTAGACTTCATCCCATGCATGAAATACAAATGAAAATGTGTCAATGTAATCTACCATATAAAGAAACTGAAAGAAAAAAATCCACATGATCATCTCATTAGATTCAGAAAACATCCCTTTATAATAAAATTCTGGGCCACTGCCCTGTGGCCTGGGGGTGAGGGGAGCACAGAATCAAATATGAGGTGTCCTTGGAGCCTCTGGTGGAGGTCGGTGGGGCACCATTAGGAAGAGTGAGTAGAGGGTAGAGAAACGGGAAAGAGAAAAAGAGGCAGAAAGATTGATGTACTGGGGAGAGAGGCAGATCTGAATGGGGGGGTGATGTCAGGAACAGGCTGACATAGATGTTATGCTTGCTACCTGGGGCAATGATGATGTCCAGGGCTGGGCAGTTGCCAAGGGCCATGTCTTTGTGGCCCTGACACAATGTGATCTGTGTTGATGTCCATGGCTCCTGTTACCACTGAGGGCCTTGTGGATGTCTGGAATGTGGGCCACCACATGTGACCATGTCAGTATCTGAGCGATGTGCCCTCACATAGGCCTAAGGTGCACTCACATAGGTCTAAGGTGACCCCTGAGACTGTGGTGATGTTCCGACTGACAGCTGCTGGGAGTCATATCTGTTCCCACGGCCCTGATGCAGCTCGGTACTGAATTGACATCAGTGGTTCTGTTGCCACTGATGGCAGTGCAGAGGCCGACAGTCTGGGCTGACACCTGAGACCATGCTGGTCTTTCGGGGGGTCAAGCTGCCACCGAGAATGTTCAGACCTGGGTGGCCATGGTATCCTCTGGATCTGAACTGTGAACAAAGGCCGTGTCTGTGTCTGTAGCTCTATGACTGCCAGGGTCTGTGTTGATGCCTAGGGCTTTTGTTATCATTGAAGGCTGAGCAGATGCCTAAGGTCTGGGTTGTCACCTGGGGACATGTCATTTGAGGACAATATCGCCACTGCGGCCAAGCCATCTGAGTGATCTGCCTTGCCAACTAGGGTCAGGATGAAATCTGGGCACAGGCTGTGGGCAAGGACCATGTCTGTGTATGCGGTTCTATGGCAGCCTGAGCCTGTGCTGATGTCCATGGCCTGTGTCGCTACCAAAGGTCACACAGAGGCACAGGATCTGGGCTGTCATCTGTGGTCATGTTGGTGTTTAATGAATATGCTGCTGCCAGGCCGTATACAGAACTGATATGCTGCAACCTGGGGCCATGGTGTCATATGGGCCAAAATGAGGCTGGAGCCATATCTAGGTCCATGGACCTGCTGCAACCAGGGTCTGCACTGAGTTCTGTGGCTCCTGCTGTCCCCAAAAGCAGTGAGGGTAAGGCTGCACAGAGTTGGTCCCACCCCTCACTGGCTGCATCACTAGGCAGAGTGGGCTCTCATGTTGCTTGGGCAGGACAGCAACAGTCCCTGTTGGCAGGGGTGCAAGTAAGCCAGCCTTGAAGGCACGAGAGGGAGAGAGCTAGCCCCACTATCATGTGGTGGCACAGGCAAGGGAGAGATAGCCCCCTCATCCCTTGCCACCTACCACAGGCAGGAAAAGCTGGACCAAGGATCTCAAGAGTAGGAGAGCTCAGCCTGCCCCTCACCAGCTGCAGCACTTGGAAGAGAGGGCCCTGAACCTCGACTAGGCAGCACAGTAGAGCTGATCCTGTTGACAAGGCCACAGATGATCCATCCCCCCCAATCTGTAAATGTGTGTGAGACATCTGGCCCCATCCCTTCATCTGCCATATGGTGGAATGGGTGAGGGAGGGAAGACCTCTGCCCTTCCTTACCTCTCACAGCCTGTGGCTGGTGGAAAATCTGACCCTGAGGCCGTGAGAGTGGGACAGCAGCAGTTGAGAGAATGGGCCCTGCACCACACTCAGGCAGCACAGTAGAGCTGAAGCTCTTAATAGGGGACAGGTGAGCAGGCACCTGAGGGCGGGCGTGAGAGCAGGAGAGCTGATCCCCTCCTGTGGGCCACATGGAGGCATGGATGAGGGAAACACTCCCCACGTTCACCTTGCCACCTGTGGCAGGCAGGAGAGTTGGCCTTGGGAGCATGAGAGCAGAAGACCTGGCCCTTTCTCTCACCAAGGGCAGCAACTGGGAGAGAGGGCCCTACACCTCACCTGGGCAAAACAGTAGAGCTCGCCCTGGTGGTGTGGATGCTGGTGAGCCAGACCTGAGGGTATGCGAGCAGATCTGGCGGACTCATTGTTGCCTGCCGCATTGGGTGAACTTGAGCGGGCAGTGCTGGAAAGCTCACTCAGTTGGTGACCGTGAGGGAGAACTGACTGGCTGATCAATCCAGCTACCTCCTAGGCCCAGAACCAGGGCTAACTCGCCCAGAACCAGGGCTATGAGTTAGCCCACCCCAATCATCTACCGCATCTATGAATTGCTGGAGCGTGTCAAAGGGCATGACCTGCAAATCCAAAGCTACAGGATCTCCAAGAGGACAACAGCAGGATATACAAGAGGAGTATATGAAGTGAAGGCCTAGTATCGAAGCCAGAGGCCTCGAGCCAGACCAATGACTCATTGCCATGAACACCTATAAGTAAAGATGTATGAACTAAAGGGTAGACTGTGTGACTCGCCAGGCCACACTACAGCTTCCACTTAGAGATTTTTGTTTGTTTGTTTAATCTTGTGTTTTTTCTTTTTATGTGGGGGAAGGTTGCAAGAGCTGAGGGTGGAAGTGAGATGACTGGGAGATGAGTGGAATGAGGAGGCATGATGGGAAATCCACAAAGAATCAATCGAAATTTAAAAAAAAAAAAAAAAAAAAAAAATACCTGGAGAGATTAGTTATACAAGGGACATATCTCAACATAATATAGGCATTTTACAGAAAATCCATATCCATCATTACCTTAAATAGAGAAAAACTCAAAAGAATTCCATTAAAATCAGGAATAAGAGAAGGTTGTTCACTCACTCCATACTTACTCAAGATAGTACTTGAAGTCTTAGGGTAATAAGACAACTAAAGGAGATCAAGGGATACAAATTGGAAAGGAGGAAGTCAAAGTATCTTGGTTTGAAAATGATATGATAGTACATAAGTGATCCTACAAATTCAACCAAGAAATTCCACATTTGATAAACTCTTTCAGAAAGTTAGCAGGACTCAAAATTAACTGACAAATGTCAGTAGCTTTCCTATATACAGATGACAAACACACTGAAAATAAATTAGGGAAACAACATCTTTTACAATAGACTAAAATAATATGAAATATTTTGGGAAACTCTAATCAAGCAAATGAAAGACTAATAGGATAAAAATTTCAACTCTTTCAAGAAAGAAATCAAAGATGACAGCAGATCAAAAGACCTCGTATGTTCGTGGATCATTCAGATTAACATAGTAAAAATCCTAACAGAACACTCTACAGATTCAATGCAATCCCTATCAAAATTCCAACATAATTTTTCACAGATCTTGAAAAGATGATTCTTAGCTTCATATGGAAACACACACACACATATATACACATACACCACACATACACACATACACACACACACACACACACACACACACACGCACGCACGCACGCGCGCACACACACACACACACACACTAGCTAAAACACTCTTGAATAGTAAAAGATCTGTTGGAGGTATCACTATTGCTGATATTAAGGTATACTACAGAGCTATGGTAATAAGAACAGCTTGGTATTGGCATAAAATAGACACATTGATCAATGCAATGAATAGAAGACCCACTCTTAAAGTCACACACCTATGGATTCCTGATTTTTCATAAAGAAGCCACAAATACACAGTGGAAAAATACAGTATCTTCAACAAATGGTGCTGTTCAAATTGGATGTCTGTACATAGAAGAATGAAAATAGATCCATACTTATGACCCTACTTAAACTCATTCCAAATGGATCAAAGACCTCAAAATGAAAGCAGATACACTGAACCCTATAGAAAAGAAAGTGGTGAAATAGCCTTAAGTCATTGGCAGAAGAAAAGATTTTCAGAACAGAAGTGTAGGAACTAAGATCAATTATAAACAGGACATTATAAAACAGAAAAAAACTTCTTTAGGGCAAAGGACACTGTCATTCAGACAAAGCAACAGCCTACAGAAGGTGAAAGTATTTTTACCAACTCTATATCTGATAGAAAAATAATAACCAAAATATATAAAGAATTAAAAAAACTAGATATCTAAAAAACAAATAATCTAATTTTTAAAAAGGGGTTACTAACCTAAACAGAGAACTTTCAATATAGGACTGTCAACTAGCTGAGAGACTCTTAAAAATTGTTGAACATCATTAGCTATCTACCAGGAAATACAAATCAGAACTACTTTGATATTAACTCTTAATCCTGTTAGAATAAATAAAATCAATAACAGCTCATGCTAGCAAGGTTGTCGAACAAGAGGAATACTCATCTGTCATTGCTAGGTGTGCAAATGTGCATAGCCACTATGGAAATCAGGGTGGTTCCTCAGAAAAATAGGATACGATTTACCACAAAATCCAGCTATACCACTCTTGAGAACATATCCAAAGTCACTTCACCCTACAAGGACACTTCCTCAACCATGTTCATTACTGCTCTATTCACAATAGCCAGATATTAAAAACAAGCTAGATGTACTTGAACAGAAAGATGGATAAAGAAAATGTGATACATTTACACAATAGAGTGTTATTACTCAGATGTTTAATAAACCATATGAAATTTGCAGGCAAATTGATGGACCTAGGAACATTCATCCTCAGTGTGGTAATTCAGATCTAGAGGGTAAATATGGTATGTATTCACTTCTATGTGGATATTAGTGTTTAGTATATGATAACCAGCACAATCTATTGACCAAGAGAGGTTAAGTGTAGAGGAAGGGAATAGGGAGTACACATGGATCTCTCTGGGAGAGCAGAAATAGAATAGATTTTATGGGTGGATTGTGTGTGAGGGGATTTGAATGGGAAATCACGTGGGGAGGGGGAAGGACTGCAGAGAGAGTCAGCTAGAATTGAGTGCAGAGGAAAATTCCTTAAACATGTGCAGGCAATACCAATGAATTCTCCAAGTAAAGGGGGAGACACAGTTCCAACTGGCCATGTCAAGTCACCAAACACAGCTTCTAGTACTGGGTCTGGGTTATTAAACCCCCAAACGACCCAGGCTGTTGCACAAACAATAGATTGCTCTCTGCAGACTGACAGAAAGACTCCTTTGCTGAAGAAGACAACTTCCAGACAACTAATTGAACATTGAAATTTCTAGCTGGAGCCTACATAGATCATTTGTCCTCATGTTCTAGTGTCCTTCACATGGGAAAGTGCTCTGTAGGCTACTAAAAGAGAAGCATATACACCAACCCTACTACAAATCCTTTGATCTACAATGTTGTCCTGCCTGCAAAATATGCTAGTGAAATGATGGCACAAAGCTTGTGGGAGTAACCAACCAATGTTTGATTTGTCTTAAGTCCCACTCCACATGCCCATATCCTACCTTTCTTGGATAACTAAGAAACAGAGATTAGATAGCCCAGAGATGGAGGGTAAATTCAAATACTACTAGGCTTAAAAATATATAGTGATAACATGGCTCCTAATGATAGTCTGCTATACTTAAAATTCAGTGCCTTATTCAGTCATCATCAGAGAAGCTTCCCCATGCAGCAGATGGGAACAAATACAGAGACCCACACCCAGACCTGACATACAGTTCCCATACATATAAGTTCCATACACTTCTAAATGGGAAGTCTCCACCAAATCCCTTTTTCCAAGCTCAGGGAATCCATTGGAAAAGAAGGTGGAGAGTATAAAAGTCAGAGAGAATGAAAGACACCAAGAGAATAAGGCCCTCTGGATCAACTGAGCAAATCTCATATTAACTCACAAGAGACTGAAACAGCAAGTACAGGGCCTGCACAGGTCGGCACCAGGTCTCTCTCTCTCTCTCTCTCTCTCTCTCTCTCTCTCTCTCTCTCTCTTTCTGTATATATATATATATATATATATATATATATATATATATATATATATATATATATATATATGGATGACTCATCCCTAGCCCGCTTGCCAGCCAAGTAAAAAAGATACTTTCTGAGAGCCAGGCTGGGTCTGCCTAAGGGCCTTAGCAACAGCAGCTGAAACATGATCTGGAGATGATATGGACCAATGAGAGACAGCCATGTCACACCAGCTGATGCATATTCATCAGACCTCCCCCAGGGGAGGGGTGTAGGGTATATAAGACTTGCCTCTACCTGAATA
Organism: Peromyscus californicus insignis; assembly: GCF_007827085.1. NCBI lineage: Eukaryota > Metazoa > Chordata > Mammalia > Rodentia > Cricetidae > Peromyscus > Peromyscus californicus. The sequence continues at coordinate 17,115,583 of NW_026294447.1, forward strand.
AACTGTGCTTGTTGTTTCAACATTCCCCAGGCGTCTGTGTGCTGTTGACTCTGGGCCTACTTGGACCCCTCCCTCAAAGGGAACAACAGAAAGGACCCTGCTACAATATACAATAGCTTTTAGTTAGTTTTTTTAAAATGGGACTCCTGAGAGTATAAATGAGTACGTCTCTAACCTTTATGCCTTAACTTGGGCTTTTTCACTCCTATTGGTTTACCTTGTCCAACTTCGATATGACAGTTTTTGTTTTGACTTACTATATTTTACTTTGTTACATTTTGTTATTATGTCTTAGAATCTTGTTCTTTTCTGATGAGGAACAAAGGATGTGGATCTGGAGGGGAAGAGAGATGGAAAAGAACTAAAAGTGTAGAGTGAGGGGAAACTGTAATCAGGACAATATTTGAGAAAAAATGCATTCTCGATTAAAAGGGGATGGGGATAAAGAGCAAATGGCCTCTCTTCCAGTCTTAGTTACTATTCTATAGCTGGGAATTCATACCATGATCAAAGAAACATATTCTTAAAAGCATTTTAGTGGTCGAGGCTTGCTTGAAGTTTCATAGGGTTAGTCCATGATCATCATAGTAAGAAGTATGATGACAAGTAGGGAGGCATGGCGCTGGAGCAGAAGCTGAGAGTTTAAATCTTTTATTTAGGATGGACGCAGATAGAGCAAGCCTGGGCCTGTGTTGTGGAATATTTGTTTAACTGTGCAAATATGGACTGCATTTGTTTAACCATGTAAAGTTGCATTGCCAGATGAAAAGGGGAGAAAGAAAAGAAGAATACAGGAAGACACCAGGGACCACTCAACCAGACAGAGGAGGCGGGAAAGTAGTACATACAAAATGAAAGAAAGGTAAAAAGACCTTCGGCAAAACTTAGATGAATAGAAATGTGTTAAATTACTCGAAAAGAGCTGTGAGACAAGTCTAACCTAAGGCCAAGCATTCATAATTGGTAATAAGTCTCCGAATCTTTATTTGAGAGCTGGTTGATGGTCCAAAGCAAATTCCAACTATAGGCCTGGTGTGAGATTTTGAAACCTCAAACCCCACCCTCAGTATCTCCTACAAGGCGACATTCCCTATTTTTTCCTAAATAATCCACCAACTGGTTCCAAACATTCAAATATATGACACTATGGTGGTCATTATCATTCAAACCACCCTACTTCTCTTGAGTCTTTTTGTGAATGTATACCTGTACTTAAGTTACAGGTGGTTGGGGTTTAGATGACATGTTTCCAGGTTCGTGGCCTCTTATTCAAATAATTTAAATTAAAAACTCACACTAATTACTAAATAGCATGATATATGTATTCAAAGGAAAGCGATAGTCAAGTTCAAAATTTAAATATGCTATCAAAAGCAAAAGCAGGCCACATGAGTGAGGATGCTCAAGGGCCCCATGTTATTGCTTCTGGCTTCTTTTGTGAGGTCTAAAGGAAGGAGGTGCTAGTTACTGAGTGACATAGTTTGGATGTTCCTCTAATTTGGCCTGCATATTTAAGTTATATGACCTCCTTTTTATTGTTCATGTCCTCTCTGAAATTAGAACCAAATTTGATGCAGTATGTGCAATTATACACAGACATAAGGTGATAAATAGGAGATTTTCCATAAAGTACACTTTGAGGACACAGTCTGGAGTATGATTGACTAGAATCTGTATAAGTTTGATGGTTGCTAAGTTGAAGAGAAATGTTTCCCATTCTTTGGTGTGGAGTGTATGTATAGATTGATGCAGGTAGGGGTCCTAGGTTGACAACAGGTGACTAGGTACATTTTTTTCAGAGTACATATAGATACATGTCTTAAACTGCCAAGTATATATGTATTTTTAAAAAGGTTTTACATATATAGTCCCAACCAAAAAGGCTCCCAGATTGCTGAACAATTCCCTATGATTACCTGCCTCCATTACGAAAATGAAGCCCTATGACTAAACTATGTATTAAATGTCACATCTTTGTGAGCAATTATACGGAGTGTTAGATTCAAAAATATGAAATTTGAGGGAATCACAACATTTACAACACAGTGAACTAAATGTAAATCCAGTGGTGTGTGTGTGAGTAATTATTTAACAAAAATTATAAAAAGAAAATACAGGATTTGTAAAAAATTGTTTTCCTTTTGAAAATACGTAAGTTCATTGGATATAAAACTAAATATAGATTTAGAAGTCAGTATATTACAACTGCCAGAGCAATAGAAATCAGAAAAGTGTGCTGAAAGTAATACTAAAACATCAGAGAATATGTCTATTAGCTACTGATATTCATGCAGGCTTTAAAGTATCATTTCATAAATCATTAATTACAGAAAATGTGTTTTGAAAGACAAATTTAGAAAACTTTTTAACTAATTGAATGAAATTAACTTCAGCCACAGTTTAATAGGTTTACATCAATTGTTCTGTAAATATGTGAACTTGTCACTCAAGTGTTATTTTCACCTAAGTCCCTTAATCTTAATCTAGTCACAGAAGATCAACAAGCCAATCCAAATAAAGAATCATTTTGTAAAATAGTTGACAATGGACTTTTAAAAATGTCAATATTATTGTGATTTTTTTAAAAGAGCAAAACGTCTTAGAGAGTTTGTAGTTCAAGGAATCAAAACACATGACAGCTGACTGAAATGAATAGAATATCTTTGCCTTTTAGGTTCTATAGTTTACGAAAGACATTACTGGCATACTTGACAGTCAGTAGAATTTAACATACACTGTTTATTACTAAAAGATTATATCAATGCTAAATATGCCTTGTATGGCAATTTCACTGTGATCATGTAATAAGATATCTCTGCTCCCAGATGATTAATGTTTCTTGCTGAATTAATTAGAAAGAAAAGTGTCACAATACTGGCAGCCAATTTTAAAATGTTTGAGAGAGAGAGAGAGAGAGAGAGAGAGAGAGAGAGAGAGAGAGAGAGAGAGAGAGGAGCATGTGTAGCTAAAAAGAAATTACTCAAAGTTGATACATAGAAGTAAAGTTGCATCTTCTTCAAAAATTAAAAGGGCTCCAGCTGGAGATGAAAGGAAACAAAAAAAATGAGAATCCTGGGAAAATGTCAAAACTCCATTATAGAAAAATATCAAATAGTCAAACAAAAAATTCCCCAAATATACAAATTAAAAATAAAACAATGGTTTATGAAATGAGTTGTCATAAAACCTATTCTAACATTTTATAAAATTTGTGGAAAATATAAAGGTTCAGTTTTTTTCTCTGTTGTATTCCACCCCCATTAAACAATGGAAAAGTTCTTCATCAATTTTAGTGTATTGTCTTACATGTGTAGCTTTTCTGTGATAACATATTTATTTGTGAATGAGTGCTAAAGCACAGGTCTGTTCAGGCACAATTCTAGTTACATTAGAAATACAGAGGTTTTTTAAATGCAAGAACTCATTCTGTTAGTCAGAAGAAATAACATAATACAATTTTAGTTTTTTTTTGTCTGCTAGATATATTGATCATTCTTCCTCTTCCCTATATTTTCAACCTCCATATTTCCCTTTCTACCAGCATGCTGTGCATTTTAATTTTTTCAACAATGGCTTGAAATATATAAATCAAAGTAAGTCTACCCTCCCTGCATGTCTCCAGAGACACTTACTTATTCTGTTCTCCTTGGTACATAGAAATAAAGTTGTAGCTTCTTCAAAAATTAAAAGGGCTCCAGCTGGAGATGAAGGGAAGTAGGAAGATCAACCTTCAGCATCCTATCCTCCCCAGGAGCCCCATCCACACAAGGCACATACTACCCTACTGCAGCAACTCTCATCAAGACTCTGGAGGTCAATAGCTTATCCAGAGGACTTCAGTCACTAGGATCATTTCCTTTTCTTCCTTATCCTGTAAGGATCTGTTAACAGATCAACTATTTCCTTCTTAAGATGAAACAAAAAGCAAAACTGAGCAGTAATTTTCCTGTGTTTCCCCATTTCTTCCAGTTTCTTCTGCTTGCATTAGGTCTTAACTTGTTGGTCTCTGTTGTAGATTATATCCTTATCAGGCTCCCAAAATTTGTGTCTAAATTGCCTTATACTTTCCAAATCTGCTTTGGATAGTTTACACATTTGTGGTGAGCACTAATCATCACAGAGTACCTTTCTTACTGATTTCAGTTCACTGTAAGATACCATCTAAGACAGCATACAGAAGCCTGAAAACAAAGATTCTAAAATTCTATACTTCCTATGCTACTGGGATTATTCTACTTCCTTTCAAGAAATTTTCAAGGATAACTTACAGAAGGAGTTTGCTTGCTTACTTGTGTGTACAGGCTCTCACTGTGTCATCCACATTGGCCTAGAAGTTGCTGACACACAGTTTGGCCTTGCAGTCATCACTCTCCTATCTCAGCCTCAAAACACCTGAGTATATAGACTGTGTTACCATGCCTGGTTTATTTTCCTCTTATTTACCAATAAAAATCAACATTTCCTTAAATTTATTATCATTTGCTTGTTCTTTTTATACATCTTGAGAATTTCATATGTAAATACTGCATTTACAGCATTTCTCCCTTCTATGTTCTTCCCATTGCTCCTCCCATCCCTCTGCTCACTTCATGTCAAATTAATAAACTCTTATTTTTTATTATTTTTGTTACATAGATATATATTTATACAAATTTATAAATTATAACACACTGAGCTCATTTAGTGTTGTTTATGTGTGTGTGTGTCCGTGTGTGTGTGTGTGTGTGTGTGTGTGTTTGTGTGTGGTGTGTGTTTTTTGTGTGTGTGTGTGTTTGTGTGTGTGTGTGTTTATGGCTGACTGCTGGAGATTGGATAACTCATAATGGGACTCATTCTTTTAAAAGTAATTCTACACCTCAGCAGCCATTAATTGATTATAACTCTTCACCTAGAGGTGGGACCTTGTGTGAGATTTCCTCCCATTGATGTTGGCTTGTCAACTGGTGTTATCAATTTCTAGGTCTTGTTCAGGCAACTGTGTTACTAAGATTTCATGGATACAGCTTCTCTGTTATATAGAGAAAACTTGACAAGAGGTGTCCTGGACCTCTTGCTCTTACAATCTTCCTGCTTCTATTTCTTCAATGTTCCCTGAACCTTATGTGTAGGGGTTGTATCGTCAATGAACCAGTTGGGGCTGTGTAACCACGGTCAGTAGTTTTCAGTATTTTGATCAGCTGTGTCTTTCTGTAATGGTCACTATCAGTTGCAATAAGAAACTTCATTCATAAGGGGCCATAGCTGTACTTTTATCCAGAGATTCACAGCTGGATCCAGAGATGTAATCCCATCAATGGCTGACAAGGTAACATACTTGTCACCAAGCTTCCCAACCTGAGTTCTGTCCTTTGGACCTATATAGTAGAAAGAGAGAATAGGCTTTGTTAAGATGTCCTCTGACTTCCATGTGAGTACCATAATACACACACACACACACACACACACACACACACACACACACACACACACAGTACACTACACTGCAAATGGAAGCTTCCTGTCTCAACTACCTGGTCCCACAGAGGCTTATATGAATTATAAATGCTTGGCCAATTTCTCAGGCTTATTACTAACTAGCTCTTATATTTTAGTTAGCCCATATTTACCACATGTCAGTACCTTTATTAGCATGGCATGTCCATTTCCTGCTCCCTCTGTATCTGGCTGGTGACTCCTGACTCCACCCTTCTCCTTCCCATCATCTTTATTTAGTTTGGTTACTCTGTCTTGTATACTTCCTACCTGACTCCTGGCCAATCAGAGTTCTATTAAACCAACCCAAGTGACAAAACTTTACAGTGTACAAGAAGATTATTCCACAGAATTTCTCCCTTTTTGTCTAAGTTGCTTTAACATAGTAAGATTATACACAACAAAAACAGTTATCAAGTAAGTATTAGTTACAATATCTGTGAGAGGCTGTTTTCAGGTTCCTTGTGGCTTTACATAGCAGGTCTGCATAGAGAGGATGACTGGACCAGGGGCCTGAGTACAGGTGTCTGAGATGGTCTGCACTTGGCTGTACTGTGGGGGGAGGTCTTTTGCTCCACCACTAGGGGTTTCTATAAATACCTTAGGGCAGAGACAGTCAGGGTCCATTGGAATAGGTTCCAGGCCCTCTCGAGGCTATCCTGTATTTTCTGTCTGTTTATCTCTACACTCTAAATCCTTCTATCTAATATTTCCTGCTGCTTGCACTCAAGAAAACTCTGGAGAACTGTGGGGTTGGTGGGTAAACGCCCCGCAAATATCCAGTCAATTTGTATTTGGAAAAATTAGAGAAAATAGTCTGTTATCTATCTTATCTTTGTGAGTCCAAAGTTTTGTACCTAATTTTTCTTTTGTCATAACTAAAGAAAACTATAATTATATCTAGTCTTCAACTCCCTCAAAGACTCCAGAAGGGTCAAATGTTACCTAATAACAGGGATTTCAAGCTGCCTGGACAATCACCCAAAGTTCTTTTGCAACATTGGGGCATCCAACTCTGGCATACAGGCCTAGCATGTCTGACAGACTTACCTGTGAAGCAGGGAATTTTGAAAGACTGTCCTACCTTGTCTTGGCAAAGTTTGTGAGTAGCCTTTCTTGCATCCTGCTGTTGCAGTTTGGACAGTAGCTGTCAGCAATTAAGGCAAGGACAGTCTCTTTGTCAACATAGCTAGCTTTTGCCATAAAGCAAACAAATTCCATATGGAGTTTAATCGATGTCAGTCATCCTCTTTGAAGTAATTGGTGCTGCCAGGAGCAGACATGTCTCACTGTTGAGAAAAGTCTAAGTTCTTAAAACATTTTAAATGCCATATTCTGAATGCCTTTGACATGTTTGAAGATTGCCTATCTGAAGTATATCTCTGTATGACCTTGAAAACATACCTAACATGACTATAAGTTTGCTATTATAGATGATTATTAATCTCTATTTCTTAATTATACATTACATTTTAAATGAGTTACATAAACACAATACCTTAAACTAGAGTAGGAATATACATACAGTATAACAAAGTTAACTTTAAACTTGTATAATTAAACAAAAACACATATCAATGTAAAATATTTAATACTAGTAGTTACTTAGTTCCTTTTTTAGTTTCAAAGTAGATTCAATAATCTGCCCTTCTATCCTACTTCTATATCCCTCCTTTTTCTTTTCAGAACAAGATCCCTGAATCTAGTCACCTTCATTTAGCTTTTTTCCTGCCCATTATCCCTAACAACTTGTAACCAACTCTCCTAAATGATGACAAACATTCGTAATTTATTACTGGGAATGTGGGCATAGCTTTCCCAAACTACTTTCTGCTGATAGGAGGTTCTGGTCATCTTTGATGGACCCTGAGAAAAAATTCAGGATTATGGCTAAGTCCTGACTGGAGTAGTCTGTGAGGCTGGGTGGTCTCAGCCAGCAGTCTTGAAGCAGTTTGTGGTGCAGAATTCTGAGGAGACTGTCACAGAGGCATTTTGAGATGCTGGATCCCCTGGGCCCTCAGTTTTCATTGGTATCTGATTCCCTTGCTCTGAAAATACATAAACTTTCAAAGGTAACATACATATCTGTATTATTACAAGTATACCCTATACATTGTACTCAAGTCAGCCAAAAGATGATTTTTTTGTTATGTGTTTGAGAGGTAAAATATGGAACACATGTCTTGTAGTTTTTCTTGTTTTTTTTTATGTCTATAGTCAGAATTTCAGGGGGTCTTCCTCGAACAAACCTGATTTTCTTTAACCCAGAATGAATCCATAACCTCTCATTTTCTGTGGAAATAAAAGCAAAACCTGTCCCCCAAAGCAACACATCTTTTGACTTAAATATTGAAGTCAAGACATTTTTTAAATATTTAGGTTGGATTAATCCAGCAACATTTATAATTAAATGTCTCTTAGCAGATTTCATTTCTCCCTCAACTGTCAAACAATTCAAAGACAACATAATAACATACAGTATCCAGAATTGCTGTGTAACTTCCATCTTTTTGTGACTTTATTTTCATTTTATTTTACTTCTTCTTAAAGAACTTTATCATTTTCAAACTATATATTTCTTTTTTAAGACTGTCTATACCTTCTCTTTTCTCTCCCAAGCCTTTTTGTAGTTCTTAAATATACTGTGAACCATTTAGAGGTTGTTTTTTGTTTTTATTTTTTGTTTCCTTGTGGGTTTTTCTTTTTTTGGTCTGAATCTGTCTTTACTGCATATCTCTATCTTTTTCTGACAGCATGTATGAGTCTTTAAACTTCTAAGCGGCACGGCTAGGACTAAAAGGCTGCTTTAGTGGCTGGCTCTGCCCCATTCCTTGGCTTCCTGGGAGTCTAGTTTAATGATGAAAGTACTGGAGGGAGCCAAGTGTTTGCCATAACTTTGGAGAGTTTCTAGGCCTACTCTGCCATTGTGTAGCATGTTGGCTGCTGCTTGTAAACTCCATATAAATATTTGTTATCAGGAACTCCCAAAAAGAACCTTGCCTGTGCCCGTAGCATAAACTGGGAAGCCACATCTTAAAGTAGCCATGTCTGCTTCCTGCTAGCAAACAGAGGCTACCTGAGAAAAGCGGTTACCAAGGAGCTGCATTTGATTGTTTTATTTATTTATTTATTATATTATTTTATTTTATTTTATGTGTGTGTGTGGTTTTAGTACCTTTTTAAAAGCTTTCTTAAGTTTTATGCAAAAACTCTGGCCCCACCTTAGGTACCAGGTCAAGGGTAAACCTAATTAATCTTATCAATAAAAACCAGGAGTCAAATATCAGGGTAAAAACATGAAAGACCAAAGAAACAAGGGAGCAGCCATTAAAATGAAGTATATTGAAAGAATGATAGATTGATTCAGCTTATTAAACTTAATAAACATAATTAAAATTAATAGAATAGGAAAGTTTAATATGATGATTTCAATTAATTTAGAAAAAACATTTAACATCATTCAGTTAATGTTTATAATATCTCCTTCATGGTTAAAAAACAGAAAGGTTATCATACTTTAAAAAGAGTATAGCTTCTTCAACAATATATAGGAAACTGTAAAAAGCTCACACTAAGCCCTTTCATGATGAACAAATACCTAGCTGGACATAGTGGCACTTGCCTGTGATCTTAGAACTTGAGAAAAAAAGCTAGAGAATCAAGAGTTCAAGGCTAGCTTTAGCTAGATAGTTAGCTTTTGAAGCCAGCCTTGAATCCACTTTGAATTGAGATTTTTGTCTCCAAAATAAATAAATACCAAATAAACAAATAAATAATAATCAGAATGAAACAACAGAAAAAATGGTAACTTTAAGATCAGGAACAAGATAAGGATATCTTTTCAAAACAATGGGATTAAGTTTTGTATTTAGTTTTGGCCAGGTAAACTAGTCAAGAGGAGGAAAAAAGAAAGAAAGAAAGAAAGAAAGAAAGAAAGAAAGAAAGAAAGAAAGAAAGAAAGAAAGAAAGAAACAAAGAAACAAAGAAACAAAGAAAGACAGAAACAAAGAAAGAAAGAAACAAAGAAACAAAGAAAGGAGGGAGGGAGGGAGGGAGGGAGGAAGGAAGGAACGAAGGAAGGAAGAAAAAAGAAAAGAAAGGAAGAAATGATATTAAACTTGGAAGAAAAGACTAAAGCTGTATCTCCATATGTGCTGTGATGGATTGGCATTTGAAATTTTCAGAACAATCAAATCTTCTAAACCAAAACTTTTAAAAACTGCTGAATTAGCCCACCAAGTTTCTAATTTTAAGGCAAATACTAAAAATTCAGTTGTATTTTGTCACACAAGTAATGAGCAGTTACAATGTTATATTAATAAAATTATCCCATTAAGATGGCTTTCTAAAGAATAAAAATTAGGAGTTTATTTAGAGAAATAGTGCAATACTTGTATAATCAAAACTGTGAAACCTTTAGGGATGGAGATATTACTCAGTTGCTAAGAGTACTTGCTACTCTTGCAGAGCACTGGAGTTTGATCCCCATCACCCATGTTGAGTTGTTCCTAGATGCCTATAACTCCAGCTCCCGAGCATCTAAAGCCATCTTCTGGCATCTGCAGGCATCCACATCAGCATAGCATGCATATACACAAGTGCACACACACACACACACACACACACACACACACACACACACACACACACGCACACACACACACACACTCAAAAATAAAAAATATAAAGAAATTTAAAATCATTAAAAAGAAAAAAAATCTATGAAAACTCATTTAAGGTAATGAAAGAAACTACATATATCAAAACATATTTTGTGTTCTCTTAGTTGGAAAAACTGATTTTTAAGACAGCAATACATCCTAGGATAACCAACAAATTTACCACAATCTCCACAAAATACCCATTTTCCACATGTTTATTTTGCATTAATAGCTAATATATTAATTCTCATAGCTAAAACCATCTGGAAAGAGGACAGACTTAAAGCACTCACATTTTAAGATTTCAAATATTCCTACAAAGTTCCAGTAATAAAAACAACATTGAGAGACATATTTAGCAATTAAATACAATTGACATTCTGGAAATAAAACTGAACATTATTGCCAACTGGTTATTTTCAACAATGGTATTGAAACTGTTTAATGACTGTGTGGATGACAGTACTATCAGCAAATGCACATAGCAACAAAAATATTTCAACCTTCCTCCATCTTATACACCGAAATAAATCCAAACTGGAAAGAGATATACATGTAAGAATTAAAGACATAAAACTCCTCTAGAAATCATAGGACAAAATCTTTGTGATATACAATAAGTTTCTAAAATATAACTAAAGGATAAATAAGAAAAATAAAAATTAGGATTCATCATAATGAAGGAGTTGTGATAGTCAAAGGACTGAATATAGAAAATAAAAACACAAGATATTGTATTCAAAATGTGTAAAAATAACAAGCCAAATTCACATAACTGAAAGTGGCAAAGATTTAAAGACATTTCTTTAAAGAAGCTACACATCTATCCAACAAGGCCATGAGAAATGTTCAAAATCATCACCCCAAAAGGAAACATTTTTCTCCATATAATACAAGTAAAAACAAAAGTAACAAATACTTGCAGAAAAGTAGATTGCTTACACAGTGTTAGTGAATACAAAACCTTACCTTTTTAAGTTGGTTGGGTATTTCAATAAAACATTAAACCTGAAGTTTACTACATTGCCAGTAAATCCATTCCTCAATATATTCCCAAGTAAAATAAGCTGTCTATCCATATGAAAACCTGAGTGTGAACATTTACAATGATAGCATTCATTAAACAAACAAACAAACAAACAGAACTGACATACTATACCTTGGCTGAGCTTTGAAATAACCTTTTCATAAAGCCACACATGCAATTTCACATAAAAGAAATATCTAGACAAAGATAAATGTATAAATAGATATATGCATCATCTTTTAGAGGCTGGAAAAAGTGAAAAGTATGTTTATGGACATGATGTTTATTTTTAGTATAAAAATATACTAATCAAAATAGTAGTGGTTATTGAACAACTAGGGAAATCTCACAAAAATTATACCAAAATACAGAATCAGTAGATTTTTTTTTTTTTTTTTTTGGTTTTTCGAGACAGGGTTTCTCTGTGTAGCTTTGCACCTTTCCTGGATCTCGCGCTGTAGACCAGGCTGGCCTCGAACTCACAGAGATCTGCCTGCCTCTGCCTCCCGAGTGCTGGGATTAAAGGCGTGCGCCACCACCGCCCGGCCAGAATCAGTAGATTTTTAAGAAGTGTAATTTATTTCTCAAAAATATATCATGAAATAATGTCAAACCAGTCTTTTTTATTGAATTTGTTTTTCTAGATACCATGTATATGCATTGTATTTACATAATTTCCCTTTTTCCATTCCTCCTTCCAACAATGCCTCTCTCACTATTGATTTCAATTTCATGGCCTTTTATTTTTTTAATTAGTATTGAGGCTTATATACACATATACAGACAAATAAATATAAGAATCCCTGCAATGTATCTTGCATATCTGATATAACCCTGAGCACTCACTATTGAGTTGCCAATCAAATACTCAGACTGCAGAAGACTAATTTTTCCTCTCTCAGATGTCATTTAGTTGCCTTTAGTTTTTCATCTAGGATTATAGCCTGGTGAGGTTTCCCTCATCCACAGTGACATGACAAATGCTGTTGTTATTTTTTAGGGCCAGTTTAGTTAGCCATGATGTTGATACTTCATGGCTGCAGCTTCTCTGTCATATATTGAAGACACAATCTTGCATCAGCCTTCCTGGTCTTCTGGATCTTACAGTTTTCCCCCTTACTCTTCTAGGATGTTCCCTGAGCCTTAGCTGTAAGTTTTGAAGTACAGATATATTAATTGTGCTGAGTATCACATTGTCAGTTATTTTCCACTGTTTGACTAGTTATGGCTTTTGATAATTGTCTTTTTATGCTGCAAAAAGAAGTTTCTTTTTAAGAGGTAAGAGCTACACTTTTTTGTGTGTATAAAGATAAATATGCTGGTTTAATAAAGTAGTGGTTTTAAGTCCTCCTTTAAGATCCATGACCTCACAAGACTGGAGTAGTTGTCTATGTTTCCAGTGCCAGGCATGATTCCTTTCATTTTGAGCAGACAAATAGTCCAGTTAGAGAGCTGATGCTTACCATCACCATTTCGGTGCTACTATCAAACCCCTGGGATTAATCTGCCATGTTGGCTGTTGTTGTGGTTTATAGACATCACAGCTATGTAGGGCTATTGGTTCCTTTCCTCCATCATAGGTGTGCATAGTACATTTCTGTTGCTCAAATTCTAAATGATCTTATAATAAAAACCTGGAGCCAGATATTGGGGTAAATGCTGAAAAATCAGAGATAGATGTTGGGGCATCTATCTTCAGCCTAGAGGCCTAGCATATCTGACAGACTCATCTGTGATGCACAATTTTCTAAAGGGCTTTCCTATCTTGTCTTGGCAAGGTTCAGCAGTCCTTTCTTTTGTGTCCTGCTTGTCTCATTTGGACAGCATACCATCAGCAGTCAAGGCAAGAGGGCAGTTTCTTTTCCAGTGGCTAATTTTTGCCACAATGAAAATGAACTCCATAATAAGTTTCTTCAGTGCCCATCATCTTCTCTGAAGTAGATTGGTGCTCCCAGGAGCAGATAGGTCTCATTGTTAAAAACAAAACAAAGCAAAAAAACACAACAAAACAAAAAGACTATGTTATTAAAACATCTTAAATACCACATTCTCTGCATCTCTGAAGTGTTTGAAGACAACCTGTCTATATAAAATATATCTGTTTGACATTGAAAACATACCTAACATGACTACAAGTTTGATTGTGATGACTAACTATGAACTTGCATTTCATTATATCCTAATGAGTTGGTAATAATAACTTTCAAGTACTAGAAATTTTCATTATATTGTTAAATGGACAGTATAGATACAATACCTTGAACAAGAGTAGAAATATTTGCAAAGTATATTCTAATAAATTTAATCTCAAATTTGTATCAATATACAAAATTTGTATATAATATACAAGAATCCAATCCAATGTAAAATATTTAAAACTAGTAGTTGCTTTTAAAAAGTAGATTCAATAATCTACCTTTTTATCTTATCATATCCATATTCTCCCTTTTTTTCTTTTCAGAGTAGATTCAATAATCTACCCTTTTATCTTATCATTTCTATATCTCTATTTTTTCAGAGTAGATTTAATAATTTACCCTTTTATCTTATCATATCTATGTTCTCTTTTTTCTTTTTCTTTTATTTTCAAATAAGAACCCTGAATATAATCTTTGTTTAGCTCTTTTCCTGATCATTAACAATAACAACTTGTAACCAACCATCCTAAACAATGACAATTATCCACAACTCATTGATAGGCCAAAACCCACCCACCTTACCTCTTGGGAATGTGGGTGGCATGTTCTTAAAACTACTTTCTGCTCTCTGGGGGCAAAGACGTCTTTAGGGGATCCTGAAAATAAAAATATTTGGTGAATTATCACGTTCTGGGAGAGGCAGTTGTATAATTTGTTGTCCAATTTCTGCATAATGGGAAAATGCAGGGCTCATCTCAAGTCCTGCCTAGAGTAGAATGTGAGGCTGGATCTTCTCAGCTAGCCATCTTGAAATTGTCCTGAGCAGTTTGTAGTCCAAAGCCAATCTATGCGTGGTGTTTATCAGCTTAATGATGTTATCATAGTCGATGTGAAATCATCATTGTGGGATGGCATCATCTTTCCAAGACTTCAAAGGTGACTATTAGGTGTGGTCATGGTTAATTGTAGAAAATATTTTTCTTAAGACAAGTTTTCTGGATGATTTGTCCTTTTCCTTCACATGTCTCATTTGTTCAGTGGTCTTCAGATTCCTTAGCCTTCTCCTCCTGAAAGACATAAACAAAACCCTTCCCCAACCCTGTCTTTGGGAAGGTTCCCTTTCTGAAAGCCATATCTGATCAAATGAAAAGCATTTGTTAGTTGTATAAGTTAGTTTAAATTGAATGGTCGCAGTGGTTGATGAACTATAATCTCTTCTAATTAAGAGTTCTCTCGTGTTCAAATCTAATTTTTATAATCTTTGCTTTATGGTTTCTCTTGATTTTTTTCTCTCTTCTATAGCTGTTCTATCATTCAGAGCAGTATGGTTTTTTACAATAGGCGTTAGTTTTTTTTTAATTGCTCTGGGAGGAGTTTCCTCCAAGATGTCAGGGAACAACTGAACTGAATGTGACATGAGGGCCTGCAATAGGCCCCTCTGTGCCTTTCCTGATAGCAAAGGTAGGGGATTACCTTGTCTGTCAATTATTGATCTATATTCATTAGTCCAATGTCTGCCTTTGCCATACCTTCTGCATAATCCAGAAGGGAAGGGCATTCTGTTGGGATTATTCTTTAAAAAAACATTGTTTCTAGCAATGCCCTGTTTACAGTCCCTTTTTAGGTGACCTTGTTTACTACAATTGAAACACCTGACATTACGATTTTTCTTCAAACCTCTGGAAATCATCTCTCCCATCCAAGCATCATCATGGTCATGAGATTCAGCATTGATTGTATCTTAGATCCATTCCTCTAAGGATACTGATCTTGCCTTTTATGGCCTAATTACCCTTTTGCATTTTGCATTAGAATTTTCAAAGGCCAGAGATTCAATTTTTATTTTTCTAGGTTCTGAATTTGGTATCATTGGATTACTTCTGAAGTTAGTCTTTGTAAGAAATCCATGGTTTCTTTTGGGCCTTATATAACTTTTGTAAATGACTCAATTTTCTTTCCTACTTCTTCAATTTTATCCCAAGTATTCAAGACTGGCATAAAGCATAAAGCTAGAGTATGGTCATCATAACAAAATTGTCTTTGTATAACAGCATAATCACCCTATCCAAGAAGTTGTTCTTAGCAAATATCAATAACTCTAGCCTTACTTTATTGTTCAATGGTTTTAGCTTCATCCTTCTGTCAGGTCTTCCATTGTAATTGGGGACCAGCCTTTAACCAGCCTGTAACCAAATCTCTCCATTCTTGAGGGATAATTCTGTTACAAGTTGACCATGAGATTAAAATCTTTTTGTGCTGTGGGATGTCTTTCTCTATGCTGTGAACTTATGTGCTGCTCTGATTGGTTGATAAATAAAGCTGCATTGGCCTATGGCAAGACAGTTTAGAGGCAGGCAGGAAATCCAAAGAGATATACAGAGAGTATAAAGAAGAAGGGAGAGATGCCTTGAGCCACCACCAGGCGAAGCAATATGTAAAAGTACAGGTAAGGCATGAAGCCATGTGGCAACTTATAGATAAATAGAAATGGGCTAAGTTATGACAGCTAGCTACTGAGAAGCTTGAGCTATAGGCCATCCAGTTTGGAAATAACATAAGCCTCTGTGTGTTTACTTGGGACTAAGCAGCTTCGGGATGCAAGTGGGAGAGATTTGTCCCTACCACAGGCCAGGCAGGACACAGGAAAATTTCTGACTACATGCTTCACATATGATGAATGCATACCATAAGAGACTATAGTTTCCTTGAATCTTCTCAAATCTAACATTTGACAAGTGTTCAGTCAGCTCTTACACAGTCTCGGGGATAGCTCTTATTTAGTATTTCCTGTAAGGTTACTGGATAAATTAAGGTTGGCTGTTTGAAAGTCTTACTCGTTTCTCTGTAACCTTATAATGCAATGTTGACATTCGTTCTTGTTTAAATTCTTCTGTCTGGGTCTGAATATCTCTATGATCTGTTTTAACAAGTTTTTCTAAAGTTTTTTTTCTTGGCACTCATATTAACCAACTTTTTTAATGACAAAATCAAAATGATTGAACAAATAATATTTATAATTAACATTATATAAGTCCAATCAACATTAATTATCCTCTCATTTAATTGTTCCACTTTCAGACCATCAATTGTATTATCAAATAGAGACTAAACTCCCTCCACTGTAAAAGTTTTTCCCATTTTTTAATGTGGGAAAAACTTTCTTTCAACTAATTCCTCCCTTTAAGGAATCCCAATTGACTCACTGAAGCTGCTGACAATGATGATTCAGATGATGACGTGGCAGCAGTCCGAGGAGGGGACCCAAGAAAAGCCAAAGGGAAGATACTAAAGAGCCAGCTGTCTGCATGGGGGAATGCATGAAAGCAGCTAATTCTGGTGTGTTTGGACCCTGAGCCTGGGACTGAATCTGAGCCTGAGACTGGGCCTGAGGAGTTAGCTGTCTGCCCAGGAAAATGTGTGTAAGTGGCTAACTCCTGAGGTTTTTGGAGCCCAAAGGCCTATGGAGTTTGCTGCAGGTAAGCTGCAACAGAAACTTAGCCATAAGGGTGGGAACTCTGGCTGCATATAGCTCTGACCTGAGTTGGTGGCTGCAAATGCACAGGCTCCAGGAGACTTTTTTGTGAATTTGTGACCTAAAAGTTGGATGCCAGATGTTGCTCAAATTCTAAATGGTCTTATAATAAAAACCAGGAGCCAGATATTGGGGTAAATGCTGAAAGATCAAAGAGACAAAGGAACAAGCCTCTAAAGAAACTTCTCACCATTACCTATTCCTCAGGCTGAATGTAAGGCGAGATCCTATCTCCATGAATCATCAGACTGAATGCCTCTGAGCCCTCAGCCAAAAAGCTGCTCTAGTTCCCCTGATCCCTCGGCCAACTCAAAAAGTTATCTACCATACTTGTTACTGGGATTTTTAGACCGTCTGTGGCTCTTATGAGGAGCTTTATTGACCCAATAAATGAACTTTTTTTAAAACTATGTATATATTTATAAGCACACATACAGACATGCAAGCATAAATTATTTTATATGCAATTATAAGTAAATAGAAAATAACATGATTCTCTGTAAACTTATTCACTCTCCCCCCTCACCTTGAATTATCTTCCCTTTTCTTCTGCAGTTAATACCCACTGCTACTTTTTTACCAATTTCCCCCTTCATGTCACCCGTATCCTGCTATTACTCTCTTTAGTTCTATGTGGGGGACCAGCCCCAACACTTACTTACCCCAGGGATTCCTGAAGAATGAGGGGTAAGAGACTTAGTTAGAAATAAAGAGGGGAGAGAAACACAGGAGTGCCTGGATCCTTGTCCACTGGCCCAGAACTTTATTCCAAAGGGCTATTTATAACAGTGCCAAAGGTTGGAACAAAAGACCTCCCCCCTGCTAGGTAGAGTCACCTGGTACCCAGGCCCATGGTCCAATCATCCTCTTATGAAGTCCTGCTGGGTACAGCCACTAGGAAACCTAATGGGCTCCAACAGCTCTATCTGCCTGTAGTCCTTTCTTTTATATATATATATATTTTATAATTAATTTAATTTTACATATCAGCCACGGATTCCCCTGTCCTCTCTCCCCTACCCCCCAGCCTTCCCCCGAATCCTCCCACCATTCCCACCTCCTACAAGGTAAGGTCTCCCCTGGGGAGTCACCTCGGCCTGGTAGATTCAGTTCTGGAACCACCTGCAGTCCTTTCTTAATTTCCTGTTTTCTGCTGTTACTCAAACCCACATAGTTTCATCAGAAGATTTGGAAGTAGGAACCACATGTGAGAGAGAACATGAGGTGTGTCTATCTTTCTGGGTCTGCTTTATACCACTGAATATAATCATTCTAGTTTTTACAGCTGAATGTTCTTCCATTGTGTGTATGCACCACATTTTCGTTGTCCATTTATCCATTAAGGGCATTTAGACTGTTTAATTTCTAGCTATTCTCTCTCTCTCTCTCTCTCTCTCTCTCTCTCTCTCTCTCTCTCTCTCTCTCTCTCTCTCTCTCTCTCAAATGATAACTAACCTTATGAATCACATTGTTTCATCTTTAACCATTTATAACACCTTGCCTTTGTCTTTGAGGTCACCTCCAGCTGTGGGATTCTCAAATGTTAGCCGATGATATCCCTGTGACAATTGTTTGATTTGGGGGCTTACACCATAGGAATTCCACACACATAACCCCCTACACGTGCATCATGTTTGCACTCCTTCGAACCAGTTCAAAGGGACGTCAGTTCTTCATGCTCACTTCCCTCCAACAGCCTCTCTCCCTTACCTGCAGCTTTCTCTAGCCTCAGCTGATATTCTGGATATCTTCTAAAAACCTGTGTTCTACTGTGACAGATTTCCCCCCATCAGGTCCATAACACCATGGTTATGCAGTTGCAAATATGATGGTTAGCTGCATTTGGCTGCATGTGAAGTACTTTAATCCTCTAAATCTTCCTGAGTGCCTTTGACATTCACTGACAAAAATCCTCCTCTGAAAATTAATTTTTGCTTAATAGAACTAACGGTAGCACGAATAAAACTTTTACCACATCAGGTGTTGAAGAGTTTGTTCAGTGGTTCAGAGCATGCGCTGCTCTTGCAGAGGACATGAGGTTAAATTACTGCACTGCATTGTCAGCTTGCAACCACTTATAAATCCAGCTCCGAGGAGGACCTGATGCTTTTGTCCTCTGAAGACACCTGGACTCACAGGCACCCACTCACAGACATGATCACATCCACATAACTAAAAAATAAAATACGAAACTTTCCCAAGATCTTATATCTCAAAGAATCACCATATAGTTTTAATATTTCTTATTCTACTGAAGGAAGAAATACATTTTAACAGCCATGTTTGAGACTATTGAAGCAGTACATTTTGTTCCCTATTGTAAGCAATACTAGGTCCTTCATAAATAATCATAATTATATTCAATATTTATTTCTTTCCATGCACTATTTCATATATGCCCTTCACTATATTTTGTATCTTAGTAAATGCAGAATACCATATTTATCTGTGGAGTAGTGTCATAGATGTAGGAATATGATGCAAAAAATATCAATTAGAAAGTTTCTGGTTACTTAGGTAGACATTGATAAGAAGTACCTTCTTGTACACATTGAACTCCTTTAAAGTGCTGTCACCACCTCCTGGGGCTTAGCAGGCAGGAAGTTTTTCTCACTTTGTATCTTTAGTTATTTAATACTATACATAATAATTAATTTTTTTAAAATCCCAAGAAAAAGCCATTGGTACTTTATATTCAGCATATTTAATAGATGTGTCAGTTATATCAATATTCATCAGCATCAGTTTCTGCTAAATTGTAAGTACAGAGAGATGACACTGTCAACCACTAATTAATTCATTGTCTAAAGGGTTGTTACTTTTCTTTTGTTGTAAGATGTCAATATTCATATGTCATGTCTTTTAGTGGATTAAGGTTGGCAAAAAATAAAGAAACATTATATTGAGTGTGTGTGGAGTTTTCATGATATTTCCCATTTTCAGAAATGTTCAAATGAAAATTTGTGTTTTGTTTAATAACCAAAGAAACACAGTAATTAGTAATTAGTCATTTACTTAAAAGTGTATTCATATCCTCCCCAAATGACAACCCCCCCAATGACACAGATGTTTTCAATTTGCTTCTTCTTAAGTGGAAATTTAAGGAGATGGTAATTGGTTCTGGAGAGATAATTCAATTGTTGAGAGCACTACCACTTTTCCAGAGGAAATGGGTTCAGTTCCCAGCACCCACATGGCAGTTCACAACCTATTAGTCTAGTTCCAGGGAATTCACCACCCTCTTCTTGCTTCCATGGGCACACACACACACACACACACACACACACAACCATATAGGCAAAACATCCCATACACCTAAAATAAGAAAATAAAAATTTAAAAAGGTAGTAATTATGTAAACACTCATGTAGGTTATACAGAGAAGCATAACAGTATAGGATTCCTTAACAGTTTAAATATGTGATTATATCTTCTGCTTATGTGATTTTCAGTACAAGAAAATGAGTGCATAGGTGTATAGCTATAATGTTACTAGTATTGTGAAGTCCAGATTCATTACCTGCATCCATATACATTTTCCCAGATTCAACACTCAACACTGGGAGAGGCAAATATGATTTAATTTTTTCCCTAAGCACTTGCTAGAACTGCATCACTGCGGATGCCAGATGGAAAAGGATTGCTTTTAAAATTGCTCATATATGGAATTCCACCAACCTTTGAACTGATTTTTGAGTAGAGAGCAGGGGTGAGAAGGAGTCAGGAAGTCCCCTGGGGGATCTGAGAAATATTTCCACCTCTGCTTCACCAACAGTGACAGCAAAACAAAGCACTGCGACATTCAGAAGGCATGATGGAAACATATTAAACTCAGATGAAGTTAACAACTGCTCAGATTGCCACAGAATAAAATATTTTAAGAAGACTTTCCATTTTTCTTTTTTTTTTTCTTTTTTCACAGAAAACACATTTTTTTTTCCATCAGAATTTTCACCCCTCCACCATACCAACTAAAGCAATCTAATGATTCAGGAAGGAGTTTTTGCTGATATGTCCATTCTGTTTTTTTTTTTAAATTAAAATCTAAAGATTCTAAAAATATGTATTGTTGATATATTAAATTATCAATGAGATGAACATAGGAACCTGATTTTAGTGATGAATTTGATGTTTACTCATCTTATTCCTTCTGCTTGTTTTATTTATTCAGCTCTTTGATACAGGAAGATTAAAAAAAAAAGGTGCTGGGATTTTAAGAAAACATTTTCTGTGTTTTATCTTTCTCCTTTTCCACCCATTCCAGCACATTTAAATAATTCATGTTTCATTAAAATTTTCACATGCAGGCTCAGTTCTTGAAAACCACCCAACCTGTTATCTTTCTGACTCTCTGAATATACCCAGGTCATATACAATGTGAGAGAACATAGTATTTGAGTTTGTAGAAGTGAAAATTTCTACACCAATTATACAAAGTTTCCTTGTTTGTATCATACAATGATGCCAGTGAATGTGTCTCCACAAGAATTACCTCATCTTCAAAACAGAAGAACTCACATTGCCTCAAGCTTTTTCTTAGAATTTGTAAATTTTTCAGTCACTTGACCAGTTGGTGTTAATCACTATAATCAGGTTTCCTGTCTTTTAAGGATGTTTTTGCCTGCCATTATCTTTATTTGGTACATGTTTGCTTTGCATTTATTATGCTAAAGGTTTACCAGTTTAGAAATATGTGATTTACAAAGCGTAGAACAGGATAGAAGATCAAAGGTCCTTATCTTCCATGAAAACTAGAATCAGAGAGTGACTGGAAGACAAGTGTTTCTTTGGATCGATGAAGGTAATTATCAGTGTACAAGTGACTGAAATAAAAGAAAATGATGGCTTCTGAAAAGTGGTAAACTGAAGTGAAGTAATCAGAAGAATTTTAATTTTTCTCACAAATCTTTTATTTGACCCTTTAAATCATTTCTAAATTTTGAATACAGACATACAAAACTATACCAGAAGACAAAAGAAAGGCTAAATGAAAAGAAATGCTACCATGCATCTATAAATTTAACATTGCACTACCAAAAGAATGCTCGATGTGCTAATAGTCCTTGATATATTTTATCACTTATGATCAGTTGAACTGAATTTCTATACTTGTCCTTGCTTAAATTACCTTTGTTTTATACTACATGACTAATATATTGAGTGTAGTTTTTATATTCCTTGCGTAAGTAGTTGAAAATATACCACAAAGTAGTAACATGTAGATCAAATGTATGCAATTGAGACAGAAAATGTATATTATAAATACATATAAAACATTTCTACTGAAATAAGAAGAAATACCAAAGTAGTTTTCATTTTTATTTCATTGGTAGTTAAGGTGGTTGAACATTTTTAAAAAGTATATCTCAACCACTTGTATTCCTGCTTCTGAGAACTCTTAGTTTAATTACGTACTCTGATTTTTAATTCATTTTTCTGTTTTTAGGTTTTTTGAGTAATTTATATATCCTAGTACTAACCTTTTCTAAGATGCATGATGTCTCTTTACTCTAATGATGGCATCCTTTGTTGTATAGAACTTTTTTTTGGTTTCATGGAATCCCATTTGTCAGTTGTTGGTATTAATGCCTATGCTATCAAGATCATAGTCAGAAATTCCTTTCCTGTTTCTATAAGTTAAAGCATATTCCCAACTTATTCTTCCTATGTTGTGGTACTTGAACCATTTGGAATTGAGTTCTGTGCAGAAGGAAAAATAAGAATCTAGTTTCATTCTTCTACATGTAGTTATTTAATTTGATCATCACCATTTGTTGTTATGTTATGCTGGAGTTACCAATTACTTTCTGATTGGATTTAAGGCCTGTTTCTCAAGATGGAATCCATAACTACTATCATTATTGGGCCAAGAACTGTGGTTAAATAGACAATAGTCTCCAGAGAAGAACCTACTACTGCTAAATGAAATTAGAAACAAACTACTCCCTAAGTTCTTCCATGGTATACATAGAATATAGCCTCATCTAGGAAGCTTTTTCTTTCAGTAGATGTTAACTAATACAGAGACTGAGAACTGGTCAATGTGAAGAGAATGAGACTATTGACATCTCATCTCTACACACACACACACGTATACATATATACATATAGGTATATTATATATAAATATATTACACATACACATGTATTACATCCTGCCCCCTTAACAAGGCTTGGGAATCATTGTGGAACAGGGGAGGGATGAAGTTAACAACCAGAGGCAGCAGAAATCTATCTTTATATATGTATTCACTGGGCATTACAGGGTTATTACATAGATATAGCAGCTATATGCTTAATAGTTATGCAGATTATTTAGAATCCCAGTATGGAAGAAGGGACTATGAAGTCCCATCCTAGCTAAGGAGCCATTGACAGTCAGTGGCTTCTAGTGGAGTAAGGATAATTTCTTTTCCAGGGATATGTTTCCAGAAAAGCTACACATGCTCTACTATATGGTCTCAAACCATGTCCATACAAGCAGCACTAAATGAACTTTTTGGGTCTAAAAACAAAGCATATGAAGTTGTTGGGGAAAGTTGTTGGGAGAAAGCAAAAGAATTGGAGGGGAGAGAATGAGGGGTAGATTTTTATCAAAGTATATTATGTGCATCTGTGAAGTTTTCAAACAATAAAAATAATTTAAAAATAAGTGCATATAAAATAAAACTAGCATAAGACAATAACACATATATTAACTATACTTACTTTAAATTTGATATATTATTTCAAAAGTGATGAATGAAAAAATAAATGAGACCCTTGTACTAAAAATACATTTATGTTTTTACAGATATACAAATTCATACATACACACAAATTGTTAGTAAGAAAATTATTGTAGAAAGTTAGGGTTCTTTAGAGGAACAGAACCGAAAATGTATTTAGATGGGATTTATTAGGATGGGTGCAGGATGCTTGCTTCTGAGATAGCTGTTCACCAGCTACCCCACTGAGCTAAGTGTAATAGGCCAGGAATGTGGCAGCTGAATGCCTTGAGAAAGTGTAAAAGGATTCAATGCTCAGTGATTATTATTAGCAATAAAGGGTATACAAAAGATTTGTGTTGATCTTTTATATAAATAGTTCTGTCCTGTAAGAGAAATTAGGATGGGGAATAAAAGAGGTGGCAGAAATAGGAAGTGATAAAAAGAGGTAGAGGAAGAGAAAGGGGGTGGTTCTTTAAACACATCATTGTACTCAAGGATTTGTCTGTAAATATAATATGTGTCTCTCTGAGGTTTAGCATGCTATTGTTACAAACTTGCTGCACATCTGGAAACTGGGTAATGTTTGAAATCTCCAGTTTGGAGACATAAAAGGTATGGTACTATTAAATCAGCTCAATCCAAAGTCTGACCCTCAGCACAGTTAAAAATTTAACTAATTAGAACCAAACAAAAATGGAAACTTGGTCAAACAAATTTGAAAACATCAAAGGGACATTATTCAAAGATGGACTCATTATCTGTTACTGAAACACATGGCCTCCCTTCTTGTGTCAATAATACCTCTGCTTCCTCTCTTTTCTGATGTTCTTCCATTCCAGAATCATCCATAAATGAGTTGTAAGTTTGAGCATTTTTTGTTCACACAAAACTTTTATCTGTGATGTGTTTTAATTCTCCTGCAGACAATTTTTCTTATCCATTATTTTTATTTATATCTACTTTAACTTTACTGCGGGTAGGAATTTCCTGAACTTGAAACGATTTTTCTCTCTAGTCTTATTTAACGGTCACTCTTTTTTATTTTTTTCTTTCAGATTTCAACTCTTAGATTTCTCAGAAGAACCTAGACTGGTTGCCTTCTGACTCAGTAAAGTCAACATGTCAAGACTTCTTGTAGGACTGTGTTTTATAGCATCAGTAATTTTTTTTTGTTGTTGTTTTATTACCACACAGTTTTCACACTGTCGTTTTGTATCCATGTGTGTAATGATCTAGTAAATGTGTGTTGTCCACATAAACTGACAGGAATCCTGGTAGAGACAGTTTACTCATGACTGTGAACCCGTTGTCATGCCATAGCACAGTTAGTTTTGAGAGCAATTATTTAGCAATAATTCTAATTCATCCAATAAAAGACTAGTTTAACATATGTCAAAGGTCTTACATTATTTCTATATCACAAGTACATGTATTCCCGAGACAGGAAATGAAGTGTTGTAAGCATGCAAAACTAACATCTGACCTACATTTGATGGCATTTAAGAAGATTTTGAAGAAATGACACAACTCATATTTGAAAGATGAATACGTAAGACATTAAACAAACGTGTTACACACACACACACACACACACACACACACACACACACACACACACACACACAAAGTGTATAATGAATATACCTGCAGAAGTATGGTAACTATAGCTTAGAACATAAAATGTCAAAATCTTCAGAAGGAATCATGGCTCACCCCTATTCTTCTCCCCTTCTCCTCCTGTCTCCTTATGTGCTCAGGTACACAGAAACCCATAAACATTCACATATAGTTAACACATGACTGAGTTAAATGTTTATATACTTTACCTACTAACAATCAAATTTTTCAGCTCAGTTGAGACTTATAAAACAAATTCTGATAGAGCAGATTTAGGTTTTTTCTTCTTTCTCTCCTTTAAAAATCTATATTCTCTAAGAATGGTTCAGCCATGTTTTCTCTATTTCAGAATTTCAACAGGGTATAATTTGAGAAACAAATACTCTCCTTTCTCTTTGTAGTGTTTTTTCAAGGATAATTAAAGCAAATGGGGCATGATACAGAAAGGAAGAATATTATCTTCCAATTAGTAGTTTCTAAATTGAAAAAAAAGGACTGTTTTGGACTAATAGAAATCCAGTCTAAATAATGCATGATTTAGAAATAATGTGTTCAGCTTTCTTAATTATATTTGTTAACTCAAATTGTATTTTGGGACTATAAATCACCTTATAAATTACTTTAAGAAACAGGTAAAATGATTAATAAGTTAATATTTATTTAGATAAAGTTCTAAATGAATAAAATGATGAAGAGAAAGTATGCAAATACAGTTTATTTTTGGTGTGGAACAGCTTATTCTATTCACAATTTATAGAATAAATTTTTATTTAGGAGATTTGTCTTCAAAAATCAATAAACTGGTGAGTGTCAACTCTGTTTTTATAGAATTTTTTGGAGTCATTATCAGGTGGTAAAGTATTACTTTTTGTTTTCTTATCCTGAGACCATGAATCTTTTGTATTCCTCTAGGAGAGTTGTCATGTTTAATATACACAAAATAAAGGCAAGCATTTTTAGAGCAGGTACAGCCCTCAGCAGAGCCAATCAATAAAGCAGCAATGTTCAGTAAATCTCCTGCATCCTTTAAATCTTCTCAAAACATGTAGATTAGTTAATTACTGAAATGGTCGTCATTCTTTCTTTTTCCTTCAGAACAGGATGCTGAGACACTGAGTGAAAAACTAAAATATAACACTTATTTTAAGGGAGTCCTTGGTGTATTTTAAAAGCAAACCTGGGGAGAGGAAGAAGCTCTTGAGTGCTAAGCTGTCAATCCATAGATAATAATAACATATGTTTTTGGAACACTGCTGGATCAGAAATGTTATCATGTCAGAAGTAAGCAGCCCCACTCATTCTGGTAGTTTTATTGCTTCTGGCATGTTATGATTAGAAATGTGTATGGCTCTAAAATCCAAAAAGATTGAATCTCTTGTCACACTGTGGAGGAGAAAGCCTGGGCCAAATGGAAGCTTAATCAGCACTTTTCTTCTTTCTAAATGTAAATAGCATGTCTCAATGTCCTGTAAACGACGCTGTTTATCACATACTGTCAAAGGATGCTGCTGAAAGATGGATTTCCATTGGTTTCTTCATTCTGGTTTGATTTGTGAAATCATATTTATGCAATTGAATCTAAATTTCAAGGGCAGACAACCTAATGATATTTATCATAATGGGAACAAAGTCTGAAACACTTTTTCTAACACCACATTTAGGATTTGAAAGCACATTGAGACTTTCTTTTGCATTTAATGTAACTGCTATAAAAATAGTAAAATTTAGTAATCATAGGCATTGTCATTAGGAAACTTAATCTATGCTAAAGTGTTCACATACATGACACAGTTTGCATACTATTCTATAAAGTCATCTTTTGTCACACATTTACTGCATCACCAATACTAGTAATACTAGCTTACTATCATGAGGACAGTGCTTTGACTTTTAGTAATGTTTATACTTAAAATAACCATTCCACAATGCTTCTTGTCCAGGAAAGAATAAATCAGTGTATGAATACAAATCTCTTCAAGAAATTGCCATATGCATCGAGGTCTTAAAAAGCAAAGTGTACCCTCTTTATTTTCACAGCCAATTATAGTCAAACTGAAATCAATGGAAACCAAACACTCATGTCAAGCATATGGGATCTTCAGCCCTTCATTGGAACTATTGTTTGAAAGAAATCTTTAGAGATTGTGAGTTCTAGAAATTAAGAGATTAGCACTTTTAAATACACATAAAAATAGCAACATACTTTAGTGAAGATCTGCTAATCATAAATGCTATAAGAAAATAACTCGCACTCAGGCTCTGTGTGTTTGTGTATGTGTCTGTCTGTCTGTCTCTGTCTCTGTCATTGTCTGTGTGTGTGTGTGTGTGTGTGTGTGTGTTTATGTGTTTGTTTGTGTGTCTGTGTGCATACCCTATATGTAGGTGCAAAAGAAAAGGAGGATATCTCATGATCTGTTTTATCACTCTCTGCCTTATTCTTTGGAGATAGGAACTCTCATTAAACTTGAAACTCACTGCTTAGTCTAGGCTTGTCGCTCAGTCAGCTTCTAGGATCATCTTATATTTGACCCTCTATGTTGTGGTCAAGGTATGTTCAGCCTTGTTCTACTTTTACATGGATGGATGGGCTCCAAACTTAAGTCCTCATGACTTCAGTGTGTTAGTTAATTTCTATTGTTGTGGTAAATATACCATAACCAAAGTCAATCTAAGGAAAGAGTAGTTTATTTGGGCTTACAGTTGTGGAGTGTGAGTCCATTATGGCAGGAGACCAGGACTGGGAGATATCATATCTTCAACCACAACAATAAAAGCAGTTTAGTAGAGGCAAATTTAGCGGACTCTAAAAGTCCTCTCCTAGTGGTTTCCATCTCTTTAGTCACTCGGCTTCCAAAGAAACTTTGAAAATTAGAAGAAAGGAATTCACAGCTAAGTGGGAAGACTGCAGAAGAATTGTTTTTGTTGTAAATCAGTAGAGGGCCAGAGATAAATAGAAGCTTGTCAGGATAGTCAAACAATAAATTAAAAAAAAAAAGAATAGGTAACTGTAGCCACAAGCTGCTCTTCTGTGTAGAAAATCAAAATTTTCAGGCAAAGTATTTGTTTACATTTCCCCAAGTGCTTGCCTTGCTTTCTTCACATTTCTCCAACTCTGTAAAAGGAAAAGAAATTATTCATTGTCCCTGAAATGTTGTTTGAATTTCTTCACAGGTAACTGTAACCTCAGTGGAAAAAGAAACTATTACCCTGTAGTACATTTACTCTCACAGTCAGCTGAGCTTGAACCATCCATGGCAACAAGAGCATCAGGAAACTGGTTACCACTGACAGAACAGTGCTCATTCTGCAGGCTCAACTAAGGCAGATCCTGGAACTCTAACAACTGCAGCTATGAACAGTCTTCCCACAGGTGGAGACAGCTCTTAGAACCTCTCTAGGTTTTGTGCATTCATAGATTCGTGGTTAAATAAATTATGCTGAATTCAATTGTCCTAACATTGTTTCTGTTTGTTTGCTTGCTTGGTTTTGATTTATACTCACAATGATAAAGTGCTATGAATATGAAGATGAAGAGTTTTTCTATGACATAAGGGGTCATTTGATAGTTTTTCCTTATGTCCCTTGAAGTTCCATAAATTATGAAATTATATGGGCATTTTAGATAAATAGGCCTCTGCATGCTAAGACTTTGGTTAAAATATAGGTTTTAAAGGAACAACCATAATTAAGGAGAAATTATATTTTATATACCTGTTAGTCAATTTTAGTGTTATATCAATTTTATATAATATATGAATCTAAATATGAACTTCTAATTCAAAAGTAATTTAGTGAACTGATTTTCATTGTTAGAATTTATGTGACTGTTTACATCAGTTTTAGAAGAAAAGTAGACAGTTCTCTAAGCCTCATAATAAAGGAGCATGTGCCTATGTTAACAAAAGCAAGTACTGGAGTGTTTAGGGGAGAATGTTGAGAGCAAACATTCAGATTTCACTTTTGAATTTTAGTTATTTTTTTTTAATTTGTTACTTTTTGAGAATTGAAGGTATATTTCAGAAATTGGAAGAGAAGGGAATATAGAAAAATTAAGTGGAAAAACAGGAGAGGGAAGCACATGCGGTGCCTTTGTTTCATTTTTATTTTCCTCTTTTAATAAATAGTCTATTTATTGGGATGAGAAGCAGAAGAAATTGCAGCTCTCAAGATAGAATAAGTATCAATAGTGGCCTATGGCTGGAACATGGTACTGAGTGTATGTGGCAGGAAAAGGAAGAATTGAATGTCAACCTGAACTCCATAGTGAGACCCTTTCTCCAAAAAGAGGAAGATGAGAGGAAGTGGAAAGATCTCTGGGGTAAAGCTGGAATAATAACATCTCCAAGAAAAAACGTTATTAGAAGTAAAAAGCAAACACTAGGCAAAAGATTGTAGTTCTGTTTACATCTAAAATACATAGAAATAATACTTGGTGAAAATAAATCTGTCTTCTAAATGGCTATGGCTCTTTGCAGTGACATCTGCCACACACTTAGTTTATATTTGTGGAATTGGACACAAGTGTGGCCCTGTTGACATACCATATATGTTATTCCACATCTAGAGATCATTCTATTTTTATTAAGGTACACAGGTTAGAACACTGCACTGGGACAAAGACAAATTTCATTAACTGCTAGTAAGAATGTATGTGTATTCCTTCCATACACATCTTTAGTGATAGGTTAAAATGGACACTATTGTGAGTGTGAGAGAAACACAAAATATTGAAGTCACCTCTATCATTCAGGTGGGAATAACACAGCCAGGAAACTGACTAAGCTGCTAGGGGTTCAATGAAAGTGGTTTGGTTTCAAGGAAATTAAGAGAAATGTTTTTCAGGTACTATTAATTGCACTTTTCAAGTGATGCCACAAATATATGTTTATATACGAACATAAGAACAGAACTCTTAGAAAGTTAGAAAAACAAAGGTACAGTTACACGTTTTAGAACTATGTGATACCTGACCAAGTGTGCATATGACTTAATATAATAATGGACTCTCAGTAGATATATGATTTCCGTTTGCCTTTTTCCCTTTTCTTACCTATTTACCTTGATTAACTGTGTCTTAAGCCAATTACTATTTTTTTGAATTAGTCATATGGATAAAGGAATAGAATAGTATGAAATTATTAGAATTTTGTGTTAGAATTCTAAATATGAAATAAATAATTTATTCACTCATTGTACAAAAGATAGATATCTGGAATCATTCCACCATTATTAATAATATTGCTGAATTTATTTTGTAAGCACATGATGTGTACATGTTTTCCCACATGTCATTTTGATATAATGAGAATCTCTATGTTGCTATCACATGTGACTGCAAATGATTTCAGGGGGTATCTTTAATGCCCTCTATTCTAAGCAACACCCAGTAGTACATTATTTTTAGTTTTGCTAGGTGTGATATAAAGTAGTGTCACATGGCATTTTTTATGCCAGGAATAGAAAATAAATGAACTACATCCAATGACGTGTATCAACCTTACACAAGGAATACCGCCTGAGAAAATAAGGCACACACACACACACACACACACACACACACACACACACACACACATATAATTCACTATAACATAGTACTTCAAGAATGCTGTGGGATGTCTTTCTGTACACTGTGAGTGTGTGTTGCTCTCATTGGGTGTTCTGCTTTTGGTATCCACTTTTTAGTACATATTGGTGTCCAATTCAGCCTTTAAAGAGATCTTATGGAGAGGCCACAGGAGAGAGGAAACTGAGGCCTCCAACCAATAGCTATCATCAGATTGTACTTTTGGTATGTTGATTATTTTAGGAAGAGGCCTTTGTATCCAACCAAATCATCTGTCACAGCCCATGTGTAGGGATTTCATGTACCTTTCACTAAGTTATCTGTTGCTGAGGATGAATACCAGGTTTTTTAGCAAATGATCTGAGCCTTTCAGTTCATACACAAAGCTATACCCCCTGGAGCAAAGAGAAGTAAGATTCTGGTGCTTTATTACTGTGAATATGGAATTCTGTCAAGCTCTTGGATCACAGAATTCATAATCATGGAAAATTAATGTTTAACACTAATTTTCAAGGTACTTTTCTTTAAAAATCAGTACATGCTTGGTATATAATGGTTTAAAATTGTATTTATGGGCTTGTGCATTTTCAAAATGTTAAATGATTTTTTATAGTTTCATGTATTCTTATTGTCTTTTCCACTTTTGGAAAAAAATGAACTACATCCAATGACATGTATCAACCTTACATAAGAAATACCAACTGAGAACACAATGCATAATATGTGTGTGTGTGTGTGTGTGTGTGTGTGTGTGTGTGTGTGTGTGTGTGTGTGTATATATATATATATAAAATTTTTTATTCACTATACGTAGTACTTCAAGATTGCTGTGGGATGTCCTTCTGTACACTGTGAATGTGTGTGGCTCTTATTTTAATATTAAAGCTGATTGACTGGTAGTTTGGCAGGAAGTATGGGCACGACAACCAAACAGAGGAAGGAATAATTGTCCTGTATTTTCTTTAGCTTCTTCTGCATGTAGGCAACAAGGCTTGGTTCTGAATAGCATTGATAAATGTGGTAGTTCCAGTTACAGAGCGGAGAGAGTGAGGAGGCTGCGTCTGGCTCCCGCTCTCACAGCCATTGCAGTACCCTGAGCTCCATAGAGACAGCGCCGGGGCAAGCGCGAGCCGGACGGGCACTGGGCGACTCTGTGCCTCGCGGAGGAAAATCAACTAAACATGGGCAAAGGAGATCCTAAGAAGCCGAGAGGCAAAATGTCCTCATACGCATTCTTTGTGCAAACTTGCCGGGAGGAACACAAGAAGAAGCACCCGGATGCTTCTGTCAACTTCTCAGAGTTCTCGAAGAAGTGCTCAGAAAGGTGGAAGACCATGTCTGCTAAAGAAAAGGGGAAATTTGAAGACATGGCAAAGGCTGACAAGGCTCGTTATGAGAGAGAAATGAAAACCTACATCCCCCCCAAAGGGGAGACCAAAAAGAAGTTCAAGGACCCCAGTGCACCCAAGAGGCCTCCTTCGGCCTTCTTCTTGTTCTGTTCTGAGTATCGACCCAAAATCAAAGGAGAGCACCCAGGCTTGTCCATCGGGGACGTGGCGAAGAAGCTGGGGGAGATGTGGAACAACACCGCTGCGGACGACAAGCAGCCCTGTGAGAAGAAGGCTGCCAAGCTGAAGGAGAAGTACGAGAAGGATATCGCTGCCTACAGAGCTAAAGGAAAACCCGATGCGGCGAAGAAGGGGGTCGTCAAGGCTGAAAAGAGCAAGAAAAAGAAGGAAGAGGAAGATGAGGAGGAGGATGAAGAGGATGAGGAAGAGGAGGAAGAAGAGGAAGACGAAGATGAAGAAGAAGATGATGATGATGATGAATAAGTTGGTTCTAGCGCAGTTTTTTTTTTCTTGTCTATAAAGCATTTAACCCCCCTGTACACAACTCACTCCTTTTAAAGAAAAAAATTGAAATGTAAGGCTGTGTAAGATTTGTTTTTAAACTGTACAGTGTCTTTTTTTGTATAGTTAACACACTACCGAATGTGTCTTTAGATAGCCCTGTCCTGGTGGTATTCTCAAGAGCCACTAACCTTGCCTGGTACAGTCTGGGGGTTGTAAATTGGCATGGAAATTTAAAGCAGGTCCTTGTTGGTGCACAGCACAAATTAGTTATATATGGGGACGGTAGGTTTTTTTTTTGTTTGTTTTTGTTTTTATTTTTTGTTTTTTTGGTTTTTTTTTTCATCTTCAGTTGTCTCTGATGCAGCTTATACGAAGATAATTGTTGTTCTGTTAACTGAATACCACTCTGTAATTGCAAAAAAAAATTGCAGCTGTTTTGTTGACATTCTGAATGCTTCTAAGTAAATACAATTTTTTTTATTAGTATTGTTGTCCTTTTCATAGGTCTGAAATTTTTCTTCTCAAGGGGAAGCTAGTCTTTTGCTTTTGCCCATTTTGGGTCATATGAATTATTGCAGTGTTTTCTTTTCATATAGTTAGCTGGATAAAAAAAGCTTTTATCTACACACCCTGCATATTGTGATGGGGGTAACATTTTCATCCATAGTTGAAACTCCAAAGTCATGATCAGTTGGATAAGAGATAGTACATAACCTACATGCAAAGCTGAGAATGATCGATGATCAATTCTGTCACACGGTGTGGGATTATTAATCAAACAATCTGAAAGTCTGTCCTTGAAGGACTAATAGAAAAGTATGTTCTATTCTAATCACAAGGACTCTTAACTTCCATTACTGTGTAATGGCAGTGACATCCTGCAGTTCCCTGTTTAAGACCTGAGAATGTATCCCCAAAAGCGTGAGCTTAAAATACAAGACTGCCATATTAGACTCCTTGTTGATGTCAGTCCTAGCAAAGGCTGTGATGATAACGCTGGCTGTGATGCCTTTGCCCGCCTCTCTGTATAAGTAAGGATTGCTCAGGAAACTGGACTGTTTAAAAAGTATTTTTAATTAGTTGAGCCAGTTTTTCTTAAAATTATGCCACATTGAAAATTAAAGTAAGGGTATATTTTCCTATATTGTGATTTATCCCTTGATAAATCAGATACAAGAGAAGACGATAAACTTTGCACATTAGTACCAGTTGTCCAATCCATTTGGTTTTTCTTTATAAAACCCAAACTCATTCATTAGTCATGTTTAATCTTAGCAGTTAGGGAACAATTTGGCAATTTTGTGGTTTTTTGAGATTATCATTCTCTTAAAGTGCCAGTGTTTTAAAATAGCGTTCTTGTAATTTTATGCGCTTTTGTGATGGAGTGCTGTTTGTTACATAATTTTGACTTGGGTTCTTTACATTTGCGTTTGTTTATGTAATTTGAGGAGGAATACTGAACATGAGTCCTGGATGATACTAATAAACTAATAATTGCAGAGGTTTTAAAAAAAAAAATGTGGTAGTTCCAAAAATTCTACTCTAAACGTCTTTCACTTCCTATTGTTTCCAGTGTACACATGCTTATTGTATCCATCAGTACCTTGATCAGACATAGCCACCATAGTGGGCTTTTTACACTTAGTTGTCTTAGTCATTGTTCCATTGCAGAAAAGAGACACCATGACCAAGGCAACTCTCAGAAAAAAAAAAAAAAAGCATTGAATTGGAGGTTTGCTTAGAGTTTCGGAGTCTTAGTCCATTATCATCATGGCTAAGAGCATGAAGGCATGTATGATGCTGGAACAGTACCTGAGAATTACATCCTGGACCTCAGGCAGAGAGAGAGAGAGAGAGAGAGAGAGAGAGAGAGAGAGAGAGAGAGAGACTAATACTGGGCCTGGCTTTGGATTTTGAAACCACACACTCGACCTCCAGTGACACACTTCTTTACACAAACCATACCTACACCAACAGCATCACACTTCCTAATCCTTCTAATCCTTTCAAATAGTGCCACTCCATTGAGATTAATATTTGAAATATATGCCTATGAGGGTCATGCTTATTCAAATCACATCACTCCATCTTTTCTGTACAATAGCTTGTTTTTTTTAATATCACTCTGATCACTTGTCAGTTAACTGATGAGAAATAAAGACAATGGTTTTAATATATAATTCTAAAAGAAAAATCAAAGAGAGCTGTAAACTCTCTCTCTATATATATATAGATAGATAGATGATAGATTAGATACAGATATAGATATAGATGTATATATAGATGTGTGTATGTATATGTGTAAATGCAACCTGCTGAATTCCTTTAGTGTTGCTCACATGTATATGTGTATGTGTATGCATGTATCCATTTACAGTTGATCTCTTGGAATTGGATCATCTATCAGCACCACCTATTGTCCCTGGAGCAGCCTAATATCTCCCTCCCTCAGCAGTTATGAATTGCTTGTAGTTCTTTATCTAGGGATGATGCCTTGTGGGTTTTCTCTAACACACAGTGACATGCCATTTGGTATTGTCAATTTTTTCAGGCACTGTTTTAATAACCATATTGTTGAAATTTCACTAGTAAAGCTTCCTTGTCATATATGGAAGACACTGTCTCATAGCAGATCCCCTGGTGGTCTGTCTCTTATAATCTTTCTGTCCTTTTTTTCATGATGTTCCTTTAGGATTACATGAGAGGATTAGGTTACAAATGTAGCAGTTGATGTAGGCACCCCACACTCAATATTTCTCTGTATTTTGAGAGTTGTGATACCACTCACTATTACAAACAGACCAATTCAAATTTCACAGAGCAGCAAATGTAAATGAAACATTTGACAACACAAATAAT
The DNA here is from genome assembly GCF_007827085.1 of Peromyscus californicus insignis. Lineage (NCBI taxonomy): Eukaryota > Metazoa > Chordata > Mammalia > Rodentia > Cricetidae > Peromyscus > Peromyscus californicus. Next base: position 17,151,018 of record NW_026294447.1, read on the forward strand.
ACAGCTCATTCCTGGTCCCAAATTAAAAGACCAAATTTCCACACAGGGGATAAAATTATGTCCAACAGGTATTAGTAGAAGAACTCCAGATTCTGTAATTATAGAAAATTTTGGATTTTTAAAGCAAATAATTATAAAAAATTAAAATCTCAAAAGTTGGAATTGAAAAAATAAGAGAGTATTGGAAGAAACATCTAGAAATTAGAGCGATGCAATATAAGAATTGTAAATTTCATAGACACTGCTAAATTTTGGGTTATAAATTGGACAAATAAAACATAAACATGATTTACCTACACAAAAAGCAGTCATTTTCAAGTGTATGTCTATGATAAAGAATGTAACAAATGTATGATCAAAAGAAAAGTCAGGAAGTCTAGGGAGCAAAACAAGACAAAGAGAAAGGGAGCAATGCAGGGCCAGTTAGAACCAATGGGGAATAATTTCTTGATAATTGCAGTAAGTGCTGGTACATTGTTAAGATATATGAACTCTGTAAATGCAATATGCATCAAAAATTTGAGAATACTGCTTATCTACAGATAAGAAAATGTATTTAAGATAATCACAACTAAAAACTTACTGTCCTTTGTGTTCAATCATAGGTAAATGGTTGTTGATTGTAAAATGTCTCTTTACTGATTACTTCTCATCAACCTGACCCAGGGAAAGGGGAAACTTCAACTGTAAAATTGCCTCTATCAGATTAGCCTGCAGACATCTCTTTGGGGGAGGCACATTTTTTAATGATGGATATGGGGTGGATTAGCCCACTTTTGGTGGTTCTGGGGTGAAGACGGAGGTTGTTGAGTAATGCACAGGTAGTGATTCAGAAAGCAGCAGTTCTTTTGGTCTGCTTCAGTTATGCTCTTTGATTCTTGCCTTGACTTTAGTCTGGCTTTCCTCTATGATGGACTCACTTCCAAGATGCACTAAGCAATTTGCTCTATAAGTTACATTTGGCCATGGTAACAATAATCCAACTAAGATAGAAGTTGGTTCCAAGAACATGGAGTACTGTTGTAATGGATGGATCTAAGTTTTTGTTGTTTGTTTTCTGTTGTTGTTTGTTGTTATTGTTGTTTTTGAGGGATTGTGTAAGGATTTTGGAGATTTGGGCTAAAGAAATGCTTAAATTGGAAGATAAGAATATTGAGGGAGGTGCAAAATATAGAGGCCTGGTTTGGGGGGTTTCAGAAGGAAGCAAAGAATCTATAATGGTTCTTGAAGGCATATTTTAGATTAAGAATATGTGAACACAACAGTACTAAATGTGATGACTCCATCAAATCTCTCCCCTCAGGGCTCAGGAAACTCTGTGGAAGAGGAGGCAGAAAGATTTTAAGGGTTAGAGGGGCTCAAAAACACCAAAAAAACAAGGACTTTTAGACACAAAAGGACTGATAAACAAGTGAACTCATAAAGACCTGTGCAACATGAACAAGGCCTGAACAGGGCTATGCGGTGATATATTGTGTACCCCAAGAAAGCTTACATGGGGATCAGAGGACATAGCCAGCCACTAAATTAGACATAGAAGTCAGGCAGTGGTGGCACACACCTTTAATCTTTTCACTTGGGAGGCAGAGCTCCATCTGGAGCTCTGTGAGTTCAGGGCCACATTGGAAACAGAGGCAGGCAGTGGTGGCACATACCTTTAATCCAAGTACTGGGAAGCACACACGCCTTTAATCCCAGGAAGTGACATGGCTGGGCAGAGAAAGCTATATAAGGCATGAGGAAACAGGAACTAAGGCAGTTCAGGTGACATGCTTTCCAGTGAGAATTCAGAGGCTTTCAGTCTGAGGAAACAAGATCAGCTGAAAAGTTGATGAGGTGAGGTTGGCTGTGGCTTGTTCTGCTTCTCTGGTCTTTCAGCTTTCACCCTGATATCTGGCTCTGGTTTTTTTATTAAAAAAAAACTAAGATTAGAACAACAGGGCTAAGCCAGATGACATCCCAGTAATGAGAGAGGAAGTAGACACAGGCCCCCATCTCTAACTCCGGAGCTATGTCTAGTGGATAAGTACTCACAAAGGAAAAATTTCTTTTGGCCAGTGGAGTCTCTCTGGGAATACAAACCACACTTATGGACAGGCCTTATGTGCAGTAGTTAGTATGTTTTACTCTAGGGAGTAAAATATGACAAAGACAAGGATTAGTATCAATACAAGGCCAGTTAGAACCATGAGAAATAATTTCTTGGTAATAGCGGTAAGTGTTGGTATATTGTTAAGATAACATGAAATGTATAACTGCAATATGAATCAGGAAATTTTAGGAATACTGTCATCTACATATGAAAAGAAAATGTATTTGACATAGTAATAATTAAAAACTTACTGTGCTTTGTGTTGTATTATGTGTTGATGGTTGTTAACATCAAACAAACTCAATGGTGTTTTGGGAGGATTTTTGTTGTTATTTTGTTTTTTGTTTTGCCTATTGCATAATACTTTGTCTGGGCATTGTATTTTGACCTGCAGGTATTTGGCTCATAGACAATTATTTCTAATTTTGTGTCTTTTGAGATTTCTTAATTAATGTATTCATCCCTGTGTCTATATGTGTTTCTTATGCTTTTTCTTTGGCATTTGTTTTTCTGTCTGTTATACTCAATTCAGGTTTGTTTTGTTATCATATTTTATTATTAATACTATTGTTATTATTATTACTGTTATTATTTAGATGCCTATTTGTTTTCTTTTTTGAAAAAAGAAATAAACAACACTTTAAAATTTTTATCTTTTTTTATTGAAAAAAATTTTTTTTCTCACATAATATATCCTAATTATGGCTTCCCTTCCCTCACCTCTTCCCAGTTATTCACTGCCTCCCTTTCCATCTGGATCCAGCTCTTCCCTGTCTCTCATTAGAAAACAAATAGGCTTCTAAAGATAATAATAAAATAAAATATAATAAGATCAAATAAACACTAACACATCAGACTTAGACAAAACAAACAGAGAAGAGCCCAAGAGAAAACAAAAGAGAGAGACTCATTCAGACACTCAGGAATCCCATAAAAACATTAAACTGAAAGCCATAATATATATGCAAAGGATCTGTATGGTAAAAAGAGAAAAAAAACATATAAATATACTATATATAATAAAAATGAAGAATAATGTACTATTAAAAAAGAAGAAAAACCTTGACATGACATCGTAAGACAAGGAAGCTCCAGAGATGCCATTGAGTTCATTTTCTGTTGGCCATCTACTGCTGAGCATGTCGCCTACTCTTATGAGTATTTATTTCTTCAGTGAGCCTTCCTTGATGGAAAACTAGGATGGAGGACAGGGACAGGAGCATATGTCCACTGCTCCTTTCAGTTATAGGGCTTTATTGATGTAAACCTCTTCACTCCCTGTGTGTGTTACCTCAGTTTCTCTGCCTTCATATGTGCAGAAATGATTTAGAGGGCCTTGTTTCCTTCATGTCCTTTATCCCTTCAGCTCTTACACTCTTTCTTCCTCCTCTTCTATACAGTTTTCTGAGACATGAGGGGAGAGATTTAATGTAAATATCCTGTTCAGAACTAAGTGTTCCAAAGTCTCACTGTCTGTATGTTGTCTGATTGTTCTTATTTGCTGCAGGAAGAAGCTTCTTTGGTTATGGCTGAGCAAAGCACTGATACATGAGTCATTTTATTGCTAGGTGTTTTGTTGTTGTTGTTTTACTTTTGTTTATTAAAATGGTGGTATTTGGTTTAACCTAGATCCCTGAGCTATCTAGTCTCAGGTTCTTCATCACCCAAGCAGTGTTGGGATGGGGTGGTCAGTATGGGTTCTTTCTCATGGAGTGGGCCTAAGTTAAATCATTCATTGCATAGCAACTCCCACAAATTTGGTGCTACCATTGCACAAGCATATCCTGCAGAAAAGATACCATTGTAAACCAAAGGGTGTGTGACTGGGCTGGTGTTTCCATTTTTTCTTAGGTAGCTTGTAGCAAGAATTGTTAGAAGGTCTTATTAATAACAAACCTGGAGCCAGATATTGGGGTGAATGCTGAAAGATCACAGAAGCAGAACAAGCCACAGCCACTTCAACTTGCCAAAATCCTCAGGTGTTTTTCCTCAGACTGGAAGCCTCTGAGTCTTCATCCAAAATGAATCTCAGCTGAACTGCTGCTCAAAAGCCTAAAAGCTTAACCTGGCTCTAGTTCCTCATTCCTCATGCCTTAAATACCTTTCTGCTTCCTGCCATCACTTCCTAGGATTAAAGGCTCTTATTACCATGCCTGGCTTTTCCAGTGTGGCTTTGAATTCACAGAGATTCAGAGGGATCTCTGCCTCTGGAATGCTAGGATTAAAGGCGTGTGTCACCATTTTCTGGCCTCTATATATAGTGGTTGTTCTGTTCTCTGACCCCAGATAAGTTTATTAGGGTGCATAATATTTTGGGGAACACAATATCAACACAGTAGCTTGCAGACTACCTTGCTATACCAAAGTCTCCAGCATGTAGGGATACTGACTCTATGTAGGCACCAGCTCCACTTCTCCATGTTCATTAGATTATGAAGATGTTCTCTTCATCAATGGGACCTTGTTGTCAGTATTTTTCAGTCTTGCCAATGGCCTGGGTTGTTTAGGAGTTTCCTTGAGACTCTTTTGGTCAACAACTCAATTAGATGTAACCCAATATCAGTCTAGAAGCTTCATTTAGTGACAAGAGAAAGCTTTTTTGGGCTCTGTCTCCCCTATTAGTTGGTTGAGTTTATATATGCCACTTTTATCTCTGTATATATTTTGGAAATCATCTTCTGTATTAGGTTTCCATACTACCACTCAAATGGCCATTAATTTTCAGTAATCTTTCCTTGTATTTCCCCTTGTAACCCTCTCCTCTTCCCTTCACACTGATTCTCTCATTCCAGCCATCCTTCCATCCGTCTATAACTATCTATTCTATTTTCCATTCTTAGGGAGAGCTGTCAGTACACCCAAAACACCCACGTCCCTTACTCAATACCTAACATCTGTAGTTCCAGGGATTGCCCTTTATATCCATATATAAGCAAATACATAAAAGGCTTATAATATTTTTGTCTTTCTGAGTTTGGTGTACCTCATTACTATTGTAGCAGCAATGAACATGGCGGAACAAGTGTCTCTTGGAGTGGTTCATTTTGCATCTTCCTGAGAACCCACTGTACTGATTTTTGTAGTGGCTGTACAAGTTTGCACTCCCACCAGCAACTGATGAGTATTCTCCTTGGTCCACATCCTCAGCAGCACGAGCTGTCCTTTGTTCTATTTATCATAGACATTCTGATTGCTATAAGATGAAATCTCAAAGTGGTAATAATAATTGCAGTTCCCTGATGACTAAGTACATTTAGCATTTAAGTATTTCACAGAAAATTGAGTTTCCTCTTTTAAGAATTCTCTGGTTAGATCTGTACACCATTTTTAACTGGGTTTTTTTTTTCTTGATATCTTGTTTTCTGAGTTCTTTATATACTTTAGATACTAGCCCTCCATCAGATGGATAGTTCATAAAAAGCTATTCCATTATGTAGACTGCCCTTTGTCTATATAATGGTATCTTTTGACATGCAGAAGCTATTCAGTTTCACGAGGTACTATTTATTAATTGTTGATCGTAGTGTCTATGCTATCGGTGTCCTGTTCAGAAAATCTTTTCCTGTGCCAATGAATTCAAGACTATCCTTCACATTCTCATCTATCAGGCTCAGCGTATCAGGCTTATGATGAAGTCTTTAATTCATTTGGAGTTGACTTTTGTGCAGGGTGAAGAGAATGGATGTATTTGGATTTTTCTATATACAGCTGTCTAGTTTGATCAGCATGATTATTTCTTGAACATGAGGTCTTTTTTTGAGCATGCAATTCTGAGTTTCTGACTTTTTTCTATAAAATATCAGGTGTCCATAGGTGTTCAGATTTATGTTTGAGTTTTCAATTCAATTCCATTGATCACCATGTCTGTTTTTATGCCAATACCATGATATTTTTATAACTCTCTCTGTAGTATAACTTGAAAATGGAGGAAGGCAGTGACATCTCCTGCAGTTCTTTTATTATTCTGGATTGTTTTAGCTATCATGCACCTTTTGAGGTTTTTTTTTTTTTTTTTTTTTTTGGTTTTTCGAGACAGGGTTGCGCCTTTCCTGGAACTCACTTGGTAGCCCAGGCTGGCCTCGAACTCACAGAGATCCGCCGGCCTCTGCCTCCCGAGTGCTGGGATTAAAGGCGTGCGCCACCACCGCCCGGCGGTTTTTTTTTTTTTTTTTTTTTTTTTTTTTTTTTTTTTTTTTTAATATGGAGCTGAAATTGTCCTTTCAAGATCTATGAAGAATTATATTGAAATTTTGATGGATTGCAATCAATCTGCAGATTGCTTTTGATAAGATGGCTATTTTTACTGTGTTAATCATGCCAATCAATGAACAAGGGAGATTTTTTTCTATCTTCTGATATCTTCTTCAATTTTTCTCTTCAGTCTCTTAAAGTTTGTATCATTTAAGTCTTTCACTTGCATTGTCAGAGTTACAGCCAAGATATTTTATGTTGTTTGAGACTATTTTGAAAGGTGTTTCCATGATTTCTTTTTCAGTCTGTTTCTCAGTTGTATATAGGAGGGCTGCTAAGTTTTGTGAATTAATTTGATATCTAGCTACACTGCTGAAAGTGGATATTAGCTGTAGAAGTTTCCCTATGCAAATTTTGTGTCACTTATGTATATAACCATAACATCTGCAAATAAAGATATTTCAATTTCTTCCTTTCTAATTTTATCTGCTTATCTCCTTCAGTTGTGTTATTGCTCAAACTAAGACTTTCAGATACTATTGAATAGGTAAGAAGACAGGTGACAACCTAGCCCTGCTACTGATTTTAATGGAATTCCTTTGAATTTCTCCCATAGTCTTGCTATGACCTGCCTTTATTATGTTGAGGTATGTTTCTTGTATTGCTAATCTCTCCAGGACTTTTGTCATGAAGGGGTATTGAATTTTGTCAAAAGCATCTAATGAGATGATCATGTGATTTTTGTCTTCCAGTTTCAGTTTGTTTATATGGTAGATTACATTTATCAAATCATGTATGTTGAACCATCCTTTCATCTCTGCAATGAAGCCTACTTGATCTAAAATCTTTAATGATATGTGTTTGGATTCAGGTTGGAGAATTTGATTATTATTTCTTTGATATATTTAAACTCCTTATCTCGTCTTCATTTAAGTTTGGTAAGTGGTGTGTATTGAGGGAATTATCCATTTCTTTTAGATTTTCCATATTGGTAAAGTAAATGCTTTAAAGTATGTCCTTATGATCCTCTGTACTTCCTCTATCACCTCTGACATAAGGGGTGTTTCTCTTATGTCTCCCCTTTTCATTCCTAATTTTGTTAATGTATATGTTCTCTCTCTGCCTTATTTAATTTGGCTGATTTTTATCAGTCTTATCGATTCTCTCAAAAAATCAACTATTTGTTGCATTGATTCTTTGCATTTTGCTGTTGCTGCTGTCGCTGTTGTTGATTTTAGCTCCAAGTTTAATAATTCATTGGTGTCTACTTGTTTTGGGTGATATTTCTTCTTTTTGTTTTAGAAATGTCACATATGCTATTAAGTTACTAGCATGATATCTCTCCATTTTTTTAAATGTAGGCACTTATTGCTATGAACTTTCCTCTTAGAAAAACCTTCATTGTACCTCATGAGTTTGTAACATTGTTTTTATTTTCATTTAACTCTAGAAAGTCTTTAATTTCTCTCTTAATTTTTGTTTGACCCATTTTTTCCTGGGTCAAGTAGTGAGTTGTTCAGTTTCCACAAATTTGTAAGGTTTCTGTTGTTGTAGATCTTCTGATTTAGTCTGTGGTTGTTAGAAATGATGTGGGTGTTATCTCAATCTTATTGTATCTCTTAAGATTTGTTCTCTATCTAAGCATGTGGTCAGTTTTGGAGAAAGTTCCATGGGGGTGCTGAAAATATTCTTTTGTGTTTGGATGAAATGTTCTGTAAATACATCTGAGGTCTATTTGGCTTATAATTTCGGTTATCTGTAGCGTTTCTGTCTGTTTTCTAATGAAAGAGAAGAAAGGGTGTGTATTTGGATGAATAGGGCAGTTGGGAGGATGTGGTAGGATTTTTGAAAAGGGAATCTCTAAACAGAATGTATTTTATATATAAAAAAAGATCTATTTTCTATAAACAAAAAATTTTTGGAAGTGAATGGTTTACTTTATTGAGAAAACAGGTCCTGGTTAACTTGTGGGTATAAGAATCAGTTGTAGTGTATAAGAGACCAGAATCACTGTGGTAAAATTTTCTGGGAAGCATTTCTTAGGGTCAGCACACAGAAAGGATGTTCCAGTGGTTATTGGGATCAAGGTTGCATAGCAATCTTTCAGGAGAATTTGAAAATAATATGTAAGTTTCTCCACGTAGTACTGCTTTGAAAGCATGAAGTTTTTTGTAGCTAGAGTTATCCTGCCTGGCCCATAGTCAGGACAAATCTCTCTCACCCTCCAGTCCCACAGTCGCTCAGACCCAACCAAGTAAACACACAGAGACTTGTATTGCTTACAAACTGTATGGCCGTGGCAAGCTTCTTGTAACTGTTCTTATATCTTAAATTAACCCATTTCTATTAATCTATAAGTTACCACATGGCTTGTGGCTTACTAGTATCTTTACATGTTGCTTGTCATGGCAGCAGCTGGCAGCGTCTCCCTGCCTCAGCCTTCCACTTCCCAGAATTCTCTTTTCGGCTTGTCCTGCCTATACTTCCTGTCTGGCTACTGGCCAATCAGTGTTTCATTTATTAACCAGTCAGAGCAACACATTTAACATACAGACTATCCCACAACAGTTTTTACTGAAAGCAATTGAGGCTTGACACTATGTGACAAGGTCAATCTTTCAGATTCGTGTCAGCAAAAGCCATTGATTATGGTGAAGCCTCATTTTTAGGGTAGAATTGCATACTACAGATAAAAATACATATATATATATATATATATATATATATATATATCTCACAGTGACAAGATTAGATTTGTAAATAGATTTTGAATTGTATATAATTGGAATTTTTGGCCACTGGAACATTTAAAGGCATGCCATACTTGGGCAGGAGAGATGGCTCAGCAGTTAAGAGAACTCACTGCTTTTTTGGAGCACCAGAGTTTTATTTCAAGGACCCACATTGCATTTTATAACCATCTGTAACTCCAGTTCTGGGAGATTTGATGCTTTCTTTTAGCCTCTGTGGGCACTAGGCATGCCTGGAGTGCACACATATACATCCAGGCAACTACTTACAAATATAAATTGTAAAGTTAAACAATAGATTCATTGCTATGTTTTATATTGTGATATTTATATGAGATCTTAGAGAAATAAACACAAAAGTTAAGACTTAATAGTGATGTATTTGTGTGTTAGGTTATCAAGATAACAATTAATGTTATGTTTTGTCAATTTGAAACAAGCTATAGGCACCTGGAAAAATGGCATGTCAATTGAGAAACTGCCTCCTGCAAGTTGGCTTTTGGATGTCTGTGGGGACATTTTTTTTCTGACTAATAATTTACATGCAAAATTGTGGTGGTATTGTGTTTCCTGAAATATTGTGCACTCTAATAAATTTATCTGGGGCCAGAGACAGAACAGCCACAACATTAAACATAGAGGTTAGGCTGTGGTAGCACACGCCTTTAATCCTAGCATTCCAGAGTGAGAAATCCCTCTGGATCTCTGTGAGTTCAAGGCCACATTGGAAACAGCCAGGCATGGTTACTCACACCTTTAATCCCAGAAAGTGAGCCTTTAATCCCAGGGAGTCATGACATAAAGCAGAAAGATATATAAGGCATGAGGACCAGAAACTAGAAGCATTTGGCTGGTTAAGCATTTAGGATTTGAGCAGCAGTTCAGCTAAGACCCATTTGGATGAGGACACAGAGGCTTCCAGTCTGAGGAAACAGGATCAGCTGAGGAACTGGTGACGTGAGGAAGCTGTGGCTTGCTCTGCTTCTCTGATCTTCCAGCATTCACCCCAATACCTAGCTCCAGGTTTGTTTTTATTAATAAGAACTTTTAAGATTCCTGTCACACAAAGTCTACCCACTATGGGCCATGCCACTCCTGGTCCAGTGGATGTTTCCTGTATAAGTTTGGGAGCTAAACAATCAAGGATGAAACAGGCCAGTAAGTAGTGTGCCTCTGCTTCAGCTCCTACATTCCGGTTCTTTCTTCCTGGTTCCTGCTTTTTGTTCTGCCTTGGCTTCCCTCAGCGAAAAAGACCAACTTGTAAGACACGCTAAACCTTTTCATCCCCAAGTGGCATCTAGTTATGCTATTTTATCATAGTAACAAAAAGCAAACTATGACAATCTCTTGTGAGATGTTGTGATATGTTTGAGCTCCTAGTCCCCAGCTTGTGGTGGTTTTGGAATGCTGTGGAATCATTCTAATTGCAAGCTGGATAGAAGATGTGGTCTCTGTGGGGATGGTTCTTAGGAGTTATATACTGCCACAATTAATATGTCATAAAGTTTCTGTAGTCATGTACCAGAGGCGGTTCTGCCCCTGTGCCTCCCAGTATGAAGCTGTAAACCAAAATCCTTTACAAGTTACTTTTCTTGTCTGTTATTTGCTTATTGGGACAAGAAAAATAATTGAGAAAGTTTTCACAGTACAGGAAGAGTAAAACTGAACTAAGGTAAAAACACTTCTACTTGACAAAATGTGTATATATGACAAGGTGGAAGCTTTTAGTCTTGTATGACTTCTTTAATGTCTTTGTTTGGTTCTTAGTACCATTTACTAACTATAACCTGATATTAAACAATACTTCTTCAGTTGGAGTTTAGACTTCTCTTAGAACCTTTAGTTTAATAACTATACAAATTGCATTCTCATTACTTGTTAGCTAAAGGAATAATTTAATGAATTAATGAATTATTTTGGAAGAGCAGATATAAGCTTTTTAATTTTAGATCAAATAGACATTGATATGCCATGGAAAACAGATTTGGAAGTTAAAGTTCTTTTTTCACTTAAAACTTATCTATAAAAATAAATTAAAGTCTTTGCCAGATTCACTCAGTAGGAGACCACAAAGATTAATGAAGTAATGTGATACAAAGTGCTTTTAGCTACTCATGTGAATAGTGCTTTACAGAGGTACTTATTGTAATTATTCATGCATTTACCTTTAATTCCATATCTAAAGGATTTTGGACTAGAATGTAGGGTAACTTTTCAGTATTCAAAAGTTGTTTCAAAGTCATCTTTTCCATTTGACTCTTAGCTATATTTTATTCACTTAGTTATAATTTTTACCTTACTATTTGCTTCTATTGTGAATTAATGTAATGAATTAAGTGAGGCAATATAAAATGACTAGCCCTCAAAGAGGAATGACGATAAAATGCATATTTTATATTATTATTTGCATTAGAAGTAGTTGTAGTAGAATTTGTTTTAGAAGCTATATAAAGGAAGTATGAAAGTTGGAAAACTGACACTAAATAGAATTCCCAGAACAATAAGAAAATCACATGCTTACATAATAATTATTTATTTTGGAGTGGACTTTTCTTTAATCACTATAGTTTTAGATTTGAACTTTCAAAGTTTGATCCTGATGATGATCTTTTTTATGTTGTCTGATAAGTAACTTACCACTAATTGAAAAACATTCATGAAATATTTTCCCTTGTAACACAGGAGACAAAATACAAAGAATAGTTTAGTATTCTGAATGACTGACTCTGTTAGTATTAGTATGTGTGGTTATTTGAATGATAAATGTCCCCCATTGCCTGGGCATTTGAATATCTATTCTCCAGTTGGTGGAGTTCTTTGGAAGATTATGGGTAGGTGCACCCTTGTGGAGAAAGTATGTCACTGAGGGTGGGGTTGGAGAATGTAGGTTCTCACCTTACTTTCAGTTTGCTCTTTCTGATTCATGATTGAAATTAAAGATGTGAGGCATGAACTATGAACCAATGGCTGAGAGGTCCCCAACTGGATCAGGCCCTCTGAATGGGTGAGACAGTTGATTGGCTTGATCTGTTTGGGAGGCATCCAGGCAGTGGGACTGAGTCCTGTGCTCATTGCATGAGTTGGCTGTTTGAAACCTGGGGCCTATGCAGGATTGCTTGGCTCGGCCTGGGAGGAGGGGACTGGACCTACCTGGACTGAGTCTACCAGGTTAATCTTAGTCCTCAGGGGAGGCTTTGCCCTGGAGGAGGTGGGAATGGGCGGTGGGCTGGGGGGAAGGTGAAGAGGGCTGGAGGAGGGAGAACAAGGAAATCCATGGCTGATATGTAGAACTGAATTGTATTGCAAAATAAAAATACAAATTAAAAAAAATAAATAAAAAAACCAACAAAAATTTTGACAAAAAGCTCAGAAAAAAAAAAAGTCATAGTGATATACCAGCATAAAAAGATTATTGCTGTTGGATATTCTGAACTCAAATACAATACAGATATATTTTAAATAATTCTGAATGAGTTCAAAAAGATCCATAATGCATGTGATTGTCTCGTCAACATCAATCTTGAGTGCAGATGGACAAATAATCTACTTTTCAGCAATAAAATATGACAGAGGAGTATTTTAGGTTACAAAAGACTATTTTCTCTATTTCTAGATGACTGTTACCTTTTTTCTTAACATGATTTAAGAAACACTATGTTATTTATTATTATTATTACTACATGAGGGAAAGTCCTTGTAATAACGGACCAAATTCATTGTGACCTAACATACAGAAGAGTTCAGGTCCTCAGTCACTGAATGCTATCAACTATTGGAGGAGCCTAAAAGTGGATCCTCCTCTTGGTTGAGTCATCAAGGGAGATGTAGGCTCTGCCTAACTTCTTGATTTCAGCCTTGTTCAAGATCTTGACATAGGTGACCTCTCTACATCATCACCAGATGTCTAGCCATACAAAAATGATGGTGTCATAAATGCTTGATTTTAAGACATTAATTTTTGTGTGACTTCTTATTCAGTAATGAGTAAACACTATTCCTTTTATATTATCATATCAGTTTGTTTTCAATTTAATTTTTATAAGTATTTGTCATGTAAGTTGAAGAACTTGCTAAAATCTTAGTAAGACTGAGCCAGCATCTACAAGTTTTAATTTTATTATTTTTGTTAAGAGAAAATGTGATTTGAAATGTTATGTCTCACAACCTGCATGAATAAAAATTGAATTGGGTGAAGCCTGTGAAAGTTCTCCACAACACACACTAACAGCTTTTTCTTAAATTTTAAAAGAACTCTGGGAATTTAAATTGGTTTTTATATAAAGTAGACCTAGAAACTTAGAAAAAACATTAACAAATGAAATAAAATGGCATTTTATTTGATAAAATGCTATGCACAACTTCAAACAATAATATCTTCACTCAGCATGTGTGTTACTTAACAACCTCAACCTGAGCAGACTTTGTGACAATTATTTGTGTCAAATTTGCCTGTATAATCCTAACACGCATCTTACCCGAAATACAGTGCCTTGCCTCAGACTCAAATTGATACCTACTTGCTTCTAGTTTGCTTGTGTGTATGTATACTAGGTGAAAGAAAATAAAGAGGAAATAAAAAGTATGACCAAATTTTCAAATATACTAAACAATAATGAATTAAATAGGTTATATATTCCTTACTTTACCTTTTAATATCAATGTTTTGTGCTCTATTACCATACAGGAAATTCCCTAACTTTTCTCCACTGTTTTTATTACCAACTTAGGTATTTTCCATATTTATGTAGTAGCAGTCCTAAATTCTCTTAATACAACTTTGTGCCCTCCACAGTAGTAGCAGTCCTAAATTCTCTTAATACAACTTTGTGCCCTCCACAGTTTTTATTATTTCTACTCATAACTTACTCTTTCAATTCTACTTTCTTATGGCCATTTCCTAGACCTTTCCATTGCTGACAATTGGGCAGATTCTAAAACTTTATAACTTTTCAACCAACATAAATCTCTGACTTGCCTCATTACTCCCTTTCTGCCATGATGGTTATATTTTATTTTTATTTAAATTTATTTTTCATACAGCAAAAGTTTTGATAAAGTTTATTTCCTTTCCCCTAATTACTCACAAATCTAATCAAAGTTTTTTTTTATTTAACAATTAATTCCATTTCTAATTGACCTCAGCCCATGAACTACATTAAGTCACACATTGTTCATGATCAATGTGATAGATTAGTTTTGCCAACTACTCAGCTTAATTCCTGAGGTTCATATAGTCTTTTTTCACTCCTCCATGCTTACTATGTATATTGCACAATCCATGACCTGCTTTAGCCACAAAAATGAAATTGCATGCTTTTCCTAATGGAATTTGTCATTTTGCTTGATGAATTTTGGTCTCAATAGAGCCCTGATTCTTCCATTTTGAAATGGAAATTTTTATTCTGTGTCATTGTTGCTGCTGGCCACAGGAATATATCATAAGAACTCAGCTGGTTATGGCAAAGTCACTACCTAGAGGGATTAAGGATTTCCTCCAGAGGAAGCCAAATTCCAAAGAGCTTTTGGTATTACTTGGCTTGTTATATATCACCTGTCTTCTGTTATGAAAATCATGTGTGCTTTTATAGTTTTCCCAGTTGACTTTTTCCTAAGAAAGGCTAACAGTGTGGACTGATCACTCTCTGGATATACACATTCCAGGAATTTGGAGAACAGCCCCAGGAAAGACTTTCTCTGGAATCATATATCTCCCTTAGACACTTTCAAGGACTAGCAGTAATAACAGTCCACATGAAAGTCTCTTGATTTAAGCTAAATTCCACAAGCAGACACCACCTAGGTCAGGTGGACGTTAAGTAATAGCTTTATACAATTTAGCTCGGACCCTCCTTTCTTACATCCTTACTAACTTTATAGACCTCTAACTCCTTACCTAACCACTTCTAGGAATATTTAGATAACCTTCTGCGCTGACTGCTATGCTCAGCCAGAACCCCAGTTCAAGCCTCCCTGTAATTATCATCTTTGGCAGCATCCGGCCAGGTCCATCCCCAGATGGAGGAAAGTACCTAATCAGAGATACAGTTATTGCCTCTCAATGTGATTCTTATCACCCCTCCGGTTGACCCTGGAAGCCTGGCTATATACACCAGGACTTCCAGGGCACTGGGGGGTGGAGAAGAGAAAGGAGAATGGAAGAACTAGACAGGTAAGAACTTGAGAGGAACAAACTGAGATGGGGAAGAACTAGATTGAACGGCTAGAAGAGAGTACTAGAGGAACGAGATGGAAGATGAGGAAGATTCAGATGGGGAAATACTAGCTGGGTAAGAACAAGATGATAAGGACCTAGATGAGGCAGAGTTAAGATGAGAGAATTAAGATAGAACTTAGAGGGAGCAGTAGATAAATATAGAGAGAAATCAGGCAAGAAAGGAGCTAGACATGAGAACAGAACTGAAGCTGTGTATAAAGGATGTTATGCCAAAGGAATTAAAGCAAGTGGACTATAGAGCTCGGTGTGCTGAGATTCTATTTCCCGAAAATAGTCCTCGCCGTTAGTAGTTCTCTCTCCTGAGCTCCTAGGATGTATAATATTAAGGCTGGTCCTGCTAATATTATACAAAACATTGTGTCTTGAAAATATGAAACTTCTTACTTTTATTGTATAGGTGCCCACAGTTAGCAGACTGCCTTGAGTCCCAGATGATATTTGTATACTTATCTTATTTAGGTTAATTGAAATGAGAAGACTCACTCACTATTACCTGGGCTTTGTGGATACAGTGTAATTAGCTACCTCCTCAAACTCCTGATGTTATGACATCCCTTCTAAGATATACAATGCCTTGGAAGTGTAAGCCAAAATAAATCCTTCCATCCTTAAGTTGATTTTGTCAGGGTTTCTCATCACAGCAAAAGAAAAATAACTAAGACCTCATCTTACCCTTCCCATAGTGCTAGTAATAAAGAAAATAACAAATGATGCCAATGATATGGACAAAACATAACTCTTACATTCTGCTAGTGGGAATGTAGTATAGTCAATCCACTATGGAAGTCATTTGGAGGTCTCTCAAAAAAATGAAATTCAACTTAACAGACGACCCAGGTATATCATTCTTGGGTATTTATATGAAGAATCCCAAATCATCTTCTATCATGGGAATATTTGTACATCAGTGTTTATTATATTAGTCACTATTCACCATAGTCAACATATGGGACCAATCTAGTTCTCAGCAACAGAGGAATGAATAAGGTAAATGTGAAATATAAATGTATATGAATATATATATATATATATGTAATGAGATACACAAACACACACAAGAGGTTTTTTTTCAGTCATGAAAAAAGAAAGACATTATATTGTTTGTTAGAAAGTGGTTACATCTGGAGATAATCACATTTAATGTGTTAAAAACAATTTCCCGAAGATAATAAGCATTTTTGCTTCTCTTATTTGTGGTTCTGAGATTTTGTATAGATACATAAAATAATGTGTGTTTCCATGAAGTAAAGTTGTGACAGAACAAAGGTAACTAACAGGAGTGGTTCTAGGAGGGGAAAGAAATGAGCTATGAGAAGAGGAATATTATAAATAATATATACGTGAAAAATGAAATGGAAAATTGAAAAACAGATTGTTCAAATGTGTTTGCATACATAAAAGAAAAAAAGATACACAAATGATGAAGAAAAGTCCTAAGTACTAAAGGCTGAATAAGTAGGAAGACTAAATACACTTGGACTACATCATCCTGCAAGTTTTCATTATAAATCATTAAAATCACACTGTAAAATTTATCTTTGGGGGGCTGGAGAGATGGTTCAGCAATTACAATTGCATACTACTCTTCCAGAGGAAGTATGTTCAGCTCTCCAACTCCTTGGTGATTCAGTGCTTGTAGACTTCACAGGTACCTGCACTCTCATGGGCATATGCACATGTAGACATAAATATACATGCAATTACCTATAATGAAATAAATTTTTAAGAGTTCTCTTAGAAATAACTTGAACATTTCTTGCCAAGAATTGTGAACCTGTGGAATTTCATAAGTCTGAAATAGTAATAATTAATCTGCAGTTTTAGACCAAATATTTTTGTCTCTCTTTTGGAGATAAGTAAAATGTTACCAACTTTGTATCTTGAAATTAAAATAAATATTTATATTTATTCTAAATAGGAGTATTGGTTTCTCATCAACTCTTTACTAACATGTAATGTCCTTGGACTGATCTTTCTCTGCCATAACACCAGGTTATCTGATTCTTTAATGTATTATATCTCATAATTACTGGGCAATTCTATTGGGTGTTTATAGAGTAGGTATGTAGTAAATGTATCTTGTCCTTTAATCAGCAGTGGGTAGAAAAAAGACAGGAATTTGAATAGCCATAAACTATGAAATGTATGGTATATAGCACATGCCTTTCTCATTTAAATTGAAATAATAATTTATGTAAATAGTGTTTGTAATAATGGAGAATATAACTCCCCAAATTTTGAAAATTGAAGAAACTCCTACGTTTATATTCTTATTTACCTTTTATTTTCTAAAAAGAAAAACATAGTAATCATTATTAATAAGAGTTAAACTTTAAAAATATTGTCATAGCTTGTTTCCACAAGAAAATACAGAAACAGTGAGTACTGGCAAGAAACATTGCATTGAATTCTCTATAGTTATTTTACCTGGGAATAAAATTATTAAATATTGTACAAATGTTTATATGCTTCCACTATAAAATACAAGTTTTTCATTTGTAGAAAATCCATCATTTTCCTTATTATGAGTATATGAACCCTCACAAATAATTGTCCCCCACTTTGTTCAGATTAAGACATTATTAGTTAGTATGTTGATCAAAGTTTTAGGAATTAGATTCTCATAGTGTAGCACAATAAAACAATTTATGATTGCTTTAATCCCCAGCTGCACTCATAACTGAGGGATGAAGGGTTTTAGATCCTTTTTCCAATCCTTTGAAACATCTACTGAGCTAACACATTTTTCTGTGGTTGACATATTGTGCATCCCAATAAATTTACCTGGGGGTCAGAGAAAAGAACAGCCACTATATTAAACATAGAGGTTAGGCAGTGGTACCACATGCCTTTAATCCTAGCATTCCAGAGTTCAAAGCCACACTGGAAACAGCCAGGCACGGTGACACATGCCTTTAATCCCAGGAAGAGAGGAAGCAGAAAGGTGTATAAGGCATGAAGACCAGTAACTAGAGTCTTTTAGGCTTTTTAAGGTTTTAGGCTTTTAGCAGCAGTTCAGCTGAGATCCATTCGGATGAGGACTCAGAGGCTTCCAATCTGAGGAAACAAGATCAGCTGAGGAGTTGATGAGACAAGGTTAACTGTGGCTTGTTCTGTTTCTCTGACCTTTCAGAATTCACCCCAATATGTGGCTTTGGGTTTTTTTATTATTAATAAGACATTTGAAGATTCATTTTACATTTTTCATTTAAAATGTCTCCAAAGATATAAGATGCCTCTGTGCTTCTAGGATTTAAAATTTTTATTTTAAGGAATCAAAAGAAATTTTCTCTGTGATCAGGGTTTTAAATTTGGCTTGGAGCCTCTGATTCATGGAACAGGCAATCTCTTTCCAAGGCTTTTCTGCTGGGGAGACATTCCCTTTAACCCCATGTTCTTGGACTCAATACTACACAATAAACCCAAGACCCCACCCCCTACACTCTGTCCTTAAAAATCCATTTAGAAAACAATTGCTTCGTTCAAAGTTCATCTCCTTCTTCTATCAGAAATTGCGGGAAATGTAATTTTGCAGCAAGCATTTCATTTCTTTTCTTGGAATAGATTGAGGTAAATGTAAAGTCAATGATTAGATAAATGCAATGTCTTGAGTTGCTGCCATGATGCCATATTTGACAGTGTGGTAAGACTGATGGATGTTTTGAATAGTTACTCAGTTGTATAATGGGATAAAGTCCCATGGCGCTATTTAAAATATCATGTGATTTCTTTCAATTAATATTACCAAAAGTACTTTGGCACAAATACAAAAAGGATGAGGAATTATTGCTGAGCACATAAGTGCAGCAGGCTTTGCTCTGTGAAGAAGTCTTCAGATGTACTACATATACTAATAGAGCTAAAATATGTTTTCTTCAGAAATCGCATTTATATTAAAAACCGAAATCTTGTGCAACCCTGTCTTTTATGCTACAATTGAAGCTTAAGTCCTACTAAAGTAAATAGAGAGAGAGAGACAGAGGCACAGACAGAGAGACAGAGAGCATAGATAGCCATTGTTTGGGAAGTTGTCCATCTTAATGGCAAGGAAACATATTTCTTTTCTCTATTTAATGTTTCCATCGTGTATTTTCAAGTTTTATGTTGACTTGACACAAGATAGAGTTATTTTTGAAGAGGGAAGCTCAGTTGAGGAAATGTTCCCACCAGATTCATTTATGGGCAAACATGGGGTACATTTGCTCTATTGGTGAATGATATTGGAGCTCCCAGATCACTGAGGACAATGCCATCACTGAAAAGCAGTAAACATCATCCCTTCATGGCCTCCTCCTGGCTCCTCACTCCAGGTTCCTGTCTTGAGTTCCTGCCCCGACTTCCCTCAGTAGTTGACTGTAATTGGAAATTGTAAGCTGAAATAAACCTTTTTCCCTCCAAGTTGCTTTTGGTCTCAGTGTTCTATCACAGGACTAGAAACTCTATGACACATATTGTATGTCAGTCAATAATATATTGGAAAGGAAAAAGGTAGGTTTGCAAAAATTTGAATGCAAAATGTAGTAAGGGTAGTATCTTCATGCAGTATTACTAAAAGCATAGAAGCTAAATCCTTATGATAATGGTCTTTATATTTGCTTAATATAAGATTGAATCAAGACACAAATCAATACTTTGCTGGCATGGGAGATAGCATGATCAAAAGACACAATGACAAATACCCTTTTTGTGGTATTCCTTCCTGTGATTGTTGCCCTTCTATGAATATGTTTATTTTTATTTAGTAATATAGGTGGTTATTTGGGATGAAATCCAGTTATTTTTACTTGTCAGTGATCAAAATTATGCAATTTCATTTTTCCCTCTTAAAATGGAAGTGCTTAGTATTTTGTAAAACAGTTTGTACTTTACTTTTTAGTATACCAGTCCCATATTTTCAATGACACAGGACAGTTTAGGGTAAATATTTGCTATATCTTCTATCGAATTATTATGCAATCAATATCTGTGAAACAAATTAATTTCTATGCTTGACTCTTTTAGTTATAAGTAATAGGTATTTTTGGATCCTCAATAGTGGGTTTCTCTGCTGATGCAATAACCCAGATCAAACTGAATTAAAAAGTCAAGGACAAGGTTTAATCTGAACAAAACACTCTTGGGTGACTCTCAAGCCCCCCAGAGGAGGCATAGGAGAGGGAGGAGGAGATATCACATGGCAGGTCTGGGGACCAGAGCTTAAATATCCTGTAAGCATGGTCTTGAGCTTTGGGGAAGGAGCCTGGACTTTTGGCAGCCTTTCTGAGGGTAGCAGGGTTTGGAAAAGGAGGAGTGGGGCTGAGGTGGAACTTCCAACTGAATATCCAGACCTTCTTGGGTATATGGGAACCTCTGAAATTCCAGCATAATAATAGCATAGAAAGGGGACAGAAGTCTAAACATCTTTACATACTTTAAGTGGGAAATTACATCTGAAACTTATTTATCTTTTATTATGAAGCCTGTGAACAAGGCAAACCTGTCTGTAGTTTTGACAGGAAAATAAACTAATGAACTAATGAGCTACCAAGGTGGTTTGAGCCTTCAGGGGTCAGGGGAAGAGCTATTAAACTGGTAAATATATGAGAACCTAGTCATCAAACACCATCATATCTGACAAGGATAAATTTCACCTGAGTAAGAAGTGAGAAAGCTTTTTGGCTACCTAGGCAGCTATCCCATGTTTCTCCACGGTCACTGGGGATGGGGCTCCCAAGGCAGTATCAGTCTTTGGATGCCAGGCCCAGAAGATCTGATAGACTTTCCTGTGGAGTTCAGGATATTTTGTCTTGGCAAAGCAGGGCAATCAATTCCCCAGTGTCCTGCTTGTCCACAGTCTGGGCAGGGCCTTAGCAGCAGTTAAGGTGCAAAGCAGTTTTACACTTTGTGGCTGACTTTGCTGCATTTAAAGCATGCTCCAGGTGGAAGTTCTTTTGCAGCCATCTACTTTGGAGAGAATAGGGGGTGCTGCCAGGAGCTGGCATGTCTCTATCCTGAGAAGCTTTTTTATTAAATGCCATGTTCTCAGATCTCTGACTCATTTGAGGATCAGGCGATCATTATCTGTTAGGTATAAGCAGTTTAGTATCTCTAGAAGGCAAAACCCAGTTTTCATAGTGTAAACAATTTAGTTTTTATAAAATCAATACCAAGGGGATTACTGTTGTGTTACAAAATCTGGCTGCCAGCAAGATTGGTCCCTGTACATGAATGTGTGGAGGAGCAGCTTTAATACCTCAGTAACCTAGCATTGTTTTAAATCCTATCTTTTTTAAACCTTTATTTTTTTTAGACAGGGCAGGAATTATCATACAGAAATCTATCCTACTCCAAAATATCTTAGAGACTCAATGTCTCCTTGGTTGGCCCATGCCATGTAGTTACTTTTATTTAAGATGGCAGTGAAGTCATATGACCTATCTTTTCTCCATCCTTAGTCAAAATGGTGGCTCCCCACATGGTAGCTGCACTTAATTAAGTCGATGATGGCAGACCATGTTGTTGTTTTCCAGAGCACTTCCAATTTCGAGTTACCAGTTTTAAGTTAACTTTTTGTTACAGACTTTTCAACCATACCCAGTTTCTTAGCTGTTTTTTGTTTTGTTTTGTTTTGTTTTTAATAAGGTAGAACATCATAAAATAACTTTCTCTGTTATTATATCAGATAGAGTGGCCAAAAAAAAAAAATCTCAGAGGCAAATTCTGAGCCCAGGCAGTTAGTTGTAATAGCAACAGCTGACACACAGACCACGTAAATTCAGGCATGCAAAATCAGTCAGAAATAAGCATTCAGTGGCCACATACATCCCTACATCCAACTGAGCCTGAAATAAACATACAGGCACAGATCCATACACACAAAATAGACAGGACATTTTTAACAGGAAGACAAACAAATTCTCCATGGGAAACCATGTCAGATGAGCAACTTACAGATCCTGAAATAAGAGTTTAGGGTGTAGAGCATCACACAAGAAACCATAGGAATAAAAGATGCTTCCTGGCCATAACACAGCTCCTATCTGACCAGCCTACCATGGGCGCTTGAGTGGTGCCACTCATGGTGCCAGCAGGGTCTGAGGTGGGCACAGCACTGCAGACTTGCAAGTGGCAGTACCTCATGCATCTGAGCCGGGAGGAGGATGCGGAGGAAACTGAAAAACCGAGGAGCAGGCTGCCCGACATGGATAGAAAGCCCAGATGAGCTAGCTGAAGCAGCAAGTGGAGGATTTGGAAGAAGAGATTTTTTTTTTTTTTTTTTTTTTTTTTTTGGAGTGAGGAGGTAGAGCTTTAGAGGTTAAGAGTCCTTGAAAGTGTAGCAGAGTTTGTTCAGTTTAGGGTGGCAGAAGAGGCGGGAATAGACAAAGAGAAAGGATTTGTCAGGTAGAGTGGGTGGGTAGAATTCTTTCATGGTACAGGAGTGGGGGTGGGGTGGGGGGTGCGGGCAGAACAGACAGAAACAGAGATGGGGGAGGGGCACAGGGGCAGACAAACCAGGAAAGGGAAGGGCTGGGAGTGCAGAAGAGATCTTGGACTACTAATAGGCTTTTATGCTTAGAAATGGGTGACTTATCTGAGCCAAAAGTCCATCCAGTCTGTTGGAGGGTGGCGTGAAAGGGAGAGTGTCTTCCCACGTGGCCAATGGGCTGGTGGGGAATCCTCCATTCTATCCAGGACTGGGCAATAAGATGATAGGTATTTGTGGATCCCCGATAGTGGGTTTCTCTGCCAATGCAATAACCCAAATAAAGCCAAATTAAAAAGTAAAGAACCAAATTTAATCTGAGTAAAGCTCTGTCAGGTGACTCTCAAGCCCTACAGAGGTGAGACAGGAGAGGGAGGAGGAGACATCACATGGCAGGTCCAGAGACCTGAGCTTAAATACCCTGTAGGAATGGTCTTGAGCTCTAGGAATGGAGCCTGAAATTTTGGTGGTCTTTCTGAGGGGGGGCAGCATTTGGAGAGGGAAGAGTGGGGCTGAGGCAGAGCTTCCATCCAAACAAGTAATCATTAGCATAGGTCCTGCATCATGGAATGTTCCAAAATACTTGAAGCTGACAACTTTACAATGACAAGCTATTTGTTTAGTTCAAAGTCCAGCTTCTTCAAGTCAATGGTACTAACATCCATTGTGAGGTTTCTCAAAGTGGATGGTATCCACTCAAATCTGATACAGAAGTGAGAGGCCATATGGTGAGACAGAAAGCAAGAGAATGTGAGTGGGGAAACAAAGGACTTCCCTAGATAATAACTGCCTCTTGCACTAGCTGACACATTTTATGAGGCCAGGATGCATAATGGTTTCTGACAGTCCTGTCCCATCTGTTTAATGACAGATTCCATCATCTGTCTGTATCACCACATTGATGATCTAGATTTCAGCACATGGAAATTTGGTGAATAAACTGTATGCCAATTATAGCAACCCTATTTTAAATATTTGTAAATTTTCAAATAAATATTTACAAATAATATTAAAAATTTACTTCAGAAATACTTTACTATTAATCCTGTACTGATGCAATTCTACAATCCCCTTTGTTAATTTTTTCCTGCTTCATTACTTTGACGTTCTACAGAAAAAAAATCTGTGATTCTTCCTTCCACAATGCTTATCCCCACCTTGTAGATTTCCCTGTACTTTATTCTCTACACTTTCATGTTAGTTTCTTTTTTTTGTTAACTGACAGAATACAAGGGAGGAACAACTAACAGCAGGGACACTTTACTGAGGCTCAAAGTTCAGGCAATGATATCCATAATGATGGAAACACAAGCCATAGAAGTGTAGCTGAAGTTTTCCTATGTCCTACCTGGCCTGCAGTCAGGACAAACCCCTCACCCACCGTCCCACAGCCTTTTATAAAATAATCACACAGAGGCTTAATAATAATTATAGCTGCTTGGCCATTTGCTCAGGCTTGTTACAGATTAGCTCTTACACTTAAATTAACCCATAATTCTTATCTATGTTCACCAACGTGGCTTGATACCTTTCTCCGTTCTGCCTTCACGTCTTGCTTCCTCTGTGTCTTGCTGGCAACTCCTGACTCAGCCTTCACCTTCCGAGAATTCTCCTCGTCTGCTTATCCCACCTATACTTCCTGCCTGGCTACTGACCAATCAGCATTTTATTTATCAACCAATGAGAGGAACACAATCACAGCATACAGAGCAACATCACCCATTATAGAAGCAGCTCGAGGTGATGACAGTGGGAGCTGGAGTGCATGGTTATATCATCCCTGCCAGGCAGTAGAGAGTGAAGCCAGGAACCAGGCCTGTTTACCATGAGTAAGGCCTACACTCCAGTGACGAGTTATCACTGACTGCTTCCTTTAACCAGTCTCTGATTCTATGGGTTCCATTATGCCCTAAAGTATTGCCATGAGGATTGTTTCAACATACAGTCCTGCAAGAAATGTTGTATTTCACACACACACACACACACACACACACACACACATATATATATATATAGCTTTCTACTAACTTTTGTTGTTTGTTTTAGTTTCTCTGTGTTTTCCTTTTGGTTTTTTCCAAGCAGCCTCCATGTCTATTATTTCAGATATAATAAACACATTCTATTTTTCTCAAGCATATGAATTACAGTTTTGTTTGTTTGTTTGTTTTACTGTTTTGGTTTTCTTTTCTTCCCTATATTTACTCATTTCTTATGAGGTTTTCTTCTTGCTTGATTTTCTTTTTCTTTCTGGAGGCTTCATTCATGCTAGAAGTCTGAAAGTCTCAATTGCTATGGATCCCACAGAACCTGAAATTACAATCCTTATGAACTTACTATTTATAAGGAAAATAATATAAAATTGCAGTAGCAATGGAGTAAGGAAACATAGGACAACCAGGCAGAATCATATCATAGTAAGGGAGGCAGGAGCCAGGTCTGTTGGTACTATGTGACAGAGTAAAATAAGTAATACTCCATCTCTTTCAAAGCAGGCATTGCCAAGGCAGGAACAGGATTCCTGGAACTAGCCTGTCAATTCATTGTCTTTTGAAATTTCCTAGGTAAGCCTCAGTTTGACAACCTTCAGTTTACTTATTTAGATTAAATGTTGGAAAACTGCTTTAAGTAAAGTGCCAGATAGTATACCTTTTTACAAAAATATAAAAGAAAATGTCTTTTTGATAACTCAGTGGTAAGCTAAGGACCTATAAACACACAACAGTATGAGTATATAGCCCATCAGGATTTTAAGTTCAGTTGACAGAATGTTTTTGACCAATAGTCAATAATTTTTTGACTCCAGGTTTTCAATGAAGAGATTAAATTTTCTTGTGGTTATTTTTATCATATAGCATCTCAAAAGATTAATTACTTTTACCCATGGCTACTAAAATTCTGAAATTTGTCTTCTCCACATACATTGACATTTTGCTTTTCCTGATTCTTCTAAAGCCTAAGCATCAGATTCTGTCCACTTCTTGTAACTATATGTGTTGTGTAGAAATTCTGAAACAGTCTGAACATCTTTATCTTGTACAATTAGCAGGGTCACATATACTTGCTTATACTTCCAAAACAAACAAACAAATACTAAGCAAGCTATAGCCATAAGTTTTCTCCGGTCCCACCCAGCTCTGAGGTCCCTCAGCCGCTTATAAAAATAATCACTCAGAGTCTTAATATTATTAATAACTGCTCAACCATTAAGTCAGACTTAATACTGAATAGCTCTTATAATTAAATTAATCCACAATTCTTATCTATATATTTAGCCACATAGCTTGGTACCTTTTCTCAGTTCTGCCTTTACATCTTACTTCCTCTGTGTCTGGTTGGCGATTCCTCATCTGCCCTTCTTCTCCCCAGCATTGTAGTCTGCTTGCCCCACCTATACTTCCTGCCTGCCTACTGGCCAATCAGCATTTTATTAAACCAGTGTATAAGAGCATTATCCCACAGCAACAAGCAAATAAACATCAATGAGTCTGACTGACTGTTTGCAGGTTATTTCTACCCTTACCCCTCAAGTGTGTACTTTGCACCAACATGGTATTTCATTCAAGTAGCACAAAGAAGCAGAGCTGGATGCTTCTTGTTCACTAATGTTTGATCTCTTCTTTTCCCTTTTGAGAGTTCCAGTGGTATAACACTTCAGCTTTTGCAAATGTTTCTTTTAGTTCAGTCAAAACATTTTAATAAGTGCTACTTCATCTTTCTTTGTAAGTCCCTCCTCTCTTTTTGCCAACCTTCTTCCTCCTGATATCACTGTCCATCCATCTCTTTTTCTCTTTTATAAAAATTAACTGTATGCAACAAGAAGCACACTACCTTTACTAAAGTGTGCTGTTGACTTAAAAAGAACAACTCTATTTTATCAAGCTGAGGGACTGATTTGGTACTTCATGGGCCGTTCAAACAAAATTCAAAGTGTGGTGAAATGCTTTCTTTGAGTGAAAAGTTTTCTAATAGGCTGCAGAGAAACCAGTGTGCTTTGGGAGACCAGAGAAATGTTGAGTTTGATTGCTAACTAAGTTCATGGTTCAAATTTGATCTGGTGCCCTGAGACTAAACTCACTGAATTTTATCTTGCTATTATCTATGTGGACTGACAAAAGATTTCCTGGCCTGCAGTCTGAACTAGATATTATACTGTATTCTCATTCTTCCTCTAAAGAATCTAGGTCCTAGTATAAAACTCTTTGTTTTTACAGAGTACTATAAAGCTAGGTCTGGTCATAGAAAGAAAATCATTTAACCCATATACTATTACTATCATCTGAAGAAGTAATTATGGAGGAAAAAAATCAGTGAGGTAATGGAATTCTATTAAGTATAAGGAATTTTACCACCATATATTTGTAGCCAGAAATTGCTGACCCAATATAATGGTTGATTGTTCTATAAAAAATCTTATTGAGATGCTTACTGAAGGTGGAGAGATGGCCTCTAAAATATAGTATCAGCTTCTGAGCCAGCAGCAAATAAATGGTTTCCTTCTTCTATAACTAGAAATCTATAGTTCCTGAATGAAGAGGATGTGGCAATGGCTCTCTACATATTGATTTTCAAAATCTGGTCACAAAAATGTTATTTTCCATCACTTCAGGATTAAATATTCTTGGTTTAAAGTTTTTAATTTTCAAGTAACATTTTTAGAACTCTTAATTTAGCCTGATGATCTCAGTTCTCTGAGGACAAGGTGACATTATAGACCTTCTCAGTGGCACATTCACTTCATGCCTTTGTCCTTCTAGGCATTGGCATGGCAACAGAGCTTCCACAGAAGGACTGGCTAATGAGCCATCCACTATATTCACCAAGTACTCACACTTTGTAAAATGTCACCTTTTTTTTTAAATTTAAATTTTCCTATATCAAGTGCTCATATATTTACCATAATGATTTGAACATTTAAAAAGAACCGCCAGTAAACAGTACGGTTGAACAGTGTTATATTTGAAGCCACTAACATCTCTCTAGCATCAGAAAGTCTAAGTCTTCAGAGACAGTAAGAGCTACCTAACCCAGGTAGAATCACTAATATTTCAATCATTTGAAAAGGATGGGTCCCACAAAGGGAAAAAGAATCACTTGAGAACAAAGTGAAGCATGGTTATTGTGAAGGATGGAGTACAAACACAGAGCCTAGACTCACTGTCATTACATAAATGTGTATTTATGCCAGCTATGCTCTTCACACATATATAAAAATTTATATATCTGGATCCAATAACTACTAAATTCCCCCCCCCCACTCACCTATCCTTACTATTGAACATGCCAGTTCACTAATACCATTTAAACCAACATTTTAATCATTGAGATTTTGGAATAAACAGAGTAATCAATGTTAAAAATAGAAGAAAAGCTCTCACTTATATAGGCAGACACAACATGAAGTTGCAGCTTCAATTTCCCTTTTGAAGTTATCAGGGTAAGCATGCCTTTGCTTTAGGCTGGTTGCATCACCATGGCTAAGCATTCTGATTATTATAATTATTATTATGGTGTTGTTGTTGCTGTCGTTATTTGGAAAAAAATACAGACAGAAATGCGCTATAAGAATCTTCTAGCTACAGTGATGGGCTGTATTTTTATGTTTGCTCAGTGGCTACATTTTCCCTTTTGTATTTGCCACAATGCCACAAGAAACAAAAGGAAAACAAATACATTCTCAGACTCCATGATGGTAGAAGTCTACACTGGTTTCTGCCAGATATCTACTTACGATTTCAAAGGCATAGAAAAAAACAGAAGGCTTACTAATATACCTACATCCTGGGCAGACATGCTCATCAACAATGATAAATACAAATCCTGTATGAATTTCCTAAAACTGTGTATCTCAGTTCCGTGGGAAGTTTTGACATCACTGGAGGTTTTTTATAGACTTCCTAAACCCATGTAACATATTTAGAGCCAGCTGGCTTAAACTATGTGATCCTCCCAACATTTTGGAAGCATAGACCTGCCTCAACTGAAACATTACTACTTGAAAGACATAGTATGGTCCCCGTTTCCCTCAGAATGCCTAATTACCATAACTAGGTTGTATTTTCTCTTAATAGACAGGAACATGCTTTAGACTCCAGTAATTTAATGTGTACTTAACTTTATTGTTTTTATAAAAAATTAGTCTTTTATACTATATTCCCTTCAGTATAATATATATGTATATTCTATTTTTTGCCCAACCTAAAGGTATTTTATATATTTGATTGTAAATTATATCATTCGGTAATAAATATTTAAATAAAGTCATCTATGTCTGATGAGGAGAATGTTGTTACATGGAAAACATCCTAAAAACGATAATATAAATTAATATTTTGAAATCTCCAGGTATTTAATTTAATCAGGTCTACTTATTCTTAATGTGCTGTGAGTAAAATAAAAATATATGGCAGTGCTTTCCTGGAGGTACGCACAGGTTCTGAGGCTGGAAGGGAGCATTGACAATTCTCCCCTTGAGAGATTCCTCTAGGTGGGTTTCCACCATTTTACTGCATGACTAAAGTCAAAATGTAGAGGAGACAAGTTGAGTCAAATGAGAAATAAGGGAATTGCAGCCCTTCAGGGAAATGAAAGCCTACGGTGTGAGAATCCTAAGGTTGGAAGAAACTAATATGTGTATTTTGGAATGCTGGACTTATGTCATACAGAACTTGCTGCTATGTTGAAGGTCTTCAACACTGCCCATATGTAACATGAAAGTAAAACTAACAGCTTCCTGACTTTGCAAATAAAAAAGGGGGATTGAGGACACATGAGCTAAGTAGTTTCACCAAGGGTTTGGAAGTAAGTCAGCAGATTACATCTTGCCACTGTAGGCTTATATGCTTATTTTATAAATTCACTAGCTACAGGACTGTTAATTTCCCCTTCAAAAATAGCAGATTAGTTTCTATATGCTAAAGAGGCTTTTGCCTCTAAGTACACTATAAATAAAGAGCTGACTCTAGTTATGAAATATGGTGGCAGCACTTAGATTTTTCATTGGATAATTAAATTTAAGTTCTATTTCTGAACTTTTGCTCTAGTTGGCCATTCATCACAATTACAGCAAAGTGCTCAGATGGGAAACAGTTCCAACTTTGAAGCTTTCACTGGATGCTGAGTTACATTGTAAGACTGTCTGATTTGATAAAACCTAAAGTAATTATGAAGACACTCTTGTCACTGAACAATCAGATGTTGTTCTTTTATAGTAAGTCTTATAGACAAAAAGTTGTCTGTGATATATGGAGAATATACCTGTATTTTTTTTTCATGATGAATGGTACCCCTAGGCCTCCTGTGTTAAATGCTGAGTTTCTGGTGCAAAGTTGTTATGGGGGATAATGGACACACTAAGGCTGCTGGTCTAGTGGGGGTGCCTCCACCATGCATAGTTACATTTTGACAGAGATGCACATGTGTGGTCTTTATTTTTTATTTATTTTTTTGTCTAAATATGGTATAACATGTTTTGACTCCAGCCTTGCATCATATCACAATAGTTTGCAAGAAATCTAAAGCTATGAGGCCAGAATCATGAGACAAATTATGCCTTTCTCTCACTATAACTTAAGTATCTGGATATTGGTTGAGAGTGATAGAAAGCTAAATAACACAAAAATAAAATAAAATTTCAGAACATTAAATTTATTGGGGAGAATTGACACAGGATTGGGTAGAATATCTCTTTGATTTTTAAATTACTTTATGTTGAATATTCATATTTAAAAGAGATATAACAATGTTTTCAGATGTCAGCGTTCTATACAAAAACTTGTTTAAAATAATCATGTTATTATATAGTTATTCAAAAGTGAACCAACTTAGTCTGGCATAATAATCTGGTTTTAGTAATAAAACTATGTTATTCTAATTAGACATTTTTATTATAATATACTTAGTTTTCTATAGTACTCTCCCATAACTCATTAAGTCTATTTGAATAGCTGTTTCAGGATGCTGAACAAGAAGTATAAGGGAAATAATTGACCTTTAGCACATGTGTGAAAGGTTCTTGACTAAGTTTTGAGAAAATGCAAATATGACCATAATTTTCTAGAAATTCAGTGTTATTGTCTCCTTGGAATCAAGGTAAACATTTAGGAATCAGAGAAACAATTGTATTTCTAAAATTAAGAGATTAACACAAAACAATTTTCAGCTCTATGATTTAAAAATGGATATGTAATGCCTCTATTTCAAAGTATAAGGAGATAATATGTTACTGTCCTCTGTGATTTGTGTTATTGTCAAGGTTATCATATTGAGAATGTAGATGTCAGTCTTTCTAGAGAAACAGAATTAGCATTAGGAATTCTGGCACATTGAGAACTCTATTTTCAAAATTAAATTTCCTAAGTCTTTCTTGGCAAACCCTTAACTTTTCTTGGAAGTAAGCAAAAGTGGTTACATAATAGCATAGAGTGGAAGTGAACTGCAGAAATGAAGGTCTTCCCAGAGAACAATCAATAGAAATAAAGAAATCCAATGACAATGACAGGTCTGAGCTGTCAATTCATCAGTACATTGTCCTTGGTGTACATTCAGTGAAGATACAAACTGTGAAAAATGATAATATAGCAAGCTGTTCCAAAGTGATAGTTAAACTTTCCTTGAGACAGTCAGGGGAAGTCTTACCTTACCTCTTTTGTGTATGTTTAAAGCACATATATATACAAAGTCACAATATGCTAAGAAGCCGGTTCTGTGGAATGGTTCGCATCTTTCTGCTTTGTGATTTGATTAAAGGGGCAAAATAGTTACTCATATAAGAAAAGCACAAATTAAATTTTAAATTTATGCTTTACATGGAATACTAACATGATCTAATTGGACTTTCAGTACTAGTAAAATATCATCTTTAACTATCACATGGAAAGTATTTATTCTTCTATCACTAGGTCAAGCTACTTTTCCAATGAATACATTTATTCCCTCCTATATTATTTATAGAATTCCTTAGAGGAATTACCCTAATTAAATATATCTTATTAAAATAAAATTACCATATTTGATCAAATATTTCAAACTTCTAATATATCTATAGGATGAAATAAAATATGTAATTTTTTTCTACACAAAAGTTTCCAAACCTTTTTGTATTCCTTCTTTCTGGCAGTTCTAACATACCATGCTTTAGGAAGATCAATTCAGGAGGTACAGACTCTGATCAATCAAATATCCTGTATTATTATATTTTAACATCATGAACTTTTTTCATTGATGTTCAAAAAGTATATTCAAAAACAATTTTTTTTTTTCGAGACAGAGTTTCTCTGTGTAGCTTTGCGACTTTCCTGGATCTAGTTCTGTAGACCAGGCTGGCCTCATACTCACAAAGATCCGCCTGGCTCTGCCTCCTGAGTGCTGGGATTAAAGGCATGTGCCACCACCGCCCAGCTATATTCAAATTTTTATGCGGAAATTTCCAGTAAAAAGATGATTACACATATGTGGCCATATATGTGGCTCATAATAAAGGTGTCCTTTTAGTTCATTCTTTCTTAATTTATCATGAAAATGTTTAGATAAAATTGTGTTGCAAAAACTCAATATAATCAGTTGGGCAGTGGTGGCACATGCCTTTAATCCCAGAATTTGGGGTAGAGGCAGGTGGATCTCTGTGAGTTCAAGGCCAGCCTGGTCTACAGAGTGAGTTCCAGGATAGGCTCCAAAGCTACACAGAGAAACTCTGTCTTGAAAAAACAAATAAGCATATGAAAAAACAAAAACAAATGAACAAAAAATTCAATATAATCAATAAGTTGAAAAAATATGCAAATACAGAAAAGCTATTATATAATTAACCCCATGAATTCACATTAATTTTGATATCTAGTTGTGATCTGATAACTCAAGATGTCATGCCATGGAGACAGTGGCACACATCTGGAACTGTAGCACTCAACAACTTACAGAAATAAATCTCAAATTAGAGGGTATCTTGAGCTACAGAGTAAGTTGGAGGCAGGCATGGGTTGATTACTTGGTGGGACATACTCAAGACAAATTAAATGGTAAACCAAAAATGTTAATCCAGTATTTGTGAAATTAGAAATGAGGGCACAAAAAACTTAGTGAAAAACAAAAAGGTAATATTTCTAGAGTTGAAATATAGTATTTACTGTGGCAGAGGTTCACACAACAAACTTGAAATATAAGAAACATGCTTCAAATTTAATAAATTGCATTATAAGAAAAATTCTTTAAACATTTGAGAGCTAAAACTATTCTATAAAATAATGTTCCATGTATTTACTACATGTTTCATATAGTTTTGATTGAATTACAAGTTACACAAAGGCTGACAATGATTTGAATTTTGCAACAGTATTCAAAGCACCAAACCTTCACTCGTTGCCCCTGCTTGTGAATGATGGGTGACTATCAGGCTAGGTTTATGTTGACTTGACGAAAGATAGAGTCATCTTGGAACAGGGAACCTCAGTTGAGGAAATACCCTCACCAGATTGATCTGTTTGCATGCCTGCCATCCATTTTTTGATTGTTGATAGTGAAAGGACCCAGATCACTGTGGGTGATGGTTCTGAGTGATATATATATAAAAAAAAAAAGCAGGGTGAGCAAGCAATGGGGAGCAAGCCAGTAGGTAGCATTTCTCTTTGACCTTTGCTTCACTTCCTGTCTCCTGGCTCTCTTAAGTTCCTGTTCTAACTTCCTTCAATGGTGGACTTTGGGGTGGAACTATAAGGTGAAATAAACCCTTGCTTCTTCAGGTTGCTTTTGGTCACGGTTATTTTTATCACGGCAAAAGAAACCTAACTAAGCCACTAACTTTCTGACGTCAGAGGCCCTAAGCTGTGCACTCAGATCATGCTTATGCTGCCATTTCTGTGTGAACTCATGACGAGTCATTGAGCCCACACAAACTGCTTGCTATATTTCCCTGCTTCTTTCTCTCATAAGTGCTATGCTCTAAGAGGTGAGTTTCCCACAGGGCTCTCCTAACTCTGTGTTTGGCTGTCTCCTGAACAGACGTTCTCAACTGCAAAACTTGTTACAGGGACTAGATTAAGAAGGGCCACATACATGTCACCACCTCTGGCTGCTTCTTTATCAAAATATTTAAGCTTCATAGTCACTCCCAGTTATGGGGTTTGTTTGATTTCTCACTCACACTCTCATTTTCCATCTTTCCACTTTCATTCTATTTTTTTTTTTTTTTTTTTTTTTTTTTTTTTTTTTTTTTTTTTTTTTGGTTTTTCGAGACAGGGTTTCTCTGTGTAGCTTTGCGCCTTTCCTGGAACTCACTTTGGAGACCAGGCTGGCCTCGAACTCACAGAGATCCACCTGGCTCTGCCTCCCAAGTGCTGGGATTAAAGGCGTGCGCCACCACCGCCCGGCTTCATTCTATTTTTAAATGCATGTGGCATGTTACTCCCAGAGGCTATGGCATGCAGTTTTATAAACACCACCTGCTGTGAGGAAACTGTCCACCCCGCTTTTATTTCAGCTTTGCCAAATGGTAAAGCATACCTCTGAACATAGCCAGCGCTTCTTTTGTAACCTAGGACAAAGGCTCATTTCAAATTTTCTCCTTGCAATGTATTCTACATCAGTGTCAGAAATTTCTGTTACAGCTAATGAATTAAAATATTGCAACAGTTCTGTAGGTAGTTATTGCTCAAAACAAAGGAGACAGAAATAAGTTAGGTTTACTCATAACAATCATCAACTACTTGTGCTGTAACAAGTCATCATCACGGAAGCACTTCCATCAAGACAGAATTCTGATTAAAGTGTCTAAAGGTCCATCATTAACTGCACACTTCAATAACCTAAAAGAAGGACTTTGTGTCTTTGTTTTTCCTTAAGAGAAGAAAAATTCATGTTTTTTTCATTTTAAAATAAATTTTTAATCAAAATAGAATTACATCTCTTTCCTTCTTCCCTCTTCTCCCTTCAGCCCCTCTCAGGTACACTCAATCCCGCTCCTTCCATGATCCCCTACCCTTAAATTGACAGCATGTTTTTCTTTGATTTTTATATATGTGTGTATGTGTGTGTGTGTATGCACACATACATAAATACAAGTGGCTGAGTCAGGTTTTGTTGTGTGTATATGGTGTCAGTGTTGGCAACTTTGCATTAAACAACCAATTAGGGGCTTATCCCCATGATAGGCTAACTCTTCCACCCCCAGAAATCATTAGTTGCCTACAATTCTTTGTCTACAGGTGATCCTAAATGAAATTTTTTTCTTCTTCCATGTTCATATTTTATTAACATTGCCATTATTTCAGCCTTGCTTATGGAGCTGTTTACAGGAAAGACTGTTTCACATCATACTACCTGACTTAAAAATGTTCCCTTTACAACGATGTTCCCTGATGCACAGATGCAGGATCTGTGATGTACATGTATCTACTGCAGCTGGACTTCCCACAGGATGTTAATCTGCTTTGTGACCAGTGGTGGTTTTTCTGTGATGGCCTCTTTTCTCTAAAGAGGATTCTTTGATGAAGGGTGGCAGCTGCACTTATCTGTGCGTATAAGGATACGATTTATAAAATAATATGGAATTATTATGGTCCACCAAAGTGGTTGTAGTAGATTCTTTTCTAAAGTTCATGAATTGACAAACCAGGTAGTTAGCTAAATTTCTAGTAACAGGTGCAATTTTGCTCCTGTTGAGTGGCCCTTAAGATTTTAACACCAAGAAATGATAAATATTTGAGATGACAGATGGGATTTCCAGGGATTTGAACATTACATATTACATAAAATATCAAAATGCCACATATATTTTAAATAGATATGTTTTAAATGAAATACTAATTTACAGTTAAATAAAAAAGATGGCAATGTAGGGGTTACAGTTCAGAATTCCATTGCTGTGTTTCCATTGTTCTGCTTACTATCATCTGTGCATCCCCACCACCGTGTATGTTTCATGAAGTGGTGCCACATCTATCCAGTTAAAAGTTCAGTACTAATATTTGATACAAAATCAAGAACGCATGACTCTCTAATTAGTGCTATTGACTAGCATCACCACCGGGGTTAAGAGGCCACTTTTTGCATTAAGGGTGGCCTATACCCACATCCATAAATGCTAAAAGTGCATATAATTATATAATAAAAATTTAACTTTCATTTTTCCCTAAGGAATTATATTTATCTTAGCTCAGTTTCTGAAGTAATCAAATTATTAGTATGAGCCACCATACCTAGTGAGAATCCTTAAAATTTGATGGTTGCAACATAAATAGCACAGTTACACAGTGGGCAAAATATCTTACCAAAAATATCACCAGATGAGATGTGCAGGTGGGAAAGTTCATGTAACGTAACACATCATTATCTCTAACACTTGATTGGTTTGTTTTCCAGGTTTTTTTGGTTCATAGGATTTGATACTTTGATGTTGGCCTCTAGTATGATTTCACTCCAGTGTAGTATTTGTCCTGATTCTGGATAATTTAGCCACTTATTATTATAGGATGTCACCTTTTTCATTCTAAATAGTTATTCCTGTGGGGTTTTGAGTTTTGTTGTTTGGTTTTGGACTGGTGTCAGAATGTGGAGTGTCTTCCCAAGGCTTGAGTCTCAGACCTGGACTGTGCACAGTCAGCAAATGAAAAAAAAAGGATTAACAAACAGACACATGTACACAGGAAAGCTGTGAGCAGGTAGATTTTGCTCTGTAGGTCCCTTCCTCCTTGGGAACTTCAGAGCATTTATCACACTCAGTTGAACTTGCAGGCAGGCTTATTGAATACAGATAAGCAAGGAGGCAGTTTAACATTTACAGCTGAATAAGAAGGCAAGTTTAGCTGTTTCTTTAGGGGAGAAAAGTTATAAAGAGAAAATCTGGGGCCAGGGGATAGGATGGGGAGAAGCTATGGTGAGATTTCTTTTGTAGAATGAAAGGAGGGCCGACCACACTAAGTAAATACTCATGTCATAAGTGACCAATTCATTCCTTAGCTGCACTCTGGTGCATATGCAAATAGTCACAGTCCATGTTCAGAAGTTTTGATGCTTTGTGATATTTGTTTCTGATTAGTAAGTTTGGGTATACTTTGGAAGGAGAACATGAAAATTATAGAATCCCAAACTTGTTTCACCTTATCATTCTATGTCTAAAACATATCATTTACAAAGCCAATTATTCTCTGAGGGAACAAATGAAAGTGCCCTATGATATCTCTGAGCTGCTACACTGCTTCAAACGAAATATTTAGTCTTTCTAACTGGCTCTTAATGTTTACTCACTCAGAGAAGCAAACTTATTTGTACTCTTGGTATCATTTATTTCATGTTTAAGGATATTTGGTTCTTAAGTATCAGTCAGTAGGTGGTACTACCAGATAACGAAACCTTATATTTTGTCTTAAATCTCTGTCCTTAGTGCAGTGGGTAGTTGTTCCAGGCTTGACCTTGAAACACTGCCCCTAGTTAAGAGCAAGTAACTCCCATACCTGCTTATGACCTGCCCCTGGGGTGTGACCGAGAGGAGACCCCTTAAGAATCGAGGTTCATGTGTGCTTGCCCCCCTCTCTTCTTGATCCTCGTGGTCTTGGAGGCTGGATAGTAGACCAAGCCAGATTTCCCCACTGGATTGCACCTCATCTCTCGTAACTGACCCCTTACTGGCTATAAGTTACCCCAGGAATAAACTTACTAGATAAATTATGTGGAATTGCCTCATTAATTATAGTGATATCTTAGTATTAGTCAACATATTTCAAAACACACTAAATATTTTAAACTTTCCTTTATTCTAAAACTATATTTAAACAAAATCAGATTCAAGCTCCAGCAACTTATATCCAATTTTAAAATATTCTTCAGCTTTTCTTCTCTAAACTTTAATAAGAACATCTTCCAGATACTTATCTATTGGTGTTTACAAACTTTTTGTTGTAATACATGGCTTACACATGTAATGCATGTGCTGGAAAATTATGATATTTCAATATTATGTTATATAATACTATTAAAAACAGAAAATACTCTTCATACACACCAATTCTCAACCATCTAGCAAGATTTGTGCAGGAGAGCAGAGCATGATTATAATGTACTAGCTATACCACTTACACTATGTGAACATTAGATGATGCAAAACACTCTAATTGGTCTGCTTCCTATATTCATACTATAGTTTAAAATAGAGTCATTAGCAACACCTACTTAAGTCCTTGAACTTGGAGAAGTAAAGCTGGCACCTATCTAGAGCCTTTAGTCCATGAACTGCTAATGTTGATGGTACTGGAAGGCACTCTGCACACTATCAAAGGAGAAAGGTAAACACCAACACAGCTCCATGTCCTGTGATCTACAGTGGTGACCTGCCTGCAAGATATGCTGGTGCAACAGTAGCACAAAGTTTGTGGCGATAACTCACTCATGTCTAGTTTGAGTTAGGGCCCACTTCATGAGACAGAGCCTATACCCAACTCTGCTTGGGTAGCCAGGAACCTGAGACGTAGACAGCCTAGCATCCTAGGGTAAAACCAAATGCTACTTTTCTACTAAGGGAGCCTAGCAATAAAATGACTCTTAATAACAATCTGCTCTACTCATAGATCAGTCCCTTGCCAGGCTGTCATCACCCTCTTAAAGCTATGGGAACAAATATCGAGTTCCAGAGCCAGACATGACGCAGAGAATGACAGTCCTTGGAATACTCAGTCCTAAAAGGGATGTCTCCATCAAATCCCTTAAGTGCTCTGGGAATCTCTGAAGAAAAGGAGGTAGAAACAGTGTGAGAGACAGAGGGGACAGAGGAAACCAAGGGATGAAGGCCTTCTAAACACAGCAGGGCTGGGGCATATATGAACACCATGGCAGAAGGCACAAGACATTTCAGAATCTACACAAGATCAGGTCCTAAAAGCTAAGACAAGAAGTAGACACAAGGCCTAACCCAGAAGCTATCTCCAGTTGATAGCCACATGCAAGTGAGAAATTAGTTTTCTCCAAGGTAAACTCACTGGAGAAACAAAACACTCTTAAGGATAGGCCCCATTCCCAGCAATAGATGACTGCTACAAAACAATGTCAACACCGTCTTTGGGGGTTCT
Organism: Peromyscus californicus insignis; assembly: GCF_007827085.1. NCBI lineage: Eukaryota > Metazoa > Chordata > Mammalia > Rodentia > Cricetidae > Peromyscus > Peromyscus californicus. The sequence goes on from NW_026294447.1 coordinate 17,189,797, forward strand.
TTGTCTCATAATGTTAAGCCATGACTTATATTTTTCTTTAAATCTTACAGTTCCTTTACACATATATTATAGTTTCTGGTTTGGGGTTTTTATGGGATTCTTATTTGTCTGAGCTTGGGGTCTCTACACCTCTATGTGTTTCTTGTACTTATTCTTTGCCTCCTATTCTTGCTTGATTGTTTTGATCTATTGTGATTTGTTTGTTTTTTTATTTATTTTATTTTATAATCCTTCCTTGGATGCTTATTTTTTCTAACAAGAGACAGAAATAGTATGGATCTGGATGGGATGAGAGGTGCAGAGAAACTTGGGGGAGTAGCAGGAGGGGAAATTATAATCAGAATACATTGTATGAAAAAATATCTATTTTTAAAATAAAATAGTCATTCTGTTGTCTCTAATTATTCAAGCTTCCATCACACTTGAGACACTCTGAGATCATTAAGACTACAATATGTTATCATGTGTTGTTTCTGTCTTAGAGAAGAACCTTTTCTAGGACAGTTCCTGTGAAATAAAAAGTAGAGTAACAGCTTTAGACAGCATAAAACAAACTTTATGTTTTCATACAATTTATGGCTTTTTTGATATTTTTTGTCATACTAATTTTTCTTATTTTAGTTCATTTTTATTTTCATTTTTTGTACATATAATTTATATATTTTAATAAATATATACTTATATTTATAATATATTATCATATATTTATATTTTTATATAACAGATACTATATATATTTATATACAAAATAGATATTCATATATACAAAGAGAGAGAGAGAGAGAAATGATGTTGTGTAGGTAGGTTGAGAGGGAGGATATGGAAGGAGCTGAGGAGGGGAAAGAATATGATCAATTCTATCAGGCAACAGTCACCCTGACACCCAAACCACACAAAGACTCAACAAAGAAAGAGAATTTCAAACCAATTTCACCCATTAGCATTGATGTAAAACCACACAATAAAATACTGGTAAACCGAATCCAAGAACACATCAAAAAGTTCATCTACCATGACCAAATAGACTTCATTCCAGAGATGCAGGGATGGTTCAACGTACTGTCAATGTAATCCGCCATATAATCAAACTGAAAGAAAAACACCACATGGTCATCTCATCAGATGCTGCCTTTGACAAAATCCAACACCCTTTTGTGATAAAAGTCTTGGAGAGATAAGGGATATAAGGGAAATTCTTAAACATAATAAAAGCAATAAACAATCGACAGACAACATCAAATTAGATGGCGTGAAACTCAAAGCAATTCCACTAAAATCAGGAACAAGACAAGATTGTCAACTCTCTATATACTTATTCAATATAGTACTTGAAGTTCTAGCTAAAGCAATAAGACAACTAAGAGAAATCAAGGGGATACAAATTGGAAAGGAAGAAGTCAAAGTACCATTATTCACAGATGGTAAGATAGTATATATAAGCTACTCCAAAAACTCTGCCAGAGAATTCCCACAGCTGACAAACACCTTTAGTCAAGTGGCTGGATACAAGACTACAAAAAAAAAGTTGCCCTCTTATATACAAATGATCTTATATACAAATTCAATGCAATCCCCATTAAAATCCCAACACAGTTCTTTACAGACTTTGCAAGAACAATACTCAACTTCATATAGAAAAACAGAAAACCCAAGGTAGCTAAAACAATCCTGTATAATAAAAGAACTTCTGGTGGTATCACTATCCCTGATTTCAAGCTCTACTACTGAGCTATAGTAATAAGAACAACATGGTATTGGCATAAAAACAGACAAGTGGATCAGTGAAATCCAAGCAAAGACCCGGAGATAAATCCACACACCTATGGACACCTGATTTTCAACAAAGAATCCAAAAATTTACAAAGGAGAAAAGAAAGCATCTTCAACAAATAGTGCTGGACTAACTGGATATCAGAATATAGAAGAGTGCAAGTAGATTCATTTGTTTCACCCTACACAAAATGCAAGTCCAAGTAGATCAAATACCTCAACATAAATCCAGAAACACTGAACCTGATAGGAGAGAAAGTGGCAAATAAATTTTAATGCATTGGCACAGGAGACAACTCCCTGAACAGAACATGAATAGCATAGTTACTAAGATCGATAATTAATAAATGGGACCACACAAAACTGAAGTTTCTGTACGGCAAAGGACATGGTCAATATGACTAAATAGTAGCTTACAGAATGAAAAAAAACTTTCACCAACACCACATCTGACAGACAGCTGATTTCCAAAATATATAAAGAACTCAAGAAACTAGATATCAACAAACCTAATAATTTAATTTAAAAATGGGATACAGTTCTAAACAAAGAATTATGTTTAAAGGAATCTCAATTGCTGAGAAACATTTGAGAAATTTAACATCTTAGCCATCAGGGGAATGCAAATCAAAATGACTCTGAGATTCCATATCACACCTGTCAGATTGGCTAATATCAAAAACACAAGCAACAACTCATGCTAGAGAGGATATGGAGCAAGGGTAACAGTCCTCCATAACTGGTTGGAGTGAAAACTTGTACAGCCATTTTGGAAGTCAGTGTGGTGGTTTCTCAGAAAACTGGGAATCAACCTACCACAAGACCCAGCTATACCACTCTTGGCCATATACCCAAAGGATGCTCAATCATACCACAAGGGCACTTGGCCAACTCTGTTCATAGCAGCTTTATTTGTAATAGCCAGAACTTGGAAACAGCCTAGATGTCACTCGGCTGAGGAATGGATAAACAAAATGTGGTGCGCTTACACAAAGGAGTATTGCTCAGCTGTTAAAAATAAAGACAGCAGGAAATGTGAAGGCAAATGTATAGATCTAGAAAAAAATCACCCTGAGTAAGTTTACTTGGACTGAGAAAGACAAACATGGTATGTACTCACTCATAAGTGGATATTAGCTGTAAAGTAAAGGATAGTATGCTACAGCGGACTGAGGGATGGTGAAGAGAACATGAGCGATCAGGTTTTTGGTGCAGCAGAGCGGGGGGAGTACTGAAAAGGGAGAGCACTTACAGGTCATGTAAGGCCTGGTACAAGGGAATCTCCCAGGAATCTGTGAGGAAGACCCAGCTAAGACTACTAGCAATAGTGAATATTTCAGCCTGATCTGGACAGCTTCTGTGACCAGATTGGTACCTAACCCAATTGTCATCAGAGAGACATCATCCAGCCACTGATGGAAACAGATGCAGACCCATAGCCAAACATTAGGTGAAGTTTGGGAGACCCTGCAGAAAGGAGAAAGTATTGTAGGAGCCAAATGGGTCAAAAACACTACAGGAAAATTCACAGAATCAACTAACCAGGGCTCACCAGTGCTCACCAGGGCTCACCAGGGCTCACCAGGGCTCACCAGGACTCACAGATACTGAACTGACAGCCAGGGATCTTGCATAGGACTGACCTAGTCACTCTCATATATGCTACAGTTGTGTAGCTTAGTCCTCTTGTGGGACTCTTAAAAGTGGGAACATGAGCTGCCTCCAACTCTTACAGACTTTTGAAACTCTACTCCTCATACTGGGTCGCCTTGCCTAACCTTAGTACATGGGAAGGTGTTTAGTCATACTGCAATTGTATATGCCATGTTTTGTTGATACTCATGGGAGACCTGCCCTTTCCTAAACAGAAATAGATGTGGAGTGAATTGGGGGTGGGAACAGATTGGGTATGGCGGAAGGGACTAGGAGGAGAGGAGGGAAGAGAAACTGCTGCCAGAATGTAAAATAAATAATTAAATTTATTTTTTAAAGAAAGAATATGATCTAAATACATTGTATATTTTTTTTTAAATAAAACAGAAGAACACATGAAATATTTTCAGATAACAAGTGAATGTCCACATATTAAACAATAGAGGGAACAATAAGTATGGAAATTAAGAAAAAATTAGATATTTATGAGCATAATTACATGATAATTATAACAGCTAACATTCAAGACTGGTGACATAGTTCATCAGTAAGAGCATGTATTAATTACTCATGGACAGGACCTGAGTTTAGATCCATCAGCAATATCTTCTGGCTCACAGCCACCTATAATCAGCTCCAGGGAATCCAACGGCCTCTTCTTCCATCACTAGGTATCTATAATTATGTGCAGATTTCCATACAGAGGCACACAAATAAACATGTAATTAAAAAATAGAAAATAAAATGACAAATAACAAAATAGAGCAAGCAAGACTGTTATTTTTTTTTTTCACTTTAGATGAAGACTTTGGAGAATAAGGGAGAATTATCAGTTCTCACTTTAAGCCAGTGGGAGTTGAGTCTCAGTAAGACTGTATTGTCCAAAGTTATTTAGTTATTGAGAGGTACAGCAAAATTTTCAGTGGAAGAAGTCACACAAGGACATTTATAACTTTATCAATAACAAAATGAAACACTTTCACGTGAGTGGTTAATACACACATTAGAGCAAGAGACAATAAGGATACAGTTCCCTGATAAAGTGAGAGCGCTAATGTTTCCTGAGCCTGAGTGGAGAGACTGTGTTTTAGATATATCAATTGGATTTGTAAGAACTGTAGGACCAGAGCACTTTTGTGAGATCATGTGTTCTGTATGTGATAGTGAAGCTCCACTATGAAATCTTTTTTTTGACATTGGGGCCTGTGAGAGACCCACTACAGTGTTTCTTTTTCTTTTTTTTTTATTTTGCAATACAATTCAGTTCTACATTTCAGCCACGGATTCCCTTGTTCTCCCCCCTCCCGCTCCCCTCACCTTCCCCCCAGCCCGCCCCCCATCCCCATCTCCTCCAGGGCAAAGCCTTCCCCACAGACTGAGATCAACCTGGTAGACTCAGTCCAGGTAGGTCTAGTCCCCTCCTCCCAGGCTGAGCCAAGCGATCCTGCATAGGCCCCGGGTTTCAAACAGCCGAATCATGCAATGAGCACAGGACCCGGTCCCACTGCCTGGATGCCTCCCAAACAGATCAGGCCATTCAACTGTCTCACCCACCCAGAGGGCCTGATCCAGTGGGGACCCCTCAGCCATTGGTTCATAGTTCATGTGTTTCCATTCGTTTGGCTATTTGTCCCTGTGCTTTATCCAACCTTGGCCTCAACAATTCTCGCTCATATAAACCCTCCTCATTCTTGCTAATTGGACTCCCAGAGATCCACCCGGGGCCTAGCCATGGATCTCTGCATCCAGATCCCTCAGTAGTTGGATGAGGTTTCTAGCACAACAATTAGGGTGTTTGGCCATCCCATCACCAGAGTAGGTCAGTTCGGCCTGTCTCTCGACCATTGCCAGCAGTCTGTTGTGGGGGTATCTTTGTGGATTTCTGTGGGCCTCTCTAGCACTTTGCTTCTTCCTATTCTCATGTGGTCTTCATTTACCATGGTCTCCTATTCCTTGTTCTCCCTCTCTGTTCTTGATCCAGCTGGGATCTCCTGCTCCCCCAAGCTCTCTTTCCCTCGACCCTTGCCCTTCACTACCCCCACTCATGTCCAGGTTGTTCATGTAGATCTCATTCCATTTCTCTGTCATTGGGCGATCCCCGTGTCTTTCTTGGGGTCCTGTTTTCCAGGTAGCCTCCCTAGTGATGTGAGTAGCAGTCCAGTCATCCTTGTTCCACATCTAGTATCCTGCTATGAGTGAGTACATATCATATTTGTCTTTCTGAGTCTGGGTTACCTCACTCAGGATGATTTTTTCTAGATCCATCCATTTGTCTGCAAACCTCATGATGTCATTGTTTTTCTCTGAAATCTTAACAATATGGCTGCCAAAACAAGACCAGCACAATGACAACACTAACTGACATGCCAGCCTAGGTGGGGAAAATCTCTCAAGGCTTCATCCTTAGATGAAGAGCTCCAGATGGCAGTGGGTGGGTGTTGAGAGACTGAGAATCAGTCTTCTCCAGGGATTAGCATCCTAATAGGTTATCTAATCCCAAGCAGTCAGCTCTAAACATACACACATAACAGCAACACTACATGGGTTCTGCACACTGTGTGTGTGTTTGTGTGTGTAGTGTCTATGTGTGTTTGTGTGTGTTATCAATAATAGCTAAAGAAGAAGAGGTCATAGGTTATAGGGGAAAGTGGAAGGGGCCTTGAGAAGAATCAGAGAGAGGGCTGGAAATAATGTAAATATGTTGTATATGCTATACTCATGTATAAAATTCTAAAAAAAATTATTAAAAAATGGAACATGTTAAAGACTTACCCAGTTATAGGGGAGATTTTAGGGGGACTATCCAATATGGGAAGGCAGAAATGAGAAAATGAAGACATCTTAAAATGAAAAAAAAAAAACAGAAAAAGTAGGCATAGCATCATCTAAAACATGTACACGAACACACATCCCTTCATATATTCTGACCACAATTTCATTGAACTGTTTGGCAGAAGCGATGGCAGATTTTCACAGATACATAAAACGACATGGTTGTATATAACAGTGAACCTCTTGTTTTGATGCCTGCGTGCACCATGAAATCCTGTTAAACACGTCTGTTGGTATGAATACATCTCTTCTTTATAGTGAAAATATCCAAGATGATTTCATCAAACTCTTCAATATATACAGCACATCACTATGGTATTTACTAACCAATAGTGAAATGGGTCTCCAAATATAATTCTGTAATATCATCTTATTCCTCAAAATTACTTGAGAACCTCCCTCATCCCCTGGATCTGATGTCTTCAGGCTGTGGTGACAAGCAGGTTCAACTTACGGATGCCGACATTTAGTGAAAGCTGGCACTTGCTGATAACAAGATCATTATCATCACTCTGAGACAAAGACATGCTACAGTAAAGCTGGGCTTGCCAGAGCATTCACTTTAGTTTATGTTGTTTTTTGGAAGACTAAGAAATTTTGTTTTAGTGGTGAAGGAAATTTCATGTTAACATTGATTTTGTATATGCAGCACAGATGTAGAAAACTCATATAGAAAATTTCAAAGAAATATGACTCTAAACTATATTCTGGCTACCCTCTGAATTTAAGATAAGCTTTTGGTATCTGCAATAAATGACTATAGAATTAGTAATTTATTTTCATGAACTATTAATATAGTGACTTCTTTGCATTAGTGATTATATACAATCAGCCATGAATTTAGCTACTGTTCTATATAAGTCTGCAAAGCAATGCGTTTGTGAGCATGTGTGTGTGTGTGTGTGTGTGTGTGTGTGTGTGCGCGCACGCGCAATGGGTAAAGAGAGAGAGCACACCACAGTATGCATTCTTATCTAAAGAGATTCTTCTTTGCCTGCTGAAGGCAGGCTTATCAACTCAGTACTTCATTAATGCCTACATTTTATCCCATTATATATACCTGGGTTGTGGATGATAAATATATGAAATTCAATAAGGATTTCTTAGATTCCTTTACACAGCACCTGTTATTTTTGGCACTTGTGTGGAGTTTTGTATTTGGCACAATTTAACACACTAAATTGCATAAGCACATCTGCTCATCTAAGGTATTTCATAAACAATAAAAGCTGCTTAGAGTAGGATGTCTAATATTCCAACAGTATTAATTGTAGATATTCTCTTATTTTAGACTACAGTGGCAAGATCATATTTTCCAAGAGATACCAATATGGAAGAGTTTTCAGAAATGCTGTAGTTTTTGATTTAATCCTTTCACAGCATTAATGTAGACAATAACACTGATTCATAAGGAAAAAGCAAACTACTAAAATCTCCATGGCACTGCAAAGACAAGATGCCCAGAGACCCACAGTTTTTCCTGTCTGTAACTAGCGTATTCATTTCTGTATACTGCAGGGCTGTCTGTGTATGGTTATATAATAGGGATGATGCCACACTGAGGTCTGCTCTCCTTTCCATGAAAAGGCTGCTCCTCAGTGACTTCATGCTACTTTCATCAGTGAGGTAGAACGTTACTGATGTCTTTCAGAGAAATTTTCTTCAAAACCAATTTCTTAACATTAGAAAGTTATCTAATCAAAATATTCATAAGCAATACTCACCAGTTTTATTACTACAGGCTTAATGGTTCTAGAGGAAATTCATTTAATATTCCCTTTGAATTTGGTTTTTCAAAATCAATTAATTCTTAATTCTAATTTCAGTTCTTCTGAGCCATTGATTCTTTTCCTCATTAGGTTCTTTTAATCACTTGACTTCTCAAAAAGCCACAGTTCAATTTCTAAGAGATATTTCCTCTGGAAAAATAAAAACTTAGTAAATATAAATGTAGCATTTCAAATGTGCCTTCGCTACTCATGATCCTTGCTCTGCTTTTGTACGGGGTGACAAATGGTACAGAGTACAAATCAAACAACATCACCCCAATCCCTTCTATCTGCATCATTTTAGCATCCACAGTACCTTTAAAGGTATCCGGAGCCTATGGACGTACTACTTACAATAGTCATCACCTACGACACCATTGTGCAATAAAGTGGATGCAGTTTTCAAGCACTGAGACAGACTACGCGGTATTTTTATATTTTTTTGAATGCACTAATGAATATTTTCATAATGGTAATGTGTTATTTACTTTAAATGGTATGAGTGTATGTGTGTTTGAGTGTGTGTCAATGTGTGTGTCTGTGTGTGTGCATGTGTAATTTCTTTTGCCACCAACAAGGAGTTCGCCCTCATTTTTTAAAAATTTTTCTTACCTATCTCAAAAACAAAAACAAACTAAAAAGTAAAACCTTAACTTTTCATAAGTGTACCTATGTTGAGAACTTTATTTTATTTTATAGGGTTGTCTCCTGGGCTAGTATTCACATTCTATATTTTTCAGTAGTCTGGAATTTTAAAAACACTATCAGAGATGTGGTTAGAGAGGGTTATTGATCAGGCTTAGTGAATCAATCACTGGCTATTGACTCTTTAAAGTATTTGATATTAACATTTCTGTGACATGAGAGAGTGGTTTGATGTAGGATGCTATTTTGGAATGTTTTTATAAAGCTGGTGATATTAAGATTCAAGAGAAACCAAAACAATGCTCTTTACTGCATTTTCCTTGCCTGTCTTTCACCTCCGACCACAAATATACTTTCTTGGATCAGAGAAGGACTCATAAATTTATTTGGTTAGAACTTCACACATTGATTGGTTGATTTCATTATCATTTCCCCCTCTAGTATATGGATAATACCTCTGCTTAAAGCATCCTTATTATGTAGCTTCTTATTTCTCCAAGTATTTCATCTTGTATCAACCTCCTCCTGCCTGTGTAGAAAAAGCTTTCTGAAGGCAGGCTATTTTTCAAATCTAATTTAATTTTATTACTTGGCCCTATACAAGGGTCTCAAGTGGGACAGAGGCTTGCTAAAGAACAGCGAGGAGCTTAATAAGATTGAAGATATCAAGTATTCAAGTCATCTCAACACTTTCTCTCACAGCCAGCTCTTTATAGATCTGTTTTAAAGAACAAAGATAACTCTTATCTTTATCGAAGTCATTTCTCTGCTTTAGTGCTATTTAATCTTTGTTCTCCAGGAGGCTAGTTGCCAAATGTTTTCCCCATTATATTTTTCCTCTCAATGATTCTTCTCAAGAAAGAGTTCTTCAGAGGAAAGGAAGATACAGCTAAAGGACATAAACTTTTAATAGGGTACATTGTGTTACCATTCCAAAATGTACACAAAACACACACAAATAGTATATCCCTATCCAAAGGAATTGGGCTTCTTCAACTTTAGGAGCTGTGGCATTTACAAGCTAGTATGAATCACATATGTAAAGTATCAGACTCATTAAATACTCCTGATCTTATCTCAAAATAACTAATTGTATTAGGCAACTTTAAGATAGTAATTATGGCTTTACACAAGTTATTCTATATAGCCCTAGAGCAATTCTGTAAGTATTGTATTATCTGAAGTTGCCAGAGTAGGAAGTTGACACCAAAAAGATTAAAAATATACCTGAGGCCACACAGTGAGTGCAGGCATGATGTTATAGCATAGATTTATTGGACTTCAAGTCACTTTTATTTCTTCTCATTTGAATGCTTACTAGATTCATACACTTTCCTGTTAAAAATGAGTTGGATAGTATTTCAGAGGTAGATGTGGGAGGTCATTTACTATTTATCTCTGTTATTGTTACTATATAGTTAACATTATTATCTCTGTTATAAAACATGCAGATTGGAAAACTTTATTCCTAAAATTTTGACATATAACAAATGTATATTTATCTACATGCAAATAAGCTCATGGAATGTGTGGGTGCTGATGTTGTTTCTGTCCTGACAATGAATTTAAGGGGCAGATTTATCTCCATCTATTTAGGTGATGAGAAGAGGGAGAGGGAGAGAAAGATTGGGGTTGGAGCTTGGCCACTTGCTTGGGGCAGCAGTGATTGAGGACTACAGAAAACATAATAAGTAGTATAATTGGAAAAGGTGCTTCATGCAGCAATCACTATAACACTGTCTTTTTCACTTGTCTGTGACAAGAAAATACTCTGACTGAAGCAACATAAGGAAAAAGCTTGTTTTGACTCAAAGTTTGAGAATATAGTCCATCATGACAGGGAAAGCATGAGAACAGAGGCTTGAGGTCATATTGCATCTACTGCTCATGCTTAGGTAGCATTACACTTTCATAAGCAGTTTGGGACCCATGTCCAGGGAATAATTCAGCCCACTATTAAGCTAATCAAGGAATCCCTTTCACCTATGTGCCTGGAAAATTGTCTCTTAGTCAATTGCAGGGTATGACAAGTTGACAATCAACACTTAAAAACGGATGATCCTGCCAGGTGGAGGAAGAGTCAGGTGGACCTCTGTGAGTTCAAGGCCAGCCTGGGCTACAGAGTGAGTTCCAGGAAGGAGCAAAGCTATACACAAATAAACCCTGTCTCGAAAAACCAAAACAACAACAACAAAAAAACAAAACAAAAAAATAAACACCTGATGATCCATACTTACCACTGGGGTGGCTTGAATGAGATGTACACCATAAATTTGAGGCAAGTGAATACTTGGTCCTTAGTGCATAGCTGTTTGTGGAAGATCAAGAGGTGTGGCCTAGCTGGAGGAAATATGTTACTTGGGGCAGGCTTCAAGGCTTCAAAGGACTCCTGTCCTTCCCAGTGTATTCCCTGGCTCTTTTGTGCTATTTGAGATGTCACCTCTCAGCTGTTCTTGCAACAATCGCTTTGCTCTGCCATCCCAGAATCTAATCCTCTGAAATCAGAAGCTCAATTATCAGCTTTCTTTTAGAAGTTGGCCTTCATCATTGTGGAGGTTTGTTGTTGTTATTGTTGTTAAAGCTCATTTAATTTGGTTATCTTGCTTTAGAAAGCATGCCTCCCAAAAACCAAACTTAAGAAATACATTTACTGCCGTCAGTATGTGATGACCTAGAGATTGGTCCATCAACGGAAGATGAAGGAGTTACCTTTATCGTTCTTTGTTAATTCAGTCCATGTTGAAGGTAAATTGCTTATTACAGATTTGACATGATTGACTATTGTCACCTTTCGTCTTTGGTTGCAGATGTGGGATGAGAATATAGAGTATTTTAAAAGGACCTGTTAACATGGCTAATTTTAGAAAAATATTCTGGTAGTTCAGTGTAAAATTTTGTAAAATGAATCTATTGCTCTTGACATGGAAGTCATTGACTCCTCTAGTAACGAGATGTGCCCTTGAGGAGGGAGCAAGGCAAACACTGTCTCTGGGTGTATACTTTTAAAATTGAAAATCATTTATTCTTCGAATTCCAACTTAGAATTAAATCAGCTCTTTATGTAGACTGACAATATAAACAATATATATATACATATATATATATATATATATATACTGTACACTTTTTAAATATAAGTTTAACAATTTAATGCTAACAAAAATATGTATTAAGTCATATTTTCAAATTTCAACGTGTTTATCATTTCCATAGAAAAGCAACTAATACACTATCTCAATGGTTGGCCTAAAAAAGATAAGTTATCAAAAAGCATAGATTCCTTTTCTTTATTTTTTTTCTGAAGGAAATATGGCTATTGATGCAATTTTTGTTTTATTTATTTTTGTGGAATTTTTTTTAAAGAAATGTGTTTTTAACAAGTGTGTGTTGCTTTGATAAGCCTAAATACATTCTCAAGACATGGTACTATATGCAAGCATTTATGGAAACATATTTCTTGTGACAGATCATAGTTTTAAAAGGTCATAGATACTGTGAACTATGTATAGACTGGTAGACAGCAAATGTGCTCCTTTGTTTTGATTTATAAGCCTCAATGTTCCTGCATAGTAAAGAATGTAGCCCCAAAAGCATAACTGGTCACTCAAATAGAACAGTGTTCTTAATAACTTGAAGCTTTCTGAATTTATGGATGCAGGTTTGATCCGATTGTAAAGGGATTTCTTTGGAATGAATGAAAGGAAATTATACAGAATGTTGTTAATTTACATAAGTAATATTCATTATTATCACTCACTGCTATTTAAAATAAAAACTGAGGTGAAAGGAGAGGAGGGAGGGGGAATTGTGCTTGGTATGTAAAACAAAAGAAAGAAAAAACATCACTGGAAAAGTAAAATAAAATAAAAATTGGATTCTGAGTGCCCCAGGAGGTGGCCTCTGCACAGAGCCTCACCATCCTGTGTCCAGTGCTTGTCAATACAAAATCCAACAGAAACTTTGGCTTTAAGAAGGAATCACAGACATTGAAAAGACTGGCTTTACGCATCATTCAGGGTGCAGAAGCAAGGGGAGTGCATGGCTGTCTTTTTTCCATGTTTAGAATTGTCCCTATATTAGGGTTTTTTTAGTCTTGTAACACAGCCTGGCAAATATAAGGCAAGTGTGACGATAGTGGTACAAGTTAGCACAATGGGAAGAAAGTCAAGTGCTTCGCTGAGTAGGTGTGGCTCCAATAGGACCAAATGATGCTAAATGAGATGCATTAGAATGATCACTCATTTCAATTCCCTTACATAAATAACAACCTTAAATACCAAAAGGAGAAAGAATTTAGTCTTTTCATCATGGTAACCTTGGCATATATATGAAAGTGCCTGGCACATATGCGTCATTTAGCAGACTTGTACTAAGATGTCTAAGATGTCATCCATAAGTATCCTATGTGTATGAATTCATTAATAACAGCTTATTCTTGTTACATCAAAATAAATATGGAAAGTCCTGGCTAGTCTAAGAAATAGAGGCACTTTCGATAAACACAAGTTAATAGTTTTTCAGGGTCAGATTCTCAATATCAGTTTTATAGCTCAATAGACTTGTATCTATTGTGTGAAGGTTAATGTTAATTGTCAGCTTGGAAGAATCTAGAGCTATCTGGGGGAGAGTACTCTTCAGGGCACTGCAGTGAGGGGCTATCTACATTGAGGATAGCCTGTGCCAGTATCTGTGGGGATTATCTTAAGCACATTAATTCAGCTGAGAAGACCTGCCCGCTTTGGGTGCTATCCATTCCCTGACAGAGTATTGATTATATAAATTAGAGAAAGGTAACCAGCAGGAGTATGCAATCATCTCTTCTCATGACTGGGAAAGTGATGGGACCAGTTTCTTCGAGCTCCTGCTGCCTTGATGTCTCTGTCACCGTGGCTTTACTCTGCAACTGTGGGGCACAGTGAGCTCTTTCTCCTCTTAAGTGTCTTACATAATAGGAGATGATCACATGATTTGGCAAAGCAACTAAGAAAACAGGCAGGTGTAATGGCAAAAGTTGGCTATATTTTATAGGGGATTCTAAATTACAAAAGTTGTTCACTTGTTTCAAAATCTCGCCTTCAACCCACCAACTTGCTGGATGTCTGCTAGTTTACTTCACACATTCTAATTTTCTATTAGCTTAACTCTTAAATGATTATTCACTATACTTAGGCGTCAAGCTCAGCAAAGATGAAGGAGAGGGGGCTCCACACCTTAATAGCTCAAAATCAATTGATGAGGAAAGTTAATGGGATTACAGCAATGTGAGGATGCAAACATGATGTGCAGTAGCGTGAAGAATGAGAACACTATTTACTAAGGGAAATTATTAATGTAATGTTAGACATGGTACCATTTAAGCTGATCTGTAAAATATGGGGGATTTAAAAGTGAAATTTGGGGGAAGAAACTGACTATTAAGTTATAGCTGTATAAAAATGTGCAGAGAATCATAGAGACTATGTGACCTAGTAGAGGTCAGTAAATACTAAATGAACAGAGAGGCACTTGGCATTGCCTGGTTAAGGAGCACCTATACGTTTATTCTAAAGCTAAAACATATTCTATAAGCAAAATACCATTCAGAAGGTATTTAAGTATTGAAATGTGTTTTGGAAAAAAAGTATTTAAGAAATTACTGAGGTCTTATGATGATGATGGGTGAGGATACATTATAATATAAAGGAAATCGCTTAGATGTCATATACATTTATGTGATGATTTTTCTACTTACCATGGAAGGGCATGAGGAATTTTGAAACAGGCTGTGGATTTAGTTATGGCTGATGGTGTATTATTGGTTCTTTCATCCAAAAGAGGAAAGCTAAAAGTACAGACAGACCACAGTTGTGAATAAATAGTTAATTTAACATTTCAGAATATTTTATGGAAAAGATAATAACTTAAATTCAGCATCTGGATTTTCCTTATCTTGATACTCAGCAAATCTTACTTCAGCAAGCTATAATGAAAATTCTATACATGTCTGAAGTCAGATTTTACTTGAACAAGAGTTCCTCTAATCTTTTGTGTGCTGTATCAGTTTTTCTTGTCCAAAACCTTATTGGAGTCTGACCAAATTGGTCCTGGCCTGAGCTTCCTTCTGACTGCAGGAAGAAGCCCTTTCTTGACCTCTGCTTCTTTCAAAGTTGCTAATCTGTGTCGTCAGAAAGACTTTCTGTCTGCTGCTTTCTTTTTCCCACATTTTTCTTCATCCTTCTGGTTCTGAATGTCACCCTTTTATCCTTAACACACCAGTGTCTCTGGTCCAAACACAGGCTTTTACCTGACTCATAGATAATGTGATGTATAATAAAGAGGGATCCATGTAGAAATTCAAGATATACACAACTACCCTGAATAAGTCTTCTGGCAAGTGCAGCTCCTTAGTAACCATGTCTAGGTGGAGGCCATAGATAGCATCTTGACATGGTCAGGTACTGGAGGCACATTTAGATATTTATTATGAGGATGAGAAGTAAGAGTGATTACTGGGACTATCTAATTTATTTGAAAATATCAACATTTCTAAATCTTCTCCATGTTCTAGCCAGACATTGAGGAGAATTAATTTCAATTTTCAAGAGAAATTTAAGCAATTCTTATAAATAAGTGAACAGTTCTCTTTTAACTTTGCTTAGGGTGTCTAGACTCATGGCATTAGCTGGCAATGGTTCTAGTATAGTTCCTAATCTTTCAACTTGAGGTAGAATGACAATTTTACTTTTTCTCCTCTGCTTAATTATGTCTATTTTTCTAAAAACAATAACCACCAAATTGTGAGGTCATAGGTCTGACTGAAATCAGTGAAATGTATATATTATCTCAGCTGAAATTTTAGGCTACTTCTACATGTGCTTATTTTCATGAAAAAATATAGAACTGAATCGTTTGAAAGATACTGATGTTCAGCATATAGCTCAGTCAATTCCAAGAGTGGGATTTATGTATCTTTGAAAAATAATCAACACTGTAAAATTTAGATAGAAGAATTACATGTCAAAGGTCTTGTATGTGAGAGACATTGGCAGCATAAATAAATGATCACGGAATAATTTCATTTGAACACTATAAGTCAATTTTTAAAAGTCAGAAATTGTATAATGGGACACAAATGAACACATTATCAAATGCTGTTATATTCTGGAAAAGTAGAAATAGTGCAACATATGGTAGACAGAAAATAAAAGATACAGAAGCTTAGCTTCAGCTTAAAAGTAGTAATTTTTTCATTATTTACACTTTTTTATTTTGAAATTGTTGTGATTAATGGAGTGGATAAGACAGCACATGGCATTCCCATGTGCTGAAATCTAGTTGTTCCTAAAGTTTACAGCCTGTGTAATCTGTTAGTTTATTAAATCAAAGGAACCAACATTAGTGCAACACTACTCACTACTAGCTACACTGTTCTCTGGGCTCTTCTTGTCTCCCTTGTATTGTCCTTTCAAACTTTGTTCAGTGATGGATCCATGGTATCTTGGGGTGCTCTACCTTTTGTGTTATGAGTCTTCACCAATCTGTGAGAGTTGTGCATCTTCCCTTGAGTTTATTTCACTGCTTGTGCTTTTGTTTGTATGTAAAACCCAGCAGTCAATTTTACTTCGTACTGATTTAGCTTTTAGTTTCTCAGTTGGTTTCTCTTTAGTTTCTCCATTGTGCAGTATCCTCTTATCACTAAAGTAGTTTGGAGAACAAATGGATGAAGGGGCCTTCTTTCCCGTTTTATCAGAGACCGTATAACAATAGCATAAATTGTTACCAGAAACTTTAGCCTGAATCACTTGGTTTAAATGGAGTTTTCCAGATCATTCTAGTGTAAACTTATAACCACCTTCTGATTTTTTAATCTGTTGTAGATAGCAAAGCAGGTTGACCAAATTTATGGAGCAAAGGACCAAGTTCTTTATCTTGCATGGAGGAATATCAATAATTTGTGAAATAATTAAAAACTACCACAAGAGTTAGTAAATATGTTGATCCCAGTACTTGTGACCACATAAACATCTCATTTGCTTTTTATTTACTCAATGATGTTAACATTCATCAGTACTTCTTTCTTGCATACTGATACTTTTATTGGTTTCTAGAGAATATTAAAATTTCACTGTGCAATTTTTTTATTGATTGTTTTTGGTCTTCTGGTTTGTTTTCTTTTGTCTGTTCTCTCTTCACCCAGCCACCAAGAGCTATCAATAGCACCTGGAAAAGGAGAACTTGGTTGAGTTATTCTCTCTTCCATGGAGGAAGGTGGATGTGCCCAGTCTTATGTAGTTGCCTATAGCCACTGCTGCTGTTTATTCTGGGTGCAACAGCTTTGTCATGTCAAAAATAGTAGTTTTTCTAAGTTTCTTTGTTTTTTTGATTTTCAAGACAAGGGGTTTCTCTGTAGCATTGGCTGCCTTAGAACTTACTCTGTAGACCAGGCTGGCCTCAAAATCAGAGATATCATCTGCTTCTGCCTTGCAAGTCCTGGGATTAAATGTGTGTACCACAACTGTCCAAACAAAATACAGTGTTTAACAATACTTCTCCTCATCCTCTGCCTCTTAAATTCTTCCTACCCCTCTTCAATGTTTCCTGAGTTTTGGAGGGGGTTGCATAAATATCTTCTTTAAGCCTTAGCATTAAACAAGGATTTATTTTCAGTATTTCTGCCAGGTATTTGTCATGACATGAACTATTGCTCAACTGTCCACTTCTAAAGAAAACTCCATTGCCCAAGTTTGAGAGTAACATTAATCTAATACAGACATACATGTTTTGAAGGCAGTTTAAACATCGCACAATTTAGCAAAGCAAATCAACAAAAACAAACAAACAAAAAAAAAAAACACAGTAATAGATTTCCCTTTCGGTCTACGACTTTCCCAGCTATGGGTTTTTGATGTTTGCAAAACCAAATGTGAATTTGTTCTACGCAGTGGGTCTCAAATCCTCTCAGAGTACAGTTGCTTACTCTCACAACAGTCACATCACATTGCATCAGTGGACATCTCTTCCTTACCAAATTGATATAGCTCACTGGTTCATGGTTGACCATGACGGTTGATGACTTTCCTCACCTGGCACCCTGATAGAGCCTCTGGCAATACAAAAGTTAGCTGGCATGGAAGATACTCCTAGTTCAATTGCAGCTTGATTTCTTTATGTCTTCTAACCAAGGAATATGACATCTTTAGCAATATTGGTTTGTCATTTAGTTCTGCCCAGGAACCAGAGAAAATGGCAACACACCGTGATGTTCTGAGGTATTCTAGGGCATCCCTGACCAAAAACTCAAAAGGAGGTATGCCCATATCCAGCATTGGAGATATGAATTGATGATCTATGGGTTTGAGGAATGGCACTACCTACCCATTTGTGGTGGTCTTGTCTTTCAAATTTCTTTTTATAATATATTTTAATTTGCAAGTCATAGGAATTCATATGGCTTTTTCATATAACCTTAGTTTCAGATGACATATATGTTTTACTATATCTCTCCATTAAGGTTTCTTCCTCTACTTCCTACTCAGCGACACATGTCTATTTCTTGTCACTACATGTTAAATAAACCCAACAATTCAGAGCTAAGATCTGAATATGTGATAGACCTTTCATTATTTGACTTTTTGGATACCTCACTTTGTAAAACATTTTTTTATTTCCATTTATGTACACATAAATTTAATTTTTCTTTACAGCTTAATAAGATTCCATCTTGTATATTGACTACATATTCATTTTCTGTTCATCAACTTAAAGACATCTAGGATTGTCACATTTCCTAGATATTGTGAATAGGTCAGCAACAAATGTATATGTGAAAGTACCTGTAGAGTAGAATACAGAACTCTTTAGATACATGCCCAGAAATGATAATATAGCCTTTACCACGTCCTTGTCACCATTTGTCATCATTTATTTTAAATTAGTATTCGTCCTATATACCTATAAAAGTAGTGAAAAAGAAATCAGTTAAACAATCTCTTTTATAATATCCTCAAAAATTATTTTGGGATAAACAACAAAAGCTTTAAGACACTCGGAACAACTCTTAACAACTCCATTTATTGTGAAAGGGAACAGCAGAGTGGATCAAGGGAGTATGAGACCAGAGCAAGACTGATTTAGTGGGGTAAATGTCAAATCCTCTGGCTCTATGGCCAGTACCTTGAACTGACCCTATGCTCTTTGGTTGAAAACAATTTAACCTCTCACTTGAGCTGTTCTCACTTATTTGCTGTGTCTTTTCTGGACTGACATTGCATCTTCTTATAATCTCTTGTATTATGGGCCATCCCCAACACCTTAGGCTTTACCTTCACAGCTTCATGTCATGTGACTCCCAGTGGAAAAACTGACCTATTACATATTGTCTGAATACTCCTGCTTTCCTTGAAAATGTTTCTGGAAATTTCTATGACCTTGTGGCAGACACGCTTCAACCATCTTCTAGGTGAGTCTAAGCAGAGAATATTTATAACAAAGACTAGAATTATTAAAAATTTATTGTGGCCGGGCGGTGGTGGCGCACGCCTTTAATCCCAGCACTCGGGAGGCAGAGCCAGGCGGATCTCTGTGAGTTCGAGGCCAGCCTGGACTACCGAGTGAGTTCCAGGAAAGGCGCAAAGCTACACAGAGAAACCCTGTCTCGAAAAACCAAAAAAAAAAAAAAAAAAAAAAAAAAAAAAAAAATTTATTGTGAAAAAAAGGAATTATATGTCACAGTAGTGCCAAGGCACAAGTGAAGAGATATTTGCAAATCAGTGATGGAGAGATAACGACTTTTGACCATGAAGATGAGAGCACATAAGGGAGAAATGTTATGATGAAAAGAAAATATAAAACCTGGAGTTTACAGGACTATTCCCTGAATAATCATGAATGTTGGAAAGAAAGGAAGGGTCACTGGTGGGATAAAGGTTCTACTTAATAGAATTGCCTGAACATATTGTTAGTTGAATTAGTTGAAAAGTAGATTAATAAAAGAGCATCATTATTGATGAGGATTAAGTTCAGACTGTGATGTTTTCAGTTTGAGTCATCTGTGGAAAACCAAAAGATGTGCCTAAATTTTTTAATTTTCTTGCATCTCTAACTCAAGACAAAGAAGATAACTCATGAAATAGTATAAAGGTAATTATAAAATGACAAAATCATTAATGAGCTTATAACATATTAACCCATGTATTAAAAGTAATTAAAGTGAGTATTTATAATACCAAATTCTATGCTTTACATTATTGAATCTTAGAATCTCAGCAAAATCAATAAGGAAATAAAAGTAAATATTAATAAACTTGGTTATTGTTTTTGTGACCTGACTATATTGTCTACCAGGAAATAATTAAGACTCACCTATGAGTATTAATCTAGGAATTTTTGTATCTGGCGAGCAAAATATCATCAACTGAGAGTTCAAAAGTATAAACAAATGGAGCAAACTAATGTAAAATTTTTAGTGCATTGATTATGAATTAGTAGATATTGATAGATTTGGATTAATAGCCAGAAAAGAAGAAAATAGGTATTTGGCTGTTTGTATGCAAACTAAACAAATGGCAAGAATTAAATGATAATCCTAAGGTGAAAACTTCGGAATTATTGAAGTAAAAATAGAGTGTAAATGGAGGGATACAGATAATCTCTTTTCATTAGTTTGCTCACATTTGGCCTTTTCATGTCTTTCAGTCTCTTAGCAATAAAATGACTTGACTTGACATCCACTTGGCTTAATAAGATGTATATATCCAAACCCACATCGCCAGTGTTATAGATCATCTCTCAGAATGTAATGTTTTAATCATAAAGCAATAATGGGCCAAGGGAAGATGTGATTTTATATAAGTTGTGATGACTCATTAATTCTAAGATACCAATAATCTTTATAAATCAGGGCGAGTGGACATAAACTGCACAATATAATTGAGAGGCTTAAAAAATTTACAGTAACTTTCTTGGAACTTAATGAATTTTTAATTCATGCAAATTTTAATAGAAGGGACACAGCAAAGGCATTTCAAAATTTATGTTGAGATACACTCAATTTCAATTAATTCACTGCATCACTGGAGCAGAAAATATGAGGGCTAGTGTCTGATGGCACTGCTTCACGTACGTTGCACTTGATTTCTGACATTGAGTGAGGTAATGGAAATAAAATGAATTGAAATCAGACATAAAGTAGCTGCAGATATGTACAGAATGGTAGATTTGATGGATTTTAATAGAACAAAACTTTGCATTTTGTTTGATAACTCCTTAATTTGAGTCATCTTGTCTGGTTTTATGCTAAAATACACCTCAATGAAAATAATTAAATATGTCAGAATATAAACATTGATTTAAAGTTTAAAAAGTTATGCATCTTACTCATGAAATTAAGTGGTACTTCTTTTGAAATCTGTATAAGATTAATTATTAATATTGAAAGCTTAAATATATTTAATATGTTAGCTTGTATATTATATATTTTGGTTTTTTGAGACAGGGTTTCTCTGTGTAGCTTTGGTGCCTGTCCTGGATCTCACTTTGTAGCCCAGGCTAGCCTCGAACTCACAGAGATCCTCCTGCCTCTGCCTCCCGAGTGCTGGGATTAAAGGCTTGTTCCACCACCACCCGGCTGGTAGTTTTATTTTATTTTATTTATTATTATTTTTAATTTTATAATTTAATTTAATTTTACATATCAGCCACGGATTCCCTGTCCTCCCTCCTCCCCTTTCCCCCACCTCCTCCAAACCACCCCCCATTCCCATCTCCTCCAGGGCAAGGACTCCCCTGGGGATTCAGCTCGGCCTGGTAGATTCAGTCTAGGCAGGTCTAGTCCCCTCCTCCCTTCACCAGGCTGAGCAAAGTGTCCCAACATAGGCCCCAGACTCCAAAAAGCCAGCTCATGCACTAAGGACAGGTCATGGTCACACTGCCTGGGGGCTTCCCAAACAGTTCAAGCTAATCAACTGTCTCACTTATCCAGAGGGCCTGATCCAGTTGGGGGCTCCTCAGCTATTTGTTCATAGTTCATGTGTTTCTTCTAGTTTGGCTATTTGTCCCTGTGTTTTTTCCAGTCATGGTCTCAACAACTCTCACTTGTACAATCCCTCCTCTTTCTCGCTGATTGGACTCCTGGAGCTACACCTGGGGCCTTGCTGTGGATCTCTGCATTTACTTCCATCAGTCAATAGTTGAGAGTTCTACTACAACAGTTAGGGTGTTTGGCCATCCGATCCTCAGAGTAGGTCAGTTCGGCTTTCTCTCAACCATTGACAGTAGTATATTGTGGAGGTATCTTTGTGGATATCTGGGGACCTCTCTAGCTCTTTGCTTCTTCCTGTTCCCATGGGGTCTTCATTTATCCTGGTCTCTCTTTTCTTGTTCTCCCTCTCTGTTCTTGATGCAGATGGGATCTCCCACTTTCCTAAGCTCTCTTTCCCCCGACCCTGTCCTTCATTACCCCCCCTCACATCCACATCATGTAGATCTCATCCATTTCTCTGTTGTTTGGTGATCCCTGTGTCTTTCTTAGGGTCCTCTTTACTAGGTAGCCTCCTTGGAGTTGTGAGTTGCAGTCTGGTGTTATCCTTTGCTTTACATTTAGTATCCACTTATGAGTGAGTACATACCATGTTTGTCTTTCTGAGTCTGGGTTACCTCACTCAGGATGATTTTTTCTAGATCCATCCATTTGCCTGCAAACATCATGATGTCATTGTTTTTCTCTACTGAGTAGTACTGAGTTGTGTATATGTACCACATTTGCTTTATCCATTTTTCAGTTGAAGGGCATCTAGGTTGTTTCCAGGTTCTGGCTATTACAAACAATGCTACTATGAACATAGCTGAGCATGTGCCATTGTGGTATGATTGAGCATTCCTTGGAATATCCCCAAGAGTGGTATAGCTGGATCTTGGGAGAGATTGATTCCCAATTTTCTAAGAAAGCACAATATTGATTTCCAAAGTGGTTGTACAAGCTTGCATTCCCACCAACAGTGGAGGAGAGTTCCCTTTGCTCCACATCCTCTTCAACATAAGCTGTCTTTAGTGTTTTTGATCTTAGCCATTCTGACCTGTATAAGGTGGTATCTCAGAGTTGTTTTGATTTGCATTTCCCTGATGATTAGGGATGTTGAGCAATTCCTTAAATGTCTTTCAGCCATTTGAACTTCCTCTGTTGAGAATTCTCTGTTTAGCTCTATAGGCCATTTCTTAATTGGACTGGTGGGTATTTTGGTGTCTAATTTCTTGAGTTCTTTATATATTCTGGATATCAGCCCTCTGTCAGATGTGGGGTTGGTGAAGATCTTTTCCTATTCTGTAGGCTTCTGCTTTATCTTGTTGACCGTGTCCTTTGCTCTACAAAAGCTTCTCAGTTTCAAGAGGTCCCATTGATTAATTGTTTCTCTCAGTGTCTGTGCTACTGGTGTTTTATTTATGAAGTGATCGCTGGTGCCAATGCATTCAAGAATACTTCCTAATTTCTCTTCTACCAGGTTCAGAGTAATTAGATTTATATTGAGTTCTTGGATCCATTTGGACTTAATTTTTGTGCATGGTGACCGATATGGATTGATATGTAGCCTTCTACATGTTGACATCCAGTTAGGCCAGCGCCATTTGTTGAAGATGCTTTCTTTTTTCCATTGTACAGTTTTGGCTTCTTTGTCAAAAATTATATGTTCATAGGTGTGCGGATTAATGTCAGGGTCTTCAATTCGATTCCATTGGTCTGCATGTTGGTTTTTATGCCAGTACCAAGCTGTTTTTATTACTGTTGCTCTATAGCAGAGTTTGAAGTCAGAGATCGTTATGCCTCCAGAGGTTGTTTTATTGTACAGGATTCTTTTGGCTATCCTGGGTTTTTTGTTTTTCCATATGAAGTTGAGTATTGTTCTTTCCAGGTCTGTGAAGAATTGTATTGGGATTTTGATGGGGATAGCATTGAATCTACAGATTGTTTTTGGTAAGATTGCCATTTTTATTATGTTAATCCTCCTATCCATGAGCGTGGGAGATCTTTCCATTTTCTGACATCTTCAATTTCTTTTTTCAGGGACTTAAAATTCAGAGACTTAAAGTTCTTGTCATACAGGTCCTTCACTTGCTTAGCTAGAGGTACCCCAAGGTATTTTATATCATTTGTGGCTATTGTAAAGGGTGATGTATCTCTGATTTTCTTCTCAGCCTGTTTGTCAATTGTATATACGAGGGCTACTTTTTTTTTTTAGTTAATTGTGTATCCTGCTATGTTGCTGAAGATGTTTTTAAGCTGTATGCATTCCTTGGTCGAATTTTTGGGGTCACTCATGTATACTATCATGTCATCTGCAATTAGCGAAAGGTTGACTCCTCCTTTCTAATTTGTATCTCCTTGATCTCCTTATGTTGTCTTACTGCTCTGGCTAGAACTTCAAGTACTATATTGAATAAGTATGAGGAGAGCGGACAGCCTTGCCTTGTTCCTGATTTAGTGGAATCGCTTTGAGTTTCTCTCCATTTAATTTGATGTTGGCTGTTGACTTGCTGAAAATTGCCTTTATTATGTTTAGGTATGTCTCCTGTATTCCTGATTGCTCCAAGACCTTTATCATGAAGGGGTGTTGGATTTTGTCAAATGCCTTTTCAGCATCTAGTGAGATGATCATGTGGTTTTTTCTTTCAGTTTGTTTATGTGGTGTATTACATTGACAGACTTTCATATGTTGAACCACACTTGCATCCCTGGGATGAAGCCTACTTGATCATGGTGGATAATTGTTTTGATGTGTTCTTGGAGTCTGTTTGCCAGTATTTTATTGAGTGTTTTTGCATCAATGTTCATGAGGGAGATTGGTCTGTAGTTCTTTTTCTTTGTTGCATCTTTGTTTGGCTTAGGAATCAGGGTAATTGTAGCCTCATAGAAGGAGTTTGGTAATGTTCCTTCTGTTTCTATTGTGTGGTACAATTTAGAGAGTATTGGTATTAACTCTTCTTTGAAGATCTGGTAGAATTCTGTGCTGAAACCATCTGGTCCTGGGCTTTTTGGTTGAGAGACTTTTAATGACTGATTCTATTTTCTTAGGGGTTATTGGACTATTTAAATAGTTTATCTGGTTTTGATTTAACTTAAGTATGTGATACCTATCCAGAAAGTTATCCATTTATTTTAGATTTTCCAGTTTTGTGGAGTAGAGTTTTTTGAAGTATGACTTGATGATTTTCTGGATTTCCTCATTGTCTGTTGTTATGTCCCCTTTTCATTTCTGATTTTGTTAATTTGGATGCTCTCTCTCTGTCTTTTGATTAGTTTGGATAAGGGCTTGTCTATCTTGTTGATTTTCTCAAAGAACCAACTCTTTGTTTCATTAATTCTTTGTATTGTTCTCTTTGTTTCTATTTTATTGATTTCAGCTCTCAATTTGATTATTTCCTGGCATCTATTCCTCCTGGTTGACTCTTCTTCTTCTTGTTCTAGAGCTTTCAGGTGTGCTGTTAAGTCACTAGTGTGGGATTTCTCCAACTTCTTTATGTGGGCATTTAGTGCTATGAATTTCCCTCTTAGCACTGCTTTCATGGTGTCCCATAAACTTAGGTATATGGTATATTCATTTTCATTGATCTCTAGGAAGTCTTTAATTTCTTTCTTTATTCTTCCTTAACCCATTGGTGATTCAGTAGGGCATTATTCAGTTTCCATGAGATCGTAGGCTTTCTGTAGTATTTGTTGTTGTTGAAATCTAACTGTAAACCATGGTGGTCTGATAGAATACAGGAGGTTATTCCAACTGTTTTATATCTGTTGAGATTTGCTTTGTGGCCAAGTATGTGGTCAATTTTAGAGAAGGTTCCATGGGGTGCTGAGAAGAAGTTATATTCTTTTTTGTTAGGATGGAATGTTCTATAGATATCAATTAAGTCCAGTTGAGTCATAACATCAGTTAAGTCCTTTATTTCTCTGGTTAGTTCCGATTTGGCAGATATGTCCAGTGGTGAGAGTGGGTGTTGAAGTCTCACACTATTAATGTTTAGGGTTATTATATATGATTTAAGCTTTAGTAATGTTTCTTTTACATATGTGGGTGCCCTTGTGTTTGGGGCATAAATGTTCAGAATTGAAACTTCATCTTGGTGGATCTTTCCTGTGATGAGTAATGCCCTTCTTGATCTCTTTTGATTGATTTTAGTTTGAAGTCTATTTTGCTAGATATTAGGATGGCTACAACCAATTGCTTCTTAACACCATTCGATTGGAGAAACTTTTCCAAGCCTTTTATTCTTAGGTAGTATCTATCTTTGAATTTGAGGTGTATTTCTTGTGTGCAGTAGATAGATGAGTCCTGCTTTCATAGCCATTCTGTTAGCCTGTGTCTTTTTATAGGTGAATTAAGTCCATTGATATTAAGGAATATTAATGACCAGTGATTGTTCATTCCTGTTATTTTTTGGTGGTTGTGTGTGTGTGTGCTTCTCTTCTTTGGGGTTTTCTGCTGTGGAGTTATCTATTGCTTGTGTTTTCATGGGTGTATCTGACGTCCTTAGGTTGGAATTTTCCTTCTAGTGCTTTCTGTAGGGCTGGGTTTGTGGATAAGTATTGTTTAAATCTGGTTTTGTCTTGGAATGTCTTGTTCACTCCGTCTATGATGATTGAAAGTTTTACTGGGTATATTAGTCTAGGCTTGCATCCATGGTCTCTTAGTGTCTACATTATATCTGTCCAGGTCCTTTTGGCTTTCAAAGTCTCCATTGAGAAATAGGGTGTTATTCTGATGGGTTTGCCTTTATAAGTCACTTGACCTTTTTCCTTTTCTGCTTTTAATATTCTTTCCTTATTCTGTACGTTTAGTTGTTTAATTACTATTTGGCGAGGGGACTTTTTCGGGGGTTGTACTCTGTTTGGTCTTCTATAGGCTTCTTGTATCTTCATAGGCATTTCCTTCTTTAAGTTGGGAAAGTTTTCTTCTATGATCTTGTTGAATATATTTCCTGTGCCTTTGAGTTGGTATTCTTCTCCTTCCTCTATCCCTATTATTTGTAGGTTTGGTCTTTTCATGGTGTCCTAGATTTCTTGGACTTTCTGTGTTATAATTTTTTGGCACTGGTATTTTCTTTGACTGATGAATCTATTTCCTCTATTGTATCCTCTACACCAAAGATTCTTTCTTCCATCTCTTGTATTCTGTTGGTTATGCTTGCATCTGTGCTTCTTGGTCATTTACTCAGATTTTTTATTTCCATCATTCCCTCTGTTTGTGTCTTCTTCATTGTTTCTATTTCCCTTTTCAGGTCTTGCACTGTTTCCCTCATCTGTTTCATTGCCTTTTCATGGTTTTCTTTAAGGGATTTATTGTTTTTTTCTGCTTTATTTGTCTTTTCCTCCAGTTTTTTATAGAGTTCTTCCCATTTTTTTGTTTGACTTTTCATTTTCTTTATTGACCCTCCACTTTTTTGTTTATCTTTTCCTCAATTTAATTTTTGATTTTTTTCTTGAAAGGCCTCTAGCATCTTCATGATGCTATTCTTAAGGTTGTTTTCTTCTTCTTCTTCTACCTTGTGATGTTCAGTTCTTGCTGTTAGAGGAGGACTAAGTTCTGGTGATGCTGTATTGCTCTTTATGTTGTTGTATGTACTTCTGCCTTGATGTCTGCCTGTCTCCTCATGGATTCATTCTTGCTCTTATCAGGGCTCTTGGTCCAGTCAGAGCTGACAGATTTGGCATTTCAGGAAGCCTCTCTTAGTCCATTGAGAGGTGGTAGATTCTACTTCTCAGAAAGCCACTCTTGGTCTAATCAGGGCTGGCAGATTCCCTGTCTCCTGAGTTTACTCTTGGTCCAGTGAAGGCTCTTTGTCCAATGAGAGCTCTCTTTTTGGGGGCCGGATGGGAGTACTCTGGGCTAGATGGGAGTACTCTGGCCTAGATGCGAGTTCTCTTGGCCTGATGAGAGCTCCCTGTGTCAGATGCGAGCTCTCTGGGCTGGGTAAGAGCTCTCTGGGCCAGATGGGAGCTATGGGCAAGATGGAAGCTAGGGTCTGGTCTCTAAGTCTCAGGAAGTGGCGGGGATCTTGGGTAGATGAGTGTGGGGGCAGGACCTGTAGATTGCAAGGTCCACTGGGGGGTCTTGGAGAAGAGGAACCTTCCCACAGGAGCCCTGTCCACTGGCTGGGAACTGGGGCAGAGTTGGGCAGGTCTCCCCCGGGAATGGCTGGGACCCAGGGATGGGATCTAGGGGCAAGCCTCCCTCGGTATGACCCTAGACACTCACTTCTGGTCTGGATGGGAGCTCTCCACCGGATGGGCAGCTTCTATATTTTAAATAAGAATGTTCTAAAACTTAAATCTTGTAGAGTGTGCATCAATTATATTAAGTGTCCTATATTTGAAATATAGTCTTCAAATTGCAAAAACTTTATATAAATTTGATAAGATCAATGTAGGATAATTTACAAATTATTCCTTCTACTTTTCATAAAATTTAGAAAATTCATTTGGTCCTCAGATGTTACAAATAAAGCAGTTTAATTCATCACATTTGGGATAGAAAGAAAGTCCTTTCCTGTGACTATAAGTTCAAGCATATTTATCCCTTTGTTTCCTAATATATTCAGAATGTCAGGTCTTATGTTGAGGTCCTTGATCCATTTGGAGTTTATTTGGGGGAAGTGTGAGAGGATTCTTCTGCATGTAGCTACAAAGTTTGTAAAAGATGCTATCTTTCTCCAACTAGTATGTTGGCCTCTTTGTTAAAAAAAATTATGGGATTGTAGGTTTATATTTGGGTTGTCAATTATGTTGCATTGAGCACCATGTCTATTTTTATGTCAGTATCATGCTGTTTTTATCACTATGGTTCTGTAGTGTAGATGTCAGAATTGGTAGTATCTTCAACAGTGTTTTTATTGTTCATTATTTTCTTGTATATACAGGACCATTTGTATTTCAGCATACATTTTTAAATGTTTCTTTAACTTTTGCCAAGAATTATTGAATACACTATATACTTGAATCACAGGACAAGGAGAATCCCAGCTGGTCATGTCCTGGAAAATTCATCCCTGCTACCTACCATTCATGGTGCTAAAATGTGCTACATAGTATGTTAAGGGAGTAAAATAACAACAGTCATACCGTGCAAAATACAAACTTTTGATCTATAAAGATATGTCAACTGTTTTAATTGTGGTACAAATACTATGGGAGTGACTAATTACTTTGGGATTGTGCTTAAGTCCCAATCGAGAAGATAAAACTATTATCTAGTTCTGTTATCTGGGCTAAGAACCCAGAGCTAGATGAGTCATAAGCCCTAGGGAAGAACCTCCCAGAATTATTCTGCTGAATGGACATAATTAAATTAAACTGTTTCCCAAGTACTTATCTTTATACTACTAAATTAGTATATCTCTCAACACTCCTCTGAGAAGTCTTTTTTTTTTTTTAGCAGTGTAATGATGATTTATACAGACATATAGAACTGATCAATGTGCAGATGGGAGGTTGTGGGATGCTCAATTCTAAATAAGACAGCAATATCACATCCCAAGACTTAGGAATCATCTCAGAAGAGGGGCTAAATGGTCACCAAATCCAGAAGTTGAGGAAGACTGCAGTGAAACCGTATCTTCTAGACATAACAAGATTATTGTACATACTAACTCCTAGTGGCTGTTGCTGCTACAAAGCTTGTATGATCAAGCCAGCCAACGTTCCAGCATGGATAGAGTAGGGAACTCATGAAGCCTTAGTCTTAGCAGAGCTGCTGTTGGCAGTGGTGGCTGTAGGGGCAGAAAGAGCAATTTTGTTTTTTCAAAGACATGGCCCCTGGAAGGTTTCCCATGCTCCAGTGTGTGCCCTCACATCGTTGCACATACTAGAAGTACTGATCGAACAGAGTGCATTCAAAGGAGATGACATGTAGTTGGAAGGGAGATGTGGCGAGGTGGGTAGGAGGAGTTGAAGCAGGATATGGAACTGTTCAAAATACACTGTGCACATACATGAAATTCTCAAGAATAAGTAAATAACAGCATTTTTTTAGAAAACATCTAGAGCTAAGGTAAGTTTCTTTTGAGGTATGTTTTTGGATGTGGTGATAGGATATCAGGCTGGTCTCCAACTCCCTTTGTAGCAAAGGATGAACTTGAAGCTTTGATCCTCCTGCTGTTACCCCCTAAATTCTGTTGTTACAGACATACTGAATTTGTGTGCTGCTATATCCACAGTATGCTGGGAAAGCACGCTAACACCTGAGCTAAATCCTCAGCTCCTAAAATGTTCCTTAGTGCGAGTCTTTTCAGTTGATAAAATTGATTTTTGACATGAAGTGTCAGTCAGATTTTTTCTTTTTTTTCTGAATTTTAGGTTAATTTTCCAAAATTTCCTATGTTATAAAAATGCCTTTAATAAATATCTCATTGTTAAATTTTTAATATAGCATATGGTATATTGTGATACTTATTTTTCCTTCTTTATATTAGAAATGTATATCTTTACTAATTTTATCAATATTTTGAAAAAACATTCTTGTAATTTGATGTAATGTACATAACTTTATATCAACCATTAATTTACATTTGTATGATTTATTTCTGTATTTTGAGTTTAACTTCCTTTTTTTTCTAACTTTATGGAGTAAGCTTTTCAGCCTTTTTCTGCCATTGAGTACTAAGCATAAGAAAATTATCACACTATTACTTAGCAAATTATTCTTGTCATAGTTTTGTTGCAGTCAAAAGTCTGTTTGCTGTGCATTTCACACTAATTTTAAATTCATAATTTCTATTGGATATTTTTCCATTCACAGTTTCATTAAAAATACACTGATAATTCTCAGATGGGAAATTTTTAGTTTTTCTTTCGTATTGATTTTAAGTGTGCAGTCCAACTTTTCTGCCCTGCCTGCTAGTTGCCAAATAACCATAGAGACTTATTATTAATTACAAATGCTCAGCCAATAGCTCAGGCTCATTTTAGTGAGCTCTTTTAACTTAAAATAGCCCGTTTCTATTAATCTATGTGCCACCTTGAGGCTCATTTACCACAACTATGTACTTCTCATCCTGCTCACTCTATGTCTCATGACATCTCCTCAGACTCTGCCCTTCTTCCCAGCATTTTCTCGGCCCCTAAAATCCTGCCTAGCCATCAGCCAATCAGCTTTTCATTAACAATGAGAATAATAATGTTAATTATATATTACATTTTTAAATGAGCTGCATAACTATTAAGATGTGTCTTAATAGTGTAGAAAAAGATTATTCCACAGCATTTTCCCCTCTTTCTCTAATTAAAAAGGAAGGTTTAAACTTTAACATATACAGCAAATTATATACAACAAAAATAGTATCAAGAAAGAATTATAGTTACAATATTCAGTCCATTTGTATTTGGCAAAATTAAAGAGGGTATTTTATTATTTATCTTATGTTTATGAGTCTAAAGTTTTATATCTAATTTACCTTTTATTATACATAATAGCTTTAAGTCCAATTCTTCAGTATTTAACTTCATCAAAGACCCCAGAAGGTTTTAATGTTATCTAACAACAGGGACATCTGACCATCTGGAAAGTCACCCAAAATTCTTCTGTAACATTGGGTCATTCAACTTTGGGCTACAGGTCTAGTATATGTGACCAACATTCTTGAGAAGCAAAGAATTTTGAAGGAGTGTCCTACCTTGACTTGACAATGTTTGGCTGTCACCTTTTTTTTTTTTTTTTTTTTTTTTTTTTTTTTTTTTGCATCCTGTTGGTCCACTATGTACCGTATACTGGCGGTAATTGAGGCAAGAGCAATTTCCTTGCTCTAATGGTTAGCTTTTGCCATAAAGAAAACAAACTCCATATGGAGTTTCTTCCATGCCCATTATCCTCTTTTGAAGTAGAAGAGGTGCTCTCAGGAGCAGATGTGTCTCATTGTCATGAAAAGCCTTAGGCTATTAAATATATTGAATGACATATTCTGGAGGTCTTTGAAGTGTTTGAAGACTAGCTATCTATCTAAATATAACTGTGTATGACCTTGAAAACATACCTAATATCACTATAAGTTTGACTATTATAGACGACTATTAATCTGTATTTATTAATTATAAATTACATTTTTAAATGAGCTGCATAGACACAATACCCTAAATAAGAATAGAAACGTACATATAGTGTAGCAAAAAATACTTTAAATTTGTGTCAATAAACTAAAATCCTTACCAATGTAAAATATTTTGAGATTAATACTTGTTTTTAGAATAAATTAGATTCACTAATCTACCCTTTATTCTCATTATTTGTAAATTATATTCCCCTCTTTTCCTGTAGAAAGAGATCCTTGAATTTAACTCTTTTGTTTAGCTTTTTTCCTGACTATGACCAATAACAACTTGCAAACAAGCCCCCAAACAATAACAAACATTCATAATCCATTTAATAACCAAAACCAACCAATACCCCATCTCTTGGGAGTGTGGGCATTTGTTCAGACTACTTCCTATAGTTTGTGGGTGCTGGCATCTTTGTCAGAGCCTTCAGAAAATCAAGATAATTGTTAAGTCTTGATTTGAATAATCTGTGACACTGAATGATCTCAGTCAGCAGCCTTGCAGCTATTCTGGGTGCAGAATTCTGAGGAAACTGTAACAGAGGCATTTTGAAATTCTGGATCACCTGGGCCATCTGTTTTCATTGGTATCTGGTCCCCTTGCTCTGAAAATCCATAAACTTTTAGAGATAACATACATGTCTGAATTAATATAAGTATTGGTTATGTTTTGTACACAAGTTATCCAAAGATGATTTTTTGTTTTATGTTTTTAGCAAGTAAAATATACATTCCATATTTTGTAGTTTTTCTAGGTTTATTTCTTTATGTCTGTATTAGGGGTCTTCCCTGATGAAACTTGATCCCTTTCAACCTGGAATGAATCCACAGCCTCTCATTTCCTGTGAAAATAAAAGCATAACCTCTCTCCCAAATTAATGTATCTTTTGACTTCCATTTTGAACTCAGGACATTTTTAAACTATGTGGAATGGTTTAATCCAGCAGATTTTTAAATCCAATGTGTTTTAGCAGTTGTCCTTCCTTCATTGGCACTCAGAAAATCTAAAGATCACATAATAGCATAAAATCCAGACTCTGTGTATTTTGTATCTTTAATGGCTTATTATTATTATTATTTTATTTTACTTCCCTCTTTTTTTAGGACTTTATTATTTTCAAACTGTTTTTTAGTCTATGGATGTACATGCCTTTTCTTTCTCCTAAGTATATGTATATTTTTAAACACTGTAACCTGTCTAGAGTTTTTTTTTTTCATATTAATCTGTCTTTACTGAGCATCTGTATTGATGTTTGATCACATGAGACATATATTAAACTGCTATGCCAGTTGCCTGCACTGCTCAGTTTAGTGACTGTCACTAGTGCATGGAGGTTGGTGACTGGCTCCATCCTGCAGGAAGCTACTGGGTGATGCGACTCTGAACTGTGGTTGGCATGAGAGACACGAAACTAGGAAGCCACATTTGGCTCTGTTTTTGTGTGTTTGGAACCTTTTTAAAAGCTTTCTCAGGTGGACGTAGGTGCTGGACATGTGGGCACCATTTGTAGGTGGACTTTGCTGTCCCACCTGCCTGCTTCCAAAAAAACCACATAGAGACTTATTACTAATTATAAATGCTCAGCCCATAGCTCAGGTTTATTTTTAGCAGGTTCTTATAACTTAAATTAACCCATTTCTATTATTCTATGTGCTGCCCTGAAGCTCATTTGCCTCATGTATATATTCTCATCTGCTTGCTCTGTGTATCATGGATTCTCCTCTAACTCTACCCTCCTTCTCCCCAGCATTCTTTCTACCCCCAAAATCTTGCATAGCCATCATCAGTCAATCAGCTATTTATTAACAATGAGAGCAACATATCTTCACAGTGTTCAAAAGTACTATTCCACAGTATTCAAGTTTTAAAAAATTCCATGGATTTATTTTTGGCCATGGTATGGTTAAGTTTTCACACACAGTTTAAAATAATACAGTCATTTTTCTATATGTGTATAAAATAATTCTCCTGTAGTTATTGTTTTGTTTAGTGCTTCTGTATAGTTCTCTGTATGTAGATAGTGCTGTCAATTATTGAAACTAACTATTTATGTACTTTATTATATTTTGTACATAAGTTTAAAGCATTAGTGGTTATCCACATGGAGCATGAACAAGCAGTTAGTTTGAAAGCATTTGTAATAAACTCAGAGTCAACAAGAATGTGTTGGTTTCACATTATGACAGGCATCAGCAAAGTACTTCTTGGTGTCAAGAGATGAAGAACTAGGCAGCATTTGAATTCTCTGCTTTGCTCTTCCTGTCTTGTTCTGTCTTTTGTTCTGTCCGTAACAAAGGGCTTTGCTCTCTCGTTTATTATCAGTCCAGAAAGCATCACATAAGAAAGAAATGATGGATATTTATAGGAATCTGTAACATAGGATTTATAATGAACTAAGTTATGACTCCAACTGACCTAGATAATAAACAGGGTTAAAAACATCATTTTTTATCCACCACTGTCTGTATATTGTGTTCAAAATTTCTGGTGGATACTGATTTCATAAAATTTCACTCAACCACTATTTTCTGTTTTCAGCAAATGATTATCATAACACACAGACTAATACATATGCATTACTCCTGAGTGAAAACCATAAAAGATTACATAACAAAATTATAGCTATCCATTAGCTTAGGCTATAAAAGTTGAGTACATGAGAAATTCAAGGCTACAAAGGATGGTTGTTCCATTGTTCTCTTAAGTCAGGCTAAACAATCATGTTGATTATATAGTAGGATGGCAGTCGTGAGTCCTAAGTGAACTCAAGGTGTTTTAAAAAGAGCAAAGGGCATACATTTCCTTTTTTATTTATTTTTTCCATTTTACACACCAACCACAGTTCCTCCTCCCATCCCTCCTCCCACTTACTTCTCCACCTTTACCCAACCCTGCCCATCCACTCCTCAGAGAGGGAAAGGTCTCCTATTGAAGTCAACAAAGTCTGGTCAGTTGTCTCTGCAAATCTTCTATTCTGTTACCTGACTTTGGGTTGACCTTCACTTAGCTATTTCCTTATAACCTTCAAATGTCATATGAAATGATCCGCTATTAAAAACTGGAGTGAAAGAATTGCAGAAGAGTGGAGAAAGGAGAAATGAGGTGATCATGCTATCATCTCAAAAGTTATTTTAAAGAAGGGGTCGACTCTGAGTTCTTGGTACCTTCTGAAAATACATGCCTGATCCTACCCTGTAGCCATGCTGTGTTTTATATGATGTCTTTTTCCCTAAAGTGGGAGTAAACTTTGCTAGAGTGGTCTATCTACCTCTGTAGTGTGGAAGAACTTGCTGATTGTGGTCCAGAAGACTGCAGTTGTTAAAGTGGTTACCACAGGTGTATAATGTACATCATCACAGTAATGTCAGAAGACACTTCTGAGATAACCCTGCAGTCTTGGAGGAATTTGTCTGTATTTATCCTTTTTGTGCAATGTTGGCCATGTACTTTAATTCTGTATATTTTAACCATAGGTATCTTCAGTATTGACTACCAATATAATTTTATAAGGTTCTTTGTTTACTGCATTTCATCCTTCACTCGATGTCTTGATTAAATAATTTGAGTAAGTTTGATTTTCTGTCAGAAAATATCCAAATTTATATTTATCTGGAGATAATTTTAATCAATTTCAGTGTTGTGGATTTTTGTTGTCATTAAATTTACTTGTTTGTGCGTGTGGGGTTTTTTGTATGTGTGTATATAAGGATGTGTGCATGCACGTATGTATGTGTGTGTATGTTTATGACAGCATGTGTGCATGTCTGTGTGTGTGTGTGTGTGTGTGTGTGTGTGTGTGTGTGTGTGTGTGTGTGTGTTTCAGTGCCCATTCTTTCAACAACACAGGGATGGAGGTCAGAGCACAACCTGGCAGAGCCATTTCTTGACTTCCAACATGTGTGTTCTGAGGATGGAACTCAGGTCATCAAAAGTGGTGACAGGTGTCTTCACACACTGTCCAGTCTCACTAGACCTGATTTTTTTTTTTACTTTTTAATGCTATTTTGATATAAAATTCCATACTAGAAATAACTATTCTGGCATTTCAAAGCTATTGTTTCATTTATTTCTATGCGTTATTTTTCTTGAAATTAAAATAGCACTAAATTTCACAAAGATAACTAATAAATCGACTAT
This sequence comes from Peromyscus californicus insignis, assembly GCF_007827085.1. Taxonomy (NCBI): domain Eukaryota; kingdom Metazoa; phylum Chordata; class Mammalia; order Rodentia; family Cricetidae; genus Peromyscus; species Peromyscus californicus. The sequence goes on from NW_026294447.1 coordinate 17,225,653, forward strand.
CTTTTCTGCATCTTGACCACATGCCAGACTGTTGCATTGTGTGAAACTGGATTAAATGAGGAAGGACCGTGTGGCAGCATAGTACAGTTGGTTCTCTCCCTTATCTTTCTCACACCCTGAAGTTTCATTCTCGTCGCCTCAACTCCCAAACATTTTGCTGTTTCATTAGCTTGGGCTTTCCAAATGTCAGAGAATTTGTTTGAAGGAAGACATACTTTATTCATCGTACTCACAAACAAAAAATATGTGCTTGCTTTTGATATATAAGTAAAATGTATTATTTTATCTTTGTTGTTTTACTTTGCCATTCAAATTCAGAGAAAACTGAGAAAGTTACTAATTAAGAGGGAAAAGGGAAGCCAGGCGGTGGTGGCACACGACTTTAATCCCAGCACTCAGGAGGCAGAGGCAGGCGGATCTCTGTGAGTACAAGGCCAGCCTGGGCTACCAAGTGAGTTCCAGGAAAGTTAAAAAGCTACATGGAGAAACCCTGTCTGGAAAAATCAAAAAAAAAAAAAAAAAAAAAAAGAGTGAAAAGGGATTTTCCAGTATAATAATTGATGGGGAAGAGCTGGCATTTTTAAATGATGAGATAATGTCAGATCATTTGAAGCATTTCCTTGTGCATCCAAATTACTTACTTTATACCTTAAATTCATCCATAATATATTCTCATTATGAGTTGGTGAACCTGTCTGATGTCTCTGAATTTATATTTTCCTCTGATGCAAATTGGAAATGCTAATAGTTTTTACACTATGGAAATTTTATGACATTCAAATTGTTTAAGCTTTACTCTTAAAGGTTTTGATGATGTTATTATAATTAAAATATTACCAGACAGCTACACATAGGAAACTGGAGTTCACATTAATCTTTAGGAGGCAGTTACATATTGCTATTATGTATAGCTTTATAGGTATTGCTACACTGATACATGTATCAACATCATCAAGTGCACTGTACCAGCTAATTTCTTTAGGAAATATTTATAACTAAAGCACCACTATATTCTCATTTTAACTACAGCATGGGGTTAACATTTTCATATATCAAATTTCCTTGAGTATTTCCTGTGGCAAGGTTTTATTAATGACCTTATTTATTACCTTGGTTTTAAAATAAATATTATGAATATTCCTGAAATTTATAACATAAACAGAACATGGTTTTGACATGTGTTCATTGTGTGTGTACCCACCTTTCTGTTCTATAGTTATTTTCTTCCTTCAATATTAGAACATTAAGAAGAATTGCTAGGTTGTAAATTATATTCTTGGTCTCATTGAGTCCAAGCACAGAAAACACCAATTCAGTGTGGTACTAAGGCAGTTTCTGTGCATTAAAAATAAGTATCAGCTTTCATTAGCAGGTTTTCACAGTCAAAACTGTTATTTTTCTTCCAGTGTTTCTATTTCAAAATGCAAGCTGCTTGTTTGCAAACAGAGAGTTTGGACTTGCCAATTATGCTAATCATCAGTTACAGAAATCTCTGGAACTTCACTGTTTTAGGGAACATTTGAGAACTCCTTTCAATGCCTTGGCTACCACTATCTATTACCTGTCTATGTGTCTAAAATTTGTACAATCTATATTATGAAGCCAGGCTAATAAGCCACTCTTTTCAATAATTAATAGTTTTACTATTTTTTTAAAAAACAATTAGGCCTTTTTGCCTGTGAATTAAATTTCATTGAAAGCTCCATAGAAGAACAGATGTGATGGCAATTTGATGAGCCTTATACATTCCCTGACATCATGTGGCAGCCATAACTTATTTCATCATATCATACTTCACAATCTTTGCAGATGTGTAGGCTTAAAGTAACTAATGTAATAAAAATTTAAAAACACTATATCTTTTTATCTCTTTATCTATCTGTCTATGCACATAATAACTTATTAATGGTAACACTGCAATATTTATTAAATGTTAAATGTCAACAGAAAATTTATTATCTTTTTTCTTATTATAACAAATCTATTTTATGGTTCTATTATAATTACTTTAAAGAACATTTCACAAGCCAAGAAAAAAAAGTACATATATATATATATATATATATATATATATATATATATATAAAAACTTAAATGCAAACATAAATTGCATTTATATATTATCTATATACATGCACATACATACATACACATATATATATACATAGATAGATAGATAGATAGATAGAGAGAGAGAGAGAGAGAGAGAGGAATTTTATAATTCAATGCCAGTATTCTTTAAATCAATGAAAAGTAGTAAACATTTGAGGCTGTGTCTACTTCTCCTCTCAATGCTGAAATGTCTGGTTTGAACCAGTGCATGTCATGTGTATACTGCCACAGTCTCTGATAGTTCAGTCCTCCTGTGTCTGGAAGACACTTTCTCCTAGGAATCATCCATCTCTGCTGCCTCTGACAATCTTTCTGCTTCTTCATCTGCATAGATCCATGATCCTTGAGAGGAAGAGTTATCAATGGTTTGCAAGCTTCCTAATGCTGCGACTCTTTCATGCAGTTCCTCATGTTTTGGTGACCAACATCCATAAAAATCACCTTGTTGCTACTTTATAGCTGAAATTTTTCTACTGCTGTGAATCATAATGCAAATATTTGATATGCAAGCTTTCTGAGATGTGACCTCTGTGGGATCATGACCCACAGATTGAGAACCACTGGGTTAAATGCAGGCATACCAGGTAGTACTGAGTAGTCCAAAGTCTCCTACACGCTGAACAATGTCCAGTTGTGGGTCTCTGTGTTAATGTCCATCTAATACAAGAAGTTTCTTAGATATAGGTTGAATGAGGCACATATCTTTTGGTATGGCAGAATGTCATTAGGAGTCATTTTTATTGCTATATTCCCGTAGCTGAATAATAGTTTTCTGTTTTCCCCTAGGCCCATGCTCCATCCACTCTCAGGTCCTTGGCTGTGCTATCAGTGTTAAGTATGGGTTCTAGCTAATGAAACGGACCTTACATTGCTCCTCCAAAAGAAGTGATTGGTTATTCTAATCTTATTCATGCCACTATTACATTAGTATTGGTTACAGGCAGATGGTTGGAATAGATCCCAGAGTTTAACCCCCTTATCAAGAAGCTATCTGTTACTGATACATGCTGGTAAATGGAAATCAGTTTTCTTCAATGAAGTTTTACTAGATACATCAACCACACACTAGAGTAGGATCCATCCCCAAGTATTGTTTGCCATCACAAAAGAAACCCAATGGTATTTTGTAGCTAGAGTTTTCCTGCCTGGCTCAAAGTCAGGACAAATCTCTGACACCCGCCAGTCCCACAGCCATTCAGACCCGACCAAGTAAACACAGAGACTTATATTGGTTACAAACTGTATGGCCATGGCAGGCTTCTTGCTAACTGTTCTTACAGCTTAAATTAATCCATTTCCATTAATCTATACCTTGCCACATGGTTCGTGGCTTACTGGTACTTTACATCTTCCTTGTCCTGATGGCGGCTGGCAGTGTCTCCCTCCCCCAGCTTCCTGTTCTCTCAATTCTCCTCTCTGTTAGTCCCGCCTATACTTCCTGCCTGGCCACTGACCAATCAGTGATTTATTCATTGACCAATCAGCAACACATTTGACATACAGACCATCCCACAGCAGTATTTTTTGTGGAATTTAATTTCATGTTGCTGTGTTTTGCTATTTCATGTCTTCCACTTGTTTGCTTTGATGTTTGTTTTTATATTTTTGCACATTTTTCTTGTGTTTTAGAGAAAGAACATAAAATTGAATGAAGAGATGAGTAAGACCTGGGGGAGGGTAAAACAAACAAAATAAAGTGTATGAAAAATTAATTTAAAAACTTTCAGGCTGAACACATAGTTTAGAAGAGTGCTGGCTGCTCTTCTCCTGGAACTGGGTTCTATTCCTAGCATGGACATTGTGGTTCAAAACTGTCTGTAACTCCATTTCGGGGGAAACAGATGCCTCCTTCTTTAGACATACATGAAGGCAAAACATTTATACATATAAAATAAATAAATCTAAAAGAAATTTATAAAAAAAATGTGCAAGCAGTGATAGTGCACTCCTTTAATTACTGCACTTGGGAGACAGGTGTTCTATTTCTGTGAGTTTGAAGCCATCCTGGTCTACAGAGCTAGTTCCAGGACAATCAGGACTATACAAGGAAACTCTGTCTCAAAGATTTAAAAAAAAAAACTATCTAGGTGACTATTACCTCTTTTCAACTATCACCTTTTTCAATATTTTTTTATTTCCTTTGAGTAGTTTTTATTTCTTTTGAATAGTTTGAATTCATTATATATTTTGGAGAAAAATCCCTTATTGGACACAGTTTACTGCCTTTTCATATCTTGCCCTTTTAATTTTCAAAAATTAAATGTTACTTAGTCATATACATTCATGCAACATATTTTCATCATATTTATCATGTTATTTTCATTTAATTGGTCATTTGGTCTGTAGAGCCTTTTCAAGTTAGTGTAGTTGCACTTGCTTATTTAAAAGTTATTGGTTCTTGTCATTTTAATGTCATGGCCAAAAAACATTTAAAAAACAAATAAAAGGGATAATTTTTCCCATTTCCTGATTGAAATTTTCTATTTTAGCCTGTATTTTTAAGCTTTTTATCTATTTTCAGCTAGATTTATATATGGTGTTAAATGATGGTGAATTGAGTTCTTTGCATTTAAATATCCAATTTTCGTGCTAATATTGAGGAATAATCCTGTTACATTTTGCATGTTGCCATATTTCTGTCATGACAATGAAATACCTAAGAACTTAAAAAGAGGGGAGCATAGCTCAGCTCCCAGTTTTGAAGTTTCTGCACACAGTCATTCCTTTAGAGAGTGTGGCGGTGGAGAAACAAGAGCCAGCTCGACCTAAGCCACCAGGAAGAGTATTCCCTTAGAATAAAACATCAGAGTCCCAAAGCACACATTTTTCCCCTTTGGTTTTTTTCAAGATAAGGTTTCTCTGTGTAGTTTTTGTGCCTATCCTGGATCTCGCTCTGTAGACCAGGCTGGCCTCGAATTCACAGACATTCACCTGGCTCTGTCTCCCGAGTGCTGGGATTAAAGGCGTGTGCCACCACTACCCAGCGACCAAAGTCTACTTTTAGAGCCTGCTCTGAATCATCTCAAACCTCTCATTAGGCTCTACTCCTTAAACTTCTTAATGGAATCACTGAAGAGGTGGAGACTACTAGGCACACTGTTGAGTGACATCACAGTCTTATACTTTAACACCAGCGTCTTGCTACTCTCATGAAATAACTGGCTTCATATGTCTGAGCTTACTTCTAGTCTTTATTCTCCCCTTAGGTCTATGTGTATCTCTGGGGTCACCCCCTACAGTGTGACACTCTTGATTACTATAGCTTTATAATCATGGAATGATTTATTAGTTTTTATTTCCTTTGAATAGTTTGAATTCATTATATATTTTGGAGAAAAATCCCTTACTGGACACAGTTTGCTGCCTTTTCATATCTTACCCTTTTAATTTTCAAAAAATAACTTTAACTATATTTTGTTCTTTCTGAGGAGTTTGACATTGTGGGTTTATTTTTCTATATGGTTTTTGGTTTATTATATTTATTTTTGTAAAGTGTGACTTTGGTCCTTTGACAGTGATTCTATTTAATTTGTAGTAGTTTGGCCTGATATGGATATATGGATAGCTTAGTGATTCCATACCACCAATAAGGAATATTTTCAATTCCTTTATCTCTGCGGTCCTCTAGACCCCAGAAAAATTGCTTTACTTTTATTTTGTAGTTATATCTGATAGGAAGATGGTGAGATCATCAAAAATGTGTTTCTTTCTTAGGTGAGTCAGGAATTGACTATCATCAATTGAACTCGTTGTCAAATAAATATAATAGGATACAAGTGATTTAGAATTTCAAATCAGTAGACGGTCTAAAGGAAAAATACAGTGTATTTTTGTCACCTATATAGATGTTTTCTAAATATTTCTATAGACTTAGTATTACATAACAGCCAGGGTGGATATGTTACACATGACAACCTATGAATCTGGGAAATCAGTACTAGAACTCTGTAACTCTTTACCTGAAATGTTAGTATAGAGTGGGGTATAGATAAATCTGCTGCTGCAATAAAGAACTATCAACCAGAGGATGTCCCCCAGAGCTGTGATGCCTCCATATGACAGAATCTGTCATTTTATAAATGACAAATGCTTACTGGGTACCAAAATAAGCTGTGAAAAAAGTTGAGACAGAGCTTAAAATGAGAAAAAAGTGATTTTCTAAAAACTTGTGATATTTTCACAGCAAAAAAAAAAAAAAAAAAAAAAAACAAAAAAAAACAGAAATCTTCACTTCTGTCTTTAACAAGACACCATGACCAAGTTTAATTGGGGATTACAATTTCAGAGAGTTAGAATCTATGACCATCATGGTGGGGATTTTGGCAACAGGCATGGCACTGAAGAAGGATCTGAAACCCCACAATTTCATCAACAAATAGGAGGCATACAAAGAAACGCTGGGAATGGTGGTAATCCTTTGATATATCTAAATTCATTTCCAAATTACACATCTCCTTCAACAAGACCACACCTCCTAATTCTTCCTAAACATTTCTGCCAGCTGTGGAACAAACATTCAAATACATGAGCCCACTAGCCTTTTTCATTCAAATCAACCTGGCATCTTTTCAAGTAAGTACGTTTGCTGCTGCTGTAGTTACTCATGGCTGATATAAAGTTAGAGCTTCTTTGGACTAACAATTTGGCTATAATACTAGCAACTCTGCAAGAATATTGCAGAATGTCCGTATCTCCTTAAGGCTTCTGAGATATGTAGATTCATGAACTGGGCAGCTACATGGTTCTCAGCCTCTCTGGTGTACAAATGTCCATTGTTGGACTACCAGCTCCAATTGCATTAGACAATTTAATGAATCCCATTTTATTAATTAATTTATTTGTTATTTATTAAATTCCTTTATTTTTTCTTTTACTGAATATTCTTTTCTCATACAACATACACATATTGTAGTTTTTCCTCCCTCTACTCTTCCCAGTTCCTCCCCACATGCATTCCTCTCTGGATCCACTCCCTTTCTGTTTCTCATTAGAAAAGAAGAGGCTTTTAAGATATACAAGCATGACAAAATAAAATATAAAAGATTAAATACAAAACATCACATTCAGGCTGGATGAAGCAACCCAACAGAAGGAAAAGAGCCACAAGAGCAGGCAAAAGAATCAAATTCCCACTCATTCACACACTTAAGAGTCCCATAAAAATACTAAGACAAAAACTATAATATATACACAGAGGACCTGGTACAGACCAGTTTGGACCCTGTGCTTGCTGCTTCAGTGTCTGTGAGTTTGTATGAGGATTGCTCGGTTGACTTAAAGGATCCTGTTCTCCAGGAACCCTCCATCCCTTCTGAAGTCTTACACCCTTCACTTCCTCTTCCTTGGGATTCCTAGAGCTCTGATGTGAGGGATGTGATGGAAACAACCCATTTAGAGCTGAGTATTCCAGAGTCCCTCTCTCTCTCTCTCCCTCTCCTCTCTACCTCTCTCTCTCCTCTCTCCCTCTCTCCCTCTCTCTCCCTCTCTCTCTCCCTCTCCCCCTCTCTCTCCTCCCTCTCTCCCCCTCTCTCTCCCCTCTCTCTCTCCCTCTCCCTCTCCCTCTCCCTCTCTCTCTCTCTCTCTCTCTCTCTCTCTCTCTCTCTCTCTCTCTCTCTCTCTCTTTCTCTGCATAACTTTTGACTGTGAGTCTCTGTATTTTTTCCCATCTGCTGCAGGAGTAAGCTTCTCTGATGATGACTGAATAAGGCACTGATTTTTGAGTATAGCAGAATATCAATATCATTAGGCATCATATTAATCCTATTAATTCTATTTATATTTTTTTAAAGACCAGAAGTATTTGGTTTTAAACTAGTTCTCTGGGCTATCATGCCTCTAGTTCTTAATCAACCAAGTAGTATCATTTATGGGTTCAGTGTTGTGGAGTGGGCCTCAAGTCAAATCAGACATGGGTTGGCTACTCCCACAAATTCTGTGCCACTATTGCCCTAGCATAACTTGTAGCTGGGACAGATTGTAGCTCAAAGGTTTTGTGGCTGGGTTGCTGTTTACCTTTCTGTTTTGGCCTCCTGCACAGTATCTTCCTGGACTAAAGACACTAGAATATAGGAATGAAGGCTACATGTATGCACCAGTTTGACTTTTCCATTTTCAATGAGTTGTGTGGGTGTTGTCCTGGGTAATGAGGCACTGCTGTCAGTTTGAGGAGAAAAATCAATAGTCTCGGCAACAGATTGTCTGGGGATCTACATGGGACCCCTTGGCCAGCAAATCAATTGTATGAAACTCATTCAGTTGGAATGGTTTCTGGAAGATACATGTGGTGACAAGAGATGGCCAGTTGATTTTCCATTTCCCCCATTAGGAGAACTCATTAGGATCACCTTCATGTATTTTAAGAAGTTTGTAATACACTAGGTTTCCATACCATCCCTCAAATTCTCCTTTATTCCAGCTGTCTTTCCCCATATTCTTTCCTTCAACTATATCTCCCCTGCCCTTCCACACCTAATGCTCCTGTTCTTGTCACCTACTCCTGTCCCCAGTCCACCTACAAAATCTATTCTATTTTCTCTATCAGGAGATCCATGCATCCCTGCTAGTCCCTTCCACTATACCTAACCTCTTTATGTCTATGGATTATAGTTTGGTTATCATTTAATTAATGGCTAATGTCTACATATATGTGAATTTATACCATATTTATCTTTCTGGGTCATAGTTATGTCACTCAGGATGACTCTTTTTTCTAGTTCTACCCATTTGCCTACAAATTTTATGATGTAATTATTTTAACCACTGAGCAATACTCCATTGTGTAAGCATGTCACTTTTTAAAATCCATTCTTTAGTTGAGGGACATCTAGGTTGTTTTCAGGTTCTGCTTATTATAAATAAAGCATCAATGACCATGGTTGAACAAGTGTACTTGTGGTAGGATAAGGCATCCTTTGGGTTTATGCCCAAAAGTGGTGTAGTTGCATCTTGAGGTAAATTGATTCCAAGTCTTTAAAGAAATTGCCATATTGACTTCCATCGTTGCTGTACAAGTTTTGTACTCCTACCAGCAACAGAAAAGTGTTCCCCGTGTTCCAGATTCTCACCAGCATGTGCTGTCACTTATGTTATTGATATTAGCCATTCTGACTAGATGGACTTTCAAAGTAGTTTGATTTGCATTTCCCATATTGCTAAGGATACTGAACCTTTATTTAAGTATTTCTCAGCTATTTGAATTTTCTCTAGAGAGGAATTTAGTGAACAATAAAAGAACTGCTGGATGTCTCACCATTTCTGATTTCAAGTTATACTATAGAGATATCATAATAAAAGCCAAATGGTATTGGCATAAAACAAACATGTTGTTCAGTGGAATCTAATTGAAGACCCAATAAAAATCCACACACCTATGGACACAAGACTGTTTTGTTGTTGTTACTGTTTATTTGTTTATAAAGGAGCCAGAAATTCACACTGGAAAAATGACAGTCTTCATCAAATGGTTCTGGTTAAACTGTATGTCTGTGTGTAGAAGGATGAAAATAGATCCATACTTATAACCCTACACAAAACCAAAGTCCAAATGGATCAAAGACCTCAACATAGAACCAGATTCACTGAACCTGATAGAGAAGAAAGTGGGGAACAGCCTTGAACACATTGACACAGGAGACAACTTCCTGACCAGAATACCAATACACAGCCACTAAGATTAAAAAAAAATAAATGAATAGAACCCCATAATACTGAAAACCTTCTGTAAGGCAAAGGACACTATCGTTAAAACGAAGCAGCAAACTACAGAATTGCAAAAGATATTTACCAACTCCATATCTGACAGGGGACTAATATCCAAAACATGTGAAGTACTCAAGAAACTATGTATTAAAAAACCAAATAATCCAATTAAAAATGCATCACATATCTGAATCCCATTTTATAATGTTTGTGCATTCTATCAATTATATTCCTCCACAGACCTCTGTCTTATACAGCAATTGTGAAGGAAAAGGAAACATTGGAAAGATAGCTGTACAAATTCTATTTCAACTGCTGCCAGTGTTTGAAGATGTGTGGCACTATCAGTTATATCAGATGCCTAAGTATCTACTCTAGGAGTATGTGGTGTATGGAAGTCAGTTGTACTAAAACACAATGCCTTTTATTTTGGTCCATACTCCTCTAGTAGTTGCTGAATTTTTATCAAGTTCTCCTTTTCTTTAGACTTTAGATAAACAGCATCTTGTCTTCTTTAAAAGGTATATAGTAAAGAAATACAATTATTGTATGTTAATCTCTGCTTCCTGTAATTAACAACACAAGTTAAATTCCCAGAATAATATCAATACATAACTTACAATTAAGTCTATGGACTTTTTTGAGAATATCAAAAGGTAATTATTCACACAAAATATGTATTGATTTAAATATATATTCACATATTAAGGTTGAAGAATGAAAGAATATTCAAAAGAAGCTTATTTTTTGTGTATATCCTTGTAGTAGGGCTACACATTCCATCCCTTTAAAAGTTTATGATGGTTACAAAGAACTACAACTATCTTGTGAGTTTATTATAAAGTAATATCCTGATTTCAACTATATTTTCTTTTTTCAGGACATTCAATTACATTCATAGGAATTCCATCAAGGAAAGGCCCTAAGCATTGGTCACAATAGATAAGATTGACTTTAAATTATGTCTTTAAGCCTTTTAAGAGGTAAGGAGCCTGGCTTGTTACTTCACAAGTAATTGTGAATATTTAGGATACTGATATTTACACAAACAAATAACAAGAAATCTATCTACAAAAAAATCTAGGTACAGTGTAAACAAATTAAAACAAATAAAATAAAAAACAAAACAAAACAAAACAAAAAGCCTAGCTATACTTCACCACAAACCAGTCCCACTGGGATTCTGCCTCATTGTCAATTTGTTTATTTCTGATACCTGCATTAGTTTACCTCCTGTTCAAAAGAGGTCACTTGCACCTTAGGACCCATACCAAAAATGAGGCTTTTCAAATTCTTCAAGATCTACAGAGATTGGCCAATGAGATTGCACACTTGTATATTTTCCTGAAACCAGCCAACTCATGGTCCCAAAGCTGTATTAACACTAGTTGACATCATTTTATACTTTACTCATGAGGCTGGTTTTGTTTTAAAAGTTATATACAATTTCCACTTCTGGTTTTTAAAATGAATTGAAAAATAAACATGAATAAATTGCTATTCTTCAGATTAGTTTTTAAATTTTTGAATTTTTCTCCCAAAAAAAATTAGATCCTGTGAAAAGTGTCTGTAGTTCAGAGAGCAGTAGAATGGACTATAAACAGACACAGAATTAGTAAATTCATGACTATTTTCCATTTTTATTGAAATCGATAGTTAGTTTTGCCTTTAAGATGAAAACGCTGATGGATTAATGCTTTGACAACACTAATGAAACAAGCAGAGAATTTAACAGATAGCTATAAGTAAGGCCACAGCCTATTCACTAAATGTTCAAGACATAGAGAGGACTCTTCTGTAATCTAAGCAACCATAAACAACTTGGGATTTAAGCACAATCATAATTTGGACTTTTAGTGGGCAGCATTCAGAATGCTAACAGACACTTGTAGAATTGAAAGACCATCAAGGCTGTGGTTGTTGAGAAGAGCTGGCCTGTTATTCTAGTCTGACTCTGTTAACATACAGAGTTTGAGTTCCCTTTATAGTGAAGATTCAGGGAATTCTATAAGGAATAAAAAAGGTGAAGATAGCACCATAGAAGGAAAGGATGAAAAGTGTGGACTGGAATTTCCAGAAAAAAACATTCATATTTGAGTAAAAAACATCTCTGAAACTAAGAACTTCATGATTGTACAATGTTGGAATGTTTCCCGAATTGTACATAATTATATTGAACTACCTTTTATCCTTGCTAGCCATTTGTTTCACATTTGTGTTTGATATAAAATACTTGTTAGTATCAAGTAAGTCACCTGAGAACATATTGAAAGATCACGCTATCTCCTACTCACCCAGGAACTAAGAATATCATCAAGTAGCACCTGAAAATGCCAACAGATATTTCTCTGCATTGTTATGTTCTCACCAATATACTTGATATTGTTCATGAATCTCTTTTGTTATGTAACTGCAAATACATTTTAGAACTATTTCTACACTGAACTATAGCATTTATGACAATCTGAATCCATGTTAATATGTCATAGTCATGTACATTTGGCTCAAGAATGAATGATCCTTTACTTTTCTTGAGGTAAGAGTTGTGCTTTGCATAGATAAAATCAGTGGGAGATTTGGTGTTTCTCTTAGAATATGTTCATGAACTTGAGTTTCACATTTGGGAAATGGGTCCTGAATCTTGTTATAATTAGAATGATTTGACTATAAAAATGTTAAGAGGTATCTTCTGCTGATAAGGCAAACTGGAGATCATTGATTTGTAGAGACAATGTACTTTATTTTGATTCCCAGAAATATAGTGTTGCAAGTAACTAATGGCAAAATGCCAAGAGATACAATAAGTTAAGACATTGATAATATAATTGCTAATAAAAGGCTTCCCCTCCCACCTAAACTTGGAGTTAGTAATTAACAGACTTCTACCATAGAGCATTTCATTAAGTTATTTTGAGTTTGAATCACTTTGTAATTGCATGGGAGATCAATTACCAAAAACCAAAAGATCGCCCCTATTGTTTATAACCTTATGAAATACAGTTACTTCTAGATCCATAGTGACTAGAAATAAAAAGAAAATAAAAAGGACAGAAGAAAAAGAGAATGAGAGGGTCCAGCTACAACTAGCATTACTACTTTACTGTGAAGTTTTGAACTCTAATTTTGAATCAGTGAAACTGAACTTGACCAGTAATTTTAGAGAGCAGCAATAAAATTAAAATAATCATTTCTTTTGAAAGAGTTACTCACACAGGATGCTACTTTTTTCATTTAGATTCCCTGCTCAACACTTTACAGATATATTTTTGAATCACTTGAAGAAAATAAAGCTTTATAAAACTAAACCATAATAAAATTAATTATATTTTAAATCTAGATAATGCACACTGTTTTTCTTTCAAGGAGTAAATATCATTTAATTTACTAAAAATAATAATGTAAAGGTCACAGAATACCCTTTTTCTCTTCTTTGACACCTTTGTGCATTCATCTCATTGTTTGACTGTTTACCTCATGCATTCAGTTATATAAATTCCTTGGCATTTAGCTGGATCTTTTTTCCCCTTGTGGTTTGAAGTTCTTTCTCTTTTTTTTTTTTTTTTTTTTTTTTTTTTTTTTTTTTTTTTTTTTTTTTTTTTTTGGTTTTTTTTTTTTTTTCGAGACAGGGTTTCTCTGTGTAGCTTTGCGCCTTTCCTGGAACTCGCTTTGGAGACCAGGCTGGCCTCGAACTCACAGAGATCCACCTGGCTCTGCCTCCCGAGTGCTGGGATTAAAGGCGTGCGCCACCACCGCCCGGCTGTTCTTTCTCTTTTTTAATTAGATTGACCTTTTGGTTCACTTGAATGCCCTCAGCCTGACAAAGAATAACTGCTCCCTTAAAAGCCTACAAGTAATGTACTCACAGTGAAAACAGAGACAGAACAATGATCCTTTTGATGCTGTGTTCTAAGTAATGTATAATTGCTACTTTTAAGAGTCACTAACAGAGAAGTACCTACATCTTCCCACATCTTGGAGATAAATCTTGTGTGGTGAAGTGTTCTGTGTTTTCTCAAGTGTACATTGTTTCAGGCTCCTTATGAGTAATATACCTAAAGTCCATCTTAAGTATCTAGTAACAATGTAAAGGCTGACCTACCACACGATTCTAAAACACAATGTGTAACATCAGTGAAATGAGAAATATGCCTCATCCTCACTGTGTCTCTTTCATTGCATGTGCACATAGTTTACATAAGCATACATTTACATGTGAATATATATATATATATATATATATATATACACATGTAAAACATTTTTCTGTTTGTAAAAACCAATTTGAAAGAATATATATTACTGTAGCTGTCTGTGGAAGCTGTAGCTACACTACACAGATATCTAATACATTCTAGATCACTTGAGAATTTAGTATGCTCTGGCCCCCACATGATTCACAATGTATAGCTTATGGAATTATAAAAGTAGGTGATAAACCCATTTTTACTGATTAACATATATCAATGATTGAGAAAGTAACTGAAAAATTGTGTTCAATAAAATAGATGATGATACTAACATATGTTATTTACTTCTAATTATTCTGACTCACATGTCAAATTAAAATCTATGTGATTAGATAGTCATGTGGCCATTTAACTAATTCCACGTACTCACAACTGCTTATGAGATTCGATCAGAAATACTGTGTTTGTGATAGTCTCTGCCTTGGGTTGATTCTGTCAAGTATTTTGTCATAACAATGAAAAAAGCCAATAATAAAATATATAGTCAAGTAAGTCAATCATGTAAACATATTAAGGTAAAAATATCCTATTCAAATTTGTAAGTTTGAACAGACTATATCTGTGTTGTGGCACTGCAGAAATGAGGTTATGATGCAAAACTAACAAATTAATCTAATTATTTTAAGGAGTGGCATGTACACAATAATATAATAAAGAAAAATACTGCAATAAAAATGATAAAAATACATTGCAAATTCAATACTTGACAAGACGCAGCTTAATAGATGGGGATATATTTTGACTTACAGTTAAAGGAGGAATACAGTCCATAGTGCTGAGGAAGCCATGAAAGCAGTAGTATGAGCCACTTGGTCAAGTTGCATTTGCAATGAAAAAGCATAAAAGAACAGCAAAATCAGCCAGTCTAGAAAATTTCAAGAACCGCCCCAGTGACCTCTTGTTTTCAATGAAGCTTCATTTCCCTAAAGTTATTCAACTGCCCAAAGAAGCACTACCAGCTGGAGAGTGACAACTCAAATACAGAAATTTCATATTAAAAACACCCTGATTCCTATAGGCTCATGGTTATTTAATAATTAAAAATATCATTTATTCTAATTTCCATAGTCTCTATAATCTTTGTGTGTCTATGTGTGTTCATGCATGTATAAGTGCATATAGGTGTCTAAATATCTGTACATATGAACATAAGTGTGTGGAAAATAGAGAAAAGTTTTTGAATAATGTTGCTATTATAGCTAGAGTTTTCCTGCCTGGCCCACAGTCAGGACAAACCTCTCTCACCTCCTAGTCCCACAGCCGCTCAGACCCGACCAAGTAAACACAGAGACTTATATTGGTTACAAATTGTATGGTCGTGGCAGGCTTCTTGCTAACTGTTCTTACAGCTTAAATTAATCCATTTCCATCAATCTATACCTTGCCACGTGGTTCGTGGCTTACCGGCATCTTCACATGCTGTTTGTCATCGTGGCAGCTGGCAGTGTCTCTCTGACTCAGCCTTCCACTTCCCAGCTTTATTCTCCTCCTTGTCCCGCCTATACTTCCTGCCTGGCCACTGGCCAATCAGTGATTTATTTATTGACCAATCAGCAACACACTTGACATACAGACCATCCCACAGCATGCTATGGTATGATACACCACTTCCTTGATTGCCAGGATCTTTCAAAACAGGATATTTGGTCATATCCTGCTCACTCCTCTGGTGGAAGTCTCCTACTCCATCAGGGGATGGGCCATTTCCCTGAAAAACAGGTAAGTCACTCTCCAACCCCACCTGTACTCACCCAGCATCACCCCAACTGTTCCTCCTCTCCTCATTACCATGCCCTTGCCCACACTTCTGGAGGAAGCCTTCTACCCTAACAGAAGCCTTGCTGATTTCTGAAGAAAAGAGAGAGAGAGAGAGAGAGAGAGAGAGAGAGAGAGAGAGAGAGAGAGAGAGGAGAGAGAGAGAGAGAGAGAAACCAGGCCAACATCCTGACTCCAGAATCCATGCCAGCTCTCTGAAAATCAGGCAGAAGTTCCTACCCCACCAGAAGCCAGGCTAGCATCTTGAACAAAGAAGAAGACCCCAGCTATATCATGGACCACACACATCACCAAAACTCCAGCCCTCAACTTGGGTAGCAGTGCCGTGCTGGACCAGAGGTCATCCAGGCCATCAGAAAAGTCCAGTCGCAACTCCAGCAGAAACATTCTACTCAACCATGGGCCATTCCATCTAGATGACCAGACAGAAAATAGAAACAAGGAAGAAAAAGACAAACCCAGAAATTGGCACCTAACCAATAATCATCCCAAATCCAGATTCCTAAACATCAGTGTAAGAGCATAATCAACAGCAGCAGGTGCAATATGTCACCACCACAGCCCAGTCATCTCACTACAAGTCTTGAATATTCAGCAACACAGCTGAAGCACAAGAAAATGACCTTACAACCAACTTTATGAAGAAGATAGAAGTCATTAAAGAGGAAATGAATAAATCCCTTAAAGAAACCAGGGAAAATAATATCCAAAAAATGGAGGAAATAAATAATTCTCTTAAAGAATACGAAGAAAGCCATGAAAAACAAACAGCTGAAGGAAAAATATAAAACTGTTTAAGACTGTGAAAATGGAAGCAGAAACAATAAAAAAAAACACAAACTGAGGGAATTCTGGAAATGGAAAATCTAGGAAAGCTAACAGGAACTAGACACAAACATCATCAACAGAATGCAAGAGATAAAAGAAAGAATCTCAGACATTGAAGTCACAAAGAAGAAATAGATTCATCAGTCATAGAAAATGTTAAATCTAAAATCAGGGACACTATGAAAAAGATCAAACTTAAGAATAACAGAACTGAAGAAGTAGAAGATTGCCAGCTCAAAGGCCCAGAAAATATTTTTTCTTTTCTTTTTTATTAAGAAAATTTCTATTTATTTTACATACCAATCACAGATTCCCTCTCCTCCATCCTCCCACCCTCCAGCCTTCCCCCTCATCCCAAACCCCATTCCCACCTCCTCCAAGGCAAGGCCTCCCCTGGGGAGTCAGCAGAGCCTGATACACTCAGTTGAGGCATGTCAAAGCCTCCCCCCACCCCCCCCTACCCCCCGCAACCAAGGCTGTGTAAGGTATCCCATCATAGGCAGTGGGCTCCAAAAAGCCCACTCCTGCCCTAGGGATGAATCCTGACCCCACTGACAGGGAGCCCCTTAAGCAGATCAAGCTATATAACTGTCTCGCCTATGCAGAGGTCCTAGTCCAGTCACATAGAGGCTCCACAGCTATTGGTCCACAGTTCATGAGTTTCCACTAGTTTGGTCTGGTTGTCTCTGCATGTATCCCCATCATGGTCTTGATGCCCCTTGATCATAGAATCCCTCCTCTCTCTTATTTCAACTGAACTCCTGGAGGCAATGGATGGTAGGGCATAGGCGATGAGAATATAAGAGAACAGGATGGTTGAGCTGGAACAGAGATGAAATGGAAGAGAAATGGAAGAGATATCATGATAGAGGGAGACACCATGGGGATAGGAAGAAACCAGGTGCTCGGGAAGTTCCCAGAAATCCACAAGGATGACCCCACCTTAGACTACTAGCTATAGCAGAGAGGGTCCCTGAATTAGCCTACCCCAGTAATCAGATTAGTGAATACCCTAACTGTCATCATAGAACCTTCACGTAGTAACTGATGGAAGTAGATGCAGAGATCCACAGCCTAGTACCAGAAAATATTTTTAACAAAAACATAGAAGAAAATTTTCCTAACCTAAAAAAGGGCAGGCCTATAAAGGTATAAGAATCTAAGAGAGTACCAAATAGATTGTACCAGAACAGAAAGACCCCTCATCACATAATGATCAAAACACTAAACACACAGAACAAAGAAACAATATTAAAAGCTGCAAAGGAAAAAGGTCAAGTAGCATATAAACATTAAAATTATACTTGATTTCTCAATGGAGACTCTAAAAGTCAGAAAGGCCTGGGGAGATGTGCTACAGATTCTATGAGACCACAGATGTTAGCCCAGAATGCTATATTTAACAAAACTTTCAATCACATAGATGGAGAAAATAAAATATTCCATGATAAATTCAAATTTAAACACTATCTATCCACAAATATAGCCCTACAGAAGATATTAGAAGAAAAAATCCAACCTAAGGAGGTTAAATACACATGCTAAACCACAGGCAATATATAATCCCACACCAACCCACTCATACTTTCTCTCTCTCTCTCTCTCTCTCTCTCTCTCTCTCTCTCTCTCTCTCTCTCTCTCTCTCTCTCTCTCTCCTAACAATTACAACAAAATATGAACTACAGTCATTGGTCTTTGGTATTTTTTGATATCAATGGACTCAATTCCCCTATAAAAAAAAAACACAGACTAACAGAGTGGATTTGAAAACAACATCAAACTTTCTACATATAAGAAATAAACATTAACATCAAAGGTAGACATTACTGAGCCAGGTGGTAGTGGCACATACCCATAATCCCAGTCTAAGCCCTTCCCCCTACCTCAAGGCTGCATGAGGTGTCCCATCTCAGGTAGTGGGCTCCAAAAAGCCCGCTCATGCACCAGGCATGGATTCTGATCCTACCTACAGCCAAGGGGCTCCCCAAGCAGATCAAGCTTCACAACTGCCTAACAATGCAGAGGGCCTAGTCCAGTCCCATGAAAACTACCCAGCCATTGATCCAACTTTCATAAGTATATAAAGGAAAGAGATGGTCGAGCTGGAACAGGGATGGAGTGGGAAAGCAATGAAAAGATAATATGATAGAGAGAAATATCATGGGGATAGAGAGAAACGCAGTGCTAGGGAAGTTGCCAGAAATCCCCAAGGATGACCCCAGCTTGGACTACTAGAAATAGTGGAGAGGGTAAATGAACTGGCTTACTCCAGTGATCAGATCAGTGAATACCCTAACTGTCATCACAGAGCTTTTCTCCAATGACTGAGTGAAGCAAATGCAGAGATCCAAAGCCAAACACCAGGCAGAGCTCCAGGAGTCCAGTCAAAGAGAGAGAAGAGAGATTCTATGAGCGAGTGCATCAGGCTCATGATGGGGAAACCTGCACAGATGATCAAACCCAACTAGTGGGAGAACGTAGATCTTATCTGCAAGTTGGAGGCAGAAAGGGAGAAAGAGAAAGAGGGAGAGGGAGTGGGAAATGTATATAGATAGACAGACAGATAATAGATAGATGGAGAGAGAGAGAGAGAGAGAGAGAGAGAGAGAGAGAGAGAGAGAGAGAGAGAGAGAGAGAACAAATTGAGAATGGCATGGCATTTTAAAACCTCAGAGCCCAACCCAGAGACTCACCACTTCCAATAAGGCCACATTTCCTAATATTTCTCAAACAGTTGCACCAACTAGGGACCATGCATTTAAATATTTGTCCCTATGGGTGCCATTCTCATTCAAATCGCCACACAAAACTCAAGAAAAAGTAAAACAGAACAAAACAGAGAAAATGACAAATGTAACAACTTCATGACCAGCATCTGTGACTCATGACGGAATCACCTGTGGCCCAAGAAGCTCAGGCAGTGCCCTTCCTCCAGCTGAGCTATCTGTAGCACATAACCTCTCTTTTCAGCTGGCTATGCTCTTTGAAGTTAGCTTTCATATTTGGATATCCTGTGGTCCTGATATCTCCAACATTCTGAATTTTTCATTAAAACTTGAGCTTTACCTTCATATCTTCATGCAGTAGCCTTTTAAGCACTCTTTGCTGAGATTCTAACTCTACCATATGTTGCCTGACCCTAACAGCTTTCTGAAACCTTGGTTTCAGATTCCATGAACCTTTCAACTTTGCGTCTTTCATGGCTGCAAAACCTGGATGATATGGCTCACATCGCCAAGTTCTGCTGCCAACTTGAGACATAGACTTCTTCCCTTAGATCAAATCTGTAATGAACTCTGTGTACATAGGTGATTGTTTCTAGGAAGGGACCTCTTGGTAGCATTCTCTGTCTGAGTGCTTCTTTCATAAGAATTTTCATTTTCACAAAACTGAATCTCTTTTAGTAATATTTTGTCCTCTGGGTTTCCTTCTTATGATATTTTTTTAACAGTATAATCTCTAAAACAATTATAGCAACTGTTTCCACTTCCCTAGTTATAGTTTTAAATGTCTACCTTTCAACTACAAACAGCACATTTCCATGTGTTTTTTTCTTCCATATGTCAATTTGTCTTAATGTAAATCTGAGTAAGAATAGTAAGAAGTTACCCAAGCACGTGCTGAATGCTATCTTGTATTGAATTTTCAGATGCAAAGCAAAGTATTCCATTATGTTAAATTCAGCTTCACTTAGGAAACAGTGAGAATTTAGCTAGATTATTACCAGAAAATAATGTGAGTAGATTCTGCCCCTGTTCCTGATAGAGTATATGGTCCCTTCTGAAACCTAAGAGTCTTTGTTACCTACATCACTACTGTCATCCGGGTCTTCTGAAATCTTTACTTGCAGCCACATTTTTCTAAGCCAAATGACTAGGGATTTTCTAGGCAATATTTGCAAACCCCTTCATATTCTATCCACAAACTGTTTTAAAAACCTAAGAACTACCGAGTTTATCATGACAATGGCAATGCTCTCAGATACCAGATTTCTACATTAGTTAATTTTCTTATTTCTGTGACAAAATACCCGAAAGGAAGCTTATCATAGA
The DNA here is from genome assembly GCF_007827085.1 of Peromyscus californicus insignis. NCBI lineage: Eukaryota > Metazoa > Chordata > Mammalia > Rodentia > Cricetidae > Peromyscus > Peromyscus californicus. The sequence continues at coordinate 17,246,366 of NW_026294447.1, forward strand.
AAGAAGGTTTTACTTTGGCTTACAGTTTAAGGAGGGATAAATTCCATCATGTTAGAGGACATGGTAACATGAGAATGAGGCAGCTAGCCATGTTGCTTCCATAAAAAAGAACTTGGGAATACATACGAAGTAGGGCTGGACTATAAAACCTCAAGACCTGTTCCCAGACACTCCTGTTTTAGCAGGAAGTTTGTACCTCCAACTTTTCAGAGAGTACGACAACTGTAGTGTATTGGAAGGTTTTTGCTGACAGGTCGATATTCCAGTCCCTCATGACAGGATAGCTTATCTCAGTAGCTCAGCAACATGGGACTCCCTCCCCCTCCAGCAGAACTTCCTGCCTCTATCTGCCCTTATTTGGAGAATGTCCTCGGGCTTAGAGGACTGACCTTATCTGAAACCTGTCTCTAAGCCAGATACCTGATTTATCTTTAGCTTGAACCTTGGCACAGATTCTCTGCTATACGATCCTACTGCCACACACTAAGCCTTGTGGTAGGAATGTATCACTTAATGCAAAATATGGTTTGTCCACAGGCTATCCAATCCTATATATTCCTTATACTCTGGAATAAATTTGAGTTGATTCACTAAAAGCAGTATCCTGGAGGGCTGTCTCCTGGAGGGCTGTCTCCATTCGTGCTCATGGGCCCCATAAAAGCTTTCTGACTCTGCTTCTGCCCCTTTGCCCTTATGGACTGGTAGCCAACAGGCCATGAGGGAAAAAGAGACCCCCACAGTAGTGTATATTGATAATCATAATACTAATCTTTATGAAAAAATCACAAAACTCAAGCCTATGAAGTCTTTTAAATATGTTTATTGGGGTGCAAAAACAGTTTTTACAGATATGTTGAGACTAGTCTGGGGATAAAAATAGTCTTTTCAAGAAATAACTCTAGGACAATCTGATATCCACACATAGAAAGATGAATGTAGGTCTTTATCAAATATGATATATAAAGGCTAAGTAAAATTGATAACATATTGAAACGTAAGACTGTGAGCCATGGAATTCTTAAAGAAAACATAGGAAAATATATGAACCTTATGATAAGCCAGCGTTTCCCAGCAACAGTAAAGCAACAATAAAAACGAATACTGACAAACTGAATTTTCTGAAACTAAAAAAAAAAACAAAAACCTTCAAAAGATATCAGGGTTAAATTAAAAAGACACACACACACAAAATATATCAGCAATACTCATATCTGACATGACTTCTACCTTAGAAATTTAAATAATTCATAGCTCAGGTGTAAGACAAATGACACAATTTTATAATGTGCAAAATGTTTTAATAGGCATTTCAGCTAAAACAGTCCACAAATATCCCATAAGGATGTCAGAAATACTGAACATTGTAAGTTACAATGAAAATTCAAAGAAATCCAAGAACTTCACAAGGAACTATTGGTCCAGCTATGAAGTTAATCCTCTTAGATATTTGAATGGCAAATATGTCATCAACTTTTTAGCAACATTGACAGTTTTATTATATTTGCCTGTGTTTCTATGTCTAAGTATTTATACAAGACAAAAGAAAATGTACATTCATGCAGCTATCTATGCACATATTCATACAACATGATTCGTAATAATCAGAAAGTAGAAACGCCCCAGTTTGCCTTCATACTAAAATGCTATTTAACAGTATAAAGGAACAAACACAAACACATGCTACAAAATATATTATATTTTTAAAGTTTCAAACATTTAAAGAATAGAAAGAAAAAGCACAAAATATAAATAAATTATCCACATGAAGGCAATTTATGGGAAATTATTATAATCTAGGAATTAGAGTTTTTAGGAGGGATAGGTATTACTATAATATTATGGGGACAGCCTTTGTATCAGTAGATATCTTCTAAAGGTGATATAGCTTTTCATTGTATAACTGAAAAACAAACATTAGAACTCATTGCACTTCATTGCTTTGGGAAAATTTGGATAACTCATTACAATAAATAAAATATTAAATTCCTTCTGTGAATTCCCATAATAATTATAGTGGCATAATATCACTGGTTTTACGTTACAATGCCCTAGAAGTTAAAAACTGCAATGGGGCAATAAATAAACAAAAAATAATACTCAAATAAATTGTGTTCAAGTTTTTAAGCATGAGTTATTACATCACTCAGAAAAGTAACAGGGTAGAATAATTTCAACGCTCCCCCAGCTTATAAATCATTTATAAATGAACAAAACTGTTAGAAAAAAAAACTCTTGTTACCTGTTGATATACAATAGCAACCTATAGGAAAAGGTGAGTTTATCATAGGAGAACTATGTGACATTCTAACACATCCTATCTCCATCAATCTCTTCCCACTTTGAGGCAACATTGGCAGCACTCTGCTTTTGGTACAGATTGATAGTACAGAGAAACAAATACAGTCCCCACATTCACAGATTGTGAATATGTGCTATGATGTTCAAGGATGGGTCTCTAAATCATTGGTTTTATTTGACCTTTCCCAGCACTGAAGTCTGATGTAAGTAATAGGGAAACATTTGGTGATATCATTTAAAAACAAATTAAATTAAACAATGACACGTGCAATTAAGAATAATATTAGAAGCAAACAGTAAGTAGAATAAAAGACATGGACAGAAAGTGGTTAGGGGATATATTACAAGTAATCATGGTTTTACACTTGACAAAACTGGAGAAAAGGAAACCTAAATTGAGCATCTACCATTGTCTGGTTGGCTGATAGGGATATTTGTGGGGGCATTCTCTTTATTTGTAACAGATGTTGGATGGCACACACCACTATTGGCAGTGCCATCCCTGGAAAGTTAATCCATGGCTGCATAGAAAAAGTGGCTGAGCTAGCCAGAAGAAGCGATCCAGTAAGCAGCATTCCTGCATGGTTTCTGTTTCAAGTTTGTGCCTTGACTTCCTTCACTGAAGGACAATAATCTATAAACTGGAACAAAACTTGTCCTCCCCATGTTGATTTTGGGCACTGTGTTTATTACAATAGAGAAACAAGTTATAGCAGAATGATATATATAAGGAAAAATTACAGCATCAAAAATTATCTACTGACAAAACAATGAAGGGTTTACTTTGGCTCACAGTTTGATAGTATATCCCACCAATTTAGGCAGCAGAAGAATAGGACAGCTGCTCACATTTCCACCACAGTCAGGAAGCAGAGAAAGCAAAGAATCATCATGTAGTTGGAGTTTTCTCCAGTCCCACTAGGCCTGCAGCTCCTCAGACCCAAGTAAACACACAGACACTTATATTACTTATAAACGGTATGGCCGTGGCAGGCTTCTTGCTATCTAGTTCTTATATCTTAACCCATTTCTATTAATCTGCAAGTTGCCATGTGGCTTGTGGCTTACCGGCATCTTACTCCTCATGGCGGCAACTGGCAGCGTCTCCTCACTCAGCCTTCCACTTCCCCTAATTTTCCTCTCTCTTTATCCTGCCTACACTATACTTCCTGCCTGGCAACTGGCCAATCAGCATTTTATTTATCAATCAATCAGAGCAACACCTTCACAGTATCCCTAGCATCAACATGCCTTATTTGCTTTCTCCTATATTTTCATTCCACCAAAGGAATCCTTGTAAAGGTATCAAGGACAATAAAGTTGATAATGGAGATTGATTTTCACACACATAAGGAATTTAGGGAGTTACACCTAAGGAGGCTTGGTCACATTTGTACCCTTGCCAAACATGACCTTAGAAGACCCTAAGTTTTCACCTTTGGTCTTACCTGCCATGAAAGCCCCACACAGGCATGAGTGAAACCCAAGGCAGATTTTCAAACTGCCTAGATACCTAATGAAGGGTGTTTTCCAATATATCATTCTAGAAATACTCAACACGGTTTCTTTTGCTTGTCTGACTATTTTTATACATGCACCTATTTTCAAAGTAGCATGTTTCTCAAAATAATGAAAGATTCAGAATGCAGCATTCATTTGGCTACTAAAATACAATCTGGAGCAATGCCTCCTCCATCTGGCCCATATATCTCAGGAAACAACATTCAGGTCTCTGCTATCAACATCTCAAAGCAAATTTCAAGTAACTAGTATAAACTATAGCTTCAAGATCACCAGACTCATTCAAACTGATGAATCCTAGCTGTGGGTCTGGCTATTCATGCACAAATAAAGGCTCTGGCTTAATACTTGCCCATCATTCACTTCTGCTACATCCTGGCCACTCTATTGTATTTCCCATGTTGTTTTCCAGGACCTTTTGTGCCATGGGCCTCCTGTCTCTAGTACCTGTGAAATGAGCTTTAAGTTTTATTTTCTGAACTTCTCTTGGGTCAGTTCTTGTATTGTGGGCTTAATGCCTGTCTCATAAAATAATACAAAACAATAGGGAACCAAGATTCTATTGCTCTAATATGATAATAACACCAACTTTACAAACTTAGCTCAGAGAAGTCACTGAGTAAACTAAAACAATTACAACACATAGAAACAGAAGACCCCATGGAAAGGAGAGAATCTGATTTCCAGAATTACTATATACAGTTTTCTATCTAGTTTTTAGCAACACTACTAAATTGTAAGAAACATAAAAGGAGTTCATAAAGATTTATTCCTGAAGACAGTAGAAAAATAACTAGAGAAGATGAGGAAATGGGGAATGATATAATAACAAAGATAAAATTGTACAGAAAAACAATGTTTCCCCCCCGCTTTTTTTGAGTCAGGGTCTCTCTATGTAGGTTTGCGTGTCCTGGAACTTGTGGTGTAGACCATGCTGGCTTCAAGCTCACAGATAATCTTCCTGTCTCTGCCTCTCAAGTGCTTAGACTAATGGCATGCACCACCACTACCCTGGCCTGCAAGGTTTTCAGGAAAGAACAGGTGCCCTGCATTCATAAACACACAGCAGCTGTGGCTTTCTGCACAAGATTATGTCAGTCAACCTTCCAGAATGGAGTAAGAAGAGCTTCAGGAGCCTCATTCCTACTAAGGAGCTATGGACAGCTGATGACTTCTGGGGGAGGGGCTGTCAATTTTCTTTAAGGTTGTGGTCCATTGATGAGTTGACCACACTCCAGGGGTGGGCCCCTCACCTAGGAGTATATGGACAGTGAAAATTAGGCTTAGTTTCTAATAAAAACAAAAATTGAAAAAGCAAGAGAACAGAAAGTTGAGTGTGGGTCAAAAAGTGGGAGTGGATCTAAGAGAAATTAAGGGAAGAAGTCAGGGATGAATATGATCAAGTGGTTGAATGAAGTTCTCAAAGAATCAATAAAATAGTTATCAAAAAGATAATAAATTGAAAAAAGATAAATACTTTTTTTCAGATGTGAATGAATTCCAAAAAAAAAAAAAATATCACTATATAGTTTCAACACATTTTAGGTAGGCAGAGAATAGAATCAGAAAGTTTGAGGATAGATCAATCTGACTTGAAAAGGGAAAAATAATAATTATAAAAAGAAATAGAGTCCAATAACCTTGATGAACAATATTAACTGTTTTACTGTATGACAGCAGAAGTGATGAAGGAGAAGAGGAGAGGGGAGGGCAACATAGGGTGTCTCAGAAGAGAGAAGAGTTCTGATTCAGGCAAAAAAAAATAGGTGCTACAAGTGAAGGGGAAATGAAAACATCACGGATCAACAGGCTAGAGTGTATTGTCTGCATACCTGCCTTATGAGATATGTTGAAGAAAATCCTTTGGGTTGAAGTTGAAAGACAACAGGAATCTAAGCCATATGGAGAAATGAGTAACACAGAGCAGAATTCCATGGACCAATGCAGAAATATCCTTTCTCAGGTTAATTTGCAGTTTTTCTGTTTCCTATGTGAATTAAAATAGAAATACATAAAGTACTAGCACAAACAAAGGATAGTGGGAAATAATGCATTTTGAAATAACAACACAGTGGGTGGTATAAAGTAGTATAGAAATGAATACTTTTCATGATTTTAATTAAAATAAAATTGGTGTGATTTAAAGTAACTGAAATTCCAGGGAAGTAGTGAAGAAGAATACAGCAATGCATATTGGACCGGAGTCAAAATGGCAAATACAAATGACGTAAGTTAAACTAAACAGACACAGTAACAGTCGAGCCCATGAATAAGAGGTGGATGGCACAAGGAACTTAACAAAAAGGGCTTTCAGGTCAGTGCTTCCCTTATAAGGCCCTGGATTCAGTCCTGGAACAAAACTAAAAAATAAGAAAGAAAGAAAGAAAGAAAGAAAGAAAGAAAGAAAGAAAGAAAGAAAGAAAGAAAGAAAGAAAGAAAGAAAGAAAGAAAGAAAGAAAGAAAGAAAGAAAAGAAAAGGAGAAAAAGTTTGTCTCTACTAGTGATCTTATCAAATGGAGAGGATTGAAATTTCCACTTAAAATCAGTTCCCAAAGGAATGGAAAACAAACGAGCAGGCTATAGTATCCCTGTCTGGAGAGATTTACAAGTGAGATGTTATATGGATAGACTACATGCTTGGCAACAAAACCTACCTCTAAATGAACCACAGATTACAAAGTATATTACCAGGATCCTGCCTACTTTGAGTCATACATACTTTTTTGTGCTGTAAAAGCAATACCTAACTCTACCACAACAACTTTCCATATTTTGGGCTAGTTGGTGATTAAACATGTCCTGGAATTAGAGAAAGTGGGTAGATCCAGCCTGAACACATTTTTTAATTAAAAAAATTATCATACAATATATTGTGATCATAATTTCTCCAACTCCCAACTCCTCCCAGATTCCCTCTTGAACACCTTTTAAGTACATCTGCAGAAAGGCAATTCTCTTTCCTTGTGGTGACCATTTAGGAAAAGATTTCTATTTAGTAAGTTATGTTTATATATGACTAGGCATATATATGATTAAAATTATGAGAGGTAGAACTCACTTGTGTTGAAGAACCAAGTTCTCATCTATCAATCAAGAGTTTATCAGAGCATAGAAACACTCATACCTCACCTTAGCAACCAACTATTCTTCCCTATGAACACACAAAAAGGATCCTTCAACACAATTCAGGACTCATGAACACTACTATACTCTTGAAGTGCATCAACCTTGCATTCTTATTTTACGAGAAAGTTTATATTGATTGCCAACTTGATAGAATCTAGAATCACCTTGGAGACAAATCTCTGAGCAAGTCTGTGCTGATTTTTCTAGGTTTGGTTTATTGCAATGAGAAGAGGTACCCTAAGAATGGGAGGCATAATTCCATGAGCTGGTGTTCTGGACTGCATAAAGGGAGAAAACAGGTGAGCTTGACCTTCATCTGTCTCTGCTTCCTGACTGTGGTACAGTGTGACCAGCCCCCTCCATTACTTCTCTCCATGCCTTCTGCACTTCTAGACTTCCCCTAGAACTGTAGAATAAAAGTAAATTGTTCCTACTTTAAGTTGTTTTGGTCAAGTAGATTGTAGCAGTTAAAAAGGAAAGTAAGTGTTTCCTTGGGTTTCTACAGGTGTGATAGAAAAACTATGACCAAATGAAACACAGGTGACAGAGTTTACCTTATAGTTCACAGTGTTCAACAAAAGGAAGTCAGTGCAGGAGCTCAAGGCAAGAACTTGGAGTCAGGAACTGAGCAGGCACCATGAAGGAATGCTGCATAATGCCTTGCTCCTCATGGCTTGCTCAGCCTGCACCATCTGCCCAGGAGTGGCACTACCGCAGAAAGTTGGGCCCCTCACATCAATCATTAATTAAGAAATTGTCTTACAGACTTTCCTATGGGGAATCTGATGGAGATATTTTCTCAATTTGAGTTTCTCTCCCAAGATGACTCTTGTATCAAGTTGACAAAAAACTAGTCAGAGTGCTGAGTAAAACACTTCTGAATGTCATCCCTTGCTAATTTTCAGTCATGTATGTGTCTTCAATTACTCAAACAAGATGACAAGAACTTGGATTACAACCAGTCTAGACAACAACCACAGCTAACATGGTTTTTTTGAGTCAGACAGAAGATAAACACCCTAGTTGGAATCCTTGTTGTCTTCTCCTTTTGGCTAGCTGCAACTCCTGTCATTAAATCTTCTGCCATCTACCATCAATCATCAGGTACTGGATTGGCAATTCAGAGCCATTAGGACATCCATTGCTTGAACTCCATTGTGGTAGAATAACTGGGTCACAAACCTGGGAAGCTGAGTTATTTCCTGGAGTAGGGAAAAAAATCTATGTATCTATTTGGCCAGAATTTGTAAGATCATCACATGCAATTTTTATGTTCTTTATTCTGTATTGGCTTTTCACAGCTTCTTCAGACATCTCAGTGATAAACACAAGAGACTTTCGTTCATTGACCAATACATTTTCTGGATTCAATGACCCTGGGAGCTTGACTATTTTATAAAAGAAGCTGGCAAATTTCCTCTATAGTTAGAAAAGTCTCTTCTAATCTGGAAGAAACTAATGAAACCTCTCATGAACTGTCCCTTCCATATCTTATCCAGACTCCAAGAAGGACTATTAAATCATGGCACTTCTTTGATTTACTCAATTGGACCTGTGGTCTGCCAAAATCGACACCCCACTAGCTTCTGCTTTTAGCCATAGACAGTTCCTCTTCTCTTCCCTCTCATTATGTAAAAACAATACATGTGCCAATGCCTCTTCAAAGATCCTCACTAGAAGGTGACTAAAAGCTGCTGTCTACACCCAAAGTTTCCCCCAATAGAAGAGGACATGAATTATTCAGGAAATCTTTTTTAAAGAGGTACCACTGATGACCTAAGGCTGGAGATTCCTGGCAACTTATGAAAAGACTCAGAAGGAGAGTATTCCTGTAATTTCCAAATACATCAAACACATCTCTCAAAGAGGACTGCTTTTTTGTGATAAGGTCACATTTATAGTTCTCAATTTTTCTTTTTGTCCATTGCACCACATCACGGACATCTCTTCTGCCATTTGCCAAACTCCCTTCACTTGTTCTTCTGAGAGTAGACTCATTTGAAAGCTTTGGTAACTGCAGTCTTTGAAGCTCAGACTGGAAGACCTGGAGATTGATTATCAGCCTTCTGTGCTTGATAATAACCAACCCATTCTTGATTCTTTCTCACTCTTGGCTCTTCTTTTCTTAATAATATTTGCAAGCAGATCTATTTCAGAATCTAATAAGTACAATTACAAATGGTCTCCTTCCAACTGCTGCCCCTAAGACCAACAAATAGGAGACTTATATAACAATGACCAAAAGGTCCCCAATTTTACCCTCTCCAGGGAGCTAAGGAGCTTCATAGAAGATCTTTAGCAAGGCCTTAGAAAGCATTGCAATTTTCAGAAATGGTAGAAGACATTACTTTTCTCCATATTCAGATCTACAATCCTAATAAGCATGGAGTCTCCAAATAATTGTACACATTCATTCAGCTCTCCTAACAAATTTGGGAGGAAAAATCTTTCAGGGAAAAGTTAGAATAGATACTTAATGTGAGTGGTTTATCAAACACCTCTGATGAGCTGCACCTATCCTTTTCCCAACAAAACAACTACCAACCTTGCCCGTCACCATTTTTTCAATTTATTTATTTATTGGTTAGTTTGTTGTCAAATACATGCTGGAACAAAAGGAACTGAACTGAGCAAGCCTGAATAGTGATCATTTGGTGAAAAAAAATATATATATATATATGATTAAAATTGTGATATGTACATCCTGCATAGAAGACCTGTGTTTCCATTTATAAATCTAAAGTTTATCAGAGCCAGAAACAATCCATATCTTAGCAACTAAAATCTCCTCCTCCAGGACACATAGCAAAGCCCCAAGAAGAAATGAGGAGTTTATGAGCAATCTCACTTTCACCTACTCTCCCTTGCTGTTTATCTCTCTGCCTTGCAGTTTGCTTCTGAATGAACTCCCTTGATATTTTTACTATTTGTGTGCCCAAATTAATTGATTGAGTTACCACGTGTCGAAACAATGACTATGGAACAACTAAATCAAAGGCTGAAATTTGAAAACAAACATTTTAACCCCAGTATGATCAAAGTAGAAATCATTAGTTCAAGAAATCTGTAGACTTCATCAATACGCGAAAATTGTTCTTAGCTAATGAGTCAAAGTAAGTTATAAGAAAAATTAAATCAGACAAATGAAAACGAAACCAATATATATTAAAATTTACATAATGAAGAGATATTATTGCTAAAGTGAATATTGATAATCATGAATTCCTGCATTAAAATTGAAAAGAGTTGCCAAATTAGCATTACAATTTTTCAATATATTAAAAAGTAAGAATGTGCAAACTATATGCAATGCAAATATACTATAATATTAAAATGGAATATCAATATATAAAGTATGTGAAAACAGTAAAATGATGAAAATCAATTGTTAGTTACTTTAAAAGATTTTTTTTAGCAATCTTAGATAGTTCGATCAACAACAAATGACAGAAATTTCATAACCCCAAATCAGACATAAATAGACTATATATTGTGGTTATATTTTATTTGTGCTGATATGTGATATTTTATTTGTATGTTCATAAATAAAGTTTATCCTGGAGATCAGAGGTCATAATCAGCCATAAACAGAAGTCATGTGCTCTTAATCCAATCACATGTCAGGCAGAGTCCCTGAGTGTTCAAAGACACAGCCAAGAGTGCTGACACATGCTTTTAATCCCAGTATCAACCATAGAGACCTAGAGGTCTGTATAGACAGGCAGTGACAAGGAAGTGAGGTGGCTGGGCTTAGAGCCAATGAGAAGGCAGAACAGGAAGGTAATAAAGGCGCAGCTTAGACAGAAAGAGGTTCTCTTGGGAAGCTACAGCGAGGTAGTAAGCTAAGGTTAGTTGGCAGCTACTGCTCTGATCTCTATGGCTTGCACCTCTGTATTTGGCTTTGTGTTTCCTATTTAATAAGACTATTTAGAAATTAATTAAAAAGTTTAAATAAAATAATAGTGTGAGTACATACCATGTTTGTCTTTCTGAGTCTGGGTTACCTCACTCAGGATGATTTTTTCTAGATCCATCCATTTGCCTGCAAACCTCATGATGTCATTGTTTTTCTCTGCTGAGTAGTATTCCATTGTGTATATGTACCACATTTTGTTTATCCATTCTTCAGTTGAAGGGCATCTAGGTTGTTTCCATGTTCTGGCTATTACAAACAATGCTGATATGAACATAGCTGAACAAGTGCTCTTGTGGTATGATTGAGCATTCCTTGGGTATATGCCCAAGAGTAGTATAGCTAGATCTTGGGGGAGATTGATTCCCACTTTTCTAAGAAAGCGCCATATTGATTTCCAAAGTGGTTGTTCAAGCTTGCATTCCCACCATCAGTGGAGGGGAGATATGTACTCACTCATAGGAGGATACTAGATGTGGAACAAGGATGACTGGACTGCTACTCACATCACCAGGGAGGCTACCTGGAAAACAGGACCCCAAGAAAGACACGGGGATCGCCCAACAATGGAGAAATGGAAGAGATCTACATCAACAGCCTGGACATGAGTGGAGGTAATGAAGGGTTAGGGTCGAGGGAAAGAGAGCTTGGGGGAGCAGGAGATCCCAGCTGGATCAAGAACAGAGAGGGAGAACAAGGAATAGGAGACCATAGTAAATGAAGACCACATGAGAATAGGAAGAAGCAAAGTGCTAGAGAGGCCCACAGAAATCCACAAAGATACCCCCACAACAGACTGCTGGCAATGGTCGAGAGACAGCCCGAACTGACCTACTCTGGTGATGGGATGGCCAAACACCCTAATTGTCATGCTAGAAACCCCATCCAACGACTGAGGGATCTGGATGCAGAGATCCATGGCTAGGCCCCGGGTGGATCTCTGGAAGTCCAATTAGCAAGAAAGAGGAGGGTTTATATGAGCGAGAATTGTTGAGACCAAGGTTGGATAAGCACAGGGACAAATAGCCAAACGAATGGAAACACATGAACTATGAACCAATGACTGAGGGATCCCCAACTGGATCAGGCCCTCTGAATAGGTGAGACAGTTGATTACCTTGATCTGTTTGGGAGGCATCCAGGCAGTGGGACCGGGTCCTGTGCTCATTGCATGAGTTGGCTGTTTGAAACCTGGGGCCTATGCAGGATCGCTTGGCTCAGCCTGAGAGGAGGGGACTGGACCTGCCTAGATTGAGTCTACCAGGTTGATCTCAGTCCTCCGGGGAGGCTTTGCCCTGGAGGAGGTGGGAATGGGGGGTGGGCTGGGAGGAAGGTGAGGGGGGCTGGAGGGGGGAGAACAAGGGAATCCAATAATAATAATAATCTCAGAATCACATGTAATATTGAAAAAGGTAAAGAAAAAGCAAAAAAAATGTGACTAGATGTATGGCTAAATAGATTATCTGGTATTAAAAGCCTTCCTCACATACCCCACCCCACCCCACACACATATACTATAATAAATTGACAATGGAGAAACTTTGAGTAGTTCTAACAAACATTTCATAACAACTTGATACAAAGACTTCTCAAAATGTTATGAGACAACAGAAGTTTATTCTAATTATTCTGCTAACAAATCTGAAGAAAAACATGTCAAAGAGAAAAAAAACTACGAATCAAAAGCTCATATGAATATGGAGGCAAAATCTTTACCACAAGAAAAGCATGTTTAAAAGATCCTGTGTCATGACTAAGGGATATTGAAGGAACATCCAGTTGCACCAACTTTCAAATCCAAACATTAATTGGCGTATACATATGGAAGAAGAAGAGAGGAAGGTAAGATGACAGTAAAACCTTAGAAGGAATGTATTAACAATCTATCCCCCCCAAATAAAACTATAGTACTTGTAAATTGTTCTTTGTACTTTAAATAAAATTTCCTTTTCTGAACTGACAATGCTCCCTTTGTGAGCTAAAGATCATCTAACAAACCCCAACACCAGGAATGAGAACCCATATTAAAACTGTTGGTTGGGTTTATCCATCCAAGAGACTCAAAACACTGCAGGTTATTCCTATTGTCTTTGGTTGTCCCCATCCCCATATTGGAAAGGTAAGTCCTGTTGCTAAAGACACCACAAGCTTCAAATGTGTGTCCCAAGCACCCCTTATTTGGAACTTACCTGAAATCCTGCCTGAACATTAACTGCCATGATAACAGAAGGCACCCTGAAAGCTTCCAAGAGAGAGAAAAAACAGACGATCCTATCCAGCTGGAACATCTATGAAACACAACAATGATAAGTATGGTAAGATAATCATAATGGTGAAGTAGTGACACACATATTTTTGGCAGTAACCAACAGCTCTCTAATTGGCCATAAGACCCATTCAACAAGAGGAAGATAATGTCGGGTACTGGAAATATAGCTAACTAACCAGAACTAGTGAAGTTATGGATCTTGGAAAATTTACAACCAACACTTTATTAACCATAATAATCCCTAAGTAAATTCAAGATATTTGTCCTTATCTCCAAAGAAAAGTGTGGTCCTCACTGGTCATCAAGGAAAAATCTCCTTGCAAAAGATGCACACCTTTGGAGATAACCACAATCAATCAGAATGCAGAGAGGTAGAGCCCAGTTCCAATGGAAACACCTATAACACAGCTACTTTACCTGTGGCTTGGGGATCATTAGGGACATAGCAAGATTGTAAGAGCCAGAGGAACAAGGAGTTTGCTGTTATATTGTGTCTTCTAGGAATGTCAAAAACTTCATTAATAAGACCCAGCAACATGACTGCCTAAACATCAGTTGATTAAGAAGGACAACAGCAGCAGACATGCTAAGCTGAATAAGGGAAAGCCCAGGAGGACTCAACCCTACACAAAGGCAATTTTAGTTCTGAGCATTATCCTGGAATGTTTTAACAAGCAATTGGGCTAGAAAAAGAAGTCAAACAACCAAATTTAAATATATATATATATGTGTATATATATATACACACACATATATATATATATAAAATCTCTATTCTCACACAATGTGTCATATAGAAAGTCCTTGAAAATCCACAAATGCAATTAATTAAATTCACTAAAGTGACTGCATGTGAGATATATATATATATATATAAAATATAATATATATATAATATATATATATATTATATATACTAGTTTAGTTTCTATACACTATCAATAAGTCACAGGAAATGAACACAAGATACTTTTATTTCACAAAGATATTAAATGGATAAAATATATTTGAACTTCTGTATCCTCAGGACTCACAAATGTAGAAATGTTGTTTTTTATTTTTTTAAACAAATATGTGCTAAATTTTTTGTTTGTTTGTTTTTTGAGACAGGGTTTCTCCGTGTAGTTTTGGTGCCTGTCCTGGGTCTTACTTTGTAGACTAGACTGATCTCAAACTCACAGAGATCTGCCTGCCTCTGCTTCCTGAGTGCTGGTATTAAAGGCATGTGCCATCATTGCCTGGCTGTGCTAAACTTTTAATATTATTTATCTATTGTTCTCTAAACAGCACATTATAACAACTATACTATATTAGATACTATAAATAGCCTACAATAAGGTTTGAAGTTGAAATAGAATAATATAATTTGTATTGTATAAAGTCTTGTACAGAATCTAGATGTGACTTTATGTATATAGTAAGATATACATAGTCTGTGCCAATATTTTTTTTGAATAACTAATGTACCTGGGGCTTGCTGTATTCATACTTGAGCTTACAAAGCAAAGCAACCCTTTGACAATGAAGGACAGCTACAATTAGAAATAAACTTAGCCAAGTTAGTATACATGCTGTATAGTGAAATCTGTAGTGTTTGATGGCAGAAATTAAAAAAGACATATTCAAATGGAAAGATTATCTAGATGCATGGCTTGGAATATTTAAAGATTATTTAGTAATAGTCTCCAGAATTACTCTACAGATGTAATTCAGTCCCTATCAAAAGTTTAGTGGTTTTTGTTACAGAAATGGAGAATTTGATTTCAAAATTCATGTGGAATTTGGTGTGACAGATATATTTGTTATTATGATTATCATGTGCATACACAAATTGCAAATGCAAACTTATACAATATATTTTAATTCCCCTATTTCTCAATAAGGTTAGTAAAAATCTAACTATTGTTTTTCTCAGTGTTTCAAAACGCAATGCTGTATGAGTCCGGATTCTCTAGAGTAACAGAACTTATGGAATGAATCTCCCTCTACATATAAGAAAGGGATTTATTATAATTAATTACAGGCTGTGGTCCAGCTAATCCAATAATGGCTGTCTATAAGCAGAAAGTCCAAAAATCCAGTAGTTGCTCAGTCCAAAAAGCTGAACATCACAGCTGCTCTTCAGTGTAAGCTACAATCCCAAAATATAAGGCTCTAATTCCAGTGAAGGAATGGTCTTGCTAGAAAAGTGAAAGCAAGCAAGCAACAGCAGGGGCTTCCTCTTTCCATGTCCTTATACATGCCTTGGAAGAAGTCATGGTCCAGATTAGATGTAGCCAGAAGTTTTCCTGAGTCCCTCCTGGTCCGCAGCCACTCAGACCCAAGTAAACACACAGAGGCTTATATTAATTATGAACTAAATACCTCAGGTTTCTTGCTAGCTACATCTTACATCTTCAGTTAACCCATTTCTATAAATCTATACCTTGCCATGTGGCTCGTGGCTTACCAGTATCTTTACATCTTGCTTCTCCACGGTGGTGGCTGGCAGAGTTTCCTCTCTGTTCTGCCTTTCTCGTTCTTCCTCTCTAGTTAGAATGTCCTACCTAACCCCATTCTGCCTCATCATTGGCCACGCAGCTTTATTTATCAACCAATCAGAGCAACATATTTTCACAGTATACAAAAAGATATTCCCATCAATTAGAGTTGGCTTTTCCCAGCTTAAGAGCTCTGCAGTAAGGTTTGTTTTTCAACCATAAATATGTGGATTAGAGGTATACCTTCATACCTCAAAGATCTAGTAGAAGTAGATCTTCCTACTTCAAATTAAGCAAAAATCCCTAACAGGTATGCTCTGCCATTTTGGGGGTTTATTTATTTCTAGATCTAATCAAGTTGACAACCAAGAATAGCCAATACAACTGCTAACTTGAAACACACTCTTTTGAACACCAGGATGCTATGTTGTAACTGATACCTCTGAGATCTTTAAAGAGCTGTGTCTCTCTAGTAATTTTGTTCTTACAGATTCTGAAATGTTCAAGGTAAAAGCATTACCTAATTCACAGTTGAATATATTGTTGTTTAAAATTTTAACCTCTCTCAGTAGTGTATTCTGTGTGTTATACTATAATCAAAAGCAGTCAATCAGGTAATTTTTTCTTTCATTTCATTCACTATCTGTGTCCCATCTATATTAGATCTAAGGTATCTTCTGGAAGACTTGTAAAATGAGGATTCAAATAATGAAAAGTTAGGAATAAACCACAAAGTAGAATCCAAGGGGCATGAAAAGTGTCATGTGAGTAGATTGTTCTTCATTAACCCCTGATTCAATGTTTTATTATCAATACTTTTTCAACTAACAAGACTTTGTCCCTTCAAAAGTAATAGAGGTACTAAAAAGAATGCAATTTCAGAGCATTCCTGAAATTAGAGCTAAAATATATTGTAAGAATATTAATTATCTTTCTTGCCAATGATTAAATACTGGATGATTGTAATTGATCAGGAAAAAAATTGATGTCAATTTTAAACTCAGTAGAATAATCCAGTCAGCATAAAACTGGTGTGTTAAGAAATTCTTTGGCATAATAAAATGACAGTTACTTAGAGTAATTTTTAGTATATTTTAATATAAATAAAAATGTTAAATCTAAGCTAAGACTGCTATTGTGCATTGTACACTTAGGTTTTCTCTACTGGATATAATGATTTTTGGATTTTTTTGTTTCTTGCTTTTTATTTTTTATTTGTTTTTGTTTTATGGAGTGTATGTCCTTTCCTTCTTCAAGACCCAGCAGTGCTCAAAATTAGGTATAAATGGTAACGATGGTGATTAACTTCACTGTGTAGATACACTGAGGTTTTATTATCATGCTACGATGCTTTTCATAATATCCTGGGCTACAGGGGCACATGTTAATTGAACTTTACATCCAATTCCAACAAAATGCATTATCAGAGCAGTAGTTCATTTAAAAAATGAAGGGAGATCATACAAGGAATTTATAACATTTTTAAATTACCTCATAAGAAAGAAAAGCATATGTTCCAATTCTACATTCCTTTCCCTTTCAACATTTTCTTTTCATGAACAAGTACTCTGTCACCTACTCATGTTCTTATTGGTTGTTTATCATGTATCAATTACCTAACCTATTTTTTTGCTTACCCATGACAAAAGAAACCTTATTTTCACAGTTTTGTTATGTAATGTTAACAGTGTGTTTATTGGGGATTTGCTTTTTGTAAAAGAGCAATAATATGTTTCTTGTACCTTTGTAGTCCCCATCACAATTTAGTTTTTAGCTCTGTGATCACTCTTACTTGATGAAAATCCTATTTGAATCGCATGCCCTTACTATATTCCACTTTGAAAGGGGGAAAATATGACAAAATTAAATTGTACAAAGAATTTTTAGAAACACATATGGCTATAGTACACAGTACATGAATATTTTATATTAATGCTTTCATTAGCTAGACTGAGAAATGGTGAAAGAAAGTATTTTAAAGCTTAATTTTGCTTTTCTGTTTTTGAGTCACTAAACAAAGTTCTCTGAAAATCATCTTCCTAAATGAAAACTGAAGCTAGTAACTTGGGCCATTCCTCTTGTTAGAGGTTACTTTTGAATAAACAGTATCCAACCAGCTGATGAGATTATTGTTGAAAAAGCAAATGTTGAAAGCAGTTTCTCTTTGACACAGTCAAGGTTCCTGACTATTCATATGCATTGAAATGACACGTGTTTTTACTTCTTTTATTAAAAGCACTTTATTACAAAATTTAAAAAAATCTTGCAAAAAAAAAAAAAAAAAAAAAAGGCCAGGCGGTGGTGGCGCACGCCTTTAATCCCAGCACTCGGGAGGCAGAGCCAGGTGGATCTCTGTGAGTTCGAGGCCAGCCTGGGCTACCAAGTGAGTTCCAGGAAAGGCGCAAAGCTACACAGAGAAACCCTGTCTCGAAAAACCAAAAAAAAAAAAAAAAAAAAAAAAAAAAAATCTTGCAAATAATAATCATCACACACCAAAATTAACCAGACTGAAATCATTTGTTGTGTGACAAAACTTCCTGGAATTTGCAACACAAGCGTCTATTGAGTTCAGATAGGGATCCCATGATAGACCAAAGTATGGGTACTACCAAACGCCAACTTGGTGAACCAGTGAATATTATTGGGGTTACTTACAGGAGTATGGGTGAAGGGTTACTTAAAGATGAAGAAATTATCCAAAGACAGCTACATCTCTAAGGTACACTTTAGCATGGGTGATTTTTCACAAAGGCTGGGAAATCTGGAGCATATTGAACAGCCTGTAGGCAGCTTAACAGTTTGGAGAGTGCCCTTTTCAAGTGACACTGGTTTAATTGTCTTTCAAGAAGCTCTACTGATTCCTCTTTTATGAGGCAACTGGTCTTGTCTCAGCTTTTTTTACTCACTCCTGCAAGTAGGGGTTTAGTGAATCTGGTCATTTTCAGGCCTACCTGAAGGTCTTTTGAGTTGTTTATCTTTCTACTTAAGGAGTTTGCCTGCAGGATGGAATGCTTAATATCTGAGGAAACTGTCACACAATGTTTTATAGAATTTCAATAGAGTTAGATTAGCCATTCTGAAGTTACAGAGCTTCACATTGGATTTTTTAAAATATTTTTTATAATTCTTCTATCAAAGAGGCTAAAAACTAGTGAAAAGGAGCCTATCTACATTTGATAACACTCCAACTGCTATAAGTGGCAGCTTAGAGCTATCACAGGTACACCCTACTAAAACTGATTCTTGGTTGGTGAACATGAAATGATGTCTGGGCTACTGTTGGTTGTAGAATGATGGACCTCTGATTTCTAACTCCAACTTTTTCATGTCCTCTATTAGATCAAACCCATCAGGACTTTTCCCTGTGTTGTCAGGATGACTCCTGTCAGCAATGAAGAAATTTTAGGAAGCAGATCATCTGACATTATCAATCCTTAAGATTAAGGGATCAAAAGTTCACGGTGGGAGATTTAGGCAGCATAGATTGGAAAAAAACATGGGAATAGAAGGCAGAGCCTCACTCCAGAAGAACCAGTAGTTTCAGAAATTTTACTGTGAAGGTTGTTGTCATAAAGAATGTGTAAGTGAAGAGATCCATTTTCACTTTTTCCTTTCTCCATTTCTTCTGTATTTATTCTTTTAGAATCCTAGGATGGCCTCAGCAGCCAAGGATGCACTTAAATTTCTGTTCCTCTTGCCTCTACCTCTCTATTGCTAAGATTACTGATGTGTGGCACTGTGACCTTTCATATACTATTCTGGTGTTAACTCGGGGCTTTGTGCATTTTAGGCAAGTAGTCTACCAACTGAGCCATTTCCACAACCACTATGTAGTAAGCAATGATGCTTGTGGACTGAGCATATGTGACTTTGGATATGACCCTACAACTCTCTTAGACATTTCCTGGAACTCTCACAAAACTAGAAACTTTTATTTTTAGCCCTGAAAGCATACATACAAGTAATACTGCACAGGCTGATCAGGTCATATTCAGGTCAATATATATTATATTATAACAATAATGAAAATAGAGGCTACAAGTTTGAAAGAAAGCAAGAATAGGTATAAGTGAGGGTTTGGAGGAAGGAAAAAAACAGTAGAATTATTTAGTTATATTGTAATCTCAAATATACAAGAAAAACAAACAAAAAACCCATTACTTTCTGAACAACTTATAGCCTAGAATTTGACCTTCTCAACTGAAATCCTATTAAATACCCATCAGGAACTAAGGAACTAACTTATGTTTCCTTTAGAATCTCTCTTCCCCTTCCTCTCTCTCTCTCTCTCTCTGTCTCTGTGTGTGTGTGTGTGTGTGTGTCTTTCTGTGTGTGTGTGTGTGTGTGTGTGTGTGTGTGTGTGTGTGTGTGTGTGTTGTGCATTCACCCTAAGAGCCCAGAAGAGTGTGTTTTACTCCCTGGAGCTGGAGCTACAAACTAAGTTCCTTACAAGAGCAGCAGATGCTCTTCGGAGCTGAGCCACATGCCAGGCACTTGAAGGAAAACCTTATGTTCTTACTTAAGCAGTTTAGCAACACTTTGAGACACAACTTCAGAACCTTTCAAAGTCAGGCACTTTGGCTGGTGCCATGGTTAACTTGAATACAAAGACTTTTGCTTGAGAAGCTACATGTTTAGGCATTTAGGTGTGTCTTATCCTTTCCCTGGAGGCATCTCTTTCTTGTAACCTCTTTGCTTAAACCAATATTAAAACCTGCTCTTAATGAACACTGACTCAGCTTCAAAATAAAATATGCACATATTCCATCAAGCTGTCCATCCTTCTGGTATTTAAAACATGTTAGGAGAGACTGATCAACAAAAACCACCAAGCAATGAAAAGTTTTTCTGGCATAGCTAGTTAGGGCTTTTGTGAAAAAGGAGGTTATTGTGTTTTGAGAGCTTAGGACCAAAGATGGAAACTGAAATGAAACAAAGTAAAGGAAACATTCAGAAGGTAGCCCTCTGATAGAGTAGGTGGTGTGGGAGTAGGTTTTATTACTAGAGGATGTGAATGCCTTTAGATAAAAAGACAGTGTGACCAAGAATCTAAAAGCAAGTTTGCCATGTGTTAGTATGGTAGCAATCCTGCTATGTGAAGTGTGAGTGTGAATCACACCAGTGATGTCACAGGCTTTAATTTCACCAAAACTACAAAACACTTCGTGTACTATCAAAGTTGGTATGGGAAATAAAGCCTTTTAATTATTTTGTTTTGCCTTTTCAATTTTGAAAATTATTATTAAATTAATTTCCCTTAGTCTTTCTGTCTATATGTGTCTGTAGACAGGGTCTAAGAGTCACCCCATAAATGACACCATTCACATATACAACCAGCAAGACTGCTTATTTTTCTATACTAGTATATGCGGGGTCATTCAACAGTGTAAAATGGCAATGACGCTAAGAGGAGTGTGTATGATCCTTTTAAGTACAGCTAAGGAGAGTTTTAGTGTGATGCTATATTGTGTACCCTAATAAACTTATCTGGAGATCAAAGGACAGAACCAGCCACTAGATTAGACATAGAGGCCAGACAGTGGTGGCATACACCCTTAATCTTATCACTCAAGAGGCAGAGTTCCATCTGGATCTCTGTGACTTCAAGGCCACACTGGAAACAGAGCCAGGCATGGTGGCACACACCTTTAGTCCCAGCACTTGAGATCTCATGCCTCTGCTACCAAGTATTTGGGAAACACACCCGCCTTTAATCCTAGCACTAGGAAGGAAGGAAGATGGCAGGGCACAGAAAGGTATATATGGTGTGAGTAAACAGGCAGTCTTGCTCTGCATGCTGAGGTGTTGGTGAGGTGAGGTTGGCTGTGGCTTGTTCTGTTTCCCTTATCTTTTAGCTATCACCCCAGTCAGGTTTTTTTTTATTAATAAAAACAGTGAGGTCATCTTAAACATAATTGGTTAAGCAAGCATCAGTTACATTAGTATACTTTTAATTGACTGAGGTTTTCTCTTTGGGCAAATTTGTACAAACTTGGGCAAGTCTGCATTGATTGAGAAGGGCTGGCTGTAGGACTTGTTCTTGAGACATTGTGGGGGTGACTGAAGGCCTTGTCTGTGTTCTCTCCCTTGGCCCTGAATGTAATTTTTTGGTAAATGGCCCTTTGTTGGAAGAGACCTGTTTGCCTCTCTCAGAGAACTGAAACCTAAAGTCAGTTGTAAAAGTGAAAGAGTTTAACTACTTCATCTCTCTCTCTCTCTCTCTCTCTCTCTCTCTCTCTCTCTCTCTCTCTCTCTCTCTCTCTCCATATATATATATATATATATATATATATGTGTGTGTGTGTGTGTGTGTGTGTGTGTGTGTGTGTGTGTGTGTGTGTGTGTGTACAAGTCTACACATACCACTTCTGTGTTCAGAGAACTTTCTGGGGTTGCCTTTCTTTCCACCTTGTTTTGAACAAAAATCTTTCTTGTTTTTGATGCTCAGCTAAGAATCAATACATAGTTTGTGAGTATCCAGGAGATACTTTGTTTCTGTTTTCCCACTTTAAGAGTGCTGGGATCTGTGGATCTCTGCATCTGCTTCCATCAGTCAAAGGAGAAAGGCTCTGTGATGACAGGGTATTCACTGATCTGATTACTGGGGTAAGCCAGTTCAGGTACCCTTTTACACTCTTGCTAGTAATCTAAGCTCCAGGAGTCCAGTTGAAGAGAGAGAAGAGGGATTCTATGAGCCAGGGACATCAAGATCATAATGGGGAAACCTACAAACAACCAAACCAAACTAGTGGGAACTCATGAAATTTAGACCAACACCTGTGGAGCCTACACAGGACTAGACAAGGCCCTCTGCATAAGCAAGACAGTCTTGTAGTTTGATCTGCTTAAGGGGCCCCCTGGCAGTAGGATCAGGATCCATCCCTGGTGCATGAGGTGACTTTTTAAATCCCACTACCTGTGGTGGAACACCTCACACAGCCTTGAGGCAGGGGGAGGGGCTTGGACCTGCCTCTACTGAATATACCAGGCTTTACCTACTCTCCATGGGAGGGCTTACCTTCTTGTAGGAGGGAATTTGGGGTTGGTAAGACTGGAGGGGTAGGAGGAGGGACAAGGGGGAGCTGTGATTGACATGTAAAATGAATAAAAGATTTCTTAGTAAAACATCACATAATCATCTAAAAAAAGGAGTGCTGGGATTGAAGATGTGTGATCCTCTTTCCAATGCATTGTCTGGATTCTGAGACTCAAACTCAAGTTATTAAAATTGGACCACTAGTTTCTTTTACACACTGAGCCATTATGCCAACCATATTCTTTCCCTATTTTCTTTCTTCCTTTTCTTTAAAAAGATTTATTATTTTTATTTTATGTGTGCAGTGCTTTGCCTGTATGTATTTTAGTACACCCTGTGCATGCCTGGTACCTAAGAAGGTGAGAAGAAGGCCTTCAATCCCTAGGAACTAGAGTTGCAGATGGATGGGTGTTAGTTTATGGGTGCCAAGAACTGAACCCAGGTCCTCTGGAAGACCAACTAGTACTCTTAACTCCTGAGTGATTTATCTGACTTCTCTTTTCTTTGTTTAAGTTATTTAATGAGAATAAACAGAATGTAAAGCATGTCTGGCAGATGTATCTTTATTAACTTTCTTGGAGTAGATTAATTCTAATCTTCGAACTTGTTCCTCAAAGAGGAAGGAAAATGTAAAAAACAGTGAATTTGAATGGATATGATAGAAGGGTCATGAACTGTTAGTCACGTGAGCACACTCTTTATAACTATTACATTTTCTTTTTATGTTTTATGCTGATCAGCTTTTCCTAATTCCATAGTAATAAAAGAAAGTACGTGAAAAGCTGGTACAAATGATGGACTCTGCCTTTTCTCATTCACACTTTCAAATCATAACCTGAAAGAACATGGCATTACAAAGTAGGCCTTTGGTATAAAATTACATCTTGGAGATGATATGTTGTAAATAGAGTGAGTAGCCCTATAAAAGGGAGTCTAAGATAATTCTCTGGGCCTTTTAAACCGTGTGTGGAAATCAGGAAGGACAGATGTCATCCATGCTTCAAGGGATATTGTAACCCCTGCCTGTGCTAGGCCCCAAATGTGGGTGTGTAGCCTAAAGAACTGAGAAGAACACATATCTATCTTTGGTAAGACACTCTTCCTGGAACACTTCTGTCATGATAGCCTGAACAGAAGACACCTAAGGTGTGTCACCACAGCTTTCAAAACGAATACATTTTTTATTATACCAAATAAAAGAATAACAAATTTCTCTCTTTATATAGTGTGTATGTTTATGTGGGTAAACTAGTCTTCCTATATATAAACAGGATATTTGTCTTCTCAATCCACAGGACTTCACACAGCATGATAATCTTTAGTTTTGTCTGTTTTCCTTTAAATGACATATTTGGATTCTTCATGGTCAACAAGAGTCCAATTGTGTAGGTATATGTATAACTCTATCTGTGCATATATTTATATTTCTATGTATATATGCACATAATTTTCTTCACTCATATATTGTCTAAGGTGCTTCCATTAGTATATGTCCCCACAGTGTTCATAATGATTATGTTTTTAGTGTATTGTTGTCAGTCTTTGATGTTTTCTGGATGGCTACTCTGACTTTCTTACTCAAAGATGCTTAACTAAAATAATACAGTGTAGAAATAGACCTGGGGTAGCAGCTAGCAAGAGTTAGCCAAATGATAAGCATTCTAATTGGTTTTTCATCTAAATGTGAATTGTTAATTTGTCAAATATTAAGGGTGGGGGTTAGAGCATGAAACACTATTTGACAGGTATCAACTGTAAAGTCTGCCTCAAGAGCTATCAGAATGGCAGCCAATATATTGCCTACCCTGGCTGAGAGAAATAAAGTCACAGTCACTGAATTTCACTTTGCAGAACTATGATCTGAATACTCCTAAAAACACTCTTCTGCGTACCTTCAAAAGGAGGCGTTCATCTCTCCATTTTACTAAGACCTAAAATATCAAGATGATATTTGGGAAATATTCCACTTCTGTTAAGTCAATTAAGAGTGATAATGTTATCTATTACCATTGTATTGTTAAATGCAGCTAACATGGCATTTTCCAACTTGGTTCCTATTTTCTTATCTAGGAAATCAGGTTGAGCAGTGTGAAGAGTTTCTAGATGCCTTTATCAGGGTTGAGACATTGCAGAAAATGAGCTGATAAATAGGGGTAATATAAATTTAAATTAATGATTTTTCAAACGAAAGTAGAAGTTTATTCTAAAATATCCCAATAGATAAGAGGTTGAATTTATTTGACTGGTAAATAAATCTCTGATGGAAAATTAATATATTCTTTTATAAAATAATCATTTAAAATGAAAAGGATGCAGCTTGTCTAGAGGCACTGGATTATTTTTAATTATGTTTGGAATGTAACTGCCTGGAAAGACTTCAGACTATCACTGGAGCAATGGTACTTTATATATCTCCACAGACTGAACAACCACCAGGATGCTGGGCAAAACAATGCAAAGCCAAATATGCTCTGGAGTCACTGCCAACGTTATACAAAGAATATTGTCCTTAAAGAGTCATTCCCAGCCCCATGCTTTGTATTCTTTGAAAAGTGAAGAGACATTTACATCTTGCTCTTACCCTATCTGATGCAGTAAAAGTATAGAAGAATCCCAGTGAGATGCAACCATGCTTAGAGTTAAAAATGCATAGATAGGAACAGAACGGATAGCTGTGATTTCTCTGTGAAATGCATTTGTGCAATCATCCAAGTAAAGAAATAGATGTTCCATATCTTCTTATGAGAAGCATTGAAGTTGCTGTTCTCATTTTTAACGGTAGTAATTTAATCAGAGACTCTGTGAATGTATATATATAAATTTAAATTTTGTTTCTGAAAGCATCCTAAATTCCTGTAACTTATATATGTTTGTGGACTAAACAGGTTAAAGGTCTCAGATATTAACCAATTATTACAAAGCCAAGACAATATTAAAAGGGAATAAGCAACAAAAGTGCCTTTAAAAATGACTTCGCCACAAAGTGTTTGGAGAGTAGAAAACCTCTACATACTTCTTTAAAGATAAGAGCATGAATTTACAACATTGGTGACTTATTATTCCCCTTAAAATGGTGTCTGAATATTTGAGAACTTTTAATTATTATGTTTAAGGAAGCATCAATATTTAAAAGATTAATATCAATGCATCATTAAAAAAGGACATGACAAAGGAAATCAAATGCTAATAAATTTTTTAAGTATTAGCAATGAAATCCAAGCTCTTTAAAATGATCAAATGATCTTGGTTTATATCATGAGTGCCTGTTAAAATAATTATTATGAGACTTTATATTTTAAAATTTTTATGTTTTACTCTAGGCTTCTAAGAACTCCTTTATTTAAGAATATTGCTTTATTTTATTAACATATATACGAAAAGCCCATAGGACTAAACTTTAATTGGCTTTTATCTGTCCTAGTCATTGTATGTACACCCAAACCCTCACAAAACAAATGTTTATAGTAATTGTGCTTAAAGTGCAGTTTTCCAAGTGTATACAATATTTTAAAACAGCAAGTCCTCTTAGGGGAGGGAGCAAAAATTATAAAGTAATAGCTTTTCATAACTCTTACCATAGGATCTTCTCTTTATCAGCAAGTAGCTTCTATTTTAGGGTTCTTTACATCTTTTACTGTTGTGAAAAACTTTTCAAATTATCTTTATTGGCTTAAAGTATAATCAATATCAAGTCAATTGTGCAACCTGAGTGAGCACCATTTTAAGAGTACATTGATTTAAGAAAGTTCAAGATGGCTATAATTTTACCTGAAACCTTTTTTCATAATGGCTACATATACATACTCTTAGAAGTTGCATCTAGCGGAGCAGCAGTGGTGCAAGCCTTTAATCCCAGCACTTGGGAGGCAGAGCCAGGCAGATCTCTGTGAGTTCATGGCCAGCCTGGTCTACAGAGCGAGCTCCAGGACAGGCACCAAAACTACACAGAGAAACCCTGTCTCGAAAAACAAATCAAAACAAAACAAGAAAAAGAAAGAAAGAAAAAGAAAGAAAGAAAGAAAGAAATTCCATCTATTGGCTGTACTGACCTACCCTTTCTACACTCATCATGCCCAGTGGTCCTCAGTATGACATCACAACTCACTTGACAACTGTTGGGAGGAGAGTCACTGCAGGAGGAGGAGGTACCCTAGTTGTTACCTACATTGTACCACATAAAATGTTTTTTTTTTTTTAGAGAAATCAAGAGAAAAGAATTTATGAAAATCCTTTTCTCTGGGCCCTATATATAAAGGCGTCCGGGGTCTCTATATAAAGACCCTGCACAGGAAGAGTTCATGGTGCTGAGAAAGGGGTATTAACATTGTTTTTAGTCAATATCCTTGTTGACAGCAAGGACTTAAGCCCTCCAAGTAGAGGCACCTTTGTTAGGAAAATGTAATCAAATCTAGATCTCTGATGATGATGAAGTACATAGCCTTTAGTACATGAATTCCCTGGATTTAGGCATGAATTCTAAATACAAGTTACAAAATTTCAACTTGAATCATCTTTGTAGCTTTACAGAATCATTAAACTATAAAATCTCATTGTACCTCACAATTTTATTATAGTGAGGAGTTATAAAATTACTATAAGTGTTAAAGAGAATCAAGTGTTAATGGAAAAAAAGACCTGGGACAACCACTAGAATTTCCAACTTTGTAAATATTATTATTTTAATGGTTTTGTTTTTATTACCAAAGTTTTGTTCTCAAAAAAATTTTGACTGCATGTATAGCCAGCTTTCCACATTAAATAGTTCCAAGTCTTAGTTTATCAACACAAGATAAATTTTACATCTCCTTTCAGAAGGTGACCTCAACTATGGCCATACAGAATCCAAGGTTGATTGTTCTCCTGTTAATCTGTGTTCAGACTTGTCTTCCACTGGGTCATCTGTAGAATCTGATGTGGACGACCACACAGGAGATCTATGATCCAGTCCTAGAGTTTGGCACTCTTGGTTATCTAGCCAGTTGGAACTAAAGAGTGAATATGAGAGACGTGGTTTCACTCTGTGCCAAGCAATGGATCAGATGCTATGGTATATCATTCAGATATACCTCCAATGTCAAGGTAATTATATTTCTGCCTATTTGAAGACCTAGCAGGGTATGGTCTAGGAATTTCTTTTTGACTGGAAGAGATCTGGCATAGCCATGTTCTTGTCCAATACACAGAAGCATCTCAGCATCTTTCAAGTTAATATGAACTGATCAAGTGTGGCTCACTTACCACAACCTTTTCTAGAGCTTTCTTCTAGATTGGTTCAGATCCAATTCCTTCTTTTCTCTACTTTTCAGCTCAAGGGCACAAACCTACTTTCACATATACACACCAGAGTGTCTTTCTGGAAGAATTTACTGTCAGTCTTGACGTCAGAGTGAGTATAACTTTCTGCAGAGACTGTCTTTGGATTGGCAAAGATCAATTCTATTCTTCCTTAGACACAGAGGACAATCACATAAATTATGATGTGATACTTTAAGTCAATTTACAACCTTATTTTTCTTTTCTGTGTTCTCTGATTCCTTTCAAGATTTTCCTCTTCTGTTTTCTGAGAGTGATGGTATCTTACTTTCCTGTGAATATGAGTTAGAAGTAGAGAAGGCATATAAATTATGATTTTTAAGGATGTAGGACAGAGTTGGACAGTCTACTTTTGTTTAAAGCACAAGCACCTATTTTTAGCATTGACTTGGACATGCAAGCATACATGTGCATGAGGGATACTAATAAATGTAACCTGGTTTCTCCAAAAGCATTTCTCATGGCCATGAAATATAAGCTACAAATTCTTACCAATTGAAACAGTATCACAGTAAAGTTCATTTCAGTAGAAAAATGATATAATGACATCATAATGATAAATCATTCTAGTTAGCTCAGCTCTTAGATAAATGATTTTATTCCTCGGCTATAATATTTTTTATAAATTCAAAATAATACATTTAATGTATTAAACAAGTTCTGTAGTGCCAAACTCTCCTCCTTGGCATTTGTGCAATTTTATCATGAGCTAAGGAAGGGACCAGTGATATATTCATATCCAAAGAAAGTATAACTGTTATCTCAAATATGGAAGCAAAACTAAGTTTCAGTTTGTTTCCTTTCTCCAGAAGTGTCCTCTATAATTACATATAATATCCCCAAAGTAAAAATCATGCAAGCTGAGGTCTTCTTTAGAGGAGAGGAGTTATCACATGCTCATACAGTAAGGATAGGGTACTTACATGACAATTGTCATTGTCTTTAATTTAATCAACTTCATTTCTTCATCTTCCTCAGGAAAAAAGCTGGGATAAATAACTTTCAAATATCCAAATCAAAATATTTTAGAACAGTTGTCATTGCTGTTATTCTAGTTTACTTATTTTTTAATTTATTTTTCTCTCATATATTGTAATCTGATTGCACTTTCCCCTCCCTCATTTCCTCCCAATCCTTCCACCTCTACATCTCCTGTCCCCCAGAGTCACTCCTCGTGGACAGGCCTCACAGGCATATCAACAAAACATGGCATATCCAGTTATAATAAAACTAGTTATATCCACTCATATTAAGGCTTTACCAGGCAACCTAGTAGGAGGAAAAGGGTCCCAAAAGCAGGCAAAGGAGTCAGACAACACCCACTCACACTGTTAAGTGTACCACAGGAGCACCAAGCTGCATAAACCATAATATATATGCAGAGACATAAGAAAGACTCATGCAAGACCCCTGTGTTGGAGCACACAGAGGTTTCCTAGTGGCTTTACTCAGCAGGACTGCACAAAAGGATAATTGGACCTTATAACAGGCCTGAGTGCCAGGTGTTTGAAAGGGTTTACACTTGGCTGTATCTAACAGGGGGAGGTCTTTTTTGACTTGCCCATTGGCATTATTATAAAAAGCTTTTTGGAATGAAGTTCTGGGCTGTTGGACAAGAATCAAGACCCACCCAAGGCTTTTCCGTGTTTCTGTTTCTCTCCCCTCTATATTTCTAACTAAGTCTCTTATCCCTCTCTCCTCAAGAGTCCTTGGGGTAAATAAATGCGGGAGTAAAACTACTAGGAAACCTCTGTGGGTCTCCCACAAATGGCGCCAAAGAACAGGGACCCAGAGGCTTGGTGAAATGAGAGAGGGGGTGTTGTGGGTGTGAGGCATGCTGAATAGGAATTGAAAAATAAAGGCGATGGTATTTTATTCTCAGGTGTGAAGGTTAGGTGGTGAAATGCTGAAGTTGAAAAGCAAGGTTGCAGTGTAGATTTCTCTCTATCTAGGTTTCTTTCTTTTTATCGCTCTCTTAAATTCTATCTACAAAAATTAAGGAAAAATGTAAGGTAGGGTAGTAATATAGTGTAGAGAAAACTTAAGAAGATATGAAGTAGAATGCAGGCATATAGCATAAGGAAAAACTTAGAATAAGCTTTAGGCATAAGGATATTGTGTAGGCTTAGGTATAATAGGGTAGAATAAGACTTAGGTATAGAGTAGTTTTTTTCCCCCAATCTGGGACAGCAGAAAGCAGTGTCCATAGCAGACAGTGAGCTTGGCAGTTTGAGTGGCTTCAGAAGCTCTGGAAGTCACCAACAATGGCAGACGCTAGAGCCAGGACAAGCTGCAGCAGCCAGGGATCGGCTGCTGAGACCCTTGCAGCATCAACACAATGCAGGTGGCAAATGCCTGCGACAGTGCATGCAGCGAGAGTCTGCAAGCTTTCTGCTATGCTGTGAGAGAGGGGACTGGCAGGCAACAGTTTGGAGAGCCTAGCAGAGATGCCATGTTGTGGGAAAGGAGAACAGCGAGCAGCCGTGAGCAGTGGAGACTCTGGCGACCAGACTGCTGCCAGGGGCAGAGAAGCAGTGTTAGTGCTGGATGAGTAGCTGAGACATACTGGAGCCCAGGGAGCTGTAGAAGTGAGAGCCATACTCCAGGCTGAACAACCAGACTGGGGTGCAGGAACTGCTGATACTGATGCAATCCAAGCTCCTAGCAAGAGTGTGTCACTGGAACCATAGAGTTGCCCTGGTGCTACTTTTGGTCATGCAAGCAGGACAGCATACGGAGGTTTCTGGGACCCAGGGTGCTGACACTGGGCCCCTGGTGAAGCAGGTAATGGAACCCAAGGAAGCCTCAATTCATAGCAACTTGGTTTCCTCACAGAGCCTGAGTTGCTGTAGGACAACCATGGCTTAGCTCATAGCAGCTGGAGGAACCTTGACCCTGTGTGGCATGAGGCAATTGAGAGTCCTCTAGCCTCAGGATACAGGGTTACTGGTAATGGCCCAGTTATAAGAGTCATAGACATACTGGGACTGTAAAAGCCTGAACAGGACTAGCAGAAAAAAAGCTTTGCAGTTCTGTTTGCTGGCTGTAAGAAAGTCTTTTTTTTGAGAGGAACTTTGCATCAACCCACTCTTGTGAGCTAATAGCTTTCACCCTGAGGCAAAAGTGTCTAGGGAAAGACTGCCATAAAATGCTGCTGTAACTGAAAGTACCTCTGTGCATTAGAACAAAAGTTGCAGAGATGTGTTTGAATTAACATTGTTAACTGTGAAAGGTCTTTGGTTGTGAGAATCAATTCTTTATATTTGGAAGAATGGTATCAGAATTTATTGTTTTGAGCCGGGCGGTGGTGGCCCACGCCTTTAATCCCAGCACTCGGGAGGCAGAGCCAGGCGGATCTCTGTGAGTTCGAGGCCAGCCTGGGCTACCAAGTGGAGTTCCAGGAAAAGGTGCAAAGCTACACAGAGAAACCCTGTCTCAAAAAAACCAAAAAAAAAGAATTTATTGTTTTGAACTTTTTGGACTTAAGAAATGGGATGGACAGGAGTGATTTCATTGCAATGGGACAATTTTGAATTTACTTACCCATATAGACTCTACCAACAGTGATGACTTATGAACTGTTTTATGAAACTGTTTATGTAAAAATGGAACTGGTTTTGTGTTAAAAATGGAACTGTTTAAATGAAGAAGCTTGGGGTTTTTTTTCTAACTAGGCTCAGGAATTAGTTTAAAAAAATTATAAAGAAAAGTGGAAGTTAATATTCCTCAGACTATTTAATTTAAAAGATTTTTACTTGTTATTTGAGTGTATTAATGTTATGTTTTGTATAGTTCTCTTAAGAAATTGCTTTTAGATTTTTGCTAAAGATTTTTTTAAGTGTTAATGATTATATTGAGAGTATTGCTTTTGAATGTAGGCTTGTAAGAATTATAACTGTGTATAGTAATATTTATGTTAGAGTTATTATGTTAACCTATTGGTATTGCTTCACCATGGTTTGGTGAATTTAAGTGAGTATTTAAGTTTGCTGCAAATGCATTAGAAGTTTATCTTATGTTTTGTTAGCAAGAAATTCAAATGGTTCTATTAAGAGATTGTTTTAAAGTGTACTTTTGCTAAAGTTTTTAAAGTGTTAATGGTTCTATTAGAGTTTGTTTTAAGATGTAAGTTTGAGAGAATTGTAATTATGTATAGCAATATTTATGTTAGAATTATGTTATCCTGTTAATGATGAAGCTAAGAGAGTCTTTGGCTTGATGCAGTTGTATCAGGAGCTTATTAATGTATTTGATGTAGTTGCATCAAGGGTTTCTTGCTTTTAAAAAAGGACTTGGTGCAGCTAAGACTGCTGTAGTCATCTTGGACCAATTCCAAAAAGTATATTCTACCTTTATCATCCTTTACTCCTGTACTTGGAGGTATGACAGCTATGGAGATTGCTGTGAGTTCTTAATGGGGAGCCCTTTAAAATATTAAGAAGGGGGACCTGTTGGAGCCCTTGAGGTTTCCTAGTGGCTTTACCCATCAGGACTGCATAAGAGGATGATTAGACCATGGTCCGGAGTGCCAGGTGTTTGGAAGGTTCTACACTTGGTTGTATCTAGTAGAGGGAGGTCTTTTTGCCTCGCTCCTTGACATTGTTGTTAAGGGCCTTTTTGAATAAAGTTCTGGGCTGGTGGATAAAGATCCAGGCCTACCTGAGGCTATCCTGTGTTTCTATCTGTTTTTCTCCCCTTTATATTTCTGTTTAAGTCTCTTATCCATCTCTCCTCAAGAGTCCTTGGGGTAAATAAGTGTGGGAGCTGGTCTCCCACAAATGGCACCAAAGAACAGGGACCCAGTACATTTGCATTTTACAAATTCAGAGAAAATACTTCATTATCTAACCTATCTTGGTGAGTCCAAACTGGTGCACATAAATCATTTTCAATCTTAACTTGTATTACTAACCCAAAACTATTCTTTTATGTCTCTCAACCTTATACACGTTACACTTCTTTTGTGAGTTTCTTTTCTGAATTTGCTAACAAGAAAAACTATAACTGTCTAGTCTTCAGTTCCATCAGAGACCTGAGAATGATACAATATTACCAGAGTAAACAGGAAATGTAGAGCAAATAACTTCCAAAACTGAGAAATGACAGTCACCCAAAGTTCCTCTGTAATATTGGGGCATCCATCTTCTGCCTGCAGGCCTAGAATATCTGATAGATTTTTCTGTGAGATAGCATTTTTGAAGGACTGCTCTGCCTTGTCTTGGCAAAATTTGGCAGTCACTTTCTTTTTTGTCCTGCTTATCCAGTTTGGATAGTAACCATCAGCAATTGAGACAAGGGCAGTTTCTTGCCCAGTTGCTAATTTTTACCACAAAGAAAGCAAACTAAATACAGAGTTTCCTTGATGCCCATCATCTTCTCTGAAGTTGATTGGTGCTGTCAGGAGCAGACATGTTTCATTGTCATAAAAAACCTTATTTTATTAAAATATCTCAAATGCCATAATCTGTAGATCTCTGAAGTATTAGAAAACCACCTGTCTATATAAAATATATCTCTGACCTTGACAGCATACCTAACATGACTATAAGTTTGATTGTAATAGGTGATTATTAACCAGCATTTCTATATTATCCTAAATAATTTGTATTAATAACTTTCATGGACTAGAAATTTAAATTACATTGTTACATGAGCTGTATAGGTACAATACCTTGAACAAGAGTAGAAATGTATGTATACTAAATTCTAACAAAAATAACCTAAAATTTGTATCAATATACAAAAATATCATAAACAAGATTAGAAACATATATGCAGTATAACAAAAATAAGCTCAAATTTATATCAATATACAAAAATCCATACCAATGTAAAGTATTTAAAATGAGTACTTGTTTTTTTGGTTTAAAAGTAGATTCAATGAACTACTTTTTATCCTATTATTTCTATATCCTCCCTTTTTCTTTTCAGAACAGGATCCCTGAATCTAGTCTCCTTTGTTCAGCTTTTTCCCTGACCATTGCCAATAACAATTTGTACCTAACCACCCTAAATGATGACAAATATATATAACCCACAGAATGACCAAAAACAGCCCATCCCATCTCTTGGGAATGTAGGCATTATGATCTTAAAATTACTTCCTGTTTTCTGTGGGTGATGGCATCTTTAGGGGATCCTGAAAATAATTGGATAATTTTCAAATCCTGGGAGACCTAGCTGTGTCACTTGTTATCCATTCTCTGTGTAAAGAGAAAGTGCAAGTAGTATCTCAAGCCCTAGCTAGAGTAGTCTGGGAGGCTGGACCATTTCAGCTAACCACCCTGAAATTGTCCTGAGTAGTTTGTAGTCCAAAGCAGATATGTGAGTGTTGTTTGTCAGCATAGTTTTATCACCCCAATCCAGGTAGAATCATCATTGTGGGGACCCATCCTCCTTTTGGAGACTTCAAAAGTCACTGTTATGCATGGTCAGGGTTCTTTGCAGAAAACTTAAATATTTTAAATATCATGTGTAGCAGATATCAAAGAAGTTAGAGGATCATATTTTGTTATGTAGATACTGAGTGCAAAACTTAATTCTTAGCTACCTGATAAGACTCAAACATGAAATCATGTACAGGAATCTAGATGAAGCCTTAGTTAGTACTCTATATGACCATTAATACCATGAAAAAGTTTATATATATATATATATATATATATATATATATATATATATATATATATATATATAAAATTTTGAGATAATATTTATACATTATGAAAAGTGTTAAAGAGTCAAAATAAAAGCAAAAGATTATGAGATTACTGGCAATAAAAAAAGTCCTTTAATTTTGGTTTTTCTTCTGTCCCATATTAGGTGGCTCTTCTGCTTTGAGACACAAATTTTGGGTTTTTCTTTAATAAGTATTCTTGGATTTAGACAAGGAGAAATCCACACTTCAACCCTGAAAGCCAGCTTCAATTTTTAATTGAACTGGAATACAAAAAAAAAAAAAAAAAAAACCAAAAAACATTTTCAATATATGTCTGTAGACCACAGCAGAAACAAGCATTTGGGAAGATGTATGAAATTGTATCCTGTTGGAAATGTGATATACAAAATAGGCCAATTTACTCTTTTTCTTGGAACATATTCTCTGGATTATTCATCTTTTCTATTCAGATATCTCATGTGTCCAGTTGTCTTCAGATTCCTTAGTTGGATGCCTTTATTCTCCTAGAAAGATAAAAACAAAACCCTGCCCTAACACTAGCTTTAGGGAGTTTCCCTTTTGGCAAGTTATACCTGATCAAATGAAAAGCACTTTTTGGTCTTATATGTTAAGATTTTATATGGTCAAGTTGGATGACAAACTATCACCAATTCTAATTAAGAGGTTTCTCTTGTTTGAATCTGATCTTTATCAATTTTGATGAAACCCATATCTTTTCTTGTCCTGTAATTTTTCTGATGTCAATTTTTACACCCAGACAGGTTTCTCAGTTAACAATTTTAGAGTTAGAGCTTTTGGTACATTTGAAAGATCAGCAGATGTTCTGGCCTGTTTCTGTACAACCTGAATGATTGGTGACTATTCTTTATATTACCTTTTAATATTTCCCCCAGAAACATATATTAGTTTATGGATAATTTCTGAGATTGAAGCAATGTTAATCTGAGTATTCCATTGCTGTAACAAATCATGTCCTCGTAAATTCATTGCTATGTTAGCCACATATGGCTTTAATTTCTCTCTCTGTTCTTCTGGCCCTATACATTTGACCCATCTCATGCTTTATTTTACCTGAGATAAAGTTCAAATTCCTAAAAGCTGAACATTTGCCTCCTGAAATGGCCAATTTGTATGCCAAGATTCTGGACAACTGTTGTTAAATCTGCTCCTGTATCTACAAGACCCTCAATTATAATGTCATTTATGCATATTTTTAACATCAGTCTTTGATATTTTATAAAAGTTTGCCAACATATTTGCTGTATGGATTCTCCTGAAATTTTTGTTTTATCTTCTAAAGCTGTTCTATCTATCATGCAATTCAGGATGGTTTTTCACAACAGGAATTAGGCTCTTTAATTGCTCTGTGGATGAGTTTCCCCCAAAGTGACATGAATGATTGAAACAAATTTCATATGGGGTCCTATGAGAGGCCCCCAAGGCATTTCTCAATGACAATGATCTTTTTGGCTCATTGTTGATCTGCATTTATTGGTCTAATTTTGGTTTTTGCCACACCTTCTGCATACTCCAGAAACCAGGGACATTCTCTGTTGATTATTCCTAGGAAAAACATTGTTTCTAGCAATGACCTGCCTGCAATCCCTTTTTAGGGACCTTGTTTGCCACAATTAAAACATCTGACATTTCAAGTTTTCCTCAAGCCTCTAGAAATCATCTCTTCTATCCAGCATCATCATGGTTATGAGATTCAATATTGACTGTATCTCAGATCCATCCCTCTATGGGTGATGATCTTGCCTTTAAAGGCCTAATTATCCTTTTGCATTGTGAATTAGCATTTTCAAAAGCTAAAGATTCAATTATTTGTCTAGCTTGGGGATTTGGTATTGTTAAATTTACATCTGAAGTCAATCTTTGTAAAAAAAATCAGTGAAAGTTTATTTTGGTACCTATATAACTTTAGTAAATTACTCAGTTTTCCTTCTGACTTCTTCATCTCTGTTCCCAGTATTCAAAGCTGGTGTATGGCATAGAGCCAAGGTGCTCTTGTATTTGTACATTAGCATAATCATCCTTTCTCAGAAGTTGGGCTTGGGAAATTTCAATACCTCTAGCCCTACTTCATTCTTTAATGGTCCTAGCCTTATCTTTTTACCAGGTCTTTCATTTTAATTGAGGACCATGCTTCAATACTGCTGTAACAAAGTCTCTCCAATCTTGTGGAATAATTCTGTTATAAGTTGCCCATGAATTTAATATCTGCCTCACAAAAGGTGAATGCATACCATTGAGACTACAGCTTCTTTAAATCTCCTCAAATCTAACATTTCCACAGGAATCTAATGAGCTCTTTCATCTGCCATTTGGTGGTTGTTTCTATATGGTTAAATTAAGGCTTTTTTTAAAAAAAATAATATTGAGTTTTTCCTCTCTAATTTCATAATGCAGTGGTGAGTGAGACTGGATCTCTTTTAAATTCCTGTCTGTACCTGAATATCTCTATTATCTGTTTTAATAAGATTTTCTGAAGCTTGTAAATTATCAGTCAAAATTGCATTATTTTCTTTAGTAACCTTTACTAAGGCTAGTATCTTGGCATTGATATCAACCAACATTTTTAGAAATAAATCAAGAATTACCAAACTGATAGTGATTATAATTGGCATTACATAAATCCCAGCTAATTGAATTACCCCCTTATTTAATTATTTCATTTTCAAACCATCCATTGTGGAACCCTACAGAGACCTAACTCCCTTCATTTTAATACTTTTCCCATTTTTAATGTGGGAATCTCTCTCTCTCTCTCTCTCTCTCTCTCTCTCTCTCTCTCTCTCTCTCTCTCTCTCTCTCTCTCCTCTTTTAAGAATTCCAAATTTTCTCACCAAATCTGATGATGATGACAGTGAAGTATAAGTCTGGCTGTCACTGCCTAGCTTGTCTGGGCAGAGAATGCAGGTGATGCTGAGGCAGCCTGACTGAGGACAGCTGCCATTGATCGAGTGTTAACAGCCTGAGGAGGGGTCCAAAGAAAGCCCACAACCAAAGGGGGAAAGAAACCTAAGAGCCAGCCATCTGAAAGACAGGCACAGGGAACATGTGCAAAAGCAGCATGGGTGGGTGATGGGCAGGAAGTGAGAGCACAGAGCTGCCTGAAGGCAGAGCTGGTCAGTGGTAAAGGACTAACTC
The DNA here is from genome assembly GCF_007827085.1 of Peromyscus californicus insignis. Lineage (NCBI taxonomy): Eukaryota > Metazoa > Chordata > Mammalia > Rodentia > Cricetidae > Peromyscus > Peromyscus californicus. Next base: position 17,284,154 of record NW_026294447.1, read on the forward strand.
GGGCAGCATTTGCAGCCCAGGTGCCTATTGGGACTTGTGGAGATTACTGTAGACAGGTTGCAACAGGAAAATCCCAGACTCACTCAGATGGCTTGGGAAGAAAAGGAAAAGCTAGCCAGCGGCAGGTGCAGCTCCTGCGTGCTGCTCCAGCAGATGCTAGCAGCACCAAAGCCACAGACAAGTTGCAATCTCATGAATTTGTGCCCCCAAATTTGGATGACAGAAGAAGTGTTAATCTAAATTAATCTTTATCAATAAAAAATGGTAGTCAGATACTAGGGTGAGAACCCAAAAGATCAGAGAAGCAGAGAGCATCCACCAGCTGCTTCCTACCTCTACTATTCCTCCATCCAAAAGGGCTGAGATTCTCTCTTAGTCCTGCCTTACCACTTTCTGTCTCCTATGTGTCTAGAGTCCTCCAAATCTCTGTGGTTAATTTTTGTCATCTAGTGCTAGCTCTGCCCTCTGACTCCAAGCAAGTTTATTTGTCAGAACACTTTCAAAATACCACATAACAGTACTTCATTTTCCAACAGTTTGGAGACTTTCTGGTGTTTCTGTTGTTGAAACCCATCTTTAATCCATGGTTGTCTGATATGATGCAGGGGTTTATTTCAGTTGGTTGTCTGATATGATGCAGGAGTTCATTTCAATTGTCTTGTATGTGTTGAGACTTGCTTTGTGAAAATTTTGGATAATAGTCTGTGAGGTGCTGATAAGAAAGTGGACTCTTTTGTGTTTGGATGAAATATTTTGTAGATATCTCTTAAGTGCATTTGGTTTATAATATGTGTTAACTCCATTATTTCTCTGTTTAGTTTTTGTTTGGATGACCTCCCCTTTGGTGAGAGTGGGGAACTGAAGTATCCCACTCTCAATGTGTGAGGCTTGATGTGTGACTTAATATTTCATAGTGTTTTCTTTATAAATGCTGGTGCCCTTGTGTTTGGGTTATAGATGTTAAGTATTAAAAAATCATCTTCATTGATATTTTTCCCTTGAATATGAGGTGTCCTTCTCTATCTCTCTTGACTAACTTTGATTTGAAATCTATTTTGTTAGATACTAGAATGGCTACACCAGCTGGTTTCTTAGTTTCATTTACTTGCGAAATCTTTTTCCAACCATCTACTCTGACATACGCTATCCTTGATACTGAGGTGTGTCTTTATGTATGCAGCAGAAAGATAGTTCCTGTTTTCACATACATTCTGCTAGTCTATCTCTTTTTATTGGAGAACTTAGGCCATTGTTATTGAGAGATATCAGTGATCAATGATTGCTAATTCCCATTATTTTGTTTGTGGTGGTTGTAGTGTGTGTGTGTGTGTGTGTGTGTGTGTGTGTGTGTGTGTGTGTGTGTGTGTGTGTGTGTGCCTGTGTTTGTGGGTTTGTGAGTATTTCTCTTAGGGTTTGTTGGTTTGGGATTATCTATTGCCTGTATTTTCATGTGTGTAGTTAACCCTCCTGGGTTGTTGTTTTCCTTCTGGTGCCTTCTTTAGGGCTTGATTTGTGGATAGACAGTGTTTAAATTTGACTTTATCATGGAATATCTCATTTCTCCATCTATGATGGCTGAAAGGTTTGGTGCTTATAATAATCTGAGCTCTTATCTGTGCTTTCTTGGAGTCTACAGCCTATCAGCTCAGGCCCTTCTGTCTTTTAGAGTCTCCATTGAGAAGTCTGGTGTAATTCTACAGCTCTGTCTTTACATGTTACTTGGCCATTTTCCTTTGCAGCCTTAAATATTCTTTCTTTGTTTTGTGTGGCAAGGGGCTTTCTTTTCTGGCCCAATCTATTTGGTGTTCTATAAGCTTCTTGTACTTTTATAGGCATGAATGTACTCCTTTAGATTAAGAAAACTTTCTTTTATGATTTTGTTAAAAATACTTTCTGAGACTTAGAGTTGGGATTCTTCTCCCTTTTCTATTCCTATTATTCTTAGGTTTTATCTTTTCATGATATCCCTGATGTTTTGGCCATTTTGTGTCTGAGACTTTTAGACATAACACTTTATTTGGCCCATGTTTCTATTTCTTCTTCAGTATTGTCAATGCCTGAGATTCTCTTTTCCATTATCTTGTATTTTATTGATGATACTTGTGTCTGTAATTCTTGTTAGCTTACCTAGATTTTCTATTTCCAGAATTCCCTCAGTTTGTGTTTTCTTTATTGCTTCCATTTCCATTTCTCAGGTCTTGGGAAGTTTTATTTGTTTCATCCAACTGTGTGTTTTTTCTTGGCTTTCTTAAATGGATTTATTCATTTCCTCCAATAGTTTGTTTGTGTTTTTCTTGATCTCTTTAAGGATTTGTTCACTTCTTCTTTAAGGCCCTCTATCATCTTTATGAAGTTGTTTTTAAGGTTGTTTTCTTGTGCTCCAGCTGTGTTGGAATATTCAGGGCTTACTAGAGGATGGATGAGCTGTGGTGATGACATATTGCCCTGGCTATTGCTGGTTGTGTTATTACACTGGCATTTGAGCATCTGGGTTTGGAGTGATTATGGGTCTGGGTGTCAATTACTGAATTTGTCTTTCTTGAATGGTTGTTTTGTTCCATGCTTTCTGTTTCTTCTCTGGTCTTCTTGCCTGTATAGCCTATGGTTAAATAGAGGTTCTCTGCCCAAGATGGGGGCTGTATTTCTGGTGACTAGGGTAGCCTCTTATGTAGCAGGGGATTTCTGCTGGAGTTGGGGCTAGAATTCAAGCACTCAGAGTGGTCTCTGGTCTAGTTGTGGCTCCTCTGGAGTTCTTGATGCTGGTTGTGGCCTCTAGTGAAGCAGGGAGCTTCCACCCAAGGTGTGGGCAGGATAGGATAAAGAAAAGAAGAGAGGCTGTTGGGGTAATGCTGAGCAGATTCTGAAGGAATGTTGGTGGCCCAAGATAGGGAAGCTTACCAGTGGATCTGGCTGCTGGTGTGGCCTCTGATGGAGGAGGGGACTTCTGTTGGAGGCATCCTGTTTACATATTTTATTAATTTGGAAAACAACTACTTTAAACATTAGATAAACATGTGAAAATTAGCCACATACCCAGGTAATTTTTAATATTCTTCCAACAATAAACTGCATTACCATGAAAAACAGTACAATTCATTATAGATAAAGAATATGAAAATATTCTAGTATAAATGATGATTACATTAAATATATTTTTCTGCTCTTATTTTAGAATATATATGTCCAGATGTTAATCACAGTTTGGGGGTTCTTTCTGCATTTTTTATTAGTATATATTAACTTTAAAAAATAATCTATTTATTATGATTTTTTCAGTGTATGAAAGTTACATTAGTTCTATTTATACCTTTATTCTCCTCTGCATTTATCCTATTTTCCTCTGACCCTTAGTCCTCATCTTATTCTCCCATGGTGTCCCTTCTATTTAATGCTGTTTACAGTTTAAAAAGCAAAGCAAAGCAAAACAAAACAAAAGGCACATGTGATCCTTGGCTCTCTGAGTCTGTATAATTTTCCTTAACAAAACAATCTCTGGTTGTGTTGAATTTCTGTAAACAACATATTCTCTTTATTCTTTATGCTCCACCATAGGCCACTGTAAATGCATACCCATTTTCTTTTTTCATTCAAAATGATTATTAAATTGAAATAATACATGTGTGCAAGAATATACTATTCACATTATGTAGCTGAAGCATTTTTATAAGTTGTACTCACTCATATGTCCCTTCCTCCTAACACAAATACTACTTCCAACTAACACCACCTAAATCCCTTTCATTTTCTGTCCCAATAACTGTCTCTATTAAATTATTTTCTATTCCCATTTCCAGTGACATACATTAGTGTTGTATTTTAAAAGTTATATGGACTTCTAATGTACAAAATGCAAACAAGAAAGTCCTTTTTTTGTGCTAACAAGAAGAAATTTGTTCTGATTACCAAAAATGCTTGGCTGCTGACAATATCCAGATGTGTTACTTTTAGGAAATTCTCTTAATTGAAATAAGTGATATCAAGTAAGGTCATATTTTCACTTTTGATCAGTGGCAAATCAAATATCAAGTGTACCCATTGATTATCTCCTTTATCACAATTTGGGATGCATAAAGTGAGTCACTACACCATAAAGCTCTTGATACTTCTTTTGCGACACAGGACAGTTGTATATCTCCCTATCCTCATTTTAGCTTCCCTTATTTTCTGCAAATGCTTCTGACATCATCTTTCTAGATATTCCCATAATGCAAATCACCATCTCAGGAACTATTACAGAGAACTCATTTTAATGAAGTTGATGACAAGAGTGTTTCCAGAAAGACAATTTTAACCATGGGTTACCAGTTACTGGGCTGGCAATTATTAAAAATAGATGGGATACTGAGAACCCTTGTTAGGCACCAATTATTTAATTGTCAAAATTTTCTTAGTCAGTGAACGGAAATAGGAATAAAGGCATTGTCTATGCGAAGCCTGGGATACGAGGGAAGGACATACCTGAAAGTGCTATGGAATAGAACTTCTGTTTCCAAGTGTTCTGCATGTATTGAAGAGCAACCACGATAGTGTGAGTTTGATTAATCACCAATTTAAGCTAAGTTGCAAAGCTGGAGGATAGCTTTGCCCACTTGAGACTCAATTTTGGATCTGGGTGCTGAAAGGCTGAAGTCCAGACATAAGGATTAAAAATAGAAAAAAAAAATAACTCTAGATAGAATGAATTCTAAATCTAACTGGCTTTCCCTTTGCAAAGTTGGAGTCATTTGGGTGGAAGAAGAATAGGAACTGGACAATGTTGTGTGAAAAATCTGGGCCAGTTTATTTGAGACCATTAAAATTAAAGATTTTCATTCATTCATATTTGTGTTTTATTGGGTGCTGACCTATTTTCATGCCTGTGTCTGTTATAAAATATTCTGATAAAAAGGATGAAGTCTAAAGCCCTGAAACAAAACAACAAATAAAAAGCAACACACCAACAGAGACACTGAAATGTATGTACTTATTCAACAGTCAATGAATGGAAATCAGGGAACTAAAGAGGATCCTTCTGTGGGGAATGTGTTGAGGGAAAGGTTATAAAATGAAAGTAATGAGTTGTGATACTGAGGGTGCAAAGACTTACATTGGGGAGGTGGATATATCAGAAATGAAGGAGTAAAGGGGAGGGATAAACACAGAAAAGGGTGTGAAATGCTATGAGGAGGCAAGCACTCTTACATTTCAGTTAAAATATATTATTGAAAAGGTAGTAGAATACCTGTGATATGAAAGAATTGGGGCAGATAATTGGGGGTTAAGTAGGGATGAGGGCTGAGGAAGGAGGAGAGAAAGGCCCAGTGGGGGAACTAACCTATTCTAAGGATAATGTAAAATACTTAAGGAAATCCATTAGGTTTTAATCTACTTTTAAAATATAACTTCCAAAAAATTAGTTCAAACTGAGGTATCCTATATAGGTGTACAATCTTGTTCATTTCCATCAGACATAGGTTACTAAACAAAAAACAAATAAACAAAAAGCTCAGAACAAGGGTTGAGTTATTAGTCAGGTTACCCCCAGAGCCCTCCAAAACAACATGGGCTATTGCCATTTTCCTGCATTTCAATATTCTATTGATAAGGAAATCACACACTTTGGCAACTAGGCATGGAAAAATCATTTCCAAACGAAATCTGAAACCGTCTCACCCCACTTCCTTCGTTTCTTTCATCCTTCCTTCTTCCTTTCTTTTTTCCTCCCTTTCTTATTTTGAGGAAAATATTTCAATGATTAGCCTAAGCTCATCAGTGGTGAAACTACAAGGATGAGGCACAATGCCTGGCTTTTTACATGGCCACTGGGGCCTGAAATCAGGTCCTCAAGCTTGAAGAGCAACACTTCGTAGACTGAGATATCTCCCCAGATTGAGTTCATGTTTAACGTTTTCTACCTCTAAGAGATATATCTACCCAAAAAAGCTACTTTAAATTCTGTTCTGTAAAACGTACTTTTAAAGAGTAAATATCTTCATAATGGAATTGGTCCCAACGTTCAGTTTGTTACCTGAAATAGAAAATTAAACCTTTATTTTGATCTTTTAAGTGGAAAAAAAATACTAAGACAGAACACTGACTAATTTGGTTACAAGGACATTATGAACACATTGTGGGCTTTTTCTTTGAGGTGAAAGTATGGCTAAGGCTAAGTTTGTCAATTTTAGACCTTAGAGTTTTATTGATACATAGATATATTATAACATGTATTCAGTGTAATATATATTACATCAAAAATTAGTATAACAAATTATACCAATACTGGCATATTATTACGTTATATATAATAACTGGTATAACATATTATACTACATTATATATAACATTGTATATATTTATATATACTCTAATATATTATTATAAGATCTTATATTTCATAATTATAATTTGGGTGAAGTCGTAGCAATATCTGTTAGAGAGTAGTAATTTCCAGTAAGAACAGTGCACAAGGTGGCAACCACTTATAATAGGAAGTTTCAGCTTTTCCAGTGACATAGTTTTCTATTATTTTATTCTTTATATTTTTCTACTGAGGTTTTTCTGCAGAGGCACAGGTGTTTCCTTCCTGCTGCTCCACCTAGAAAATTAAGCTTTTTTTTTTTAGATCTTGAAGATAAACTGGGAGTAGAGTAAATTTAAAAATCTGCAGGAGACCCTTAGAAATAAACACAAGAATAAGAAATGTTTATTAAAGATCAAAGAAGAGTATCAGAATTAATTATCTGGAAGCTGTGAAATCACTTATAAATTGCCTAAAACCAAGGCAAGGGAATTGAAAACTTATAACTAATTAATTCTTAAAACACACTAGTGAACAGACAGTGGCATCTTAATGTTTCAGTGCAGATTTGCTCAACTTCTTTTATCAAAGGCACATGAATAAAACTAGCTTAAGGAAACATATGTGGAAATGGAACACAGATTGCAACCCCTGTAATGTGCATTTGAAAATGATGGTTTCCATGCTGACATGATGGGAAAGTTTTCAGATTGGAAATCTAACAGCATACTTACATTGCCATCTGCAAATCCAGTAATGCTGTGAGGAAAGGAAAATAACTCAGACTCAACCACAGATTACAGAGTGAATAACAGCAAAATGAGAGGAATTTTCACAAATGTAAGAGCTGTGTGACAGTCCCATTAAGAGACCTCAAACAGCTCATTTCATTTTTATAAGTTAAAAAAACATACTTATAATCATGTGAATTAGTTTATGTAAGTTTTAAAACTATTTACACAATTCTCTGCTTTCCTACTCCTGGACATCCCTCTGAAAAGGATTGTAAATGTTCATGGAGCATGTTTATCTTTTATTAATACTTTTTTTAAGTAAGAAATTTTTAGTCATTTTACATACCTATTACAGATAACTCTTTTCCCTCCTCCCATCCTTCCAGCCTTCCCCCACCCTCCCACCCCCCAATCCCTCATACAAGAAGGTAAGTCCTCCCATGGAGAGTCAGCAGAGCCTGGTCATTTGGTAGAGGCAGGTCCAAGCCCCTGGCCTCTGCCTCAAGGCTATGTGAGGTGTCCCACCATAGGTAGTGGGCTCCAAAAAGCCAGCTCATGTACCAGGGATGGGTCCTGATCCTACTGCCAGGGGGCCCCTTGAGCAGATCAAGCTATACAACTGTCTCGCTTATGCAGAGGGCCTAGTCCAGTCCCATGGAGGCTCCACAAGTGTTGGTCTAAATTTCATGAGTTCCCACTAGTTTGGTTTGATTGTTTCTGTAAGTTTCCACATCATGATCTTGATGCCCCTTGCTCATAGAATCCCTCTTCTCTCCGTTCGACTGGACTCCTGGAGCTCAGCCTGGTGTTTGGCTGTGGATCTCTGCATCTGCCTCCATCAGTTACTGGAGAAAGGCTCTATGATGACAGTTAAGATATTCACTGATCTGATTATTGAGGTAAGCCAGTTCAGGCACCCTCCCTACTATTGCTAGTAGTCTAAGCTGGGGTCATCCTTGTGAATTCCTGGGAACTTCCCTAGCACTGGTTTCTCCCTATCCCCATGATATCTCCCTCTATCATGGTACCTTTTTCATTGAAAGGAGGAAGGGTTTGTTTTTTATTTGCCTGCTTGCTCTCACCTTATCAGCCCATCTGCTCCTTCACTGGCATTGGAGCTTACTTCTTTGGGATTCCAGCATATACAGAAGACCAGCTGAAAATCTCAGCCTTGTGGAAATGAGCAACTACTAGATTCTTGGACTTTCCATTCGTTTGCCATTGTTTAAAGGCAGCCTGTAAGTCATTCCAATAAATTCATATTTATTTATATGCATGTGTATGTATGTATATATGTGTGTGTATATGTACAGAGAGAGAGATTCAATCTATCAGTTTTGTGACTAGGGAAACATGACTAATGCAGATTTTGGTACCAGAGTGGTTCTAGAGAAGCAGAAGTATAGAGATAAATCTTTCAATATCTGGAATAGGCTTTTTAATTTGCCAGCATCTTCAAATTTGCCAGCAACTTCAGCTACTGAAGGCTCTCCAGTCATTCTCTCTTGGGAGCTTGGAAAGTACTGGAAGCTCATGGTGTAAACTGTATGTCCAACTTAAAGAAATGAATGCCTTCCATTATCTTTATCAACAGTGAGTGGTAATGGATGAAACTTTTGAGAGTTTGGGGGAGAATAAGGAAAATGCTGCTGCTCATTGTTTGCTCTTAATATCTCTGGAAAATTGATAATGGATAGGGATTAGCCCCGTGATAAAATTAACAAACTTCAGAATACAGTGAAGGATAACAATGACCTTAGTGATAAAATTGACTGGCTCCAGATAAACAGTCTAAAGTTTTATAAGTGTGTTCTGGAAGAAAATCTCCCCTTCAGCAGCAACAGAGCTCACATCACAGAATATCACACCAAAGCCCTCATTATAAGGTTGGCTGAGTTACAGCAAGATTTCAAGTCTCAGACTCAGAGAGTGTCAGTGGTGAAAGTAAGGGCATTAATTAGTAAAGAATGGGATCCTATAACTTGAAACAGGGAGGTGTGGAAGTACCTTATTCAAGCGGAAATCTTTTGAACCTTCAGATTCTCAAGGGTTTATCTCACCTGAAGAAGTAGTACCCTCTGCCCCACACCTTGAAATATTACCCTTTTCACCTTTCACTGAAGAAATTAATCCTTCCGTGTCTGCTAAAGCAGCAGTGTTTTTTTGTTTTTTGTTTTTTTTCTGAAGGAAATGCCATGCAAGACAATATCATTGTCCCTCAGGGCACACCAATAGTTGTCTTTAGACTTAAACCAGACTCAATGCAAAGCAGGCTCCTAAAAGGGAGGAAGAAAGTACAGTCCGTGCGGAAGTATGCTACACTACTGAGGAGTTTAATGATTTTGCTAATTCTTTCAAATAGAAGTCTGGTGACTACATGTGGGAATAAATTTCGAGGGTGTGGGATAATGGTGGAAGAACCATAAAACAAGATCAGGCTGAGTTGACTATCATGGGCCCTGTGAGTGGAGATTCTATGTTTAATATGGAAGCTTTTACAGTTAAAAAAAAAAAAAAAACTCATGAACTATGAACCAATGGCTGAGGGGCCCTCAACGGGATCAGGCCCTCTGAATGGGTGAGACAGGTGATTGGCTTGATCTGTTTGGGAGGCATCCAGACAGTGGGACCGGGTCCTGTGCTCATTGCATGAGTTGGTTGTTTGAAACCTGGGGCTTATATAGGGACGCTTGGCTCGGCCTGGGAGGAGGGGACTGGACCTGCCTAGACTGAGTCTACCAGGTTGATCTCAGTCCTCAGGGGAGGCTTTGCCCTGGAGGAGGTGGGAATAAGGGGTAGGCTGGGGGGAAGGGGAGGGGGGGCGGGAGGGGGGGAGAACAAAGGAATCTGTGACTGATATGTAGAACTGAATTAATTGTATTGTAAAATAAAATAAAATTAAATTAAAAAACTGTAAACTGGCTGAAGCGTTTATCAAGAGATGGTCCACTGAAAAAGAGTTGGAGATGCCTGATATTCCTTGGATTAATGTTGACGAAGGGATTTTTAAGGTTCAGGGAACTTGCAATACTAGAGTGGGTACGCTGTGCAAAACCTAATCCTTCACAATGGGAAGACCCAGAAGACATGCCGTTTATGAATCCTGTAAGACTCAAAATGGTGAGAGGGGCACCAGCACATTTGAAAAGTTTTGTTGTCGCCTGCTTCCTTGTGCCAGACCTTAGGGTTGGAGGTGCTGCTGCTCTATTGGACAAATTAAATGCAATGTGTCTAATTGGACCTCAAGGTAGCAGGGGCCAGGTGACAGCACTGAATTGCCAAGAGCAAGGTGATCTTACTTAGTATAATGGGCAGCGTAGAACAAACAATGTTCTTAATGGCCTAACTCATAATGGTCAGCACAAGAAAGGCCAGTTTTATAGTGGCATGATTTGTACAAACCTTTGGTGTTGGATTATCAATCATGGTGTTTCCAGTAATGAAATACTTAAAAAGCCTGTGGAATTTATGTTTGATCTGTATAAGCAGAAAATTCTCAAACAAATGAAAGAAAGGATGCATTGGATTGTGGGAAAAAACAATCCCAGCCAGTGAATCAATTTCCAGACTTGAGCCAGTTTGCAAACCCAGGACCCCTTAAATGAAGGGGTAGCCAGGTTCCCCTGAGGAAGGATCCTAATAAGACATCAAAAAGTTTTGCAGTTAGCCTTATTCCAGTTCTTCCACAGAGGGACCTATGGCCTTTTACAAGGGTAAGTGTACACTGGAAGAAAGGAAACAATCAGACTTTCCAGGGTCTGTTGTGTACTGATTCTGAGTTGATGCTGATTCCATGGGATGCCAAGAAATATTGTGACTCTCCAGTTAAAGAAGAGGCTAATGGAGGCCAGGCAATTAATGGAGCTTTGGGTGATGTCTGATTCACCCGTGGGGCCCATAGGTACCTGAACTCATCCTGTTGTTATTTCCCCAGTTCCATAATGTATAATTGGGGTAGATATATTTAGAAACTGGCAGAATTCTCACATTGGTTCCCTGACCTGTGGAGTGAGGGCTATCATTTTTGGAAAGGCTAAATGGAACTCTACAGAGTTGCCTCTGCCAAAGAAAATAGTGAATCAGTAACACTATCACATTCATGGAAGCAATGCAGAAATTAGTTCTACCATCAAGGATTTGAAAGATGCTGGAGTGGTATTTCCCACTACATCTCCCTTAACTCTCCTATCTGACCAGTGCAGAAGAAAGATTTAAGGTCAAGAATGACAATTAACTATCAAAAACTCAGTCAGGTGGTGACTCCAATTGCAACGGCTATACCAGAGGTAGTTTCCTTACTTGAGCAAATTAACACATCTCCTGGTATTTGATATAAAACTATTGATTTAGCAAATGCTTATTCCTCAGTACTTGTCCAAAAGGACCACCAGAAGCAATTCGCTTTCAGTTAGAAAGGCAGTAAACATTTACAGTTTTGCATCAAGGATATACACCTGGCCCCCCCACCACCACCACCAAGAAATAAGCACAATATTTAGTGGGCCTATTTGAATTCTGGAGGCAGTACATTCCCCACTTGGGTATGTTACTCCATTGCAAAGGAAAGCTGCTAACTTTATGTGAGTCTTGGAACACGAGGAGGCTCTTTGACAGGACCAGACTTCTGTGAAGGCTTCTTCCACTTGGAAGATAGCTAGAGTGTCTGATGATATAACTTCTGGAATATAATGATGTCATAAAGAGATAAGATAGCAAATATGTGACCAGATATTAAAACAATGTATAGACCTAGAAACCCAACAGAAAGGAAAAGTGAAGGGCATATAGTAACTTAAATACAAAGCAAGAAAAATAAAAACCTGTGGGAGTGTCTAGAACCAAAACAACGATATGAATTATGTACAGAAGAAGAATTCAGAGAAAAAAGAAAACACTTAGACATGGAGGTTTCTTAAGCACATTTTTATCTATGCCCTAAACAGCCCTGATATTAAGGGAGTAAGTTGTTTGTTGTCACATTTGTTGCTATAACAACCACTGATATTTATTAGATAAACTTGGCCAGTTTAGAAGATGCACTGAAATCTCAGTTTCCACACAGCTGGGACAAACACTTATTAAACTTTCATTGTTTCAAGCAACTACTGAGAATACCTATAGAAAATGCTTTAAGTCTATCACAAAAATGCAGAAAACACACACACACACACACACACACACACACACACACACACACACAAAGAGTGCGAGGGTGAAAGCCCTGTTTATATCTTAAACATATCTACTCGTTCCTTGTGCCATTGTCCTAGAAAGAGAAGAGCTGTTTTTCAAAGCTGCTCCATTGTTTGTATCTCCAAGTCTTTATTCAGAACCTCAGAGTTATTTCTTTATCTCACTAACTGTCCAAACAGTATGTGTTTGCTTGGTCACCATAGTTTTTAATCAATTAATGTGATTTTCTTATTTGTTGGTTTTATTATAATTCACCCTTAATGGCTTATGGATATGTATACTTAATGGCTATCAGTTATTTTTCAACCATATTTTATCTGTCTAGTATTTTACACTGTTGTATTTACTCTGAGTTTCAAAATGTAATCTTACTTATCCTGTGGAGTTGATTTTCTCTGGTAGTATTGGAATATCCTACTTCATTTCCCATAGTTTTTTTTCTGCTGGTCATTTCCTATATGCATACATTGCAAACAGAGCTCTCTGCATTCTTAGTTTGATTACTTTGTGGTCTTACATTGTTATTTGACAAAAATTTAAGTGGAATATTATTAAATTTGATAATTTTATTCATAAATTCAAAGCTCGGAGCACTCAATGACATTTCTGAGTGTTAATACAAATATTTTATGCAAATACAATTTCTAATTAGATTTAATTTCAACTGAGACTATTATATTGGATTCATGACTTACCCTCTCAAGATGTTATTACAGTAAATGTAAAACTTTCCTATCAAAAATTCCATGACCATTTATTACCTCCTACTTGCTTCATTCTCACCATAACTCAACTTCATAAATATTTGCAAAGCTGTTTTACCAAAGCTACAAAAGGCCCAAATGACTAGAGATTTTCTTCCCTACTCCACTGTCCTTGTTAAGGAATCACCAACTATCATTTGCTTAGACTATTCTAAGATACTGCTCTACTTCTAAAGTCTCCCCAGGCTGAGATTATCAGGTACTGTTTGTGTCTTAAAAATCAGAGGTTTGTAAACCACATGTAATTGGTCAGGGTTCTCTAGAAGAACAGACCCAGTAAATTAAATATTTGTGAGTATGTGGCGGTGGGGGGGAGAGATATGTGGTTTGTGTGTATGTGTGTTGTATTGTATAAAATAAGAATTACACATTATACTAGGTATTAAAAGAATTATACATTTTTTGTTGTTGTTCTTTGAGACAGGGTTTCTCTGTGTAATTTTGGTGCCAGTCCTGGATCTTGCTCTGTTGACCAGGCTGGCCTGGAACTCACAGAGATCCGCCTAGCTCTGTCTTCCACATGCTGGGATTAAAGGCATGTGCTACTGCCACGCAGCCTGAATTATACATTTTAATATTATTATATATTATATAATATTATATATATATATATATATAATTCATTAGATCATCTTATACTTGAATACCAACAGCTGTATCATATCTGAATGGCTGAGAACGAGGTAGCTACTTGATTGTTGAAGTTTGTGCCTGAGCAATCAGAATAGTAACACTGTGTATGGCTCTCATTGGCTAGACTGACAATGTGGTATTTGCTCAGACTTTGAAGTTATGTACCTTATTATCCCTGATCTAGTGCCCAAACCTGAAGGCTCCTGTAGATGTACTGTTCTTAGCTCACAATGGAATTCTGAGGAAATTGGTTGTAGAATCAGCAAAGGAATTAGCAGCAGCAACAGGATAAGTCAACCCCAGGCCCAGGCATAAGGCCTAGTGAGGAAAAGGTGAATGCTCTTCCTTCTGCATTGCCATTTTTACAAACCCAGGTGGCTGCCAGCATGTGCCACCAACATTTTGAGTGAGTCTTCTTGCTTCAGTTCACACAATCAGACATCTCTTCACTCGAGACTCCCTATGCATGGGATTCTAATCTGTGGCAAGTTGACATTAAAACCTACCATCACATCACTTTTCCTAGCTCATTTCATGAGGTCCCACACCAGCTCATTTTGATTTGCTAACTTTATTTATGTACCACTTATATAGGCCCTCCATGTATTCTGTATCTTGAAAAAGGATTTATGAACACACAGATTTCTCTAGCTCTAGTTCCCTATTCTGATTTTGGTTTTGTATTTGAGACTGGGTCTCACTATGTAGTCAGGCTTGTCATAGAACACAGTGTGTTGCTCACACCATGAACTTTGAGACTTCCTGCCTCAGCCTCTGTAGTGCTGGTATCACAGAGCAGAACCACACACCTGGCTAACTTCCTGTTTTGATGTTATCTCCTAACTGGAAGACTTATTCTTCTGGTGTTCTCTCTTCCATTAGATTCCAAAATCTTTTTTCCCTATCTTGTTTCCTTTAAATGCATCTTTTTCTTAGTGCCTTCTAAAAAACTTTACTAGAAATCAAGACACACATTCTGAAGATAAAAGAAATCATCTAACGTACCTGAAGGCCCAAATTTTATAAGGTCCAATTTTCACAAGACCTGTGGCCTTGGAAAACTCATTTAAAAATATCTGACACCACATACTTTGAGTACTAGATTATCCTTGTCTAATCCTAGATTAACTTCAGATACTCAGTCTGATCTATAAATATATGCAGCAGAAGGCCTAAATGATTAATATTTTCTTTAGCTACATCTTCTCTATAGCAGTATATATATGGGGATCGGGTGGGGCACAGAGGTTTCCTAATAAGATCTGAGCTTGCTTTACCCAGCAGGGCTGCGTTAAAGGATGACTTGACCACGTGTGTGGTTACCAGGTGTTTGGAAGGGTCTGCACTTGGCTGTGCTAGGGGGCGGTCTTTTGCCCCATCCCTTGGCATTCCTATAAAAAATGCTTTTGAAGAGACAGAAGGAGCCAGTGGATATTGATTCAGGCCCTCCTGAGGCTATCCTGTGTTTCTGTCTGTCTCTTCTTCACACTATCTTCCTATCTAAATATTTCTTATCCCTCTCTCCTCAAGAATACCCTTGGAAAAAGCAGAAGCTGGCCTCCCACATAGGTGTGCAATTATACATATATAACATTTTTACTTCTCTGATTGCTTCTAGTATTGCCTCCAATTCCCTTAATAATCATCTTAGGTAAATCACTCCTCTTAGACATTGCTTATTCAGCAGTTTATTATAATAAGGAAAGCACATCATAAAATCTGCCTATGGACAGATGAATAAGGTAGATAAAGTTAGCAAATCAAAGGTTGCCAACTGACAAATTAATGGGCATGGATTTTATATAATACAGTCCTAGATAAAGTCTATGCTAGCTCATAAAATAAGATAAATGAAGCAAATAACATTTAAAAAGTCAAAAGAAAAATGTAACGCATGATAATGAATAAGTTTCACTTCCAGTGAAAGATAACCAAAGTTTAAGTAAAGTCATAAAAGTAAGATGAATTGAGCTGTAAGCATTAAAATGCATACAACTGAAAACTGAGTTAAGAAAAAGTGGGTCCATATTGAAAACTGTCTTATTTGCAATAAATACAATGAAATAGATAAGCTTATGTAAGGTAAGCAACTGTAGTAGATAAATTAAGGCAAATGTGCTGCAGTCTGAGCATGATTGAAGCCCTTGAACATGGCTAAACAGCATGGAGGTGATATGATTGTTAGAAAAAAAAAACAGAATCCAGATCAAATGCCCTATTTGTTCCAATAGAAGTGGTAGATACATGTAGCTATTAATAAGTTTTTAATACTAATTAAAATTATTGTGCAAATGTAACTTGTTTGGGGTTATTTTCTTCATTATCAATATAGAAAAAAGAAACTGTCCTGTGAATATTCAGGCAAGGATGATTTGTAAACTAAGAAGAAATTTAATCTTATCTCTAGACCACAATGTTCACCTAGTATGGATTGGTATTTTATCTATCTAAGGGGAAATTAGTAAAACCAATGTTGTTTTCCCAGCAAATAAGCCAAGTTTCTATTTTATTAAAAACAAAACAACAGCAAACAACACACAGTCTCAAACACATAAAGCACTTGATGATGGCAGAACTCATGACTCTCTTACAACAAAGACTTCTGTGATACTGTTAAAATACAAATTAGAGCAGGAGGTAAAAAATGGAGGTGCAAAATAGTTTTTGTAAATTGTTTTAAGTAAGTAATACACTAAATGAAGATCATATATCAATGAGCAAATAATAAATTAAAGCCAGGCAGAAAAATAAGTATTCCTCAAAATGGTGAAATGGCTATATAAACATATGAAGTCATATCTAGGGTATCTTAAGCAGATTTTCATTTGTCTGTCACTTAGGATTAGGAGAATTTGTCTCAGTTTGCCTTCCTGATGCTGTGATAAAATTACATGACAACAGGATAATGGAGGTATGGTCTACTTTTGTTGATAGTTCAAGTTATATTTCATTTTATTGGGAAATTCATGCTATCAGGATCTTGAAGCTGTGGGTCATATCCACAATCAGGAGACAGAAAATGGATGCATGGATGGCATTGCTCAGTTTGTCTCTTTGTATTATTATTATTATTATTATTATTATTATTATTATTCCAGTGTCTTTTACCCAGGGTATGGAATCTGAACAATTAAAGTGAGTTTTTCTACAGTCAAAGGTAGAGATTGAATAAATTCAGGGATGCTTCTGGCTTTCTACTCAGATAGCTTTCCCTTACACAGTCCAGAGACCAGTCCATGAAATGATAGCAAATATAGATTGAGTCTTCACACCTCAGTTAGCCATTGTGACAGTCTTCCACACACACCCACTGGCCAACGTGATCTTGTTAATTCCTTACTATACTCTTTTCTCAGTTGATTCTCGATTGTGTCTCCTGTGAATATTGTTCTATATAAATAAAACACTGATTGGCCAGTGGCCAGGCAGGAAGTATAGGTGGGACAAGGAGAGAGGAGAATTCTGGGAAGTGGAAGGCTGAGTCAGAGAGACACTGCCAGCTGCTGCCATGACAAGCTGCATGTGAAAATGCTGGCAAGCCACAAGCCATGTGGCAAGGTATAGATTTATAGAAATGGGTTAATTTAAGAAATAAGAACAGTTAGCAAGAAACCTGCCACGGTCATACAGTTTGTAAGTAATATAAGCATCTGTGTGTTTATTTTATAAGTGGGCTGTTGGACTGCCTGGGCTTGGCAGGACCCAGAGAGAAAACTCCAGCCACAAATGGTGCCCAAGGGCTCGAGTTTCTACCTTAAACATGAGAATATTTAATAAGCAATTCTAAACAGAGCCAAAACCAGGCTCCCTCTACTTGTCTCATACAGGCAGCTAGACTCTGCAGAACGTGGGGTTGAGCTACTGGTGGGTTCCTGGCATTTATGCTTGACCTGCAGTATGGCTGAAATGAGGCATCTACAAGCGGCACATTATGCTGCTGCTGTGTGGTGGATTTAGCCTAGATTTTTTTTTAAATCTAGGCTACATGCTGCTTGGATAAAAACATAGACCCATGATGGCTCCCAGAGCTGGTGGTAAATGTACCACTGCCATGTTGGGAAACTGAGGTGGGTGGAGGCAGCAGCCACAGCAACCCTTTCAGTCTTACAAATGCTACAATTTAAAACAATAGATTCACAATAAGACAGATTCAGATAAAATAGTTTACAATGTGTATAAAATATGCATAGGCTTGAAAGAGACAAAAAGGTGATATATACAGTTATGTAAACAAATACATAGTTTTAAAAAATATGATAGTAAAACTAATATAAAAAATAAGCCACATAAAAATGGATAACACACAGAGAATCTAGATTATATTCTCTTTGATATTTTTAACTGCAGAAAAACATTTGATGGTAAAAGCTGTTGAGTTAAACAAAAATGTATATTTTAAAGGTACCTTGACTTCAAAATTTGGATGTAAGGATATGTTGCTTTGGAAAGGAGGCTCTGCTTTTGTTTCCATAGAAAGCAGGAGGCTATGGATTTGTTCCAGATTAAGATACATCAGGTTTGACCAGCCAAGAACCCCTGAAAGGTCTCTGATGACACCAAGGCCCATCCAGAACCATTTCAAGGCAACTGGCTCAGATGATACACCCTCACGGATTACTCCATAATCCTAAAATTTTCTTTGTGTCCCCATAAGATTCAGCGCCCCCTTCCAGCAGGAAGTAGTAAGAAAAGCTACACCCAAATTTCCAAATATACCAAGCTGGCTTTGGAGATGGAATTGGTTCAGTCCCTCTCTAAACCCAGGCATATTTCTTAAAAAAAAAAAAAAAAAAAAAAAAAAAAAAAAAGTTAAGAAATTCTTATGTCCCAAATCAGAAGAGCCCTCTGGTGTGGGACAGAGAAAAATCAATATTTTATTTATATCAGGTTGATTATAAATGTGATCTCTTTCTAAAGAAGAAAAGGGGATATGATATAGATATGATAGGATGAAAGAGTAGATTAATGAACCTACTTTTAAAGAGCAACTTGTTTAAAATGTTTTACATTGGTATAGATTTTAGTTTATTGATACAAACTTAAAGCTAATTTTGTTATACTGTGTGTATATTTCTACTCTTGTTTAACGTGTTACATTTGTACAACTCATTTAAAATTGTAATGGATAATTAAAAAATAGATTAATAATTATTCATCTATGATAATCATACTTGTAGCTATGTTAGTTAAGTCTTCTAGGTATACATAGATATATTTCAGATAGATAGGTAATCTTCAAATACTTCAAAGACCTACAGAATATGGCATTTAAAATATTTTAAAAATTTAGACTTTCTGGACAGTGAGACATGTCTGCTCCTGGCAGCACTAATTTACTTCAGAGAGAAGAATGGGCATTGAAGACACTCCATATGGAGTTTATCTTCACCTTGGCAAAAATAGCCATTTGGGCAAGAAACTGTTCTTGCCTGGACTGCTTGATGACTGGACATACAAGATCCACTGAACTTTGCTTGACAAAAATGGTCCTTCAGGTTCTTGCTTTGCAGAGGAAATTGCCAGATATTCTACAGGACACTAAAAAAAGTAACTGAGAGACTCTAGGCCTGTGGGCTAAAGACAGATATCCTAACTTTATAAGAGAATTTTGGATGACTGTCCAGGCTGCCAGCTGTCTCTGTCTACCCTTCAAGACTCCCAAAAGTTGCTTGCATCTTTCTCCCATTTCTCAGGTAATAGTATATCCTTCTGAGGTCTTTGATGTAGTTGAAGCTAGCTAGTTACAATTTTCCTTAGTTATGATAAAAGATAAGTTAGATATAAAACCTTAGACTCACAAATATAAGATAGATAGAATATCTTCTTTAATTTTGCCCAATAAACTAGTTATTATAAATAGACTAGATATTATAACTGTAATTCTTGCTTGGTAATTGTTTTGTTATCTGTAATTTTACTATGTGAAAGTTAAAACCTTCCTTTTTGAAAAAAAAAAAAAGAAAAGGGAAGTGCTGTGGATATCGTTCTGTATAAATAAAACACTGATTGGCCAGTGGCCAAGCAGGAAGTATAGGCGGGACAAGGAGAGGAGAATTCTGGGAAGTGGAAGGCTGAGTCAGAGAGACACTGCCAGCCGCTACCATGACAAGCAGCATGTGAAGATGCCGGTAAGCCACGAGCCATGTGGCAAGGTATAGATTTATAGAAATGGGTTAATTTAAGATATAAGAACAGTTAGCAAGAAGCCTGCCACGGCCATACAGTTTGTAAATAATATAAGTGACTGTGTGTTTATTTTATAAGTGGGCTGTTGGACTGTCGGGGCTTGGCGAGACCCTGGAGAGAAAACTCCAGCTATATGTGTCAACTTGACAGTGAACACTAACTAGCACACTCTATAGGCATTCCCAGATCCCTTTCCCCTTCCCAGGTGATTCTAGATACTAGATTCAAGTTGACAGTTAATGCTAACAATCATACTGGTGGTCCTCTCCATATGTAAGACAAAATTATGCACTTGATTAATATATACTTTCCAGGAAATTTAAAATTTATGAATCAGTTCAGGGCTGTATAAATTGGTACATAGCTTTCCAAAACTAGGTGTCTCCACTGGGGAGAAAGAGATCTCCTTTACCTAATATTTGTGAACCCAGGCTGACTGCTACCCTCATCAATAAGTGGTTTCGAAGATCAATAGAAGCATTTCTGGTTAAACCTACAAAAACAAAGAAACCAATTGGTTTTATGATCCTTGCCTAAGTGGCTCATGACAGTTCTTTACTACACTCACTCATTTCAAAACCGCATTTTTTCTGCAAATTATGTCAGTCCCATCAAAGGATATAATCTTCATTTTAAGCTCATACTGAAAATGAACTCAATCCTTCTGCTGTCTCAAAAGAGTTCATTTTAGTATATTAAAAACAAGAATTCTGAACCAAAAAGAATTAATTTATCCACATCTGTATTGATATCCAATGATATAAATATAAATTATGTTTTTAAAGATTTTATACATGAGCACTGTATTTACCTAATTTCTTCCCCCTAACCTAACTTCCCTATGTTACTTAACTCCCTTTTAAATTCGTGACATCTTTTGTTTCTATTGTTTCACATATATCAGTAGCTTTGTCCATGAAATACTGATGCTCCCTCACTCAGCAGCCCCTGGTTGCCTGTAGCTCTTCATCTAAGGATGGGACCTTATAGATTATCTTCAGCTTTGTTGCCATTTCAACTTGTATGGTCCTTGTGCACTTCTTGTTTAGGGAAATCTTTTGTTGTTTCATGGATGCAACACCCCTGACACGTCTTGACAATGACATGGCTCAGGCAATCTCTCTCCCCTTCTGTTATGTTTCCTGAAACATAGGTATTCTGGTTGCTTGTAGATATATCAATTGACCTTGGGAAACTTCCAGACATGTATGCTGTGTTGTAGATCTCTGAAAAAGTTTTTATCTGTTACAAAAAGAAGTTTCTTTGATGAAAAGTAAGAGCTATATTTATCTTTTGATATAAGGATAAGTATTTAAAAAATTTATAAATATTTTATTTTAGGAAATGGCAGTTCATGGGTTCTCCTCTAGGATCTATGCCTTTTTAGATACAGTTAGTTGGTTAGGCTTACAGTACCAGGCATGAATCCCCTCCTATCCACCAAGCCTTCAGTACAATTAGACAGCTGTAGGTTACTCCCAAGATAAAAGACTGCTATTGCACAATTGGGCACATCTCTCTTTCTATAGCTGGGTAAGACTGTTGATTATTTTTCTCACTTTGCAACTTGCATAATACCTTTGAATAGATATTATGAGATCTAGTCCTTAGAGAGGATTCTTCGAGGTCAATTCTAGTTTAATTCCTCCAAAGTGTGTTGTGAGTTCAGCAACAGGGTCTTGTCTTCAAGATATGGAAAGCAAAAAGGGCAAAGGTAATAGCCCACATTGTTTTGAAACTCTCTTGGACTCCCTTAACCAACAACTTGGATTGATGTTTTCCATGCAGAGCACTTAGGTTGGTGTTATGACATATATTTTGGGTAAGGGCATTAAAATATATAATTTCACAGTTAATGAATTTATTCTCTTACTTGAGTTTTAGGATGCAATGCTTAAATATCAGGTTTTATTCTTCACTAAAATGATCATTTATTTCACCGATTTTTTTCTTTATATTCCTTTAGGGAGTACATTTTAATTATAGGAAGTATATTTTAATGCTTAAATCCCCATTTAATTTATTCTTTTCCATTTATTTTACATACTCATGAAAGTACAATTATTAAATAAAATCGTTTTGAGCACTATCTATTTAACGTAAAAAACATTTTCTGAAAGACATGGTTTAATGTACAAGTACTACCCTGAGATTTAATAGAAACAGTAATGCATTTTATATTTTTTCATGTTTTATTACTGCCTAGCATCTTATTTACAATAAAAAATAATGAGTTGTAGAGATATCTATTAAGGGATTTCATGAGAAATGACTTTAATTCTCATCATGAGAATAAACATAGGTGGCAGCACCACATTGCTGGAGGTAAATGACTGTGTATTGTGATGATATACCAGAAGGACTAAGCGTCTCTGTGGTGAATAAAATGTCTCAGGCTCAAATTCAACAAAATACAACACAGCACTATCCTAGAGAGAGCCTTCCTGCTGCTCGTGTAGGGTCTTGTTCTTTCCTAACATCCTATGACCAGTACTAAACTTTCTTCAGTAACTAAATTCTTTGCTATATGTATTCAGTAACCAAAAGTCCCCTGTTGTAGAAATGAGGCAAACAATTTTTTAGAAGTTAAATCTCAAGTATGGGAAGCATTTTTCAGGATGAAATATAAAGATGTGGCAAGCGCATGTGGGAATAGAAAGTCGAGCATGGGATATTCAGTGTTGCTTCTCAACTAAATCTTTAAAGACCTATTTTTTTTTTAACCTATTCTAGGTGAAATGGTACTATGGAGTTTAAAATTGAATTCTTTACTGTGTGTTAAGCATCAACTTGACCCCCTGATTTGGGAAGCATTCATGCATAAAGCGTAGCTCTGCAGGATTTGTTTTCAACTACCATTCTGTTTTCTTCATCTCACCCCATGGGGTATTGATGGATAGTACTGAGAGCAGAAAGAATACTCATAAAAGAAAATTCAGGTACTATAAACTGTTGTGTGATGCTAATTATTTTGGGTTCATCCCTTCTTGACTTCATTTATACCTTTTGGGAACAAAGGCTATGCAGAACTTTTCCCTGGTATGTTCTTCAGTGTTTGGGGGTTGTGGAAGATCAAGTAGAGTGTGGGAATGTGAGCAGTGATCAGGAGGTGTTCTGTAAGCACACATGCCCTTGGAGAAAGGTGTCCAGAGAAGTGAAGTCACTAGCTACATTCAGAAAGCGTGAATTTCTGAGAAAAAGATAAGCCTGTTTTATTCCATTTTTTAAATCATCACACGTGCATAGTTTGTATAAAAATGATATTTGATCCTGATCCTATTGCCAGGGGTCCTCTTAAGCAGATCAAGCTACACAACTGTCTCACTTATGTAGAGGGCCTAGTCCAGTCCCGTGGAGGCTCCACAGCTGTTGGTCTAAAGTTCACGAGTTCCTACTAGCTTGGTTCAGTTGTCCCGGTAGGTTTCTCCATGATGATCTTGCTCACAGAATCCCTCTTCTCTCTCTTGGACTGGACTCCGGAAGCTCGTCCTGCTACTTGGCTGTGGATCTCTGCATCTACCTCCATCAGTTACTGGACGAAAGCTCATGGTAATTTTTCTGAGTCTGGGTTACCTCAGTCAGGATGATATTTTCTAGTTCCATGCATTTGCCTACAAATCTCTTGATGTCATTGTTTTTTACTGCTCTATTGTACATACGTGAGCTGGCTTTTTGGAATCCACTAGCTATGGTGGGACACCTTGCACAGCCTTGATGCAGGGGGAGGGGCTTGGACTTGCCTCAACTGAATGTACCAGGCTCTGCTGTCTTCCCATGGGAGGTATTACCTTGTAGGAGGAGGAAATGGAAGGTAGGTTGGAGGAGGAAGGCTTGGGGGTTTGGGAGGAGGGAAGATAGGGGGATCTGTAGTTGGTATGTAAAATGAATAAAAAATTTATTAATAAAAATATTTGAATTATTAATTTAGTGATAATTTGAGGAATGCATCTATGTACGTGCGTGTGTGTGTGTGTGTGCGTGCGTGCGTGTGTGTCTTTGTATGTGTGGGTTACCTGTAGTCGTTGGTCCACATGCTCCTAAGGATAGTTATGACACAAAATTGCTAATTTATTTAAAGTATTATGAGATTTTTGGGTTTTTTTTGTAGTTTTGTTTTGTGATCTTGAGTATGAATTTTGTAAATAACATTACCATGTCAGAATCACAAATGGATAAACATGCTTGCTAGAGTTTCCTAAAGCAGGCAAATATTAGGAGAATTCTAAAGACATTCATATTTCAGTGCTCTCTGGAGGTTGGACACTTGTAATTTCAAGTGACAATCCCAACATTCTCTTATCTTTGCAAGTGACTGTGATCTGTTCATAATAAACATAGCAAAGTGAGATGTTTACCACATATTTAATAAAGATAGATTTCTTTACTCCTCACAACTTGTATACAAAAGAAGCCCATTTTCCACTGTGCAATTAGACTCAGTAAATTTCCTAAATTATTTCAAAATTTTATTTTTAAAGTTTGTTTCAATACACAGTTCCTAAATCTCATGTATTTATATTTTAGAAAAAAAAATCTTACTATGTTTTATGTACTGTAGTCTTCATTAAATTAAAATTAGAAAAGGCAAATACAATTATCTCTATTTTACGGATTTAAAAATGAAATTTAGATAAAAAAAATTTGTATCTACCTAGAGAGTGCTTTTCTTTTTTTTTTTTTTTTTTTGAACTCAAAAGAGAGCTGCAAACTATTTTATTCAGAAATTAACCGTTGGGTTTGAAAGAAGACATTTATTCTAAAACTATAAATTTATGTCCCATTCCTGGACCTCGCTGCCCATGGGGAACACAAAATTGATAATATTATAACATTCCCATAATTATCATAAGAAGAGTATAATTACAGTGCTTTATGTTTTTCCCTCTCCTAAAGGTGTTAATCTGTTCACTCGCGATATGCCAGGACCATCTGGGTATTCTTTTAGTTTTTAAAAATGTCAGGAGCCCCTGGTCCCCACTTTGTACCTGCCTGACTCAGCAGGGCGTGA
Source organism: Peromyscus californicus insignis (assembly GCF_007827085.1). Lineage (NCBI taxonomy): Eukaryota > Metazoa > Chordata > Mammalia > Rodentia > Cricetidae > Peromyscus > Peromyscus californicus. Next base: position 17,308,949 of record NW_026294447.1, read on the forward strand.
AGATGAGGGATAGAGGAGTCTCTAAAACACACGTTTAAAAAACACCAGAATGAGATCTAATACCTTGGAGGCTAATTTAAAACAAAGATTAAAAAGTCATTTGAGAATAGCAAATGGATAATTAAGTGAGGGAGACAAATCCCGCAGCACCTGCTGTAGCCGATGCTGTTGATGATGATGGTGGAGACCCCTGACAGCTGGCCTGGCCTCTTGCTACTATGACAAAGGCATTCACAGTGGCTATAGCCAGGGGGCGCTGGGCACTGGGCAGGGCAGCAGCCCCTAGAGATGGTGACTGCGGGACTGGACCCAGACATCCGTGCTAATAGTCCCCACCCTGTGTCTCACAGAGTCAAAAGAGCTCAGTCTCCAGTGAGTCTGCCAGGGGCGCTCAGGATGAGAAGGAGCTGACTCTCAGAGTCACAGAACATGATCTAGTTCCCCAGGGGACCTGACAGACTGAGGTCAAAACGGAAGTTAAGAGCACTGAATAGCTAGCCATTCAGGGGCCCAAAAGAAGATCAAAATCCAAGGCCTTGGCTGGGGAGGCAGCTCAGTGTATAACACACTTGACTTTCAGTCATGAAGACTTGAGTTCAAATCCTCAGAACCCACACAAGGCCAAGATCTGTGTAGTAGCACAAATCTATAACACCAGAACTTCTACAGCAAATGGAGGGTAGAGACAAGAAAGTTCCCAGAAGTTCACAAGGCAGCTAACCCGTCTTCACAGCAGCAAACAACAAAAGAAAGATCCTGTCTCAAACAAGATGGATGTCAAGGACTGACACATAAGATTGGACCTCCACATATGTGCCATAGCATGAACACACCTCTACTCACATACACACACACACACACACACACACACACACACACACACACACACACACACACACATTTTAAAAAGCATATTCAAGGCCAGCCTGACAACCAAGGAGAGTGCTTTTCTTGATTTATACTTAGGGATAATAGCTATGTAGCTGTTTTTATTTCTTCTCCTCCAATCATATTTTTTTTCATTCAGGCTTGATCACATATATCATTTTAGTCTCAAAGCTTTCACAAAGGTCCAAAACTCCAAATGTATGATTAGTCATTAAAATATCCATATAGGTATCTTCCATTTGTGAAGAATCATGAAAGCAGGTCAAAACAAAGCAGAGTACAGATTGATTCTGGTAAGGATGCAATTCAGAAAAACACAAATCACACTTTTAGGAAGATCCTGGTATAATGTCCATCCTCATCCGTCATCTACAGGGTGTCACATATCTTATGGGAGAGCCACCAGTGATAACCAATACAGTGAGTCATAAATGATGATTCCACCTCAGAAGAAACTTTGCTGTACTTAATACCTTGAAAGTTTAAAACCCCGTGAACCTATTTTGTGTCTCAGCATCACTCCAGTTCTAAGGCCTTTAGTTGTGTCATGTTGTCCACAAAATATTAGAAAGATGTACTCTATCCTTGGGCATCAATCACATTTGTTTCTACAAAACACAACTCAAAGTTTAAAGAGTTTGTAACTTTCATCATAGCTGACAAATCTGGCAGATGTATTTCTCTCAGCTGATTTGATATATACTTTTGATGTCTAGAAATGACAAAACACCATTATTTTTACAATTTAATTCCCACAGCAATGAAATTGATTATAACGTATCCTTGTTTGCAGTTTAATGAAACTGCTGTTTAAATTTTCTTTAAAGCATTTTGTATTTTATCACAGAGGAGGAAAAGCATCAGAAGCAATATAAATGATGCATGTTAAAAGAAGCACAAAACTGATCAAGAAACATGTACTGCAAATTGTGCACACTGCTTTTAATAGATATTACCAAGCTGCCTTACCATCAAAGAGCAATTTGCTTTGTAAGTCAAGGTAGGAAAATGCTTTATGGTTCAGCTTTCATTCTTGTGCAAATTGGATCAGCTGAGCTGTAAAATGAAATGTACATGACTACTAACTACCATGTAGTGCTGTGAACATGACCCCATGGTGATACTACATGACTGACAGCTTTGGAACATGACAGTCGTTACAAGGAATGGTACAAGTCTGTGTATTTGTCACTAGGAACAAGAAATATAAAATGGAAAGGAGTTTGGGCTGTTTCATTGTTTTCCTCACAATTTTAAGACATTCAGTATGTTTTTAATGGCAAATGCCTGGGGGGTGTGATGCCTTCATTTTAAATTACTGCTATCTGTGTTTAAGAGATTGTATCGGCATTTTCAAAGAGCTGTTTCTCTATATAGATGTTTTGTTTTAAGTGCAGCAAAAGGCCAAACTCAAATTCATTCCTAATGAGCCATGTGTGAATGTCAAAGTCTCTGCTGTCCACTCAAATGCCAAGGAACACATCTGACTTTATAATGAGCTAAACAGTTGTCTCTTCATAATCTCAGTTAGCCTTCTGTGAGGTATCGGCATCCAAAATGTATAATAGTGGTGGAGGTGGTTGTTGTGACGGCTTAAATCCAAGCAAGGGTGGAAAAATACGAAAAAAATTGATAATAGTTTTATGGTTTTACCTCCATTTTTACACAGGATAGGGATATACAGTAAATTTAATTGGATTGTAGTCTGATTTCTATCTACTCTGTTCACCTATGAGGGAAAGATCAAAACCATACAAAGGGCACAGGTGAAATCAGTCAATGGCAGGGTGGCTGGAGTGTGGGAAAAGCCAAAAAGGCACTGACAAAACATACTTTTGCCCAAAGAACACTGGTCCAGTTAAGCATTTAATCATTTCTCATACTTCTGGATTTTCAACTTTACATGTAATGCATTTAAACATGGCAGTTGCTAACACTCAAAAATGTTTAATGTTTGTATTTTCAATTCTCTAGGCAATGTCTAACCTATTTAATACAAAAAGGTCTGTATGTAGCTATAATTGAGGAAAATGATGTCTAGAATTAAGGATATTTGGGACCATTTTGGATGATGCCATGCATGTTCATTTTAATTGTGCTCTGAGATTAGATAGACCAGGCAAGCCAATAAAACCAAGAGCTTTTACATTTGTTATGTTTCTTAGTGAGTTGATTCATATTTGTAGATTGGTCAACATTTTATTTTGAAATATAATGGAAAAATTGAGTATATATTAAGTTGAAAAAAGTTGCTAAAATATTAATCAAAATACATAAAGTGCCATAACAGAACTAGATAATTTGAAAAGCTAACATTAAGCAAAACAGTTATATATTACTTTCTACTATGAGATATAAAAATGTTTTTATATTTTTATTTTTACCAAATCTCTCTACTACACTGTGTAGACAGATATGACAGTCCTTAAATATTGGAGTGATTTATGCTGATTGAGAGAGCAGAGAGCAAACCTTTGCAATGATATCACTAGTTATTATCTTTGCTCCAGTGTCTGTTTCTTCCACAAATGGACTGGACAAACTAGATATCTACGTATAGAAGAATGCACCAAGCTCAATATCCCTTACCCTGCAAACATTCAATTGCAAATTATCAAGGACATCAGCACACCAGATACACTGAACCTAACACAGGACAAAGTAAGCAATATGTTTATACCTACAGGCACAGGAAAGGACTTTCTAAACCAGACAATATAGTGCATACATTAAGAACAACTACACGGCACTAAAAAGCTTCTATACAGCAAAGGCCAAAACCATTCAAGTGAAGAGGTAGCTGTCTGAAGAGTAAGAACCAAGCAAAGTGTTACTAACTGAACATCTGACTGAGGTTTATTGTCTAGACTGTATAAAGAAGACAAAAATATAAATACCAAGAACATAAACTATCTAAGTAAAAAATGGAGCTTAACACTAAACAGAGAATTCTCAAAAGATGAAATACAATGGTTGGGAAATACTTTTTTATTTTTTTAAATGTCCAATATCCTTCACCACCAGGGAAATGTAAATTATAACTATTTTAAAATTTCATCCTACTCAAGTCAAAATGGCCAAGCTCATAAAAACAAATGACTAAAAATGCTGACATAAATTTGGGGAAAGAGGAACACATCTTCACTCTCAGATGTCATAAAAACTAATACAACCACTAAGAATATCAGAGTAGAGTTTCCTCAAGAAGCTAGAATGGATCTGTCACACAATCTGGCTATACAACTTTTAGTCATATGCCCAAAAGACTATCTGTTACTGGAGAGATACGTGCTATTTTGATACTTCATTAACAATACTCAGGAAATGGAAACAGCCTAGATGCCCATCAACATATAAATGTATCATATTAACAATGAAATACTAGTAAGCTTTTAACAAATAAAATTAGGAAATTGTAGGTAAGTGGATGGAGCTGTAGACAATCTTCCTGAATGAAGTAACACAGACTTCAGAAGATAAACGTCACATTTTTTTTTCATTTGTGGATATTAGCTTTGGATCCTTAGATATGTGAGTTTCATTTGGAGTACTCACAGAAGTCAGTAATTACTAACTGGCAATGTAGAATATCTGTTCAAGGAGAGAAGCAAGAACATAGTTGTATAGAGGTAGAAAAGGGAATAATGGGAATGAAGGCAAAATGCAATGGGAACAGAAGGGTAGGCTAGAGGGGGGACTATGGGGAAGGATAGTTACCAATAAATATCTTCAACAAAAGTATTAAAAACTATTACTTTAGAAGCTTCCCAAAACATTAGCCTATGCATATATAAAAAGGTTTATATTGATGTGTCCTGTAAGTGGAAAAAGATGTCCTATTAGACAGCACAGGTACAAATGAAAAAGCCCAATGGCAGAAATGAAGTCCCTATTAGATTTAACAGGCACAAAACTAAAAATCCCAGTACTTACTTGTTTTGGAGGTATTGGCCGGTGATGTACCATAGATCTGAATTCTTTATAAGTTTTTACCATTACTCCTGATTGCTTTTTATAACTTGATGGTAAGACCATATTAATCAAGACATGACATACTTGAGTCATAGAGAATGGAAATCTCAAGTAGTATTGATTCTAGAAACTTTACCTCTACTGGCTAGCTTTCACACATCTGGAGAGTGTTGTGCATACTATTGAAAGCAATCATAAATCTTAAGATAAGATAATAAGCATCATGGTACAATAGGCACACTGAAGAAATAGTGGTACATATGTTATGGGACTGACCAAGCACTTGCTGATTGGAACAAAGGACTGCTCTACAAAATGGAGCCCTTATTTGATGTAATTATCAGGGTCAAAAACCTGTGGCTCTCCACCAGTCAGAGGTTCTAGGAGATAATTTGTTGCTGGTGCTCTGTAAGAGTCATAGTCCTAAGCTGACTCATAATGACTGATTTTGTTCATGGACTACAGCATTTATCAAACCTCATCAGGGCAGTTTTGTTTGCAGTGCATGACAATTACCACAAAAATCCACAACTGGTCAAGGTGTAGAGAATAAGGGTCTGTACAGTGCTAAGCTTTAAGCGAGACATCTATATCTTCTCTTCTAGGTTCAGGGATCAATACAGAAGAGAGACAGAAAACACTAAGGGTCAGAGGCAGTTGATGACCACAACGAAAGGGTGGTATGACATGCATAGGATCTACGCAAGCTCAAGCAAGACAAAATTCCAGCCTAGAGTAGGGCTGTGGTCACATATCCTCACCCCTAGAGGAAGAGCTATTTTTCCAGGAAAGAGAATTCGATTTTTTAAGAGTGCGGGTCTGGTAAATGGAGCACACTTCAGTGGATAAACACAGAGTAAAAATACATAGCTAGCACTACTAGGACTAGATTGGAATTTTTTTAAATATAAGAATACAAATTTTAGTGAGTATTGAATGGATGGGTGGGTGTTAGGGAGGAGGGTGAATATGATCAAAATATGAATGTATGAAGTTATCAAAGAATTAATAAAATATGTGTTAGAATTTTTCTTTAAACACCTTTAAGGAGCAGATATAGCAACATCAAAACAGCTTAAACAGATACAGTGTTTCTTAATGCATATGTTGACAAAATAAAGAAATTTAAAAATGAAAAACTTTAAGATTTTTGTCACAAGATTTCATGCTAATTTTAAAAAACTATCCTGATAAGTTAAAATTGGTAAATATAACCAGTGAATAGATTGATTTATTTCAAAGCTAAAAGTAAACGTCAACATGAAGCAACTTCAGATGGAAAAAAGTATAAGCAAACAGCAGGAAAGAAGAAGATATTGGCAAGGAAGGGAAAGAGAAAGCATCATTGTTAATGCTGTATAAAACTACATCTTACTCTCCTTTCAGAGTACATTTATCATTTATGTTATGATAAAATGTTATATGGATCATTAGTCTTGTAGCTGTAAAATTGGAAGCATGTAACTGACTACATGCATCATGATTTTAACTAAAATTTACAAATTAGCTAACCCAAATCTATATGTTTGTCTTAAACGTTTACCCAGAATTCTACATCAAAATATTGACTAATAGTTTCTTGAATTTCATATTCTAAACAAAACACTTGATTTATTACAGCTTTCTTTAAAATGTATGACTTTATCAGTTTATTCATCAAAAAAATTACATGATTGTGTTTATTCCTGTGTGTTTTTAATTCCATGATATAGGTACCACTCCTTTTGCTACCACTTGTATACCCAAAACTGTACCTTGAAGGAAGTAAATGGTAGCATCCTAAGTGACATTCACATTTCACTTAGGATAAGAGCTTCATGATGTAGTTGTCTAAGGCCCAAGGGAATGTGGCTTCCTTATAAGCAATGCTCTGGTTTTTGTCAGTAATACAGAATCACTCATAAACATTTAACATTTATTGTTACAAGTTGAATACATAATGGGTTCCAATTAAAAGGCACACTTTGATCACAGAAATGAGGGGTTTGGAACTGTAGTCATAGAGCAGCTAGAAAAAAGCACTCAATCCAATGTGAGATATTAGAATAAACCTGTGGGAAGAAGATTAACTATAACAGAACAGACATGCAAAACAGTCTTCTCACCTCTGTAAGGAAAAAATGGTTTCCTTTTTTGTAGCATAATATGGAGAAGATGGTGAACATAAACATTGTTTCACTGTGATGTGAACACTTTAAGTAGGCCTTTTGGGTATGTTTTTATCAATCTTATGGGCCCTTAATTTGCTAGACTGTTATTGAAACTAATCTCACTGACATGTTGGATGACTGATTGCCTTGGTGAAATCTGCAATCGAGCAAATGTATTAGTTGTAGTTGTATTAAAAGAGGCCTTCAGGTTTAATAGTAAAATTCAAAAGGACTCAAGTCAGTATAAAGAAACCGTGACAATCCCATCTGATGAGTACGAAACGCAGCTGTCTCAAATGAAAAAATGTGAGCAATAGTGTTACATCATGTGCATAAAGGGCAAAACAATTGATAGGAAGTTAACCTGTTGAGAAACCTGGTTGGCTGTCAGCTGTTTTACACAAGCACATGTGGAGCTGTGTTTCAGTAGTTTGCTTCATTCGGTTTCTTCCCGCATGAATGTATGAATAGGACTCACCATGATATTTTGCTTATTGTTGATGTTCCTCCATAGACAGATGTGTACATAATTTATGATGTTATTTTCCTCTGAGAGCTTTGGATTTGGAGTGGTCATAGGTCTCTTCTAGATGCCAGTAACTGCACAGGAATCTGGTACCTGGAGGAGCTTTGAACACCATGATAACCATTTCACTTATATGAGGATCCTAAAATGGGTTTTCTGCCCTTTGCACTCCTGAATACGAATAATAAGTTCTTCTTGTTCATTCTAGGTGAAACATAGAATTCCTGTGTTAATTGAGTCTCTTTTGCAATTCTGGTGATGAAAAATAGAATATTTAAATTAACACCACATATCTTTTCAGCTTATGAAAATCATAGCCTGCTCTAGCAATGCAGCTTCATTTTATTACTCTCTATTTTGCCACTATTTAATTGATTCCAAGAATTGCTGATAAACAGATATTAAAGCAATAGAAAAATAAATGTTTTAGGATAAGCATCATTTTAACTGTAATTCAAAATTATTAGTCAATGTTTATGAACTAAATTTTTCTCTCTAGAAAAAAGATTATGTTGCAATATAACTATGTAGTGCAAATCACATTAAAGTGTGGTTTAAATTAATGTTCTAATTAATATCTTCTGATAGAAGACAATTAGATGTTGCAGAAAGTACTTAGCTTCAGTTATAAAAGTAGAGGAAAAGCATAATATTTCTCAAGTGAATCTGAAATGTGCAATATTTTACTCCGGTTTAACTCTGAAGATGTAACATGTTTACTATGAAGGAACAGTATTGTGAAATGTTTTCTTTAGTCCATTTGTTTACCATAAAATTCTATTTATTTAGACTACTGTGTTCTTCTACAAAGATAAAGCAAGATCACTTCCTTTCCTTTTTCTTCTTTTGAATTTTTTTTTCTCACATAAAATACCCTGATTATGGTTTCCTCTCCATCTACTCTTCCCAGTTCTACATCACATGCCCTGCACTCCCAAATCTGCTTCTACTCCTTTTCCTGTCTCTCATTTCAAAACCAACAGGCATCTAAAGGATAATAATAAAATAGAATAAAAACAATCACATTGAAATTGAACCAGATAATCCAACAGAAGGAAAGGACCCCAAGAGAAGGCACAAAAATCAGAGAACCGCTCTTTCACACTCTCAGGAAACAGATAAAAAGACTAAACTAGAAGCCACAGTAAATTATGCAGATGATCTAGTGCAAACCTGTGCAGGGACTCTGCCTCAGTGTCTGGGAATTCATATGAGCTTTGATCATGTTGATTGATAAGGCTTTGTTTTCATGGTATCCTCTAACCTCTCTAACTTTTACACTTTTTCTGCCTCCTCTTCCCCAGGGTTTTTTGAGCATTGAAGGAAAGGATTTGATAGAGGCATCCCATTAAGGGCCGAGCATTCCAAGATCTCTCACTCTCTGTGTAGTATCTGGTTGTGGGTCTCTGCATTTGTTCCCATCTGCTATAAAGAGGAAGTTTCTCTGGTGATGGCTGAACAAGGCACTGATCTATGAGTACAGAAGAATATCATCAGGAGTCATGTTATTGCTACATTGCTACCTTTTCAGGAGTCATGTTATTGCTACATTGCTACCTTTTCAAAGTCGAATTTGGTTTTACCTAATGTCCCAATGTTACCTAATCTCTGGATCTTGATCACTCAACTTTGGGTTCAAACTTGTGGAGTGGACCTAAAATCAAATCTGTCAGTTCCTCCCACAAGTTTTGAGCCATCATTGACCTAGCCTAACTTGTATCACTGTTTATTAGAGGGGTTTTGGCTGGTTTGATGTTTATAACTCTATTTTGATAAATGCGGACTATATTCCTGTATCAAAGACCTTGGAACATAGGGGGAAGTACTAGCTTGACTTCGCCATGTGCAATGAGTTGTATAAGTCTTGTCTTCAGAAACTGAGGAACCACCACATTGATTTCCATTGTGCCTGTACCGATTGCACTCCCACCAGCAACGGAGGAGTGTGCCCCTTGCTCCACATCCTCTCCAGCAGGAGTTGTCCCTTGTTTTATTGACTTTAGCCATTCTGACAGGTGTAAGATGGAATCTCAAAGTAGTTATGAATTGCATTTCTCCGATGGCTAAGGGTATTGAACATTTAAGTGTTTCTCAGCCAGGTGAGCTTCATCTATTGAAAATTCTGTTTAGATCAATACCCCACTTTTTAATTGGTTTATTTGGTGCTTTTGATATCAAGTTTCTTGAGTTTTTTTTTTAACACAATTTGGATATTAGCCCTCTATCTAATGTAGAGTTTGTAAAAAAAAAAAAAAAAATCTTTTCCCAACTTGTAGGCTGCCCCTTTGTCTGAATGATCATGTCCTTTGCCTTACAGAAGATTTTTGGTTTTGTGAGGTCCTATTTATTGTTTATCTTAGTGCCTGCATTAATAGTGGTCTGTTCAGAAAGTCTTTTCATGTGCCAGTTAGTTCAATGCTATTTCTAATTTTCTCTTCTTTCAAGTTTAGTATATCTGATTTTGTGTTGAGGGCTTTGATTCACTTGAACTAGAGTTTTGGGCAGAGTGATGAGTATGGATCCATATTCATTCTTCTACATGTTGTCATCTAGTTTGACCAGCACAGTTTGTTGAAGATCCTGTCTTTTTTTCCAGTATTAACTTCTAGCTTATTTATCAAATGTCAGGTATTCAGAGGTGTGTAGAGTCAGGTCTGGGTCATGAGTTTGATTCCATTTGTCAACCTGTTTTTTGTGCTGATACCATGCTGTTTTTATGGCTATAACTCTATACTACAACTTGAAATTGAGAACAGTGATAATTCCCCAGTTCTTTTAGTGTCCACTATTGTTTTAACTATACTAATTTTTTTCCTGTTTCCATAAAAAAGTGAGAATTGTCCATTCAAGTTCTGTGAAGAATTGTGTTGAAATTTTCATGGGGATTACATTGTATCAGTAGATTTCTTTTGGTAGGATGGTCAGTTTTACTATAGCAATCCTACTGATTAATTAGCATGGGAGATTTTTCTATATTCTGGTAATATTTCTCAATTAGTTTCTTCAATGTCTTTAATTTTTTTCACTTGAATGGTTGGAGTTAACCTGAGGTATTTTATATTATTTGAGGTTCTTCTAAAAGATGTTGTTTCCATGGTTTCTTTCTCCGTCTGTTTGTCATTCCAATATTAGAAGGCTACCTTCTTTTTTTTTTTTTTTTTGGTTTTTCAAGACAGGGTTTCTCTGTGGAGCTTTCTGCCTTTCCTGGAACTCACTCTGTAGCCCAGGCTGGCCTCAAACTCACAGAGATCCACCTGCCTCTGCCTCCCAAGTGCTGGGATTAAAGGCATGCGGAGGGCTACCTTCTTATGTATTACATTTTCAGCTACTTTGTTCAAAGTGTTTATCAGCTCTAGGATTTTCCCAGTGGAATTTTTTTGGGTCACTTATGTATACTATCATACTGATTGAGAATAATGATCTTTTTCCTTTCCAATTTATATCTCTTTGATCTCCTTCAGTTTTTATATTGCTCTAATTAATACTTCAAGTACTACATTGAGTTGGTGTACACAGAGAAGACAACTTTGTTTTGCTTCTGATTTTAGTGGAATTGTTGAGTTTCACTCCATTTAAAATGTGTTTTGTTTTGTTTTGTTTTTTAGTTTGTTCATACAGTGGATTGCACTTATCAATTTACATGTGCTAAACCATCCCTGATGAAGGTTGGGATGAAGCCTGCTTGATTTTGGTGGATGACCTTTTTTATATATTTTTGGATTTGCTTGCAAGTATTTTATTGAGAATTTTTTTTTGCCTCAATATCCTCTTTAGCTCCCTGGAAAGGACCCTTTAATGATGTATGTACTTTCTAAAATTGTACCATATCAGACATTCCCTGCCATGGAGGGAAAAATAACAAGGAAATTCTACATTGAACATGACAAATCAAAAAAAGGTGTGTAGCATGAATCTTAAAAGGTCTTATTAAAAAAAAACAAACCTGGAGCTGAATATTGGGGTGAATGCTGGAAGATCAGAGAAGCTGAACAAGCCACAGCCACCTCACCTTGCCAATTCCTCAGCTGATCCTGTTTCCTCAGACTGGAAGCTTCTGAGTCATCATCCAAATGGATCTCAGCTGAACTGCTGCTCAAAAGCCTAAAAGTTTAACCGACTCTAGCTTCTGGTTTTCATGCCTTATATACTTTTCTGCTTTCTGCCATCACTTCCTGCAATAAAGTCATCATGCTTGGCTGTTTCAGTGTGGCTTTGAACTCACAGAGATCTGGATGTATCTCTGCCTTTGGAATTGATAGAATTAAAGGTGTGTGTGCCACCACTTTTTGGCCTCTGTATCTAGTGGCTGTTCTGTTCTCTGACCCCAGATAAGTTTATTAGGGTGCACAATATTTTGGGGAACACAATATCACCACAAAGGTGCAACACATTGACTGGTGCTATTCTCTGCTGTCCAAAGAGGAGCACATTCTATAAATAAATCCGTGCTGCCTCCCTCATCTAAGACATAAGAGGACCAAAAGCCTTTAATGAGTCATTTGGCCAGTCCTATGGCTCTGCTCAGCCTTTGCTAATTTGCATGTACCCAGAGCACAGCCCACTGCCCTCAGGACTCCTACATAGTCAGGTCACATCCTGTGCTATAGTCATACTCACACAGGTCCCAGCAAAGACATGAGGGCCCCCACTCAGCTATTTGGGTTGCTGCTGCTCTGGCTTACAGGTAAGGAAGACAGCATTGGAAATGCATTCCACTTTGTGGTCAGAATTTTTGCATCTATATTCATAAGCAAAATTAGTCTATGATCTTCTTCCTTTGTTGGGTCTTTATGTGGTTTGGATATGAAGGTAACTTTGGCCTGGTAAAACAAGTTGGGCAACGTTCCTTCTCTTTCTATTTTCTGGTAAAATTGAGGAGTATTTGCATTAATTCTACTTTTATCATCTGATAGAACTCTTGAACTACAGTTATCTGGCCCTACACTTTTATTGGTTGGAAGATTTTAAATGACAGCTTCTACTTTAATAGAGTTTATAGATCAGTGTAAATTGCTTTATCTGATCTTGATTTATGTTTGGCACATGGTACCTATTTAGAAATTTATCTATGTTTTTAAAATTTTCCAATTTTATGGAGTACAAATTTTGAAAGCATGACCTTATGATTTTCTGGATTTATTCATTGTCTGTTGTTGTGTTCCCCTTATTATTTCTGATTTTGGGATTGGGAAAACTGTATAACTGGTCTTGTCTTTCTTGGGTGTGTGTTTTGATCCTTTTTATTGTGGTAGTGGTTGCCATCTCTGGATTTTAGAAGAGTATAGCGGCTGTGTGTTTTTGAGTAGGAAATTCTTCTGGGATCCTGGCGGTGTGGCCACTTGGAGTTCCAGTTTATGCCTTTCTGTGTATTAGGAATGGGGTTGGGTTGAATGGGTGGGGGATGAATGGGTCTACAGGAAGGACGAAACGGGGTATTCCATGAAGGTCTGTGTAGTCTTTTTAGAATAGAGATGTAGAGTGAGGGTAAGCTACAGCAGAAGATCTGCTATAGACCCTGAGATAAGACTGAAGGATTGGTCTTGAAGGAATGGAGGGAGATGTGAAGACCTATAATTAGTCTACCAGCTTTCCTGCCTGGAGTGTCCTGTGGGCTCCCAAGAGTGCCTGCTGAAGTTGTGGTCTTACATAAAGCAATGAATTTGAGGAGAAAAATTAGGAGGGGAAAATGTGTGTGATAATTGGTGATGGTAGCAGAGAAGAAGGAAAGCTGTAATGGGTGTTCTGCTACAGAGCCAGGGATGAGACTCAGGGATTGGATTTGGAGGATCAGAGGGAGAGTTTTAGATCTGCAGTAAGACTATCTGCTTCCCTTGTATGATCATCTTCATCTTGAATTAAAAACAAATCCTTGCTTTATAGGAGATTATAACTCTGAAGTTTTTATTAAAATATTCATAAACCTGCATGAATATGGATTTAGATAGCAATAATACATGTTTATGTGTTTATAAATATCTTTAAACCATGACATTAAAAAAGAATTATCAGAATTATTTCATGATTACACCCTCTTTAAATTAAGAGCACTTTGTATGATATACTATTTTCAACTCTATTATAATGTTATAATTATTTATTAGCTAAGATTAACTGATCAATATAAATGATATTTAGTGTTTTATATTTATGTTTTCAGTAAAGCTGTAATATTACACTCAGAAGTTTCAGTGAGTAGTTTAGAGTACTGAGTTGTTTGGAAATACATCTCACATTGTGGATTTACAAGACACTAAAGTTCAATGCCTTTAAGTGTTTACAGAATTGATAAATCCTTTGAGCACCTTGACACAGAATATAACCCAAACCCTTTGATTTCTTAGAGTCAAAGTTTAGTTTGTGCACTTCATTTAAAAATGTGTTTTCTAAATATGCAACTGCTTTGTAGATTTAGGAAGAATTTCCGTGTGATACAAGCTAATGGTATATAGACTAGCATGAGGAAGTCAGAAAAAAATTCTACATTGAAGTCCATTGCTATTTATGAATAAATGCACATGGTAACTGATAAAAAGAAAAGAAATCACCTACACACACATACACATTTTTCTTCTGTTTGAGATACACCTACACACACATACACATTTTTCTTCTGTTTGAGATACATCAGCACAGTATTCAATCCATGTTCTGAACTTCCATGAGTGGAAGCTGTACCTCCAGATGAGATTCTATGGTTCATATTGCCAATCGGCCAAGCTGTTTGAGTTTTGATAGCTCTGCTTAATTTCTCTGAATCTTGGTTTCTCTTCTTACAAAAGATGATAGCAATGATGTGCAAATAAAAGCTTGGTTATGAGGACTATATATGCAATTGTGTATAGCACTTAGCACCAACACAACACATAATGAACATTCTTCATTCCATTAAAATGACATCCTCTCCATTCTGTGGATATGCCTCAGCATTGATGAATCCCTTGGCATCTGTAATTACTGTCTTGTGGTTATTAATCTGCTAATTTGTTCCCTTGAGCATTGTTTTTCAGTAGCTCTGTATTTAAACAAAATCTTCTCTCTCATTAAGTAATAAAAAGCGAGAGAATAGCTTTATTTTTATTTTGTTGGAAAGAATAACCTTCATGAGTTTTTTTTTTCAAAAAATAATATATAAATGATATACCTTTATTAAGATGGAAATGATTTAATTATTAATAGTTATCAACTTAACCAAATCCAAGCATATATCTGGGCCAAACTTCCTGGATTAAAGCATCTCCAAGCACTAATATTTTTATATTCTCCAAGAAATAGAATTGTGAAGACTTGCAGGTTTCGAGCTAATATTCATGGATACATGCCTCACCTCTTTTGACATGTTGGAGAAGCAATGACTGCTCAATACGAATGATCTATCAGTGAACAAACTTAATTTCAAAGCATTGTTCTTTAGTAAAAGGATCCATATAATTTGGTACTTGTAGTAGAGAAATTTCTAGATGATTATACTGTTTCTTTTTTTTTTTTTTTTTTTTTTGGTTTTTCGAGACAGGGTTTCTCTGTGTAGCTTTGCGCCTTTCCTGGAACTCACTTGGTAGTCCAGGCTGGCCTCGAACTCACAGAGATCCGCCTGGCTCTGCCTCCCGAGTGCTGGGATTAAAGGCGTGCGCCACCACCGCCCGGCCGATTATACTGTTTCTTAAAGGAGAAAAAGGAAGAACATTTTTTTAAAGGAACATTTTCAAAAGAACACAGGAGGCAAATCTCAGTATGGGAAAATTTTGTAAAAGTATTGATATTACTGTACTATAACCCACCATTATAAGATACCTATAAGGGGATTTGAGAGACAACTCAGAGAGTAAAAACTCCTGCTGCTCTTGAAATGGACCAGAGTTTGATTTTCTTCACCCATTTGGTTAGCTCAGCACCTCCTGTAACTCTAGCTCCAAGGTACCCAATGTCCTCTTTAGACCTCCATGGTCACCTGCATGCATGTTCATATATGTACACTCATACACATAAATATAAATAAAAAAAAACAAAATCCTAATAAAATAGGATGAAACCCATGAATTCTTTCTGATACAGTTTTTAAAAATAATGAAAAAAATATTTTTGTGCAATAGAATTTTAATAAATAAATGTACACTGAAAATGGAAAATCAACCTTAGACAAATATGACAGTAATAATTGTTGCAAACAAGAGTTACTGATGAGTGCTAAATTTAATGTGAACATGTTGACAAGGAAGAAGACTTACAAAGTATATTAGACCCCCCACTATAAAGATGATTACTGACTACAAAGGGAAAAGAATTTTGCAGGGAAGGAATCTGGCAGCAACTCTTTCCACCCAAAGATTAATGTCAAAACATCCCAAGAAAAAGACAAATCAGCATCAAGCTTTGTAACAGAATGCCATGACAAGGACCCAATATCATTTCTCTTTTTCTTGCAAAAAAACATATAACCTTGATCCAAACATTATAAATTACAAAGCAACCACTCAAAATTAGTCCTCAAAAGAATAAAGGTTATGGCAAAAGGAAAGATAATTGAAGTATTGAAGCCTGTAGAATAGTGAGGACAAATAAATAAATGAAATATGAGTTCATATGGAAACTCTTAAGAGATAGAGTGCAACTCCTATCTCATTCATAGGAGGTAGGATCTCACAACATACCTTCTTATCTTTGGCTCTTATAGCCTTTTTATCCTCTTTTCCTCAATGTTACCTGAGCTTCAGATGCAAGAGTTGTGTTGTATATGTATCCACTAGGGCTGGACATCCTATAATCACTGGTTTTGTGACTTTTGACCATTTTTGTTTTTCTGTAATGGCCTCAGTCTGTTGCACAAACAAGTTTATATGATGAGAGGTGAGTATTATACTTATCTATGAGTATAAGGGTAAATATTTAGAATGCAGTTGAGAATTACGTTGGTTTAATGAATTGATGGTTGCAGGTCCACCTCTAAGGTCCAGGACCTCACAAGGCTAGGATATTTGGCTAGGTTTCCAGTACTAGACATGATTTCCTTCCTTTTGAACAGGCATTTAGTCCAAGTGGAGAGCTGTTGCTTGCTGTCAAGATATTACTTCTGTGATCATACCCTTGTGGCTATTGTTTTATGCTGGCAGTTGTTATTCACAGGTTTCACAGCTATGTAAGATTATTGGTTTCTTTACTCCTTTGGAAGTGTGACTAGCATATTCTGTTGCAATGAAATCTAGTCCTCAAAAAGGCTCTCAGGTCAGTTCCAGCTTGGATCCACTTGGCCCTGTGTTCAACTTGCATGATACTTTCAGTAATAGGGACTATCTTCAATCTCTGGGAGGCTGCAAGGGAAACAGCAATAGTCTGTATGTTTTGGTAGCCTCTTGGAATTCCTACAACTCAAAAGGGGGTTTCTCAGGCCTTGTAGTGAGGTTTTGTTAGATGTTCTACGGCCCTAGGAGAGTACTGTTAGTCCAAGTGTGATTAGTTCATTTAAACTACATATGTATACACGTATACTTATTTGCCTTATATATTATTTTAGGTAAATATGTAATAATAGCATTCCTTTTTGCATTTTCAGACTTCTGTGGTCTGGGCTACACGCTGCTTGGATAAAAGCATAGACCCACGATAGCTCCCAGAGCTGGCGGAAAACTACAGTACCGCCGCCGCCATGTTGGGAAGCTGAGGTGGGCGGAGCCAGCAGCCACAGCTGCTGCAGCTTAAAGCAACAGATTCACAATAAGACAGATTCAGATGTAATAGTTTAAAATGTGTGTAAAATATACGTAGGCTTGATAGAGACATAAAAGGTGATATATAGAGTTATAGAAACAAATACATAGTTTTAAAAAATAAAGTCTTTAAAGAGACAGTAAAATATAAAAAAATAAGCCACGTGAAGATGAATATTACACAGAGAATCTGGATTGTGTTGTCTTTGGGATTTTTAACTGCAGAAAAACATTTGACTGTAAAATCTGTTGAGTTATGCCAATATGTATATTTTAAAGGTACCTTGACTTCAAAATTTGGATGTAAGGATATGTTGCTTTGGAAAAGAGTCTCTTTTGTTTCCACAGAAAGCAAGAGGCTATGGATTTGTTCCAGATTAAGACACATCAGGTTTGACCAGCCAAGACCACCTGAAAGGTCTCCGATGACACCATGGCCCAGATGATCCAACATCCAGAACCGTTTCAAGGCAACTGGCTCAGATGATACAGCCTCACGGACTACTCCATGATCCTAAAATTTTCTTTGTTTCCCCAAAAGATACAGCGCCCCCCTCCAGCAGGAAGTAGTAAGAGAAGCTACGCCCAAATTCCCAAATACACCAAGCTGACTTTGGAGATGTGTAAAGGTTAAAACTTTCCTTTTTAAGAAAAGAAAAGGGGAGGTGCTGTGGGATGGTCTGTATGTCAAATGTGTTGCTGATTGGTCAGTAAATAAATCACTGATTGGTCCGTGGCCAGGCAGGAAGTATAGGCGGGACAAGGAGGAGAATAGAGCTGGGAAGTGGAAGGCTGAGTTGGGGAGACACTGCCAGCCGCCATCAGGATAAGGAAGATGTAAAGTACCGGTAAGCCACAAGCCACGTGGCAAGGTATAGATTAATAGAAATGGATTAATTTAAGCTGTAAGAACAGTTAGCAAGAAGCCTGCCACGGCCATACAGTTTGAAACCAATATAAGTCTCTGTGTTTACTTGATCGGGTTTGAGCGGCTTGGGACTGGTGGGTGAGAGAGATTTGTCCTGACTGTGGGCCAGGCAGGAAAGCTCAAGCAACACTGTGGAGTTATTTTTCTTCCTCCTACACTGCTTGATTTTTACCTCCTCCTCCTCTCCCCAGTTAAATCCCCAGCCAATTTTTGCATTTCCTCCTTCAGATCACTAATATCTTACCATTTACCTTTTAGGAACCCTCACAGTCCTCCCATAATCTCTTCTTACTTCCCTAGTCTATGAAGTTACTTCAAATTATATACTCACATACGACTATTTGGAGCTAGGAAGCAGAGATAAAGGACAACATGTGGTGTTTGTTTTTCTGGTTATTTCACTCAATATAATATTTCTTATTTACATTTATTTGCCTCAAATATCATATTTTTTGCTGTTTTAAACATCTGAATCGTATCACACAGTTTAAATGTACATATCTTTGTTATTCGTTTGTCTGTTTAAGGACATTTGGGTTGTTTATATTTCATAGCTGCTGTGAATAAAGTAACAATGAATATGGCTTAGCAAGTATCTGTGAAGCAAGATGTTGAGTCCTTTATGCATATGGCAAGAAGTAATATAGCTTGGTCATATTTTTTTTTTTTTAGCCTTTTGAGAGTCATCCACCCATACCTGTTTCTAGAGAAGCTGCAATAGTTTGCAGTCACACTCATAGTGAATGAAGGTTTCATTTTCTCTGCATCTTCTCCGAAAGTCAGTTTTGTTAATTTTGTTGATCTTGGCTTTTCTGACTGGGCTAAGATGAAATATCAAAGTTGTTTAGAATTGTATGCCTTCACTTGCTAAGAATATTGAATATTTTTGAAACATTTTTTTGCTACTTTTGTTTCTGGATTCGAGAACTCTGTGCTTAGACTCATAGTCCATTTTATAAATGGGTTGTTTAATTTTTGGTTTTTAAGTCCTTTACATATCCATGATATCAAGCTTCTATCAGATGTGTACTTCTCAAAACTTCTCTACCTTTTTGTAGGCTTCCTCTCACTCAATTGATTGTTTCCTTAGCTGTAAATGTGCTTTTCATTTCTGTGAGGCCTTATTAGTCAATTGTAGGCCTTAGTTCCTAGGAAATTAAATCTCCTATACCTAAATTAAGGTATTATCTATAATTTCTTCGAACAGTTTCAATGTTACAGGTTTAATCTTTAGGTATTGGTTTTATTTGGTGTTAGATTTTTTCATAAAGTTATAGATATAGCTCTAATTTTATTCTTCTCCATACAGACATCCAGTTTTCCTTCCACTGTTTGTTGAAGATGCTGTTTTCTCTCTTGTAGATATTTTTGACATCATTGTCAAATGGTTGTAATTACTCATCTTCATGTTTGTGATTTTTCATTTTAATTCTTTGGTCTATATATTGCTTTTCATGCCTATGCATGCTGTTTTTTTATAGTCAACGGCCCTGTAATGTATTTTGAAATCTGGAGTGATAACATGCCCACCCTCCTCAGTTTTGTTCTCTTTGCTTTGGCTATCTGGGCCTCTTACAGTTCCAAATTAATTTAAGATTTTTTTCTATTACTGTGATGAATGAGATAAGAATTTTGACTGACATGCTTTGGACCTATCAAAAACTTACAGTAAAACCATCATTTCCACAGTATTAATTCTACCAATTGATATGGATATACTGTCTTTCCATTTTCTAGTGTCCTTAATATCATCTTCAGAGATCTGAAGTTTTCACTGTAGAATTATTTCTTCTTTTTTGTGTGTTCGTTTAGCAGTCCATATCTTCTTTGTTTAACCTTGGGAGCTTAGATGTATCTATAAACTTGCCCATTTATTTTGGATTTTTAATTGACTTCAGATTTTTAAGGTATTTTCTTAATATAATCTGAATTTCTTTGATGACTGTTGTACATTTTTCTATTGATTTCTGATCCTGTTTATTTTAGACATCTCTTATTTTTTGTGAGTCAAAGCAAGAATCTATCTGTTGTTCATCTTCTCAAAAAATATTTCAGATTGGTAATGGGATCATATTTATTTAACAGTTATATACACAGTAAATTAGTTCACATGAAAAATTAATAACAATGTATTCTTGGTAATGACTTGATCATTATTAACTGCACAATAGTTGGGAAGTTGTTAGGTCTCTATTATTTTTCAGATTTACTAGAATTATATTATATAGGCAAGGTTATGTACTTATCAAATGACCATAAATACCAAGTAGCACAATGCTCCAAGGCTGGTCACTGTAACCACAGGGCATGCCAATTCTCTTTGAAACTTCAAGGATAATAAACAATTGTAGTGTAGTGCTCACTCTGTTACACTAGAAATCACAGTTGGTATGCATAATATTTTTGACAATGTAACCTAGGAAAATTACTTTTTATTAAACTTAAAATGTAAAATTGAATTTTCTACTATGGTAATTTGTGTTATATTTGATTTGTTACTTAGGAATTCATAATATTAAAAAAGCCTCATATAATTTTAATCCTGGATCAGAAAACAAAAGGAAAAATATATGAAGGAATTTACCCCCTTTATTGAAAATAGATTCTTTTCTCATTACAGTTCCCTATCTCTGCTCCTCTCAGTTCCTTTCCACCTTCCCTCCCATCCTGGTCAGCTCCTTTTATGTCTCTCATAGAAAAGAACAGGCTTCTAAGTTATAACAACAAAACATAACAGAATAAAATAATAAGACAAAGAAAAAAATCACCTCCAAGTTGGAGAAGGCAAACCAATAAAGAAGAAAAATTGCCCAAGAGTAGTCACAAAAATGAGAGACCCATGCGTTCACACTCTCAGCAGTCCCTTAAAAAAAAAAACTAAAATGAAACATAATGTATGTGCAGAGGACCTGATACAGACCTGTGAAGGGCCTATTTTTGCTGTTTCAATCTCTGTGAGTTCAAATGGGCTTTGCTAGGTTGATTTAGATAGCCGTGATCTCGTGGTGTCCTCCATTGTCTCTGGCTCTTACATTTTTCCTGTCTTCTGTTCTGTGGAGTTCCCTAACTCTAAGGGAATGGACCTGATGGAGACATTCCACTTAGAGATGAGTGCTCCAAGGCTTCTCACTCTCTACATAATATCTGCTTGTAGGTCTCTATACTTTTTCCCATCTTCAGGAGGAAGCCTATCTGATGATGACTGAATAAGGCACTGAATTTTGAGTATAGCAGAATTGCTAGGAGTTATTTGATCATTACATTTTTTTATGATCAATAGGATTTGGTTTTCCCTTAAGTCTCTGGGCTATCTAGTGTCTGGTTCTTGGTCAACCAAATAGTATTAGATATGGGTTTTATCTCTTGGAGTGTGCCTTAAGTCAAAAGTCAAATCAGACATTGCTTGGTTACTCCTACAAGCTTTGTGCCACCAATGCCCTAGCACATTTTGAAAGCAGGACAGTACTGTAGCTCAAAGGTTTTAAGGCTGAGTTTATATATATATATATATATATATATTTCTCTTTTGGTAGCCTGCAGACTACTTCCTTACAGCAAAGACACTAGAACATAGAGGCAACAGTTCTGTGTAGGCACCAACTTGACCTCTCCATGTTCATTGAGTGCATAGGGTGTTCTCTTCATCAATGGAGCCTTTCTATCAGTTTGTGGAGAGAAACCTATTGTCTTGGCAACAGCCTGGGTTGTTGGGGCATTTTCATGGGACCCCCTTTGATGAATAGCTCAACTGGATATAACATTGTCGTTGAACTGGAAGCTTCATTTCCTAAAAAGAGATGGCCAGTTGTTATTCTGTCACCTCCATTATTTGGAGACTTCATTAGGATTCCCTTCATATATTTTAGGAAGCTCCCACTGCACTAATTTCTGTACAGCTCCTCAAATGTCCCTCAATTCTGGCAGTCCTTCCCCACATTCCCTCCAACTCCCTACCTGATCCTTCAAATCCAGTCTTCCTTAACCCTAATCTACCCATAAAGTCTGTTCTATTTCCCCTTCCCAGAGAGATCGATTGGTTCTCTCTAGTCACTTCCTCTATACCTAACTTCTCTGGGTCTATGGATTGTAGCTTGATTATAATTTACTTAACAGCTAATATCCATGTACAAGCAAATACACATCATATTTGTCTCTCTGGGTTAGGATTACCTAATTCAGCATGATTTCTTTCTAGTTCCATCCATTTGCCTGCAAATTTCTTGTCTTTTCTTTAAATATCTGAGTATTATTTTGTTGTGTAAATATACTAGATTTTTGTTTATTCATTGCTCTGTTTAGGAATTTCTTAGTTGTTTTAATATCTTGCTATTGTGGATAGAGGAGTGATGAATATGTTGTACATTTGTTCAAGTGTCCTTGTGGTTAAGTGAAATGCCCTTTAGGTATATACCCAAGAGTGGTATAGCTGGATCTTGAGGTAGATCAATTCCCATCTTTCTGAGAAACTGCCACAATGATTTCCACAGTGGTTGTATAAGTTTGTACTCCCACCAGAAATAGATTATATTCCTCTTATTCTATGTCTTTGTTAGTATGAGCTGTAACTCGGGTTATTGTTCTTAGCAGTTCTGGCTGGTGTAAGATGAAATATCAAATTAGTTTTGATTTGTATTTCCCTGGTAGCTAAGAATGTTGAACATTCCTTTAAGAACCATTTCAGTTTCCTCTATTGAGATTTCTGTTTAGATATTTTTAAATTTCTTTTTGTTTTTATTTTATATAGCTTCCTAAGCTCTTCACATATTTTGAATTTAGTTCTCTATCAATGTTGATTTGGTGAAAAATATTTTGCCATTCTGTAGGTTGCCATTTTGTCCAAATAAGTGTCCTTTGCCTTCCTGAAGCTTTTTAGTTCATGAGGTCTGGTTTATGTATTGTTGCTTTTATTACCTCTGCTAATGGTGTTTTGTTCAGCAAGTCTCCTGTGCCAATGAGTTTAAGGCTATTATCCACTTCCATATGCAGCAATCAAGTTTGACCAGTGCCATTTGTTGAAGAGGCTGTATTTTTTTTCCAGTTTGTATTTCTGACTTCTTTATCAGAAGGCAGATGCCCAGAGGTATGTGGATTTATGTCTGAATCTTCAATTTGATTCTATTGATCAACCTGTCTGTTTTTATGCTAACAGTATGCTGTTTTTTTTTACTACTTTGTAGTACAGCTTATATTCAAGAATAGTGATACCTGTAGCAGTTCTTTTATTCTTAAAAATGTTTTAATTATTATTGTGTGTGTGTTTCTATGTGAAGCTGAGAATTGTCCATTCAAGATGTGTGAAGAATTGTGTTGGAATTTTGATAAGACTTGTTTTGAATCTGTAGATGGCTCTTGATAGGATAACCATTTTTAATAGAATAATCCCACTAATCAAGGGAGATCTTTCCATATTCTGATATCTTCTTCAATTCCTTTCTTAAAAATCTTAACATTTGTACCAAACAAATCTTTCACTTGATGGTTATAGTTGATTCAAGATATTTTATATTATTTCAGGTTATTGTGAAAAATATTGCTTCCATGATTTCTTTGTCAGTCTGTCATTTGTATATAGGAATGCTACTTACTTTTTAAATTAATTATGTACCCAGTTACTGTGATGAAAGATTTTTAGCAGCTGTGTTTCGTAGTGGAATTTTATGGTCATTGATGTAGACTATCTTATTTTCAAATAAATATACTTTGATTTTCCTGTTTCCAATTTGCATTCCTTGAACATCTTCTGCTGTGGGTTGTTTTTCTGTATGCTGTGAATATGTGTCGCTCTGATTGGTTGATAAACAAAGCTGCATTGGCCTATGCCTCTAAGATACCAAGCAGATATACAGGAAGAAGAGAGGCAGAAGTGGGAGAGATGCCAGCCTGCTGCCCAAGGAGCAACAGGCCATACGGCCTATGAAGCCATGGAACACGTGGCAAAACAAAGATGAACAGAAATGAGTTAATTTAAGTTGTAAGAGCTAGCTAGCAAGAAGCCTCCCATAGGCCATGTAGTTATTAAGTAATATAAGCCTCTGTGTGTTTACTTGGGACCTAGCAGCTCTAGGACATGGGTGGGAGTAATTTATACCAACTGAGAGCCAGGCAGGACCAGAGAAACTTCTGGCTATAATCTTTAGTTGTCGTATTACTCTTCGAAGACTTCAAGTATTATATTGAATAGGTATGGAGGTATTTGTGTTGACAACCTTGTTTTGTTCCTCATTTTAACTGAATTGCTGTGAGTTTCTCTCCATTAAAGATGATGTTGGCTATGGGTTTGCTATAAGCTGCCTTTTTATAA
Source organism: Peromyscus californicus insignis (assembly GCF_007827085.1). NCBI lineage: Eukaryota > Metazoa > Chordata > Mammalia > Rodentia > Cricetidae > Peromyscus > Peromyscus californicus. The sequence goes on from NW_026294447.1 coordinate 17,333,412, forward strand.
AGGGAGGTATGTCTTTCATATCCCTAATCTCTCCAGGACTTTTATCACGAAGGAGTGTTGGATTTTTTCAAAGGTCTTTGTAAAACAAATGAGATGATAATGTGCCTTTCTTTCTTTCTTTCTTTCTTTTGTTTGTTTATATGGTGGATGACATTTACTGATTTTCATACATTGAGCCATACTTGTATCTCTGGGATGAGGCCTATTTTTTTTTCTTTTATTTTACAATACAATTCAGTTCTACATATCAGCCACGGATTCCCTTGTTCTTCCCCCTCCTGCCCCTCTCCCCTTCCCCCCAGCCCACCTCCCATTCCCACCTCCTCCAGGGCAAAGCTACCCCAAGGACTGAGATCAACCTGGTAGACTCAGTCCAGGCAGGTCCAGTCCCCTCCTCCCAGGTGAGCCAAGGGATCCTGCATAAGCCCCAGGTTTCAAACAGCCAACACATGCAATGAGCACAGGACCCAGTCCCACTGCCTGGATGCCTCCCAAACAGATCAAGCCAATCAACTGTCTCAACCCATTCAGAGGACCTGATTCAGTTGGGGGCCCCTCAGCCATTGGTTCATAGTTCATGTGTTTCCATTTGTTTGGTTATTTGTCCCTGTGCTTTATCCAACCTTGGTTTTAACAATTCTCACTCATATAAATCCTCCTCTTTCTCGCTAATTAGACTCCTGGAGATCCACCTGGGGCCTAGCCTTGGATCTCTGCATCCAATTCCCTCAGTCGCTGGATGGGGTTTCTAGCATGACAATTAGGGTGTTTGGCCATCCCATCACCAGAGTAGGTCAGTTTGGGCTGTCTCTCAACCATTGCCAGCAGTCTATTGTGGGGGTATCTTTTTGAATTTCTGTGGGCCTCTCTAGCACTTTGCTTCTCCCTAGTCTCATGTGGTCTTTGATCATACTGGTTGATCTTTATTATATGCTCTTGAATTCATTTGAAAGTGTCTTTTGAGAAATTTTGCATCTATGTTCATAGGGGAAATTGGCCTGTAATTCTTTTTCTTTTTTAAGTCCTTATGTGGTTTGAGTATTAGGGTGACTGTGGGCCTCATAAAATGACTTGGGCAATGCTCCTTCTGTTTCTATTTTGTGTATTAATTTGAATAGAGTATAAGTTTTTAAAGTATAGAAGGTTACTAATCCATTAATAGAAACTTCTTCAGGGAAGAAAACTCATACCTTGTTTCATTAGTTATTGCTTGTCGCTAAGAGGGTTTTTTGTTACCAAGTTTCAACATGGTAGACTTTCCTGATTTTTATAGTCACATAGAATTTTACTAGAAGTAGCTGCTAGAGCTGTGAATGTGAGTTCTGTGTCATTGAGTAAAAGATTGTTTCATCTCATTACTTACATCATATAAAGCTATCCATATCACAACACTTAACATCTCTGACTGTATCTTTTTTTTTAAGTTCTTTCACTTCTGAATCATGAGTATTTTCCTTATTTTATTATGATAATCAATTTTTTGTACCTAGATAGTATGCTATCTCTTCCTGGAATATTAATTGTTCTCAATGTTTGTTTAAGGCATGTATAAATTACAGTAAACTATTCTATCAAATTTGATATCTACTGTGTGATGAATATGAGTATATTGAATATAATTAAAATGTGGATTGAATGGTCTAAAGACAAATATTTTAAAGCTTCTAAATGCTAATGAGAAAGGGATGACAGCTGCAGACAGACTTTGGACAATAGAAAAAAAAACTACTGAATTAAATCAGCCGTTGTACTTTAAAGATGTGTTGACCCCAGAATGCAAACCAGGATATGTGTTACATTGGGGAAGGCATTTTGCTTTTGTTTCCACAGGTGGAAAAAGCTATGGACACCATCAAAATTAATAAAAGATTCTATTTGAACAGGAGAGACCTCTTGATCAGGAGAAGTGATAGTTTATTAACCAAGGTGGTAATTTAACATGTCAAAAGGAAAAACTCACCCAATTATAGTCAGGGCAGGGCTTTGTTTTTGTATTTGCAAAAAAATAAAAATATTCGTCTTGAAGACTTCAAGAATCTTTGGACAGATCAACATCTAAAGAAGAAAGTAGAACTGTCCGGAAACAGTTACCAAGAGAAGAAACAATCTGCCATGATGGTATGATTACTTTCCACAGGGGAAAATCTTTTTATCTCTTGAAATATTTGTTGTCCCAACTCAATTATAAACCTCAAAGCTGGCTTTGAGGTGGGACTATGGCTCTCTCCTTCTCTAAACTCAATCATGTTGTTCAAAGAAATTTCAGAGTCTCTGTCTCATATCAGAATGGCCACCTAGTATGGGACATAAGAAAACTAAAATCTAGGGACTACTGTTGTCACAAATTTTTCCCTCAAATTTATTTTGACTCTTTAAAACTTTTCTTTAGGTATATTACTATCTTAAAATTTAAACTTTCCATTTTGAATTAATAATGTTTAAGTTTTCCACGGTGAACAATAAATTTTCCTATCAGTGATCTCTGAAGTCTCCAAAAGAATGATAGGTCCCCACAACAATGATTCTATCTGGATCACAATAATGCCATAAAGGCAATAAACACCACCCAAAGATCAGTATAGGACTACAAACTGCTGAGGACAACTCAAAACTTGCTTGCTGAGAGGGTCCAGACTCATAGAATAACTTTAGCTAGGATTTCAGATAAGTTTTGTAATTTCTCATTACACAAAGAGTGAATAATGAATGTTGCAGCTGGTTTACTCAGAACTTGACAAACATTTCAGTATTTTCAGGGTTATCATCATCCCCAGACAACAAGCAATACTTTTGAGGACACGATGCTCACATTCTTTTTTTTTTTTTATGTGTGTGTGTGTGTGTGTTTAATTTTTATTTTTATTTTGCAATACAATTCAGTTCTACATATCAGCCATGGAATTTCCTTGTTCTCCCCCCTATGGCCCCCCTTACCTTCCCCCCAACCCACCCCCCATTCCCACCTCCTCCAGGGCAAAGCGTCCCCCGAGAACTGAGATCAACCTGGTAGACTCAGTCCAGGCAGGTCCAGTCCCCTCCTCCCAGGCCGAGCCAAGCGATCCTGCATAGGCCCCAGGTTTCAAACAGCCAACTCATGCAATGAGCACAGGACCTGGTCCCACTGCCTGGATGCCTCCCAAACAGATCAAGCCAATCAACTGTCTCACCCATTCAGAGGGCCTGAGCCAGTTGGTGACCCCTCAGCCATTGGTTCATGTGTTTCCATTTGTTTGGCTATTTGTCCCTGTGCTTTATCCAACCTTGGGAAAAGATCTTCAACCCCACATCTGACAGAGGACTGATATCCAGAATATATAAGGAACTCAAGAAATTAGACATCAAAATGCCCAACAGTCCAATTAAGAAATGGGCTATAGAACTAAACAGAGAATTCTCAACAGAGGAAACTCAAATGGCTGAAAGACATTTAAGGAATTGCTCAACATCACTAATCATCAGGGAAATGCAAATCAAAACGACTCTGAGATACCACCTTACGCCTGTCAGAATGGCTAAGATCAAAAACACTGAAGACACCTTATGCTGGAGAGGATGTGGAGCTAGGGGAACTCTCCTCCACTGCTGGTGGGAATGTAAGCTTGTACAACCACTTTGGAAATCAATATGGTGCTTTCTTAGAAAATTGGGAATCCATCTCCCCCAGGATCCAGCTATACCACTCTTGAGCATATACCCAAGGAATGCTCAACCACATTACAAGAGCACTTGCTCAGCTATGTTCATATCAGCATTGTTTGTAATAGCCAGAACATGGAAACAACCTAGATGCCCTTCAACTGAAGAATGGATAAACAAAATGTGGTACATATACACAATGGAATACTAGTCAGCAGAGAAAAATAATGACATCATGAGGTTTGCAGACAAATCGATGCTCACATTCTTAAGAGGTAGGTAGAATGCTATTTGGTCATTTGGTGGGATATGGATGCTTGTCATCATTTATGGAGGTTATTTGTTAATTGTTACTGATATTGACAAGGGAGGAAATTATGCAGTCCAGGGATCTCTTCGGAAAAATAAAACAAAAAAAAAAAGGAAGAGAAGGGGATATAGGAATGATAGGATGGAAGGGGAGATTGTTGAATCTACTTTAAATAATAGGGTAGATTATTGACTCTACTATAAACTAAGGGACAACTATTGTTATCAAATATTTTGTACTTATAAGGACTTTTGTATATTGATACAAATTTTTTGGTACAACACACTGTATATATATTTCTACATTTTCAATGGATTTTTGTATATTGATATACATTTCAAGTAATTTTTGTTATACTATATATATATATATGTATATGTTTCTACTCTTCTTTAAAGAGTTTTTGCATACTGATACAAATTTAAGGTTGTTTTTTGTTACCACATATTGTATATAGGTTTCTACTCTTGTTTAAAGTATTTTACCTATGCAGTTCATTTGAAAATGTAAGGTAAAGTTCTAGTTTTTCAAAGCTATTATTTTAAATTATATAGGACAATCAAGAAACATAGGTCAGTAGTTAGTATTTATAGCAGTCAAATTTGTAGATATGTTAGGTATGTTTTCTATGTTAAATAGATAATATTTTAGATAGATGGTCTTCAAATACTTCAAAGTCCTATAGAATATGGCATTTAAATTGTTTTGTTAACTTAAAGTTTTTCATGACAATGAGACAAAACTGCTCCTGGCAGCACCAATTTACTTCAGAGGAGATGATGAGCATTGAAGAAACTCCTTATCGAGTTTGCTTTCACTTTTGTCAAGGTTAGCCACTGGGCAAAAAATCTGTTCTTACCTTTGACTGCTGACAATGTGCTGTGCAGGACATGGAGGACACACAGGAAAGAGACTGTTGAACTTTACCAAAAAAGACAGGACAGTCCTTCAAAATTCCTGCTTCACAGAGGTTTTTGTCACATATTCTGCAGGAAATAGAGGAAAATGACTGATGAACTTTGCCAATACAAGGCAGGACAGTCCTTCAAATTTCCTACTTCACTGAGAAGTATACCTGATACTCTAGGCCTGTAGACTGAAGATGGGTGCCCCAATGTTGCAGAAGGAACTTTGGGTGACTGTCTAGGCAGTCAGATATCTCTGTTATTACTAGAGTTTTGGAAGTTGTTTGCAATATGCTTTTTTTATATTCAAATAATATTATCCTTGTGGGGTCTTTGATGGAGTTAAAGACTAGATAGTTACAGTTACGGTTTACCTTAGTTATGATAGTGAATTAATTAGGTATAAACTCTAGATTCACTAAGATCAGATAGATAATGGAAATTTTCTTTTAATTTGCCAAACACAAATAAACTGGGATTCATTACACTGTGACTATAATCTTTACCTTTGAATCTTGAGTTCTTTAGAGGGACAGAGATTTAGATAAGTTCCTTTGATAACTTTGAAAGAATCCACACCTGAGGATTCCCCTCAGGCTGTGGCTTATGCAGCCTAAACCGCTGCTCCTAGCAGTTGCTGATTAGGATAGCCATGGCTTAAAAGGCACCAACAGTTACAAAGAAAGACAACAAACATGGTCACATATTATATGAGCATAGTAAAGGTTGTAAAACTGGAAATCAGAATTTTAAGATTTACAAAAATGGAGAAAAAAAATAGGATACAAAGAAAATAATTATAAAAAAGTGAACATTAATCATATACAGATTGAAAATTTAAGTGTGTGAATTTTGCTTACACAGACATAACATGAAATTTTATATATAGTTAATTAAATTGATATTTGCTCATAAACACATTCTATATTTCATACTTCAGAGGACAGGCAAAGATAAATTTTATGGGAGAAATTATGTATTCAACTGGAAATTTTGCTCTAGTAATTATAACATGTATGTAATTATAGAATGCTCAATATATAATATCAAAAATATATAAATATCACTAGTAATAAAATTTGAAATATGAGCATAAGCTGATAACTTTTCTGGTACAAGGGGGTTCTTGAGAGTGTAAGAGTAGGGTTTTTTGTATATGAATCATCATCCATCACACAGAAATTCAGCATGTCTTGGAGAAATACATATCCAGAAATCTTTATATGTCTTCTTTCTATGTTCAACCACAGAAAATGTATAAAGAACTAAAAACCCCAGAGATAACAATTAATTACTTTAATAATATGAAATTGAAGATCCTTGGCTAGAAAGTTTCAATAATGTGTTATAGGTGTTCATTCTGTTTATATACATTTATGTTGATAAAGAAATAACATTAAGAACTTTGGTTTCTATTTTTTTAAAAAAATAACCTTTATATAAATTTCAGAAACTTCCTCATATACAGGAAATACATAGGGAAAATATAAAAACAAAGAAACAGAATAGGATAAACAAATGATTTATTATAAACCTACAAAACGTATACCATTTACTGGTATTGTAAAATATTACCTGTTAATTGTTAAAGCTAGAAACATAGCCATGTTTACTTTGATGAAGTCTATAAAATAAATATTAGGAGACAAATGTGGAAAAGAAAATGGGAATGAGACTCAAAGAGACATAAAGATCTTGTAGTATGCTTCAATCCAGTTCTAAGTTATCCTGATTGTTACATGTGGCTGTGGGTTCTACATGCTTTCTCTGCAGACTTTTCAGATCTCTTCCTTGGCTAACACTGAAGTGAAGAAAGAGTTCATGTTCAAAGAACACAACAAACATCTCTCACTTCTTGAGAAATATTGCACAGTGTGTTTGCTTATCAATAGAAACACAGCTGAAAATTGCCTTCCCCTCCCCCAATTGTTTATCTCCAGGATCTTTCTTTCCCAAGTAAATGGTATGTTTTCTTTATACTAAACTTAGTTTTGATGAGATATGAAAGATGACATTTGCTGCCTTTTCACAGGGTCTGTCCCTTTTAATAAGACAGACTTAATAGTAGTAGAATAGATAGAACAGCTTACCTTTTGGAATAATGGATGTTCTTCATTTCTTATTGCCCAAATTTTTATAATTTTTGATTTAATCACTTCTCTCAAGCAAATTTCGGATTACCCCAACTGAATCATTCCTACCTGAGATACTGAAATGATTTATAAATAAGTCCCTAAGCTGCAATTCAGTAAAATAAAACATTATATCTCTGTAAATTAATTAATTAATGTACATGAAGGATGTTTCCTACAATCCCTAAAATCATACCTGTGAAAATTTGATCACCATATCAATATTAGTCTATTATTTTTTACACTTAATATACAGGATACTTTTATTCTATACCAATAACTTCAAACTACTTCCACCAACTCTCATCAAAGTTTAACCTATTAAAAATGTAGGAAAAATGAAAACCCAGATTGAAGCCTGAATTTTCTGTAGAGATATAGTTCTACTCAAATTTTCATGTTTGATTTAGAACATGATTATATTTGGATGAAGTATGTGTAACTGCTTTATTTCAGAAAAGGTGGCACATTACTGATTAGATCATGGAAAATAAATTGAAAATTATTTTCTTTGATTCATTACAGTTTCTTGAGGAAAAGTCATAAACCATACTACAGTATTAGAAATGCTTGTGTTTCAAGAAAAGAAGAATTACCAAGTTGAACATTTCAACCTCTATTTTCCAACTCATTTTCTCTGTAAGAAAAGATATTTAGCATTAATGAGTTATTTCCTTATTATCAAGAAAAAGAACATAAACATTTATTATACACCTAATGCCTTAAAATGAAGACTTGTTTCCTTTTTAGTTATTTGCCTATTGCATGCAGTATTAAGGCTGATTTCCTTTTGAGACTATCTCCAATTGCCCAAGTTTTATCTTAAAGAAAGCTTATCATCAGTGCTTTAGGTCAGTCAATGCAACTGTTCACTTACATCTTATAAAGATACTTATGCAAAGCAAAAGAGATCAAAGGATACATTGACGAACAATTTTAACATTAACAAAAATTTCAGTGTACACTGACAGCATGGTTAGTTTCCTGAACTGCAGCATGTGGTGGGCATACAAACGACCAACATGAAATTTATGCAATCAGGAAACATTTGGTTTAATTCTAGTAATAGCTGAGCACAAGCACCTAGGGTAAGTATAGGGTATTTGGTGACATGGTAGAATACTAAACCAGAATTGTACAACCACAGTGATACTTAACAGAGTTCACAGAAGTTTGCAATCACTTCTAACATGTGCTTTAGGATAAGAAGTCTTGGATAAACTTTAAATAGGGTTCTAAAGACGTGAACACTAAATAAACAGTAAGAGTACTACTATAATTCATGTACAGCACGTTTATGAGCTAGACATCTAGTACTTTGTCTTATTCGGTTTTATTCTAAGAGATGATTACTGTGAGTATACCCTTTTTACAGATAAAAGACTTAGAAACATTGATTTAAAAAATCAAAGTAAAACAAAGCAAACATTATGTAATGTTTTAACAGCGGTATTTCAAGACAAATAATCTGCTTCATTTGTACTGTTAAGAATACTGGAGTGTGTCATAGGAAGAAAATTGGAGCATCCTCATTTTATTTTCTAACATCTCATATGCTGATATGCTACTTTGTCATATATAAAATTACTTAATAATTTCTATTCAGCCCAACTTTATATCAATTAATTGTTATTGTCCTAAGTTACAGCCATTCACGGACCACATATTTCCACATATATCCAAATCTTCAACGTTTCCTTTATAGTTTCTTCCATATAGATCTATTCTTCAATTATTAAGTCAAAAATAGCAACCTTTAAATTGCTATAAGATGTAGGGGTGAATGAGGCAGACAGAAGCTATCCTCAAAAGTTATGGGGTGCAAAATGAAATTTTAGTGATTAATCTGCTTAGAATCAGGGAATATATTTATAAAATCACCATGATTAGCCTTAAAAATATTTTTCTTTTTTTTTAAATTAAATTTCTTATTTATTTTACATAGTGACAACAATTTCCTCTCCCTCCTGGTCTCCCATTCCTTCCCCTTACCTCCCATCTACCCCTCTCCATTCATTCCTTCATCTCCATTAAAAATGGGACAAGCCTCTCATGGGAATCAACAAAGCATGGCTCATCAAGTTGAGGCAGGACCAAGCTCCACCCACTGTGTCAAAGCTGGGCGAGGCAACTCAGTATGGAGAATAAGTTCCCAAAAACCAGCTCAAGCACCAAGGATAGGTCCTGGTCCCACTGCTAGGAGCCTCACAAACAGACCAGCCTACATAACTGTCACGTGGAGAGGGCCTAGGTTGGTCCCATGCAGGCTCCCTAGCTGTCAGCCCAGAGTCAGTGAGCTCCCAAGAGCTCAGGTCAGTTGTCTGTGTGTGTTCTCCTGTTATGGCCTTGATCCCCTGGCTCATACAATCTCTCCTCCCTCTCTTCAACAGGACTCCTGGAGCTATGCCCAGTGCTTGACTGTGAATCTCTGGATCTGCTTCCATCATTTACTGGATGACAGGCTCTCTGACGACAATTGGGGTAGTAATCAATCTGATTACAGGAGAAGGCAAGTTCAGGCATCCTCCACACTGTTGCTAGGAGCTGAGGTCATCCCCATTGATTCCTGGGAGTTCCCTGGCACTAAGTTTCTCCATAACTCCAAAATGGACCCCATCAAGACATCTCTACATTTACACTTTCCTTCCATCATGCCCCCAAACCGTTCAACCCAATCCTCATGTTACCATTCCCCCACCCTCAGTTTACCCAGGAGATTGTAGATGTAACAGTCTTATTAAATAAGAAACACAGAGTTAAAAGCCACAGAGGTCAGAGCAGTAGCTAAGAGCTGAAACTAAAGCCACCTTCTTATCCCTTGCTGCCACTGCCATCCTTCCCCTGAGAAAGAGGCCTACTTCCTATGTGTCTGTCTTTTTAGTGACTTTCTGTTCTGCCTTCTCATTGGTTGTAAACCCAACCACATGACCTCCTCGTCACTGCCTGTCTACACAGACCTCCAGGTCTCTATGGTTGGTATTGAGATTAAAGGCATGTGTCTCCAAGCTAGCTATGTCCTTGAACACACAAACTCTGCCTGCCATGTGATCAGATTAAGGGCATGTGCCAGCACCGCCTGGCTTCTGCTATGACTTGCTATTAGCTCTGACCCCCAGGCAACTTTATTTATTAACATAAAAATAAAAATCACATTTCAGCACAAATAAAATATCACCATAGAAGATCTCTTGTATTTCCCCTTCTCAGGGAAATCCATGCATTCCTCTTTTGGTCCTCCTTGTTACCTAGTGTCTCTCAGGATGTGGACTGTAGTCTGGTTGTCCTTTAATTTAAAGCTAATATCCACTTATGAGTGAGTATATACTATGTTTGTCTTTCTGGGTCTAGGTTACATCATTCAGGATGATTAATTCCAGTAACATCTATTCACCTGAAAATTTCATGATGTCATTGTTCTCAAAAAGAAATTCCAATGTAAGAAATGGAGTAAGAATTAAAAGAAATACCAGCTTTGAGATTTTTTTTTAAGTTGAACAAGAACTATAGAGTGATTGTTCATAGGCAAGAAAAAGAGGTCTAGATTTACTTCCATGTTTGTAGTTTATAAGGCAGAAGAAATAATGGGCTTGATCAACACACAAAGCATAAAGGCTCAGCTTTCACCACTAATGCCTCTAAGCTTTATGAGATTTTTGATACTGATTAGAAACATTGAATGCATAATTGAATATATAAGACTAGAAGAACTTTGACAGTTATTATAAAATAACAATAGTTCAAATCAAGAGGAAGAATATATAAACTTGCTGTGGGATGGTCTGTATGTCAAATGTGTTGCTGATTGGTCAATGAATAAATCACTGATTGGCAGTGGCCAGGCAGGAAGTATAGGCAGGACTAACAGAGAGGAAAATTGAGAGAACAGGAAGCTGGGAGGGGAGACACTGCGAGCCGCCATCAGGACAAGGAAGATGTAAAGTACCGGTAAGCCACAAGCCACGTGGCAAGGTATAGATTAATAGAAATGGATTAATTTAAGCTGTAAGAACAGTTAGCAAGAAGCCTGCCACGGCCATACAGTTTGTAACCAATATAAGTCTCTGTGTTTACTTGATCGGGTTTGAGCGGCTTGGGACTGGCGGGTGAGAGAGATTTGTCCTGACTGTGGGTCAGGCAGGAAAACTCTAGCAACAAATGGCGCCCAACGTGGGGCAAGAGTTTCCACCTAAAAACTGAGAAAAAAGATTCTAAAACGGAGCTAAAAACAATTCCTAATTGTCTCTCTCAAATGAGCGGCAGCTGCCGGTTTGAGCTACTGGCGGGTTGCTGGCGTGTGCGCTCAACCTGCAGTATGGCGGGAATGAGGCCTCTGCAAGTGGCACATTAAGCTGCATTGTGGATTTAGCCTTTGCTAGTACAAAACAAAAAAAGAGGTTTCTGGGCTACATGCTGCTTGGATAAAAGCATAGACCCACGATGGCTCCCAGAGCTGGCGGTAAGCATACTGCCGCCATGTTGGGAAGCTGAGATGGGCGGAGCCAGCAGCCACAGCTGCTGCAGCTTAAAGCAATAGATTCACAATAAGACAGATTCAGATGTAATAGTTTAAAATGTGTGTAAAATATACGTAGGCTTAAAAGAGACAAAAAAAAGGTGATATATATAGTATAGAAACAAATACATGGTTTTAAAAAAAATAAAGTCTTTAAAGAGACAGTAAAATTAATATAAAAAATAAGCCGCGTAGAGATGACTATTACACAGAGAGTCTAGATTGTGTTGTCTTTGGGATTCTTAACTACAGAGAGATATTTGATTGTAAAGGAAGCTGAGTTAAACCAGTATGTATATTTTAAAGATACTTTGACTTCAAAATTTGGATGTAAGGATATGTTGCTTTGGAAAAGAGTCTCTTTTGTTTCCACAAAAAGCAAGAGGCTATGGATTTGTTCCAGATTAAGACACATCAGGTTTGACCAGCCAAGACCACCTGAAAGGTCTCCGATGACACCATGGCCCAGATGATCCAACATCCAGAACCGTTTCAAGGCAACTGGCTCAGATGATACAGCCTCACAGACTACTCCATGATCCTAAAATTTTCTTTGTTTCCCCAGAAGATACAGCGCCCCCTCCAGCAGGAAGTAGTAAGAGAAACTACGCCCAAATTCCCAAATATACCAAGCTGACTTTGGAGATGTGTAAAGGTTAAAACCTTCCTTTTTAAGAAAAGAAAAGGGGAGGTGCTGTGGGATGGTCTGTATGTCAAATGTGTTGCTGATTGGTCAATGAATAAATCACTGATTGGCAGTGGCCAGGCAGGAAGTATAGGCAGGACTAACAGAGAGGAAAATTGAGAGAACAGGAAGCTGGGAGGGGAGACACTGCGAGCCGCCATCAGGACAAGGAAGATGTAAAGTACCGGTAAGCCACAAGCCACGTGGCAAGGTATAGATTAATAGAAATGGATTAATTTAAGCTGTAAGAACAGTTAACAAGAAGCCTGCCACGGCCATACAGTTTGAAACCAATATAAGTGTCTGTGTTTACTTGATCGGGTTTGAGCGGCTTGGGACTGGCGGGTGAGAGAGATTTGTCCTGACTGTGGGCCAGGCAGGAAAACTCTAGCAACATAAACTCAAAAGTAAGATAACCAGGAAGGAAACACTAGATTAAAACAACACTAAGGAGTCAGCAGAAGAGAAAGTGGGAAAACTGAGATGAGGCTCTGAGACAGAAAGGCAAGTGATGTTATAATTTGTGGGAAAGTCAGTTTTATGAGTATAGTGGTATTCAAATTTTCTGGATAGTAATGATAAGAAACCTTACTAAAGAAAGATAATTTAGGGTCTTGGTGAGAAGTAATTACAATGCAGTGATGCCATTTATCTTTTAGTTAATTTATTCATTTGTTGAATTCTAATCCAAGCAGCTTGGGATTCTCCCTAAAACATGCCTGAATACACTTAGGAAAATGATTGCCCTTTTTATTTTAATTGTATTACTTTTGTTTGAAAAGTAAGACATTTTTAGAGAATCAGAATTAATTTATCATCCTTCCCTTAGAAGGCATTTAAATATTCTCAAAACTGATAATTTTTAATATAGGATTATATCTATATAGTAATATACAGACTCATCAGCAAGATAATAAAGATAATTGCTCCAACCATCAAAATCTTGGTGCATTTAGCACTGATGTATCAGGGGAAAATAGTGACTTATGTGAACCAATACAAGAAACTGGTAAGCATAATATAGGTCAACATTTCCTGCCCTATGCAAAAATTACTTCCACAAGTGGTAAGACTAAAAGGTCAACATAGCAAGTAGATGAAATAGCACTGTCTGATCTATAATCTCAATATGAGAAATTTATTTTGCTAAGTATAGAATTTTAAGTAGCATTATTATCAAATTATCTAATACATTAAACTAAAAATCAAATGTATAAATGTATCAAATATCAGGATCATTAGATGATAGATGTAGATATAGTATTATTCTTCCATATTTTAAAAACTAACCAAGACTTTCAATATTTTAAATGCCAAAATACCACGTAGGCCATTATCTACAAAGAGTGACAATAAAAATTAAAATAAAACACCAGGTTATGCAATAATTAGCCAAACAAGACCCTACCAAAGACACTGTTGTTCCTTGACCAATTGTTAATGATCTCTAACTTGAGAGAGACCTGTACTTGTTCAATGCCCAGAGAATTAAAGACTTTGGAATGCTAAGATTAAATGGGGCAGCTATATCACACTCATCCTCTGAAAGCACAACATTCATGGTTATCGGGGACTAGGGGGTTCCAGCCCCTCGATAGTCCCCTCCCAGGGTCTGGGAAGAATCTACAACCAGCTGACAATTAATCTTTGAAGAAAAGAAATGAACCTATGTACATGAAATTTCTTAGTCCATACATTTTATTATTCTGTCAGTTTTCTCTCTACAAGCTTATACTCTGCTCTCATTTTTAGCTCCTTTCTTGCCTGATTTCTCTCTGTATTTATCTACTGTTCCCTCTAGGTTCTGTCTTAATTACTTCATCTAATTCTGTCCCTTCTAGGTTCTCATCCATCTTGTTCTGTCCCATATCAGCTCCTCTCCCATCTCCTTCTCTTCCATCTCCTTCTTCCTCAACTTGTTCTTCCCCATCTGGCTCTTCCTCACCTTCCATCTCATTCCTCTAGTACTCTCTTCTAGCCCTTCAACCTAGTTCTTCCCCGTCTCAGTTTGTTCCTCTCAAGTTCTTACCCATCTAGTTCTTCCATTCTCTTTGTTTCTTCTCTGTCCTCCACGTGCCCCGGAAGTCCTGGTATATATACACATACAAGCAGTATTCCCTTCGCAGTGCAAAGCCAGGCTTCTAGGGTCAAATGGAGGGGTGATAAGAATCACATAGAGAGGCAATAACCGTTAATTATCATTTGCAACCCCAAAGGGAAGTGACCAATGGGGAAATGAATTAACTAAAGGCTAAATTCAGGTAATATCTAAGAAGAGGGCTCTTACATGCTCAACTATAATCTTAAACGTGATTGGTAGAAAATGTTAAGAGTCTATAAGTTGCTAGGTCAATGGGAGAAATTAAACTGTCTTCTTTTCTCCTGTGGCTCCTATCTGTCCGAGCTATCTGCCGTTTTTCTGCAGGGTTGGGGAAAGTGTGCTCAGTCCCTAGGCAACCTGTGTACAGGTAGATGCCTCTGGTGATAGTTAAAGGGAGATCTGGAACTGGAGGTAAGATTTGGGAAAGGAGGAAGTAACGCTTAATTGGCACATCTGTCAGGTCTTCTCAAGCAGGTAGCCTGGATGCTTAAGTCTGTCCTTAGAAAGTACAGAGGTATCTCTGATAAAGTACTTTCCTCCATCTGGGGATGGACCTGGCCAGATGCTGCCAATGATGATAATTACAGGGAGGCTTGAACTGGGGTTCTGGCTGAGCATAGCTGTCAGCACAGAAAGTTATCTAAATATTCCTAGAAGTGGTTAGGTAAGGAGTTAAAAGTCTATAAAGCTAGTAAGGCTGTAAGAAGGGAGGGTCTGAGCTAAATTGTGTAAAGCTATTACTTAAGGTCCACCTGACCTAGGTGGTGTCTCCTTGTGGAATTTATTTTAAATCAGGAAACCTTCATGTGGACTGTTATTACTGCTAGTCCTTGAAAGTTGGGCGCCCACCTGGGCAGTGTCTCCTGTTAGTCCTTGAAAGTGGCTAAGGGAGGTAATCTGATTCCAGAGAAAGCCTTTCCTGAGGTTGTTCTCCAAATTCCTGGAATGTGTATGTCCAGAGAGTGACCAGTCCACACTGTTAGCCCTTCTAAGGAAAAAGTTAATTGGGAAAACTATGAAGGCACACATGATTTTCATAACAGAATACAACTGATATATAACAAGTCAAATAACACCAAAAACTCCTTGGAATTTGGCTTCCTCTGGAGGAATTCCCTGATCCCTCCAGGTAGTGACTTTGCCATAACCAGCTGAGTTCTTATATATTCCTGTGGCCTACAGCACGTGGTGGAAAAGAGGAAGGAAAGAGTAGAAGAGACTGAAGCTGTGGACAACTACAAGGAAGCTGTTTTCAGGACACAGCAGGGCAATTTATTTTAATTTCAAAATTAAAAAAAACTAATTAAAACGATGCTTAGCAAATATTATTTATCTTAATGCATATCACTGGAACACATCAATTGCAAGCTATATTTGTGTTTCAGTAAGTAATAACCCAATGTGTAAAATAATTAAGTGTGGGGGTATGAGGAGACCTCAGAGTTTCTTTTGAATTCCAGATGATATAAGAAAATGGTAATTACAGGATTAGAAAAAGAGAGAAAAGCATTAAAGGTGTATGCATTATTCTTAATGAATTAATTGCTTGGATAGCAAGTACAAGGCAAAGCACTTGGGAAGGAAATGGAAGGCAGTATGGACAGTGTAGAAACTATAATCCACAAGCCGTGTGAGGACTCCAAGCATCTCTAATACTGATTGTATAACTTGACTTGACTCCCTTTGAATATGTGACATTGAATTTTTTTTTTTTTTTGTCAATCATCTGGGTAAATGAGTACACTGTGTTTTACACTCAGATTAAAAGCAAAGAGCTAATGGGACTTCACTAAACTTATCAAGAATTTCCCTTTAACCTGCATAAGTAAAATGACACCCAATTTTTCTCTAAAGCAAAACTTTAAACATGGTTGGTGTCTTTATGCAATAGCACTCTTCTGTTTTTGTCTGACCTCCTAACTGAACTATTGTATTCTTACTGACTGCTCACTATTTAGTTAAGTAGGATTGGTAGCACAACATCTGAAGGACACTTGGCTCTATTTACAACAAAAGCCTACTCTTGAATTCAGTGTTAGACCTGAGGTTTACAGCATTGAAAAATTGCCTTGATAAATGGACATTACAGTCTCCCTGACTCCAACTTCAATGTCATCACAACACCATGTAAGTGTTAAGGTATGGCCTTTGCTGCTGCCTCACAACATATTAACTCGATGCTTACTCTATCTCTGGATCCCATAGGCACAATAAATAGAGAAAATAACACATTTCCAAACTGATAAAACCCACCAAAGCTAATAAAATCAGACACTTTATAGCATGGCTAATAGTGTCCTTTGAAGGGCATCAAATAACACATCATGTGCTGCTCAGAGGGAAATCAAATTGGGTGCAGAGATGCCCCTGCAGAACGAATGCATTTGAATAGACAGCAGTGATTGCAGCTAATCACACTTGTAAATGTTTTATCATTAGGGCAATGTTTATGTTAAAGGGATGTTATTGCATTTGGGTTTGAGAAAGAAGAAAATGATTTCTATCCAATTAGACTATAGCTCAGTTTACACTCTGAAAATTTTTGTTGTGACTTTGGAAAAATACAAATGTCAGAATGTGGCATGCATTTCTGCAAATGATGCTCTAAATACTTTAGCTTACAAAGACTGGCCAGGTCCTCTGACATTCTGAAGTATCCTTCCCTCTCCTTGCCAATCTTGTTTTTCTTTTCCCTGCAGCTGATCACCATACCATGGCCTAAAGATGACAAACCCTATGCATATTGCCAGAGGGTATTCAGTTCTGTTTGAAACCGAAGACTTAAATTACCTACAGCTTTAATTAAGTGGTTCCCAGCTCCACATTTCTACCATGCTATAGACTCTAGTGCTCACCATTTTATTCTGCTTCTGAGTTTCACTGAACTGCCACCCAAGTATCTGTGGAGAAGGACAGCATATCAGCTGTTTCTATGGTATCATTTCCTCCTTGAAGTATTAGAACACTGAGACATGCATACCAGGATTATAGAATAAATTTATTAAAGAGCATTACAAATTTTATTTATTCTGAGATATCAAAAAGACCAAGGAGACATAATTTATTTTTGTACTTTGATGCATCTCTGTTGAGAGATTGCTTGTACAGAATAGGATAGCCATATTTCTTCTGCCTCAGGCTTCTGGGTGCTGAGATCATGGGTGTGTACTACAAGATGTGTCTCTTTTTTTCTTTTAGAACTATAAAATATTAAGTTTTGTTTTTCTAGCTTGTTGTTCATTGCAAGTGCATGGGCACTATAAATGAAGCTGAAATATGCTGTACCTACCATAACTTCTATCTACCTTGTTTTTTGAAGGGTACTCAATTTTTTTTTTTAGTTTTCTCACTTTTAAAATAAAAATAAAGAAATTTATTGTAGCATAGTAATATCATATGTAAATAATGTATTTCAAATGTTTCCTTTTGTATTAGGGTATGTAATTTGCACAAAGTAAACTTCAGTTGTGACATATAAAGTATATTGATCAGACCTACCTCTTTTAGGAGATTTTCTGACACAGCATAATGACCAATAGATGGTAATTATAATTAATTATACTATATTATATATACAAAAGAGTCAAGATATAGGAAATACTCTCATCAACACTTTGTCTCTTTTATACTTATTTCTCAGTATTTAAAACATTTCCTTTAAAAATAACTTTTATAATTTAGTAATATTTAAAGTAAAATCAGAAACTGTAGCTAGCATACTCAACTCATGTTCTTTCATATTGATTCCCCAGGGTTCCAGGGCGCTTTGCCATATCTGGCATGGGATATCAGAGGAAAAAATCTACATACACTATGTTCTTATGTCTGTTAACTTTATTCCTCTAAGACAAAATTACATCAATTCAGCTATAGTTCCACCAGGCATTCAAGGCAGGAATAACTCTAGACATACCAAGCTCTATAGTCCCTCTACTTTATTTCTCTGGGATGAAATTCTGTCTCCATAACTGCAGTTCTGTCTAGCTCCCCAGCTCATAGTCCAGCTAACAACTAACTCCAGTGCTTTCAATCTCATTTTTATCCTCTGTATCCTTTTTCTCCATCTCTGCTACTCTCTATTTCTGGCACTCAGAAAACTCTACCCGAGATCTGCTTACCCTCTATGGAACCTCTGTCACCCTCTCTTCTCTGGCCATGCTGTTCTGTCTTTGTCTATAGAAAATGCCTGCCTTTACTTTCCCTGGGGACATAGTTCCCTGCCACCTCAGGAATGTTGTTTTATGTCTCACCTTGAGATGTAAAAACCTCTTTTGTGTATATGTACCACATTTTATTTATCCATTCCTCAGTTGAAAGGCATCTAGGTTGTTTCCATGTTCTGGCTATTACAAACAATGCTGATATGAAGATAGCTGAACAAGTGTCCTTGTGGTATGATTGAGCATTCCTTGGGTATATGCTCAAGAGTGGTATAGCTGGATCTTGGGGGAGATGGATTCCCAATTTTCTAAGAAAGCGCCATATTGATTTCCAAAGAGGTTGTACAAGCTTGCATTCCCACCAGCAGTGGAGGAGACATCCCCTAACTCCACATCCTCTCCAGCATAAGGTGTCTTCAGTGTTTTTGATCTTAGCCATTCTGACAGGCGTAAGGTGGTATCTCAGAGTCGTTTTGATTTGCATTTCCCTGATAATTAGTGATGTTGAGCAATTCCTTAAATGTCTTTCAGCCATCTGAGTTTCCTCTGTTGAGAATTCTCTGTTTAGTTCTGTAGCCCATTTCTTAATTGGACTGTTGGGCATTTTGATGTCTAATTTCTTGAGCCCTGGGTGGAGCTCTGGGAGTCCAATTGGCAAGAAAGAGGAGGGTTTATATGAGCAAGAATTGTTGAGACCAAGGTTGGATAAAGCACAAGGACAAATAGCCAAACGAATGGAAACACATGAACTATGAACCAATGGCTGAGGGGCCCCCAACTGGATCAGGCCCTCTGAATAGGTGAGACAGTTGATTGGCTTGATCTGTTTGGGAGGCATCCAGGCAGTGGGACCAGGTCCTGTGCTCATTGCATGAGTTGGCTGTTTGAAACCTGGGGCCTATGCAGGATCGCTTGGCTCAGCCTGGGAGGAGGGGACTGGACCTGCCTGGACTGAGTCTACCAGTTTGATCTCAATCCTCAGGGGAGTCTTTGCCCTAGAACAGATGGGAATGGGGGTGGGCTAGGGGGAATTGGAGGGGGGGGGGAGGGTGAGAACAAGGGAATCCGTGGCTGATATGTAGAATTAAATTATATTGTAAAATAAAGTTAAATTAAATTAAAAAAACAAACAAAACAAAACAAAAAAACCTCTTTTGTTCTCAGTCAAAATGCTCTGGAGAATCACTAGGCCTCCTCAAGGTGAGGGGATGGTCTGAGCTTCATTAGCACAGGAAACAAAGCTAGGCATCTTCTGCCAGCCAACTTGTCTCCTATGCTCAGCAGGGCAGTTAGTAACTTAGTAGGTACAGCTGGTCAGGGGAGCTGAATTGTTTACCAATTGGTCTGGGCATGCAAGGATTTCATAGCAGAAGACAGCTGGAATATTAAAGGCTGGGTAACACCAAATATTCATAATAAATGGCTTTGACCTTTAACAGAATCTTGGCCGATCAAAGTTCAGCTTTAATACACAGCTGAATCTGTATGATATATTCTTGTTGCCCGCAAGACTTTCATACATGCATGCAATGTGTTTCCATCTGCCGTCATCACATCCCCTCTAGCTCTTCCCCTGTACTCCACCAACTTTTCCCTCTGAATGCTGTGTGCTCTTAACTAAACCCACTGATTCCACTTAGTATGTGCACAGCTTCACTTTCTTTTTCTGAGGTAAGTTGTCTACACACTGTACTTCAACTTTCAGAGACAAAGTCACAGAAAAACTGGAGGGTTACATCAAATCTATACCTGTGTTTCTTTTCACTTGCCCCAGCGTTCTTCACTAATAGACAATTTCATTTGAGTAAATTGAGGCTGTGCTCTGTAACTTTTTCCTATGGAATCTTGCCTAGTTGCTAGAGGGAAACAAATAATCATGTAAATTATTCAAAAGCAAGACTTGGATATCATTATTTCAAACGTCATTAATCATTAAGATAAGAAGTAAAGTGAGAGGCAGCCATGTAAATATATTTTAAATATAAGCTTTATATGAAAACAAGAAAATGAATTCATTCTCAGAAGTTTCTAGCCAGTTTCAAACAACTATTGAATCTAGATCTACTAATAAAAATAATTCTTTTCTACTTAGTTGTGACAATCAACCATTTATGGGTTTGTTATTAAGGATTTTATCTGAGTTGAATAATCCCTGCAACAGTCTCTGGATAGAAGTATATTTACACACACACACACACACACACACACACACACACACACACACCTCAAGTATTATTCATCTATTAGATTTTTATGGGAAAGGGAATAACTCATTTTTAAAAGAAACATTATTATAAAGAACTTGCAAATAAAAAAATGTCCTTCACTAAAATAGACCAGACCCAAAGTCTGTACAACTCAGTGAACAACTCAGTTCAAATTGACATTCTGAAGCTGTGCGATTTCACCCTGGATTTTGCACATCCACTATCAAGTATACTTGTATGCACTTCTCTAAGTGCATACCAGATAAGTGCATACCTCTAAAACTACAAAAAATCTGTGCCAGAGTTAGAAGAACAATAACCGTTTTATATACTCTGGCATGATTCATGCTCATTGCCTACATTCAGTTCTTTTCCATCCCCTAATATTTACTTTCTTTTCTGTATTTTATTCTGCACCTGTAAGTGTATTTGTTCACATGTACCCATATGTAAATTGTTGTCTAGGTTCACCATAGGACAGAAAAGGTGTTTTGTTGTTGTTCTTTCTGAGATTGTGTGGCCTTGCTTAATATTACAAAAAAAAATAAGGTAACCCATTTTCTTGAAATTTGTATGATTTCTGAATAATATTCTTTATATGAACCAAAGTTTTGTTAAGTGTTTGCCTCTTGGTGGCCATCTAGGTTGGTTGTATTCTTTTGTTACAGTGAACAAATCAGCAATGAACATTGAGGTGAAAATACTTATATGGTAGGGTATGGGGTAGGAATACATATTTTGTAATGAAATATTTGGATCATATCATAGTTCTTTAAAATTTTAAGAAGTATCAAAACTGATTTCCACAATGGCTGAATTAATTTTCATTCTCCCAACAGTGACTAATGATTTCTCTCTGCCCATATCTTCTTCATTTGTTGTGAGATTTCCTGATGATGGCCATTCTGAATGGGGTGGGGTGGCACCTCAAAATAATTTTAATTTCCATTTCTCTGATGACTGGGGATATTGAACAATTTTTAAGAAATAGTTATTGGCCATTTGTACTTTATTTGGAAATGTCTACTAAATTGATTTACCTACTTACTGACTTGTAGATTTATTTTCTTGCTATTTAGTTTCTGTGCTTCAGTATAAATTTTGGATATTAACCCTTTCCTCAGATTGTAGCTGGTAAAGATTTTCTCCCATTCTATTTCTGTTTTCTCTGATTGTTTCCTTTGCTGTTCATATATTTTCTTTTCATGTAGTCCTATCTGCTGATACTTAGGGTTTGTTCTTGTGTTGGTTAGTTTTATTCAAACGTTTTTGCCTACTCTAATATCCTGAAGGGCACTCTTTAAGATTTTTTCAAGTAGTTCACCATTTTGGGTTTTAAATTAAGGCCTTTGTTCTATTGTCAACTTATTTTCATGTAAAGTAAAATATATGTAGCTAATTTTGTTCTACAGATAGAAGTCTAGTTTATCCAGCACCATTTGTTGAATAGGTTATGTTTTGTCCAATATATGCCTCTTCTTCCTTTATTAAAATTAAGGAGGCAAAGCTTTGCTATTTTCTTTCTGGGTCCACTATTATATTCCATTTGTCCATCTGTCAATTTTTAAGCCAGTACCAGTCCATCTTTGTTATAGTTCTATAGTATAATTTGAGGTAGGATATTGTAGTACCTCCAGGAGTATTCTTAAACCTTAGGATTGCTTTGCCTATCCTGGAATTTTTACTTTCATATGCATTCTTGTATTGCTTTTCCTTCCCCTCTGAAATAAGACAATTGAATTTTGAAGTGTAATTTTTTGAATCTCTAAATTAATTTGTTGGTATATGCATTTTCAAAATATTAATTCTAACAATCCTTGTGTTTGGGATGTCTTTACATTGTGTACTATCTTTTGTAGTTACCTTATTCAATATATGGAAACTTCTTTGGTTAGCTATAATCCTAAAAAGTTATTTTTGGAGTAACTGTAATAGAAATATTTTCCAAATTTCCCTCTCTTTGGGAGTACATTATTTCTATATGTATGGCTCCTCTTTTTGTTTGGTTGATTTGTTTTGTTTATTGATTTTGTATCCTATAACTTTAGGTAATTAGTAGGTCCAAGAGTTTTCTAGCAGACTCTACAGTGTATTTTAAATAAGAAATCAGGTCATCTGCAAATAGGTGTAGTTTGACTGCTTTTCTTGCTTGTTTTACTGCAGTGGAATCATTCTGAAATTAGAGCTCTAATTTCAGAGATTCGTTTTAATCTCCTTTCTGTGGCAGAGTCATATTCTATTCTATACCACAGATTATAAGAACATGAAGAAAATTGTTATCAATAAAATGTATAAAATTCCATGAGAAAAGATTATTGGATATTATTTTTCAAATTAGTTGAATATTTATCATTCCAATATAAAGTTGATTATGTTACTAAATTATTATTCTGAGAGTTAGAAGAAAAGTATCCATAAGAGACAAAAATAAATTAATGGTAAAAGTTTCATATCTATCCATATATATATATATATATATATATATATATATATATATATATATCTTAAATGAGTTTCTGCACAAAGATAAAATGGTTTTATTATGCTCCTTGCAGGTAATTTTCCCTTGCCATCTTTGCTGTAGCTCCTCAGTGGACATTGCTTGAGGCTAAACATCATTAGCTAATCAGACTCTTTCTCTGTTTGTAGGGATGGCCACTTTGTGCTTGCCAGAACACCTGCACTCCTCACAGAGGCCCATGTTTAATTGCTTCCAGGTGCAGCTCACTGCACACACTCATTGTAGGGTAGCTCAGAATCCTAAATATTTGCTTTCAGTGAACACTTTCCAACCTGGAATTTGTGGGGAAGTTATTTGATCTTCAGATTAAGTATATGGGCTCTTAGTTGTTACAACTGAAATTAAAAGAATAACATTTGATGATGAATTTTAAAAACATCCTTTCTTGATGCTCTGATAAACATAAGCAATACAAAGTTCAAGGTTCTGTGTACATATGCTGGTGAATTCGGTGCAATGGCCTTACAGAGTACTCTCTGTCAGACACATAGTAACCCAATGACAGTCCTTCTTGGAACTTGCATTCTAGTGGGGAAACTGATTTTCTTTCTCAAAGTCTTCTTTTGGTAGATATTATTTAGAAATGTGTATTTATGTGTCTAGTTACATGAGATGAACACATGTACATTTATTTCACCTTTTCGATTAAGAAATTTGATACAGTGTTTTGGGCGACATAACATGACTTAAATCTCTGGGAACAATGAATTAACGCATCCTTATTTTAGAAAAGGGCCTCTAAGTTTTTCTAGATTAGCTACAAATATTATGTATATTTTGAAGTGTTAATCTAATTCATCTTGTTAATAAAAAATCAGGAGTCAGATATGGGGGTAAAAACCTGAAAGATCAGAGAAGCAGTATAGCAGCCAAACTTGCTTTCTACCGCTCTGGTTCCTCCGTCCAAAAGGGCTGAGATCCTCTCTCTGCCCCGCCTTACTACTTCATTTCTCCTCTTTCTACAGTCCTCCAAATCCTCCAACCAATCAACTTTTGTCAGCAAGTTGCTGGACCCACCCTCTGACTCCAGACAAGCTTCATTTGTCAGAACACAATCAAAGTATCACACATTTCCCCCTTTCTGTCTAAATAAAAGGCAAAGGTTTTAACTAACAAAGTGAAGTTATATATTATAAGTACAATAACTATATACAAATATACACAGGCAAGAGTTAATATTAACAATGTCCAGTATATTTGCATTTGACAAATTCAGAAAAAATACTCCATTATCTATCCTATCTTGGTAAATCCAAAGTGTTGTACTTAATTCACTTTCTATCTTGAGTTGTATTTCCAACCCAAAATTGGTTTTTTATTTCTCTCAACCTTACACAATTTACACCTATTTTGTGAGTTTCTTTCCTGAGTTTGGTAACAAGAAAAACTGTAATTATCTAGTCTTCAACTCAATCAGAGATCTGAGAAGGATATAATATTACCTGAGTAAACAGGAAGTGCACAGCAAACACTTTTCAAAACTAAGAAATGACAGAAAGAGCTGGCTGCCTGGATAGTCACTCAAGGTTCCTCTGTAATGTTGTGGCATCCTTCTTCAGCTTGCAGACCTAGAATATCTGACAGACTTTTCTGTGAGGTAGGAATATTGAAGGACTGCCCCACCTTGTCTTGGCAACGATGGACAGTCACTTTTTTGTGTTTTTCCTGCTTGTCTAATTTGGACAGCATACTGTCAACTGTTGAAGTAGGGCAGTTTCTTGCCCACTGGCTAACTTTTGCCACAAAGAAAGCAAACTCCATATGGAGTTTCCTCAATGCCCATCATCTTTTCTGAAGTTGATTGCTGTTGCCAGGAGCAGACATGTCTCGTCATAAAAAACAAAACAAAACCTTATGTTTTTAAAACATCTTAAATGCCAAATTCTATAGATCTCTGAAGTATTAGAAAACCACCTGTCTATCTAAAATACATCTCTATTTGACCTCGAAAACATACCTAACATGAATACAAGTTTGACTGTAATAGGTGACTAACTAATAACCTGCGTTTCTTTATTTTCCTATTTTGTAATAATAACTTTCAAGGACTAGAAATTTACATTACATTGTTAAATAAGCTGCATAGGTACAATACAATAAACAAGAGCAGAAACATAGGTAAAGTTCAAACAAAAATAACCTTGAATTTGTACCAATATACAAAAATATCTTAAACAGGAGTAGAAACATATACCCAGTATAACAAAAATAATCTCAGTTTTTATCAGTATCCAAAAATCCATATCAGTGTAAAATATTTAAGACTAGTAATTGCTTTTTTTGTTTAAAAGTAGATTCAATAATCTACCCTTTTATCCTATTTCTATTTCCCCCTTTTTTCTTTTTAGAATGAGATCCTTAAATCTAATCTCCTTTGTTCAGACTTTTTCTTGATTATTACCAATAACAACCTGTAACCAACCTCCTCCCCTAAATGTTAGTAAATATCCATAACCCACTGCATGGCCTAAAACTGCCCACCCAACCTCTTAGGAATGTGAACATCATGTTCTTAAAATTACTTCCTGCTCTGTGTGGATGACAGCATCTTTATGTTACCCTGAAAAATAATTGGGATACTTGTCAAGTCCTGGGAGAGCTAGGTGTATCATTTTCTGTCCAATCCCTGTGTAATGGGAAAGTGTAGGATTTATTTCAAGTCCTAGTTAGAGTAGTCTGTGAGGCTGGATCAT
Source organism: Peromyscus californicus insignis (assembly GCF_007827085.1). NCBI lineage: Eukaryota > Metazoa > Chordata > Mammalia > Rodentia > Cricetidae > Peromyscus > Peromyscus californicus. The sequence continues at coordinate 17,359,275 of NW_026294447.1, forward strand.
CTCAGTTAGCCACCTTAAAATTTCCTGAGCAGCTTTTAGTCCAAAGACAATCTTTGGGTGGTGTTTGTCAGTTTAGGGGCATTACCACAATCCATGTGAAATCATAGTTGTGGGGCTCCATTCTCCTTTTGGAGACTTCAAAGATTTCTATTAGGTTCACTGAAGAAAACTTTAACATATGCAGCAGATCAAAGAGGTTAAAGGATCATTATTTGTTATGTACAACCAGAGTACAAAAACTTGATTTCAAGTTACATGATAAAGATATAAACCCCAAATCATGTACAGGAAGCTTGATGAATTCTTTTTCTAGAATTAGTTATTACTCCATATGATCATTAATATCATGACAAAAAGTTTAACTATATATTAGTCTTATAAATTTTGAGATAATATTTATACCTTAAGAAAAGTTTTAAAGAGTCAGAATAAAACCAAAGAACTATGAGAATAGTGGTAATAGAATAGTTTCTTAATTTTTGTTTTTCTTCTGTCCCATATCAGGTGGCTCTTCTAACATGACACAGAGATTTTGGATTTTCCTTTTAACAAGCATGCTTGGGTTTAGAGCAGGAGAGAGCCATGCTCCAATTACAAAGCCAGCATTAAGTTTTAATTGAACTGGGACTACAAAAAGGCCATTTGCATTATATGTCTGTAGAAAACACCAAAAGAAACATTTGGGGGATGTAGAGAAGTGGGGTGCAGCTGTCCTTCCTTTCTCATTAGCATTTAGAAAATTTAAAGTTAATAAAACTTTGTACAATCATCTCTCAGTTTATTTACATTGTACAATTTATCTCAATTTATTATCCCTTTCTGTTACTAAGTATATCATTTAGAGTTCAATTATATCTTTCTATAACTGCTTGTCCTGTAGGATGGTGTGGCATACCTGTAGTATGCTTTATGTTAGAATATGCAAAAAACTCTTTCATTTTACTAGAGACATATGCTGGAGTATTGTGAGTCTTAATTTGTATAAGTATACCCATGACCGCTATGACTTCTAATAGTTGTGTAACTACAGAATCTGCCTTTTCAGAATTCAAAGCAGTTGCCCATTAAAATCCTGAATGTATATCTATGATATGGTGTACTTATAATTTTCCAAACTCTGCAAAATGAAACACATCCATTTGCCAAATTTTACTTCTTTGAGTACCCTTTAGGTTACTTCCTGCAAGTAGTGGAGTTTGATTATACAAAGAACAAGTAGGACATTTCCTTATAATTTCCTTAGCTTCTACTAAAGTGATGAAAAGATCTTTTTTCAAAGGTTTGTTATTGACATCACATTCCTTGTGAAAGTCTGAGACTTCTAGCACATTTCCTACCAATAGTTGATCAATTTCATCATTACCTTGTGCTAGAGGGCCTGATAGACCCATTAGGGATTTGATATGTGTCATATATAAGGGATGATTTCTATTTCTGATTATTTCTTGCAATTGAACAAATAACAAAATCAATTCTCAATCATCTGGAATGAATTCAACTATTTCAATATGTAAAATAATTCTTGTTGCATATTATGAGTTAGTAACAGTATTGTTTATTGAAAATCTAACAATACCATGAGATGAGCATACAATTCTGACTTTTGAACAGAATCATAAGGACTTTGAACAACGTTATTTAAATTTTCTGACAACCTGCCTCTCCTGATATATTTTCATGAATATAGAATGTAGGGTCTCCTGACATTGGTGTTCTCCACAATGTAAGAAAGGATCCAGTTAGTTCTCTTTATAAACTGAATTCTCTTGCTTTGGGGATATTTGTTGTTAATCTCTCCAAAAAAATTACAGCAGACTATTTGCCAGTGTTCATTTTCTGATCATGAAGAGCACATTTCAGCATTGATGACAGTTACTACAATTTCTGATAGGTCCATTCCTGCTAATGACCAAGTCTCAATTTTCCTTTTAGAATCAATTCAGAAATTTTTTCTACATAGTTTCTCTCCAGCACCCACCAAACCCCGCCAGTCCCGGAGCCCACTTATAAAATAAACACACAGACTTTTATATTATTTAAACTGTTTGGCCTAATGGCTCAGGCTTCTAGCTATCTAGTTCTTACATCTTAAATTAACCCATTTCTATTAATCTATACTTTGCCATGTGGCTTGTGGCTTACTGGTACCTTACATCTCCCTTCTCATGGCAGCGGCTGGCAGTGTCTCTCTCTGCCTTCCTGTTCTCTCAATTCTCCTCTCTGTTAGTCCCATCTATACTTCCTGCCTGGCTACTGGCCAATCAGTGTTTTATTTATCAATTAATCATCCACAGCATAGGTCTTTAATTTTTTGCTCAGTGTGGTAAAAATATTCACTCTAAAATATTATTTTTTCTATGCATTGGAATTCCAGTAGGAGAATTCATAGAGGGCAAGATAAACAGAATCCAATCAAGCTGTGGGTCTAAAGGATCCATACATGATTCTCATAATTTCTTTTCTAACATAACCAATTCTCTCTCAGCCTCAGCTAATTTTCTTGGACTATTTAAGTCCTTATCATCTTGTAAGTTTTGAAATAAATTACTTAGTTCTTGAGTTTTCAACCCAGTTGTGGGCTGTAGCCAGTTAATATCTCCCAGTAATTTTTGAAGTCATTAAGTGTCCACAATTAATCTCTCCTGATTTATACATTTGGGTTTGAATTTTTTTGTAAACTATTTTATACACTAGGTAATTATTAGAATCTCTTCTTTTTATTTTTTTAGGAGCAATTTTTAATCCCCAACAAAGCAATATTTTCTTTACTTCTTCCAACATTTTCTCTAAAGTATCTACATTTGAGGCAGAAAGCTACCATCTGTATAATGGTAAATTATAGGTTGAGGAAATTTATGAATCATTTGCAAAGGCTGTTGTATAAAATATTGGCACAGGGTTGGACTCTTTAACATTTCCTGTGGGAGAACTCTTTCAATGGGTTGAGAATTATTATAAGTAGCACTATGTAGGTAAAGTTTTATATATCCTGTTCTTATAAGGTATAGTGAAAATACAGTCTTTTAAGTCAATTACCATAATAGACCATATTTTGGGTAATAGAGAAGATAGGGAAATTCCAGACTATAAGTAGCCCATTGGCTGAATTACTTTATGTAGCATGAATCTTAAAAGTTCTTATTAATAAAGTCAAACCTGAGGCCAGTTATTGGGGTGAATGCTCGAAGATCAGAGAAGCAGAACAAGCTACAGCCACCTCACCTTGCCAATTCTCAGCTGATCCTGTTTCCTCAGACTGGAAGCCTCTGAGTCCTCATCCAAATGAATCTCAGCTGAACTGCTGCTCCAAAGCCTAAAAGCTTAACCAGCCAAAAACTTCTAGTTTCTGGTCTTCACGCCTTATATACCTTTCTGCTTTCTACCATCACTCCCTGGGATTAAAGGTGTGAGTCACCATGCTTGGATGTATCCTTGAACACATGGAGTTCTGCCTCTGGAATGCTAGGATTAAAGGCGTGTGCTACCACTGCCTATCCTATGCTTAATATTGTGGCTGTTCTGTCTCTGACCCCAGATAAGTTTATTAGGGTGCACAATATTTCGGGGAACACAATACCATCACAACTTTATAGCTCTTAAGTTTGTTACCATTCTCCATTTTTTTTAATAACAAATACAGGAAAATTCCAAGGACTGGTAGATTCTTCAATATTTTGAGTGTTTAACTTCTCCTGTACCAACTGTTATAAGCCCTGTAATTTTTCAGATGTTAAAGGCCACTGCTCCATCCAGACAGGTTTTTCAGTTAACCATTTTAGAGGGAGGGCTGTTAGTACCTTTAAAGGAGCAGAAGCTGTGCCCTGTGTATGTATAACCTAAACATTTGGTGACTGTTCTTTATAATACCTTTAAATATTTTCCCCAGAAGTGTCGATAAGTTTATTGTTTATTTCTGAGATTTGAGGAATGTTAATCTGGGTATTCCATTGCTATAACAAATCACATCCCCATAAATTAATTGCCATGTTAGCCACATATGGCTTTAATTTTCCTCTCTGTCCTTCTGGCCCTATACACTTGACCCATCTTGCACTTTGTTTTACCTGAGATAAAGTTTCTGTCTCTAAAATCTAAACATTTATCTCCTGAAGGGGCCAATTTGGATGCCAAGATTCTGTTGCAATTATAGTTACATCTATCCCCGTGTTTAAAAAATCTTCAATTACAATGTCATTTATTTCTATTTTTAACTTTGGTCTTTTATCATTTATAGAAATTTGCCAAAATATCTGCTGTATGGTTTCTCCTGAAATTTTTGTTTTATCTTCTAAAGATGTTCTATCATCCAGAGCAGGTTTTTTTTTTTTTTTTTTTTTTTTTACAATAAGCATTAGGTCCTTTAATTGCTCTGAAGAGAAGTTTCCCACACTGTGACAGGGAATGATTAAACCAAATTTGATATGGGGGCCTTTGAGAGGTCCCCCAAGGCATTTCCCAATGGTAAAGGGTTACTTTATCTGTCCCTTGTTGATCTGCATTCATGGGTCCAGGTTTGGCCTTTGCTATACCTTCTGCATACTCCAGAAGGTAAGGGCCTTCTGTTTGGGTTATCTCTAGAAAAAACATTGTTTCTAGGAACACCTTGCCTATAATCCTTTTTAGATGACTTTGTTTACCTCAATTAAAACATTTGACATCTTGATTTTTCTTCAAGTCTTTAGAAATCTCCTCTCCTATCCAAGTGTCATCACGTTTATGACAGTCAGTATCGGCTATACATTGGATCAATTCCTCTAGGACTGCTGATCTTATCTTTAAAGGCCAAATTACACTTTTGCCTTGTGAATTAGCATTTTTCAAAAGTCAGAGATTCAATTAATATTTGTCTAACTTCTGGATTTGATATTGTTCTATTTACAGTTGAAGTCAATATTTGCAAAAATTTAGTGAAGGCTTCTTTTGGGCCTTGTATAATTTTAGTAATTGGCTCAATCCCGCTTCTTGATTCATGAATCTTGTCCCAAGTATTCAAAGCTTTTGTATGGCATATGGACAAGGTATGATCATCAAATGTAACCTGTCTTTCTACATCAGCATAACAGCCCTCATTAAGCATTTGATCTTGGGAAATCTCAGAATCTCTAAACCTACCTTGCTGTTCGATGGCCCTAGCTTCATCTCTCCACCAAGCGTACCACTGTAGCTGAGGACCATATTCCAATAATGCTGTAACTAGATCTCTCCAGACTTGTGGAATAATTCTGTTCTGAGTAGCCCATGAATTTATCATCTGCCTGACAAAAGGTGAATGCATACCATATGAAACTATTGCTTCCTTTAATCTCTTCAAATCTAACATTTCTATAGAATCCCAGTTAACTTTTAAATAGCCTTGGGGATGCCTGTCCTCCTCTACTTGTTTTTGAATGGTAACTGGATAAATGAAGGTTGGTTTTCTAATAACTTTGGTCCATTTCCCTTAAGTTTCATAATGTCCTGGTGTGGTAGCTTCTCTAAACTCCTCTGTCTGTGTGTGAATATTTTCCTTAGTTCTATTAGTCTGTTTTTCTGAGGATTTTATCTTATCAGTCAACTTTTCATATTCGGCACTGATATCAAACAACTTTTTAAGGATAAAATAAGAATTACCAAATTGATAATTGACATTATATCAATCCCAGCTAAGTTGATTCTCCATTCATTTAATTGTTCCATTTTCAAACCATCCTTTGTAGAACTATACAGAGACCTAACTCAATGCATCTTAATGTTTCACATTTTTATTGTGGGGAAAAAAAACCCTCTTCAACCTCTTCTTTCTCTTTTTTATCTAATTCCCCCCTCTAAGAAGTACCAGTTGTCTCACCAAATCTTCTGACAATGACAGTGGAGTGTGAGGCTAGCTGTTGCTGCTGCATACCACAGCTGGGCAGAAAACACAGGTGGTGCCCAGCCTGGCTGAGGACAGCTGCCACTGATCACATGTCCTCGGCCTGAGGAGTGGGTCCAGGGGAAGCCTACAGCCCACAGGGAAAAAAGGAACCAAAAAAGCCAGCCATCTACAGTGCAGACACAGAGAACATGTGAAAGCACCGTGTCTGCCCAGCTTGAGCAGGAAGTGAGAGCACAGAGCTGCCTGAAGGCAGAGCTGGCCAGTGGTGTGGGGCTATCTCCCTTGGCATTTGGAGCCCAGGCCCCTGTGGAGTTTGGGACTTGTGGAGATTGCTGTAGACATGGTGCAACAGGAAAATCCCAGACTCGCTCGAAGGACTTGGGGAAGAAAAGGAAAAGCCAGTTGGTGGTTTGGTCACTCCACTGGGTACAGTTTCCATGTTCAGCTCTGGCTGGTGCCAGCAGCTGCAAAGCCATGGGCAAGCAGCTATCTGGTGAATTCCCACTCTGAGTTGGACACCAGGTGAAGCGTTAATCTAATTAATTTTATCAATAAAATCCCAGGAGTCAGATATTAGGGTAAAAACCTGAAAGACCAGAGAAGCAAGGGAGCGGCCACAGTCACTTCCTAACTCTTTGGTTCCTCATTCCGAAAGGGCATAGATCCTCTTTCTGCCACACCTTGCTAATTCCTTTCTCCTCTCTCTACAGTCCTCCAACCTTGTGTGGTTAATTTGGTTAGCTAATGGCTAGCCTCCCCCTCTGACTCCAGACAAGCTTTATTTGTCAGAACACAAGCAAAATATCACACGATATTTTCACTAATATGCTGTTTTCCATCTTTGTGTTTCTCTGAATTCCTTTTATTCATCTATTCATACATTTATCTATCTACCAATGATGTAGATATATATCTCTGTGTGGTTGTCTGTCTATATATCTATATAACAAATGAATAAAATACTGAAAATAAAATGAAGCTTAAGCCTACCTTTTCCCTTTAAGATCCAACTTCTTTACGCATATAATAGCTAAATTATATGTATATTTCAGAGAAAAAAGTTCATACCATTCCACAATAATAAAGGCATGGCTCCTACTCGAAGCAACAGGCCAAAGAAAAAAAATTAGAGCAATGTTGAGTTTAGTTATTCTGCTTCAGGGTTGCCCTGCCAAGTGACTTTGCTGAGCTCATCTGCACCTCAAGTAGGGAATTCATGCAAATAGAAGTCTTATAGGTCTAGGAGGCCACAGAGTTCATGTGAACACACTATTCAACAGTAGGGTTGCTGATGAAAGATTGGAGTTCTTAAGTTTAGCACAGGGATTCATAACTGGCCAATAGGCAGAGAATAAGAGGAGGTGTTCTGTGCTCAATTCTTCATAAAGTATCTAGAGCACACACCTCCCTCTACTATAAACACACAAGTCTTAGAGTCATCAGGGGAAAAGATACTCAAATGCTGTGTGTGTGTTTACAGAAATGAAATGGCCCTTGTTTTCATGAACTAACAGTAGCTATAATAGCACACATAGACCTGTCAAAACCCAGTCCAATCAAAATCCCAGCAAGGGTCAGAGATTGGTTCATGAATTCCCACCAGCATCTAAGAAGTTATTGTCACTTGATGGCTGATGGGGGAAGATGATTCACATTTACTTCAAGGATGCAGCCCCTCAGAGGCTACTTATGCTGCCAAAGATGGCCATACACTCATGCTGATACAGGCAGCAGAGTATACTAAGAAGGTATAAAAACTGAGCACTTGAAGTTGAAGGTTAGAAATCCTAGAGGAGATAAGGGAAGAATTAAGAGTGGACAAAAAGGGGACAGATTTGGTTAAAATATATTAAATGCATCTATGAAGTTATCAAACAAAGTAAGGAAAACAATTGAGTGTTTATTATTATTTTGCATTTATTTCTACATCAGATATTATGTAGATTCTTTGTACCTTTAATGAGGTCAAAGGCCAGAGAATTAATTTGTCTTATAAAGTTAGAAATAAATATTATAGGGTGATTATAGTGATACAAAGGGGCAATTGTATGTCACTGTAAGACAAGAAGAAGTTAGACTTTCACTCCATGGTTATAAAGCTATGGTTATCTGAGCAACTTTCCTACATAGTCCTGAGAAATGACAGTCATTACACGCTGTTAGTATTTTAAAAATCCTTTCAAAGCAGACAGTTTTTTAAGTTACTTTCAAAAGGACATGGAATTATATGTCAGTAGATTAGTTTCAAGTTTGCCTTCAATGCATATTTTATATTCAAAACATATTTGCTTTCTATGAGTGTTTCACTGTTTCACTTGTGAAATAAATTCATGTTTAACTAAGACTGAATATTTACTGAAGACTTAATACAACTTGTCTTTAATCCTCACTGTGACTTTAAAAACAATAGCATTTATTTGTGCTTTCTAGACTGTGTTTCATGGAATACCAATGTGCTTTGTGACATTCGTTGCTGTTACTTTAGTGGGAAAATGCTTTACCTGAAATTATATCCACAGTGTGACTTAATACATAGCTGATACATATTCAGTTGAGGAGGTTATCAGAAACACAATGGTTAACTTGAACACTATAGATAGGCTATTCAATGTCTATCCTTCTTTCTCTGCTTCATTACTACTGCTTTTTTGTCTCACAGTGCATTGCAGGAGAAGCTTGCCCTATCATCATAATACAGTTATGAATATCCTATTCCTAATATGTAGCAATCACATAAAATCAAATTCTGTCATTAATTCATGAGGAGAAATGTATTCTTGCTTTGCAGACAGGGTAAATTATGGACTTCTTTTCCTTTGAACTTTGACTCAAACACACACAGGTATTGCTTTTTCAGTTGTAACTCTTTTTTACAAGAAGTTATAGAATTGACATGTAAATATAGGTTACTTTTGAAGTGACAAAGAAGTATAATAAAAGTTTTCAAGTAAAAGAAAATGTGGGAAAAATTATGGCTGTTAATGAGAATAATTTGGGAAAAATGAAAAATTAGTGGTATAAATCATAATTGGAGAAGCTTACTGGAATGACAGCCTCAAGGAGTAAACAATGACTAAGAGCTGGAGGAAAAAGTGGAAAAGGGATTATACAGGAAAGCAGATAACCCCAGAAAGTGTCAGAAAGGAGGAATTTGTGGGTGCAAGTGAATGCAGATGAGAGGACACAGTGGTAAGGGCATCACAAGCTTTTTATTCTGATTGCTTAAATTTTTGAAGCATTTTGATAAATAATTTGTCCAAGGTCATATCACTAATAAACAGAAGGAAGAGATGAAATCTGAAGTGGATTCATGCATCTTTCCTACAAGTATTAGATAATGAGAACTACAAGGCATTACAGACAGTGTTGCTGAAGCAAAACCAAAATTCTTTTTTTCTCATTTCCAATGTATATATTCACTGTATATGACACTGAATTACATAAGGACATTTTCATGGAAGTATATAATGTACATTAAACAGATTCTCTGACCCTCCACCCTTTCATTTATCACCCATCTTCCCTCTAGTCTCATTTGTGCCCCTAGATAATTATATATCTACTTTCATGTCATATATACAGACAGAAAAATTAACTTCCTTTCTTCTCAGAACCTCATTCATTTTGTTGTGTAAGTATGAAGAATTGAAGACATTAGATCATAATTACTTTAAGAAAATTAAAACAATTATGTTCCATGTTTTTCTTGCCATCATTTAAAGATATGAATGATCCAGTTCTGTACAATTAAGTATTTATTTATAACTGTGATTCTAGAGTGTGCATCTTTTTTAATTAAAAAAAAAATTCTACCTGGCTAATACTATCAAATCACAAATCCTCCTGTAGTATCTTCCATGAGCATCCATAGTTGCTGGGAATACAAGTAGCTGCCTTTCACTATTGATCTTAAACATACAGTGCCAGGGATCTTGGTAAGGTAGAGCCTGGATCCTGATGGTAGCATAGAATTGCTGTATCATCTGTGAGGAAAGTCAATTGTAATTTGATTGTTATTGTTATTAACATACCTGCTGCCATATGTAATTTTAAATGATATGGTAGGAATCTCGCTATAATTTTTGTTTCAACTTTGGTGGAAGTCCTTGTGTTAAAGGTTTGGACGTGGGAGAGACATGGGACAATGGCAGAACCCTTAGAAGATGTGCCTTTAGATTATAGAGGCTGTGTTTCCAAAGTAGATTGTAGGACCTATGGTCCCCCATTTTTATCTCCTTTACTTTCTAGATATGAGTAGTCTTGCTTCAAGATATACTACTAGCATGACATGCTATCTCATTCCTTTCTCAAAGCAATGGGACCAACTGATCATGGATTATAACCTCCAAGTCTGTTATTCAAATCTAATCTTTTACCTTCATAAATTAATTATATCTGGTATTTTTTGATAGTAATAGAAAGATGAAGGGTATATTCACCATTCTTGAGAAGTAAAGAGGATCCACAATTTTCAATTGTAATAGAAATTTCAAAGTACAGATGTTAATTATGTAATTCTTTGTCTCATGATTCTGCTGTGTTCTCAGAAATGCAAAACTACTCATAAATTCTTAATTAAGACATAAAATAAATTATACCATTAAAAGTTTAAGCAATTCTAGCCCTTGGTCATTTAGAAATGCTCTTTCTTTGATATGGAGCTGACACAGTATTCTTTAAATATCTTAAAATTAAACATTAATATGAATTAGATTTACATTATACACCAAATAAAATTTTAAGTTTGGAAATTAGGATGTGGCCACCTGATACCTGTTTGATCTGAATAGAACATTTCCCACAATAATACTACATATAATACACATGAAAATGTATTTTTCAGCCAACATTTTCCTGATATTTGAAAAAAATTGTATTTAAGTTATTTCGTATTTATTTATAGCTTACTAAAGTATAGCAAATGAATAAAGCATGAACATGTTTGTTGTTTAATTTTCTTTTATTAACTTTTTTTAAAATTTATTCTTCTGTCATACAATACATCCCCAACACAGCTTCCACTCCTCACAGTTGTCCTAAACACTTGACCTCTCCTCTAAATCCACTGGTACTCCATTTCCCTTCAGAAAAGAGCAGACCTTTCAAGTATACTAATCCAATGTGGCATAACAAGATTCCATAAGACTAGGCACAAACCCTCAGATCAAGGCTGAACCAGACAATGTAGCAGGAAAAAAGGGGTCCCAAGACTAGGCAAAAGAGTTAGAGACACTGTTAGGACTCCCACTCTTAGGATTCCCTTGAACACCCCAAGCTAAACAACCACAACACACATGCAGAGAACCTAGTGCAGACCCCATGAAGGCTCTTTGGTTGCTACTTCAGTCTCTGTGAGTTTGTATGAGCTGAAGCTGTGGGCCATGTTTTCCTGGTGTCCTAGAGACCTCTAGCTCCTACAATCCTTCCTGTCCCTCTTCCACAGTGTTCCCCCAGCTTCTCCTAATGTTTGCCTGTGGACCTCTGCCTTTGCTCCCAACAACTGGCAGAGGAAGCCTCTCTGATGTTTATTGGCCAAGGAACCGATCCTATGAGAATATCACTAGGAATTTTTTTCTGTTTTGCCAGTAGTGTTTGGTTCTACCCTAGGTCTCTGAGCAATCCACGTTTCAGTACCTGGCCATCCAGGCAGTGCTGGGCATGGGCTCCCTCTTCTGTCATGGGCCGCAAGTTAGATCAGCTTCGCTCCTTGAAGCTCTGAGCCACCATTGCCCCAGCACATCTTGCAGATGGAACAGCTTATGGGTTGAAGGTTTTGCAGCTGGATTGGTGTCCCAGTACTACAACATTTTATATATATATATATATATATATATATATATATATATATATATATATATATATATATATATATCCTAATTTGGATAGTTTGTGTTTTATATATATATATATATATATATATATATATATATATACATATATATAATTTATTTTCAGTGTAATGTTTAAATAATCATTTACAATACAAAATAGTGATCTCAGTCAATTTAATTGCTATGCTTATCACTTCCCTTTGTTATCATTTCTTGAAGTACAGTGGGAACATGCGTTATCTTCTCAAATTTCTAGCATACCAGCAGGCATTAGCAACTAATGCCACCATTCTCTAATTAGCTCTACAGAACTTACATGTCATAAATAAATACATTTATCCTTCAACTAAAACCCCCATTATTTCCCCTTTATTCAATAACTTGTTGTTTGAGTTCTATAAGAAGTTAGATTATGTGATATTTGTATTTTTTTGCTTATAAAAGAAGCACAGTGTTCTCTAGATTCCATGATGTTTGTCATACATAACAAGGATGTCTTTTTCTGTTAAGGCTATGTCATACTTCACTATATTATCTTTATCCCCTCATCTATTTGTAGACACTTATGTGGATACTAAATATTTTATATTGTAAATAATGTAATGCACAGAGTATTGTGGCTCTCCTATATAAATTAATTTACTCTTTCTAGCTATATTCCAAATATAATGTGTGCCTCCAGCTTGACACTGGGCTTGTAGGGACATCCTAGTGTTAAGATCTTTGTTCACTTTTGGTATTGTCTTATTCTTCTACCAGCAGAGTTAACTTTCTGTTGTGAAACATGTTTTGAGAGATGTTATGGTGTTCAACTGAAACTGTAACCATAAATTGGAAATGGAAGTAGAAGCTGATAAACTATAAAGAAGAGATGCTCTTGTACACTCCTAATTTGGATAGTTTGTTAAACTACTGATTCCAAGCTATGCTAACTACATTTCCTTGTTTTGAGTGATATTAAATCACCCAACTGTTTGAGTTTCTTTGAGTTTAGTCTTGTTATTTCTAGCCAAAGAGATTCTGACCAGTTTGATAATCAAACAATCTTCGAAAACATTAGACTTAATATTTAATAATCTTGGATGTATGGGATATTAGTTTTAGTTCATTTTCTATTTTTGTTTATCACAGAAATCACCAAAACTTTAATATCCTAAGATACATACTCAATTCACAAATTCAAGGAATACAGAAGGCAACATTTTGACAATCCACTTGATTATGAAATTTGCTGTCTGAGAAGCTGTTTTCTGAACATATAGTGCCACTTTGAATTATAGGCTAATGCTCCTAGAATGAGCATTCCATCTCTAAGTGTAAGGAGTGGTAAAAATAAAATATGACAATTTAAATGCAAGTTTAAAAACCATTGTTCCATTCAGTACTCACTTGGCTTTACCCAGGTGACCTGGCTTCTCTGAGGCTGTTTCTGTGTTTGCACCTGAAAATTGGAAGAAATAGTAAAATTCATCAAACTATAATTCAAGAAGTATTAAAAGTTTGAATTTATTGAGTGTCAATTAGAGTACTCAACCTGTGTGGGTATTCGTATTGACTTTATCACTACACCAGAAATTTAGTTGTTAGATCTGCTTTATATTTTTATACTCACGCACACCATGTGTGCTCATATGGCATGTATGAGTCCTCTAGGGCTACTGTAACATATGTCACAAAATGAGTGCTTTAAAACCAGAAGTGTATTGTTTCACAGCTTTAGAAGCCAGATGTCTGCAAAGATGGCTAGCAGGGTTAGTTCATCAGAACACTAAGAGACCAATCTCTTGTATGTCTCCTGGTCATCTTCTACCTGTATCTTTTTATATTCAAGTCCATCTCTGTCTCCCAATTTCCTCTTTGAATAAAAACACTAGTCACATAGTAATAGAAGAAAGTAGAAAAGACCAATGATTAAATACTGCTTTATTGATTTATTTAAAGCACTTATTGTGGTGACTATTTGCCAAGAATGACTTCACTTGCTATCTAGAACAGAATAACCTAGAGAAATAGCTGAATCCATGGATTGCTGTTCTTAACAACCTGCTGACTGGAATGTATACTTTTGTAAAATATTGATTGCTTGTTCACACAACTTTCTGAGTTTAGAGTATAAAATGGGAATGAAAACTGGATCAGATAGTGTTCAACAAATATCTTGGCTTTGGTCCACCCGTGATATCTCTCCTTTTCCATTCTCATTGGTGTCAGAGTGCTTATTCCAGAATAATATTGGACTACAGTTTATATCTAAGGCTTCGTCTTTGCTTATTTATATCCCAAGACCCTATCTACAACTGAGATACTGTTCTGAAGTACTAGGGACTCAACTTAAAGCTTATCCTGTTGGGGTTGGAAAGAATACAATCTCAACACATCCCCACTTGGCTACTCTAGAATGCTTTCTCTTCTTTGGCTGCAACTGTTTCTATCCTTTCCAGTCAGAAATGAATAACATCACATTTAGAAATGAAGAAATTTGAACTGTAAACAGTAGCATGTGTTCTTGTTGGAAAAAGATAAAACAAACACATAAAACAGTTGATAAAGTTTAAGTCAATACAGGGTTAAGTAAGAAAAATTTTGCTTTAGCATTACAATAATAATAAATAAATTATTTATAAATATCTCATTCTGAGGGAGTCAGAAGATTCTTCATGCATTTCATAATGACTTTGTTCAGTAACTCCTTATGAATCTGAACTTTATTGAACCTGAATCAAAATAAGATTATACAATGAAGAAGTTGAAATAATTAATTTTTACTGAATTATCCATTACTGAATAATAGATCTGTAGCTTTATAGAAGGCATTTGAGTTACGGGATTATAGTTATTTGCCTAATAGTCAGTGCCAATGGGACTTTATTCTCACCAGAAAAAAAAAAACATTGAAATGACTTACTTACTGTTTTATCTACAAAGATTATTAAAATTTCACAGGAGTCTACTCGATGTACCCCCATTATGTTAACAGACATCACAAGCAAATACGCGAGTTTGGGTCCCATCCTGCAGACTAGAAGGGTGGTCACTGTCATAGTCTGACCACCTCACAGAAGCACTTTCAGCTGCCCTTCCTCCCAAATTCATTTGCTTCTGGTTCTACAGATTTACTCCTAGACGTGTTTTATACTCATGTACCTCTGTTACCACTGGAGTAATTCTGTGATGCTTCAGAGCGCTGACCATGAATATTGACTCAGCATTTTCCTTGGTGCTCCCTAGAATACCAGGATACACTGATGTCCTTAACATACAGTTAACTGAGTTGTCACAAATACTTCTCCAGAGGGACAAGAGAACTCTCAAAATCTTCTTGACAGCCGCCCTCTTCTTTCTCATTGTTTCAGGTCTGCATCAGGTTTCTCTGGGAACTGTTTGAAGCATAGTGATTTTTTTTTCTCATAATCTCACCGAACTCCCTGAATTTCCATTCTTAATATGACAGTTTAGACCAAATTTCATTGAATCCTCCATAGGGTGCCATCCTGGAAAGTAAGCCTTCAGTTAGGTGACATTTGGATATGGTGAAACTTTAAAAGGTGCATCCTCACGGGAGGCAACATCAACTTCAGATAAGATTAAGAAGGTTTCCTTAGGACCATGGTTAGTTCTTACCACAACGATGTTATTACAAAAAGAGCAAGTCTCACCATTGAATCTTTCTTTCTTCCTGTCTGAACATGTGGCCACTTCTGCCGTTTCTGCATTTAAATGCCCTCCACCATGAGTCTCTCATTAGAAGCCCAGCAGATGGGACCACTTCATCTTTAATTTTTAGATTCAAATGCTGCTAAACAAATACATTTTCTTTATAAAAACTTTATCCTATACATGTAGTTTTAGCCACAGAAAATGGACTAAGGGACTAAAACACTTCTGCTTTTATTGTGGATGTTGAGAAACACTCTCATGGGTTACCATATATGTGTCCATTACCATTACTATACGCATGTCTCCATGATTGTTCATATCTGTTGAGGTCTTTCCATCCGTGTGTGTTCTTGGCCTCTATTACTTTAGTCTCTCATTATCCCAACATACATTTCAATCAGTACTGTGCTGCACTAAGAAGTATTTCTCTCAATGACACAGTGAAGACAAACGATGTATCCTCCAGCTATCACACTTGTCTTCTGGCCTTACTATACAGTTTCTACAATCATGAAGGAAAAAGAGAGTTTCTGCTTCAGCAAATGTTAAAAAAAAAAAGATAATTTTCAATTCAGGTTTCTAGGTCACCTTGGCAGAGTTTTGTCCTGTCTGCTGGGTTCTTAGATCTTATATACCGTGCCTTCACAAAGTATACCAAATCAATGAGATTTTAAATATCCCCTATACTTTATATTCTCTTTACTGAATCATACACAAATTTGCCCATCAACTCTATCTTACTGTCAACTTTTTCCCCTCTCATTTTACATCTTCATAATGAAATTTTTATTTCTGCCTCCTTAGAGACAATATGTCTCAAGCTGTTTCATATTCATATTTAGATTCATAACAGGATGGAAGCTAGAAGAACATTTGAAAAGAATAACACAATAAAATATCTCTTCTGTGGAAGAGAGATGGGAAGTTTTTAATGCCATTTTGTTACCTAGAAGTAGCATTTCAAAATAATGTTAGTGGACTATTCAAAACTTAAAGAGTTAGCCAGATGGCAGCTTTAATCCCAGCACTCAAGAGGCAAAGCCAAGTGGATCTCTGTGAGTTCATGGCCAGCCTGGTCTACAGAACGAGATCCAGGACAGGCATCAAAACTACATGGAGAAACCCTGTCTTGAAATACAAACAAACAAACAAAAAACTTGAAGAGATTAGAACTAAAATATTTGAGAATATTCATCCATTTGTCTCCAAACTACTAACCAAAATAGAAAAATTTACCTAGTAGGAGCCTATCCTTAGTAAAAGGATAGGTCTAGCTGAGCACTTAAATCTCTATAATAACCACTGCATATTCTTAAATATTCTCCATTGCACTTACTATTCTTCTTCTATAAGATGTAAGCACTTATTAAGGTACTAAATCTCATTGGGTTATACTCAAGACAAACATGGTATACACTTACTTATAGTAGAATATTAGCAGTAAAATAAAGGAGAACCATCTACAACCCACAGACTCAGAAAAACTAAGTAACAAGGAGGGCTCTCGAAGAGGGATGCATAAATCTCACTATGAATGGGAAATAAAATGGACATTGCCTGTGGAGAAGGAGGAGGAGGCTGGAGGGGTGGTTGAGGATTCAAACTGTGGGAATCTGGTGGGAGGACGATGAAGAGAGAGAGAGTACTGGGAGAGACAACTGGAATCTGAAGACATGTCTGGGATGAGCTAAAAACCTAGAGCAATGGAAATTCCCAGCAATCTTTGAGTGTGACCCTAGCTAAGACTCCTAGCAATAGGGGCTCCAGTGCCTGAACCAGCCATCTCCTGTAACCAAGCAATACTTTCAGTGGAGGAACTGGAACAGCAACCCAGCCACAAATCCTTCAATTTGTCCCGCCTACAAGATGTGCTAGGGTAAAGATGACACAGAAATTGTGAGAGTGATGAACTGAAGAATGACCCTTCTGGAGACACATGTCCTGTCATGAGAGGGAGACCACTCCTTGGGGCCATATCCAGAAGCAGGACACCCAAGAGACCTAGGATAAAACCAAACATGACTGGCAAAAAAAAAGTGAATAAAATAATTACTAATGATACACTGCTACAGTCATGGATTGGTGTCCAACCCAACTGGAGAGGCTTCACCCAGGAACTGATAGAAAGAGATGCAGAGACCCACAGCAAAACATTACATAGAGTTCAGGGAATCCTGCAGAAGAGGTGGAAGAAAGATTATATGAGCCAGGGTGTCAAGGACACCACAAGAAAACACCAGCATCAACTAACCTGGGCTCAAAGGGGCTCACAGAGACTGAACCAACTAGGGACTGCATGGGACTGACCTAGGCCCTCTGTGTGTATGTTACAGTCACATAACTTGTTCTTCTAGAGAGACATCTATCAGTGAAATCAGGAGTTGCATTTGCCTGTTTTGCCTCTTTGGGGACCTATTTCTTCTACTGGATTGTCTCATCCAGCTTTAATAGAAGAACAGTTGCCTAGTCTCACTGCAACTTGTCATACCATGGCTGGCTGATATCCATGGGAGGCATGGGAGAGTTGCCCCATATCTGAAGAGAAACAGAGATCCATTAAATATATTTATAGTATTCAACCATTTTATGAGTTTTAATTTTTTAAGTTTTTAAAATTAAAATAAAATAATTAACAATAGAAAAGCCAAGTCTTCAGAGCCCCAGCCCCACTCTCAGTATTAAGTTCTGCACTGGTTGCTTTTCTGTTGTGATAAAATAACACAATTAAGAGCAACTGAAGAAGAAGGTTTATTTGGGCTTACAATTCCAGAGGAAGAGTCTTTTTTTGATGAGGAAGGCATGGCATCAGATTGATGAGAAAGGTAGCTGAAATAGTGCCTTCCTTGTTAGCTAGCTTCTCTGGAGCTGTGGGCTGTAGTCTGTTTATCCTTTGCTTTACATCTAGTATCCACTTATGAGTGAGTACAAACCATGTTTCTCCTTCTGAGTCTGGGTTACCTCACTCAGAATAATATTTTCTAGTTCCATCCATTTGCCTGCAAATTTATGATGTCATTGTTTTCTGCTCTTAATTAGAAGCTAGCTAACAAGGAGGACACAAAGAGTGACACATGGATCGCCCTGGGCAGGGAAAATAGATGACATCTCCATGAGTAAGTTGGGGATGAGCAGTGGGCAATGGAAGGTAGAGGATGGGGGGTGAGAACGTAAGGGAATGGAATGGTCGACCTGGAACAGGGATGGAGTGGGAGAGCAATGAAAGAGATACCGCGATAGAGGAGACACCATGGGGATAGGGGAAAACCGGGTGCTAGCGAAGTTTCCAGGAATCCCCAGAGGTGACCCCAGCTTAGACTACTAGCAATAGTGTAGAGGGTGCCTGAAGGAAGAGCTATAGGAAATACTGATGTAGCACTTTGCTTTTTCTTTTTTTTAATTTAATTTAATTTTATTTTACAATATAATTTAATTCTACATATCAGCCACAGATTCCCTTATTCTCCCCCCTCCCACCTCCCCCTTCCCCCCAGGCCACCCCCCATTCCCATCTCCTCCAGGGCAAAGACTCCCCCGAGGACTCAGATCAACCTGGTAGACTCAGTCCAGGAAGGTCCAGTCCCCTCCTCCCAGGCTGAGCCAAGCGTCCCCGCATAAGCCCCAGGTTTCAAAGAGCCAACTCATGCACTGAGCACAGGACCTGGTCCCACTGCCTGGATGCTTCCCAAACAGATCAAGCCAATCAACTGTCTCACCTATTCAGAGGGCCTGATCCAGTTGGGGGCCCCTCAGCCATTGGTTCATAATTCATGTGTTTCCATTCGTTTGGCTATTTGTCCCTGTGCTTTATCCAACCTTGGTCTCAACAATTCTCGCTCATATAAACCCTCCTCTTTCTCACCAATTGAACTCCCGAAGCTTCACCCAGGGCCTGGCCATGGATCTCTGCATCCAGTTCCCTCAGTCATTACATGGGGTTTCTAGCATGACAATTAGGGTGTTTGGCCATCCTATCACCAGAGTAGGTCAGATCGGGCTGTCTCTTGACCATTGCCAGCAGTCTGTTGTGGGGGTATCTTTGTGGATTTCTGTGGGCCTCTCTAGCACTTTGCTTCTTCCTATTCTCATGTGGTCTTCATTTACCATGGTCTCCTATTCCTTGTTGTCCCTCTCTGTTCTTGATCCAGCTGGGATCTCCTGCTCCCCCAAGCTCTATTTCCCTCGACCCTTGAACTTCATTACCCCCACTCACGTCCAGGCTGTTCATGTAGATCTCATCCATTTCTCCATCATTGGGTTATCCCCGTGTCTTTCTTGGGGTCCTGTTTTCCAGGTAGCCTCCCTGGTGATGTGAGTAGCAGACAAGTCATCCTTGTTCCACATCTAGTATCCTCCTATGAGTGAGTACATACCATGTTTGTCTTTCTGAGTCTGAGTGAGCTCACTCAGGATGATTTTTTCTAGATCCATCCATTTGCCTGCAAACCTCATGATGTCATTGTTTTTCTCTGCTGAGTAGTATTCCATTGGGTATATGTACCACATTTTATTTATCCTTTCTTCAGTTGAAGGGCATCTAGGTTGTTTCCAGGTTCTGGCTATTACAAACAATGCTGATATGAACATAGCTGAGCAAGTGCCCTTGTGGTTTGATTGAGCATGCCCAAGAGTGGTACAGCTGGGTCTTGGGGGAGATTGATTCCCAGTTTTCTAAGAAAGCACCATATTGATTTCCAAAGTGGCTGTACAAGCTTGCATTCCCACCAACAGTGGAGGAGAGTTCCTCTTGCTCCACATCCTCTCCACCATAAGCTGTCTTCAGTGTTTATAATCTTAGCCATTCTGATGGGTATCAGATGGTATCTCAGAGTCATTTTGATTTGCATTTCCCTGATAATTAGGGATGTTGAGCAATTCCTTAAATGTCTTTCAGTCATTTGAGTTTCCTCTGTTGAGAATTCTCTGTTTAGCTCTATAGCCCATTTCATAATTGGGCTGTTGGGCATTTTGATGTCTAATTTTTTTGAGTTCTTTATATATTCTAGATGTCAGTCCTCTGTCAGATGTGGGGTTGGTGAAACTCTTTCCCCATTCTGTAGGCTGTCACTTTGCCTTGTTGACCGTGTCCTTTGCTCTACAAAAGCTTCTCAGTTTCAAGAGGTCCCATTGATTGATTGTTTCTCTCAATGTGTGTGCTACTGGTGTTATATTTAGGAAGTGATCTCCTATGCCAATGTGTTCAAGACTACTTCCTACTTACTCTTCTATCAGGTTCAGAGTAACTGGAGAACTTAAATCAATAAAATAGAAACAAAGAGAACAATACAAGAAATTAATGAAACAAAGAGTTGGTTCTTTGAGAAAATCAACTATGCAAACTAACCAAAAGACAGAGAGAGAGCATCCAAATTAACAAAATCAGAAATGAAAAGGGGGACATAACAACAGACATTGAGGAAATCCAGAGAATCATCAGGTCATACTTCAAAAACCTGTACTCCACAAAACTGGAAAATCTAAAAGAAATGGATAATTTTCTGGATAGGTACCACATACCTAAGTTAAATCAAGACCAGATAAACTATTTAAATAGTCCAATAACCCCTAAGGAAATAGAATCAGTCATTAAAAGTCTCCCAAGCAAAAAAAGCCCAGGACAAGATGGTTTCAACACAGAATTCTACCTAATCTTCAAAGAAGAGTTAATACCAATACTCTCTAAATTGTACCACACATTAGAAACAGAAGGAACATTACCAAACTCCTTCTATGAGGCTACAATTACCCTGATTCCTAAGCCAAACAAAGATGCAACAAAGAAAGAGAACTGCAGACCAATCTCCCTCATGAACATTGATGCAAAAATACTCAATAAAATACTGGCAAACAGAACACATCAAAACAATTATCCACCATGATCAAGTAAGCTTCATCCCAGGGATGCAAGGGTAGTTCAACATATGAAAGTCTGTCAATGCAATACACCATATAAACAAAGTGAAAGAAAAAAACCACATGATCAACTCACTAGATGCTGAAAAGGCATTTTTTGTGTGTGTTTTTCAACATTGAGTAAACAGGACTTAGGCTTGTCATAGAAACTTTTTTATTACATTGATGTATAATCCTTTATAATGAAAGATTGTTGACTAAAATTCTAATTATTTTCCAAATGTTGCATTAGTCATGAGGCTTTTATTCTATAACAATTCATATGTTATAATATATATGCTAATTTATATATGGTAAAACAAGTGTTCATTTGATTTTTTGAATTTTATTTGACAACATCTTATTGAAGAGTTTTTATGTCTAAGTTAAATAAAACAATCATCATATAGTTCTCTATAGAATGTCTTAGTTTGGGTTGCTATAGCTGTGATGAAACACAATGAACAAAAGTAACTTGAATAGCAAAGGGTTTATTTCACTCACAGTTTTTTACAACAGTTCTTCATCAAAATTAGTGAGGGCAGGTACTCAAGCAGGGCAGGAACTTAGAGGTAAGTGTAGCTGGAGAATTTCTCTCCAGCTCCCACCGCCAAGTCCACCAGTCCCAGAGCCCACTTATAAAATAAACACACAGACTCTTACATTATTTAAACTGCTTGGCCATTAGCTCAGGCCTATCATTGTCTAGCTCTCACTCTTATATTCAGCCCATTTCTATTAATCTTTACTTTGCCACGTGGCTCGTGGCTTACCGGTACTTTACATCTTCCTTGTCTTGGCGGTGGCTCCAGCCAGTCTCCCTTTCCTTCCTCCTTCCTCAATTCTCCTTTCTCCTTGTCCTGCCTGTACTTCTTGCCTGGTCACTGGCCAATCAGTGCTTTATTTATATAGAGCAATATCCACAGCTCTTCCCCTTTTTTTTCTTTTTCAAAAAGGAAGGTTTTAACTTCAACATAGTAATATTACATATAACAAAATAATTATCGAGTAAGAATTATAGTTACAATATAAAAGAAGATATCTATCTTATATTTGTGAGTTTAAGGTTTTATATCTAACTTATCTTTTATCATAACTAAGGAAAATTGTAGGTATCTAGTCTTTAACCATATCAAAGACCTCAGAAGGATATAATACTACCTGAGAAATGGGAGAAGGATGCAAGCAACTTTCTGGAGTCTTGTAGGGTAGACAGAGATAGCTGACAGCCTAGACAGTCATTCAAAGTTCTCTTGTAAAGTTGGGGCATCAGTCTTTAGCCCGCAGGCCTAGAGTCTCTTATTTACTTTTTTCTGTGTCCTGTAGAATGTCTTGGAGATCTTTCTGTAAATCAGGAACCTGAAGGACCATTTTGTTAAGCAAAGTTCAGTGGTTACCTTTCTATGGGTCCTGTATGTCAAGTTGATCAAGAAGTCCAGGCAAGAACAGTTTCTTGTCCAAATGGCTATTTTTGTCAAGGTAAAGATAAACTCCATATGGAGTGTCTTTGATGTCCATACTCTTCTCTGAAGTAAATTGGTGTTGTCAGGAGCAGACATGTCTCACTGTCCAGAAAGTCTAAATTTTTAAAACATTTTAAATGCCATAATCTGTAGGTCTTTGAAGTGTTTGAAGACTACCTATCTATCTGAAATATATCTATGTATACCTAGAAGACTTAACTAACATGGCTACAAATATGATTATCATAGATGACTAATTATTAATCTATTTTTAATTATCCATTACAATTTTAAATGAGTTACATAAACATAATACCTCACACAAGAATAGAAATATATATACAGTATAACAAAATTAAGTTTAAATTTGTATCAATAAACTAAAATCTATAGCAATGTAAAACATTTTAAACAAGTTGTTACTCTTTAAAAGTAGGTTCATTAATCTACCCTTTTATCCTATCATATCTAAACTATCTCCCTTTTTTATTTTTTAGAAAGAGATTGTATTTATAATCAACCTGTTTTAAATAAAAATATTGGTTTTTCTCTGTCCCACATCAGAGGGCTCTTCTGATTTGGGACACAAGAATCTCTTAACCATTTTTTTAAGCAATATGTCTGGGTTTAGAGGGGGAGTGAGCCAATTCCATCTCCAAAGCCAGCTTGGTATATTTGGGAATTTGGGCATAGCTTTTCTAACTACTTCCTGCTGGAGGGGGGCGCTGTATCTTATGGGGACACAAAGAAAATTTTAGGATTATGGAGTAGTCCATGAGGGTGTATCATCTGAGCCAGTTGCCTGAAACTGTTCTGGATGTTGGATCATCTGGGCCATGGTGTCATCGGAGACTTTTCAGGGGGTCTTGGCTGGTCAAACCTGATGTATCTTAATCTGGAACAAATCCATAGCCTCTGGCTTTTTGTGGAAACAAAAACAGAACCTCTTTTCCAAAGTAACATATCCTTATATCCAAATTTTGAAGTCAAGGTACCTTTAAAATTTACATTTTTGCAGCCGGGCGGTGGTGGCGCACGCCTTTAATCCCAGTACTCGGGAGGCAGAGCCAGGCGGATCTCTGTGAGTTCGAGGCCAGCCTGGGCTACCAAGTGAGTTCCAGGAAAGGCGCAAAGCTACACAGAGAAACCCTGTCTCAAAAAACCAAAAAAAAAAAAAAAAAAAAAAAAAAAAAAAAAAAAAAAAAATTTACATTTTTGCATAACTGAACAGCTTTTAAAATCAAATGTTTTTCTTCAGTTACGAATATCAAAGACAACATAATCCAGATTCTCTGTGTGATAGCCATCTTTATGTGGCTTATTACCTTTATTGTTTCTTTAAAGACTTTAGTTTTAAAAACTATTTGTTTATATAACTGTATATATTCCTTTTATCTTTTTTTGAAGCCTATGTACATTTTTACATACATTGGAAATTATTTCATCTGAATCAGTCTTATTGTGAACATATTGCTTTAAAAGGTAGCCTTCAAGCCTGAAACGGCACTGTGGCTGCTGGCTCCGCCCACTTTAGCTTTCCAACATGGCAGTTCCGCCAGCTCTGGGAGCCATCAAGTCTCAGAAATAGTGGGTCTACGCTTTTATCAAAGCAGCGTGTAGCCCAGAAACCTCTCTGTCTTTTTTTTTTTAATACTAGTAAAGACAATCTACCACACAGCGTAATGTGCCACTGGCACACTTCTCATTCCAGCCATACTGCAGGTCAAGTGCACACGCCAGGAACCTGCCAGTAGCTCAAACCCGCATTTTGTGGCGTCTAGCTGCCCATATGAGACATGAAGCAGGAACCTGGTTTTGGCTCTGTTTAGAATTGGTTATTAAATATTGTTAGGTTTAAGGTGGAAACTCGAGCCATTGGGCGCCATTTGTAGCTGGAGAATTTCTCTCCAGCTCCCACCGCCAAGTCCCGCCAGTCCCAGAGCCCACTTATAAAATAAACACACAGACTCTTACATTATTTAAACTGCTTGGCCATTAGCTCAGGCCTATCATTGTCTAGATCTCACTCTTATATTCAGCCCATTTCTATTAATCTTTACTTTGCCACGTGGCTCGTGGCTTACCGGTACTTTACATCTTCCTTGTCTTGGCGGTGGCTCCAGCCAGTCTCCCTTTCCTTCCTCCTTCCTCAATTCTCCTCTCTCCTTGTCCCGCCTATACTTCCTGCCTGGTCACTGGCCAATCAGTGCTTTATTGATATAGAGCGATATCCACATCAGGTAAGAGTTATAGAGCACCCATTGAGGGTTTTGGCATAGTGGTTTACTAATCATGGCTTTTTCAATCTTCTTTCTTATAGAATTCAAGGCCACCAATCCAGGAATAGAACCAACAACAGTGAGCAGGGCCCTCTCCCACCATCATTATTTAAGAAAATATCCTACAGCTGGATCTTTTATTTATTTATTTTCCTGTCAGATTTTTGTTGTGGACCTAACTTTGAAATGATACACTACAGAGGCAGAGACCATGAAGAGGCTGAACAAGAATGAATGGGTAACAACCCTTCATCAGAAGTAGAAAAACCTGTCTGACACAGACATCTTGAGGACTAGTCAATGGTCAATGGAGGAGTCTTAGAAGTTCACATGGACAGATTATAAGCATATGGTTTGTGCTCCAAATCTCACTTTATTCACTTCCTTCTGGATTCTTTGTAAAAAAAAATACTAATTTACTTTATTTTATGGGCATGGACATATAAGCATATGACTCATGTATGATTATGTGCACCACCTCATGCATGTTTGGTGTTCATACAGCCAGAGGAGGGCACCAGATTCCTTGTACCTGGAATTACAGATGATTGTGAGCCGCCTTGTACGGGTGCTAGGAACTGAATCTGAGGATGCTGCAAGAGCAATAAGCACTCTTAACTACTGAGCCATCTTTCTGCTCCTCATTCTAGATTCTTTTAAATAACAGTGAAAATCAATTTTTTTCTTTGCTACAATACATGCTTACCAAAGTTTCCCTCCCTCCCTTTCTTCCAACCCCCTTCCCAAGTTTCCCTCCCTCCCTTTCTTCCAACCCCCTTCCTACCTCCTTGAAACTTCATATCTACTCTCACTCCACTTACCCTTCAGAAAAAATCAGGCCTCCCAGAGATGACAGCCAAACAGCACAAATCAAGATACAATAAGGCATGGCAAAAACCCTCATTATCAAGGCTGGACAAGGCAACCCAATTGAAGGAAAAAGTTCCAAGAGCAGGCAAGAGAATCAGAGACAGACCTGCTCCTGCTATTAGGAGTTCCACAAAAACACCAAACTAAACAGCCATAACATACAGAGGGCCTGATGCTGACCCATGCAGTCCCTATACTTACAGTCTTAGTGAGCCCAAGTAATCACTGCTTAGTTGATTCCATAGGCCAAGTTCTCATGGAATCCTTCATCCCCTCTGACTCATACAATCTTTCCTCCCCCTCTTCCATGGGTTGCCTCAGTCCCTGAGAAGTGGGACCTGATGAAGACCTCCAATTTAGACTCTCTCTGAATAATGTCTGACTATGGGTCTCTGCTCCTGCTCTCATCTGCTACAAGAGGAAGCCTCTGTGATGACAACTGCCAAGGCACCCACTGATCTATGAATATAGCACAATGTCATTAGGAATCAGGAATTATATAATAGATTTTTTTTTCATTTTGCCTGTTGTATTTGGTTCTACACTAGGTCTCTGGGCTATCCAGTCTTTGTTTTCTGGCTATCCAGGCAATATAATTCGTGGTCACTGTGGAGGTTTGAAAGAAAATGCTCTCCAAAGGGAGTGGCACTATTACTAGGTGTGGCCTTGTTGGGGTAAGTGTGGTCCTGTTGGAGAAAGTATGACACGAAGGAGGTGGGTTTTGAGGTCTCCTACATGATTAAGCCACAGAGTAAGATAGACCACTTCTTGTTGTCTGTGAGTTAAGATGTAAGAACTCTCAGCTCCCTCTCTAGCACTGTTTCTGCATGCATGCTCTCCGCTTCCTGCCATGATGATGATGGACTAAGCCTTTTAACTGTATGTAAGTGAGCCACTAAAATTAAACGTTTTCCTTTATGAGTTACTGTCATCATTGCTTCTCTTCACAGTAATAGAAACCCAAACTAAGACAGGCTCAAGTTAAACCAGACATTGGTTGGTCTCTCCAACAAGTTCTGTGCCCTAGTATATCTTACAGGCAGAACAGATTATAGTTTGAGGATTTTGTAACTGAACTGGTGTCCAGGTTTCTCTTTCTGCATCCTGTAAGTGTACCTTCTTGTGCCAAAGAGACTAGAAGTAGGAGTAAAGGCTCTATACAGGCAGCAGCTTAATGTCTCTATGTTCAGTGGGTTATATGGATGGCATCCTCAACATTCGGGCCCTGTACAGCCAGATCTTTTAGAGGTATTTTCTTGTTTAAGGTTGCCTTTTTTCAGATAACTTTAGATTGCGTCAAGTTGACACAAAATTATTCAGCACAAATGTGTGTGATTTTGTCAACACATAATACCAGCTTTGGCTTTGGAAACATTTGGGAGGGTTTCCTGCTCCATCATGAAATAGTTGCAAGAATATTGGTGTCAGTTCTTCTTTGAAATAAATGCACTCTTAAGGCAATAAATGTTTCTTAAGGCCCTGTCACTTTCTTTGTTAGGAAATTTTATAATAAATTCTATTTCATTTCTTGCTGTGGATCAACTTGAGTTTTTCCACAAAATTTAAGTTTAAATTTTGTTGGATCATACTTTTCTAGAAATTGTTCCATTTGCACAAGAGTTACCAAATTGTAAGCACGTGCCTTAACATATTCCCCAATGATTTCCTGGATTTCAGAGTTTTCTGCAGTGATGTCCATTTATAGATGACCATGTAATAACTTGCTCTTCTTTTTCTTCATTAGATTAGTTTAGTGAGGACTTTTCAATTTTTTCTTATCAAAAAATCATCTCTTTTACTAAGCCTTGTTCTGGTGTGTCTTCTTCATAGTTATCTTTGTCTTTGTGATGTTATTGTTGCACTGATCATTTTCATTTCTTTCTTTTTAATTTTAAATGTTGGATTATTCTTGTTTTTTGAAGTCCTTGAGATTCATAAGCAATATATTGGAGAGAATCGGTTTCCTTTTATCTTTTTGTAATGTGGACACTCACAGCTATGAATTTTCCTCTCACGCTTTCACAGAATTTCATTCTTCATTTATATTTGGTCCTAGGAAATTCTTAACATCCTGATTTTTTCAAAAACTCCTTGATATTCCAAAATACATTGTTCAATGGCAACACAGTGTTTGTATATTTTCCATAGTTAGTGTCATTAATTTCTGGTTTCATTCTATCAATATTTCAAAAGATACAAAAATAAATTATCTTTATTGTTTTAAATATGATCTACTTTGAAAAAAATGTTTCATGTGTTGTAGAAATGAATGTATATTCTGCCATCATTGGAAAATGTATTGTTAAATGACTGTTAAGTCCAATTGATCTATAACCTAATATAATTCTTATGTTTCTTTGATGAGTTTTTTTTGTCTAGATGACTGATTTATCAGTAATAGTCTGGTATTAAATTTACCCAATAAATCATTTTATATTGGGGGAATTTATCTATTTGAATCCTGTGGTGTTTCTTTTATAAAATTGGGTATTCTTATATTTGATACACATATTTCAACTGTTGTGTCCTCTTGGTAGACTTTTTATTTAGCTGTATGAGGGGACCTGATTTATTTCTTTACACTAATTTGTGCTTGGAATTTAGTTTTCTGGACAATGAAAAAGCTACATCTATTTCTAATTCTTCTTGGATTCCCTGGAAATGTCATTTTCTATCCTTTATTTTTCAATGTGTACATTCTTTTGTTCATAAAGCTAACTTTGTACAAGCAGAAATGTGTGTGTGTGTGTGTGTGTGTGTGTGTGTGTGTGTGTGTGTGTGTGTATGTGTGGCCTTTTTAGTACAACTCATGCAGTTCACAGTTTTTACATAGAGAATTTATAACATTGACAATTAGTATTATTAATTAAATGTGTTAGATTTTGCACCTTGCTATTTTGTTCTTTTCTTAATAATTAGAATAACTTTTGCTCTCCTTTTCCTTGTTCATCTCGGAGTTCCGTGGCTGATGGAATTAATCGAGTTCTTTCCAAGATCTTATCTGCTTGTCCACCTTCTGAGGGGTTTAGCTTTTGTGGCCTTGTTATTGTGTTGCTTATTTTCTGTGCTCTATGTCTTTACATATGCTTGAAACTATTCATCTTTTTGTACTTCTAGTAGCTACAATATGACATGGATATGTTCACATTTGACGTTTCTGTGTTCCTCACCATGCTTTGATCTGTGCATTGTGTCCAGTTTTGCTCTTCTGCCATGGTCTCCACTTACTGTAAAGAGAAGCTTCTTTGATGAGGGTGATATCAGCACTTATTTGTGAGTTTTGAGACAAAATTCAGAATGTAGTACAGAATTATGCAAAATGGCAATAATAGAGTTTTTCTTATGGAACAAAACATCAATAGCCCTGGAAGTTGCCTAGGTTTCTAGTACCAGGAGTGACTTCCCTACATGTAAGTGGGGCCTTAAGTCTTACTAGACAGCTATTGATTACCAAAATCATCATGCCATTGCCCTACTGGTTCTGGTTCTGGTTCACAGGTAATGCAACTGTGGAGGACACTCAATTGCTTTTCTCCTCTGAGGGTTACATAGTAGTTTCTGATTCTCTGGAAGCTAGACTGCAGAAAGGAGGCTATCTTAGTTAGAGTATATATAATTCTGTGATAAAACACTATGACCATAAACAACTTGTGGAGAAAAGGGTTTATTTCAGCTTACATGTACTGATTATAGTCTATAATAAATAGTAGTAAAAGCAAGAACCTGGAAACAAGAACTGAAACAGAATTCTGTTTGGAGGACTGCAGCATACAAGCTTGCTCCTCACAGTTTCCTCTGCTTTTCCATGTCTAGCACCCAGAACTACCACCAGAAATTTCACTTTCCACAATGAGCTGTGATCTCTCACATCAATCATCTATCACAAAAATGAGTTATAGACTTGCAGACCAAATATTATGGAGGTATTTCCTTGATTAATATTCCTTCTTCACAGATGACATGGGGTTATATCAAATTAATATAAAAAGAGGTTTTTGGTTACATCCAGCTTGAATTACTTGATTCCTATGTCCCAAGTGGTCAGTGCTTTTAGTATTTTGTCCTGCCTTCCCTCTCATTTTTATTTCCCATGTCTACATGTATTGTGTTATATATTTTTTGATTTTTTAAATGTTTTATTTATTATTTGATAATCACATATAGTACACACAATATATTGGTATCATATTCTTTCATTCCTTCAACTCTTTCCAGATCCTTCCCTCAAAGTTCAAGTTTTATTTTCTCTTTTAGGAAATACAAAACAGAAACAAAAACAAAAAAAAATTCATGGAGTGTGATGATTTGTATCAGCCAACTATTCCTTATCAGGGTACCTGCCCTAGAGTGTTGTTGATATACCAAATGTCACTAGATTGAAGAAAATTATCTCTATTAAAATTTTTTATTATTATTTGATTGTTTCATTCATCTGTAAAATATTATTAATTTTCACCCCCATTCTCCTCCAAAAGACTCCTCTGCTCCAACTGAAACTCTTCTTACAAAGTCCACCTCCTACTTCATGCCTTCCTTTTGTATGTGACCAACAGAACTCAATAGATTCTTTCCTGAGAATATATAAGAAGCTATTTATTGGAGCAAGAAAGACTTATCAGTCATTATTCCACTGAAGAAAGTGATACTTCTTCCCCTATAACCATTATCTTCCAGTAGTCCCTGAGACAAGAGTGGACCTCATCACTGTAGTCAGAAGTTTTCCTGTGTCCTGCCTGGTCCTGTAGCCGCTCAAACTCAAGTAAACACACAGAGGCTTATATTAATTATGAATTGCATGGCCATGGCCTATGGCTCAATTTTCTTGCTAGCTAGCTCTTATAACTAAATCATCCCATTTCCATTAGTCTATATATTGCCACATGTTCCGTGGCTTTACCTGTGTGCATTACATGCTGCTCCCTGGACAGTAGGATGACATCTCTTTGCCTCTACTTTCTCTTCCTGTTTATCAGCTTGGATTTCTGCCTGCCTCTAACCTGCCTTGCCAGAGGCCAATGCAGCTTTATTTATCAACCAATCAGACCAATACATATTCACAGTGTACAGAAAGACATCCCACAGCACATCATTTCCTCTGTGACTGACAACAAAATGAAGACAGTCTAAATCCTTTGTATGGCTTGTGTAGATAACCAGAGCTACAGTGAGTAAAGGGGTAGAACACCAATATGATGTTCAGAACACGTCTTTTTCATTTCACATCTCTCAATTGCTCTCATATACCTTTTCCCCCTCTTCCACAGTATTCTCTGGGCTTTGGAGAAGTTTGATCTTTTTTTATTGTTTAATTTTTAAAGTGTTTAGCTTAAAGAATGTAGTGAAATTTCATTTAAAAGCACAAATGTATCTAAAAGACATCATTATGTCCTACAATTCTTATGTGATCTGATCACAAGTCCCCTACCCCCATTAAAATCTGAATTTGCAGAGCTCCACCCGGGGCCTAGCCATGGATCTCTGCATCCAGATCCCTCAATCGTTGGATGGGGTTTCTAGCACGACCATTAGGCCCCGGGTGGCGCTCTGGGAGTCCAATTAGCAAGAAAGAGGAGGGTTTATATGAGCGAGAATTGTTGAGACCAAGGTTGGATAAAGCATAGGGACAAATAGCCAAATGAATGGAAACACATGAACTATGAACCAATGGCTGAGGGGTCCCCAACTGGATCAGGCCCTCTGAATGGGTGAGACAGTTGATTGGCTTGATCTGTTTGGGAGGCATCTAGGCAGTGGGACCGGGTCCTGTGCTCATTGCATGAGTTGGCTCTTTGAAACCTGGGGCCTATGCAGGGTCGCTTGGCTCGGCCTGGGAGGAGGGGACTGGACCTGCCTGGACTGAGTGTACCAGGTTGATCTCAGTCATTGGGGGAGGCTTTGCCCTAGAGGAGGTGGGAATGGGGCGTGGGCTGGGGGGAAGGTGAGGGGGGCCGGAGAGGGGAGAACAAGGGAATCCATGGCTGATATGTAGAACTGAATTGTATTGCAAAATAAAAAAAAAAAAGAAAAAAGAAAAAAATCTGAATTTGATCATTCCTCAACCTTCTTTTTAGGTCCTGAGACGTTCTCAACTTAATCTTCTCTATAGGACTCTAAATGAAGGTACCATTTAAATTACTTGGCTTCTAGTTTAAAACTATAAAACATTTAAAACTTTTGTGTCACTCTCATATGTGACCTTGTATTGATAATCTTCCCTGCTCCTTTCTAATTTTTTTCAGACATACTGTCAAAGTGATCCATATTGGATTTTAGTTTTTTGTAATCCATTAAAAGTATATTTAAAAAATAGTCTATGCTTTTAGGTATAAGAAATGAAGCAAAACCTTTATACTTGAGCTAGAATAATTCTCATAACTGGCAGAGAAATTAAATTAAATTAAGTTAAAGAAAGAAGAAAAGGAGTCAGTTGGTTTTAGCCCTAAAGATTTAAGTCATGTGTGACTACTCAAGTTAAAGTTGTTATTGGCTAGTATTATTAACATGACTTTTAAGTCTATATTCACAATGGACACTAAATTTTATTTAACTTCTTGCATTTCCAATCAATAAGTATTTCAGTAGGAAATGCTTAGCCAGTCTTTAAATGTCTAAGGTTAAAGTTATGATTTAATGAGAATGCTCCCTGTAGGTTTGTATGTTTGAAATCTTGGTCTCCAATTAGTGGAACAGTTTGAGAATTAAGAGATGTGGCTTTGTTGGAGTAGGAAAATGTGTCCTACTGGACATGGGCTTTTAGGTTTAAAATTCCTGCTTGCCTAGCACCATTCTTCCCACCATGATGATCTTGGACCAACTCTCTGAAACTGGAAGCTGCCCCCAATTAAATGCTTCCTTTTATAAGAGTTGCCTTGGCCATGGTGTCCTTTCACAGTAATAGAACAGCAACTAAGACAAGATAAGTATTAAAAATTTCTACTGTAATTAAGGTAAGAAAATAGATTTTTATATATGTATTAGTAAGTTTCAGCATAATGTTAATTTAAATAATGCTTGGATACAAACACATTCATACTTCACCAATAATTCACTGAACTAATTCTTCTTGACAAAATTCATATTGACGGGACCAGAGAGATAACTCAGTGCACAAGACTGATGACTTAAGTTCCATTCCTGAAGCCAATAGTAGAAGGATACTGACTCTGTAAAATTGTCTTCTGACTTCCACATGTGTGCCAGAGCATTCATGCAGCCACATTCACATGCAGACATCATTCACACACAGATACATGCACATATACACATATGCATAGTTATAAGTAAAATACAAAACTTAAAAAGAATTTATATTGATGATTTGTTCTAATTTTAGGAGAAAAATAACATTCTGGAAGTCTTTCTTTAACTTGAATAAATAGAAAATATCCAGCAATATACATCAGACAATTTCATTCTTTGAATTTCAATAATTGAGTTATCTCTATTGTTAGATGATCGTGCTATCTACTGTATATAAGTCTAATTAAACACAAAATAGCACACATTTGTTGATGACCTGCTGGGTACAAGATAGTATTTCATTTTGTATTTATTTTACTATCCTTGATTATTATTTGATATTTATTGATTCTTTTTGTAAACATGTTATTTTCTGAGCAAATCCTATATTGAGACTATAGAAGAGGAGTCATCAAATATTATATGGATAAGAACCCCTGCTCCATAAGGCATGTGCTTAATACATTTGACTATTTTTATTAAATATAATCCTTAGAATGTGAACATTAATATTTTGTCATGAATTTATTTTGAATTAGTGTTAGACTTTCTGCTTACCTTGTGTTTAGAATCTTAAATCTTTTGGTACATAAGAGTCCTCAAATATTCAGTATTGTTTTGTGTTTTGCACGAAGATTTAAACTTAAATTTTTAAAGAAATCTTTCTAAACTTTTCAGTAATAATTGCCATAAAGTTAATAAATAACTCATGCACTAGTGGGTGAAGTTCATCCTTTGTTCCAGTGATTAAGTATACCATAGAATTTATTAGTATCCTCTTCATTTGTTTCCAGATCATCTCAGTGTCTTCCTATACGAATATTATACTCTCTTCACTGAAATATGAACATATTCTTTGATTGAATGAAGAAATGTAACACAGTTTTCTTCAGTGGTATATTGTGGCTTTCTAGAAACTTGCTCTGAATAGAGGCTGTACCACCACCTAGACTAAGAGCCAAGACAATATAAAAGGAAGAAAAGAGACCACTAGTACAGACATTCTCTTTCTGCTTTCTGATTTCTGTGAGGTAAGGACATTGTTCTCCTATACGTTTCCACCAGTATTGACTGAAACACCTGAAAACATCACACAAAATAAATTTCTTAAATTATGAGTGTCACGTATTTTGACATAATGCTGAAAAATTAAAATACCATTATTATGCCATTTCAGAAACAAAGTCTTTCCAACACTACTTTATTGTAACAGTGTTTGTAATTACATGGAATATGAAAGCAAAAATGTTGAGAAATATGTCTTAGTGATAGATTTATATTGATATATTAAATTACTCTAAATATATAGACTCTCATTTTGCTTTGCAGTTGTCTGTATGTTTTGTATAATACCATATTTTTGTGTCCCTTAACAATGACACAGTCTTGATTTTCTAATAATTCAGTATTATACTATATACAGGATGGTAAGTTTATTTTGTATTAACAAATCTTAGTATTTTGAAAATATATTATTTCATGATTTTTTCATTAAAAATGTTTCAGGATTTCTGGAACAAGCGTTCATGTATAGAGTAGTAATTTAATTTTTACTTCAAGAAAATGAACTTTGTTTTCCCAAATTTTTATGAGTTTTCCAATGAATCATCTTTAATGTCCATATCTGTAGTGTATACTTCAGTTCTCCATTTTTCCACCTATCCCTCATTTACAAATGTCATTTCCATATTTTGAGGTCTCTGTTAAGGCAGCATCTGTTCTCTGTGCATAATCAATGTTAATCTACATAGACAACTTTGACTCATAGACTAGAGACTTAACCAACAGATTTTTATTTTTCACAGCCCAAGACTCTGGTGAGGATATGTTTAAAATATCTAGAAGTGCAGATCCAGTGGGAGGCCCTACTTATGTTTTGTAGATCCAATTTCTAGTTGTATTCTCACAAGAGTAAACTGGACTCTGGTTCCTCTTCCTCTTGGTCAGTCAATGAGTGCTCACACTCATAGCCACATCTAAAGCTCCTTATTTTCCAAGGGCTCCATCTCCAAATGTCTTCACATGGAGGTTTATACCTTCAACTTGTAAATGTTGAATGGACATTCTGATCCCATAAAAGTGGTTATGTTTAGTCTTCATTTGACACACAATGATCTTAATTATTGTTTACATATACCTTATTTTAGTATGAAACTCTTGAGAAAAATGATGTGAATATTTATCATAGATGTAATTGTTACATTAAAAAATACATACATTTTCATATCTCTGTGACATTTAAAGTGTTTTTGATTAAGAAGAGTAAACTATGAAACAAGAAATATAATTATTTTTATACATTGTATGATCAAAGATTTAGATTATTGCCCTTTCTATAGCATTTTGAGTTTAATTTCTCTACTTATAAATATTTATTACTTTGCATACTTTTATCTTTTTTAAAAGTAGGACAATAAAAAGTAAATTTTCACACCAAACACTGAACTCAGCACATTAGATGCACTTTGTGGAATAATATCTGCAGTTTAATAGGTTGAGGAAATCTACAGATGCAAATGGGATTAATAAGCATAAAGAATATAAGAAGAGGAAAGAGATTTTCTTATTATGTGTGACTATCTGCTTTTGAAAGACAATATAATGCGCAGTACCAAAGTGTGTATAATCTGTAGAAGTAAAATACACAACAATACTCAAAAAAGATAAGGTAGGTTAAATGCATTAAATGTGCTTAAAGAATTGTTTGAAAATATTGAGTAATTAAAAGTAGCTAAGACAAGTAATGAAAGGTAATTTAGTCAAATACCTGGATTATTTGTCAGTATCTATACTGGCTTCATAGGAATGATATAGACATGTAAGTACATGAAACACATTAAATTGGATGCTTAATATTTGTTCAGTTATCATGTACTAATTAATGAGATATATAGCATTTAATTAAAATAAAAGCCACTCTACTTCCCATATAAATGCACACTGGAGTATAGAATTATAAAAACTGAAATTTAAAATTTTGTTTTAAAAACAATACAGTTTAGAGTGATGTAAAAATATATCAAACAACTTACACAAAATAAAAATTATATATCAATATTGTGGAATATTATTTTAAGGTATGCTACATCTTTTTCGTGCTGTGGAATATTTGTTTAATGATGCAAAGATGTGTTGCATTCTTTTATATTGCATTTGTTTAACTCTGTGAAGCTGTGTTACTTTGCCTGTCTAAAATACCCGATTGGTCTAACAAAGAGCTGAATGGCCAATGGCCAGGCTGGAGAAAGGATAGGTGGGGCTGGCAGACACAGAATAAATAGGAGTAGAAATCTGAGGAGGAAAAATCTAGGATCCAGAGGAGGAGGAGGACTCCAGGGTCCAGCAACACAGCTACACAGGAAGCCACCGGACTAAGAAGTAAAGAATGGTATGTAGGATAAAAGCCCAGAGGCAGAAGATAGATGGGATAATTTAAGATAAGAAAACTGGATAGAAATAAGCCAAACTAAAGCCAGGTATTTATAAGTAAGAATAAGCCTCCATATATTTATTTGGGAGCTAGTTGATGGGTCCCTAAAGAGTAAAGAATAAAAATAAAAACAACAATAACTACATATCAGTTTATGAAATAATGAAAGTTATATAGTAAGTACATATATAAATAAATAAAAAAGACATAAATATAAAGGCATTTTGTGTTTATAGAGACTTTAATTAAATTATGCTATCATTATTATCTATAAAAATTACAAATTCAATGTAATTCCTATCAAAATTATAATACCTATTTTATTTTACAATAATATATAAGTTAAGTTAAAGTTTACAAGGATTCACAAATATCCATGTTAAACAGTGGTGTAGAAGTCATGCTTATGAAATTTATTTAATAAAACTTCAGTAATCAAAACATAATAATTTAAAATAAGCCTACACAAAGAAGTCAGTTGAACAGAATTGAGTGCCCAGGATGGAACCCACACATAGAAACAATGGATTCTAACAAGCATCCTAAAAAGGTTAAATGAGGAAGAAAAATTCTGTTAAGCAAATCATGCTTGGAAAACTAGATATCCACATATAAAGGAATAAAATTAAAGCCTTATTTTTCACCATGCACAACCACCAAATAAACATTGATTAAAGATCAACTGAATTAAGTCAGTCTTAGGAAGGACAAATGCTGCCTTTTCTCTCATTTGTGAGTCTTTGATATAAACACATAAAATTATATATACACAGAGACACAAAAAATGTGAAACTGTATAGAGGATAAAAGTCAACTAACTAGGCAACAGATGAGAAAGGGAGGATATTAAGAAATGGTCAGAAATGTGTACAACATTATGTAGATGTATGAAAATGGCTTTATGTAATCCGATGTAATAAAATAAAAGAATTTGTAAATATTTACATATACAATTCTGACCACAAAACTCTTAGGGGAGGAACAATAAAGCAAGATTTGAATGTTATATTTGATATTGATTACTAGAAAGTAAGTTGAAAATGTAAATGTTAAGAAAGTAAGACTACATTAAACTAACAAAGCTTTTGTTTTGAAAAGTAAAGGAACAATTTGAAGGAATACATAGTAGAAGATATTTGAAAGCTAATTATATTATAATTTTTTTTATTTTTGTGTGTATGTCTCTGTCTCTGTCTCTGTCTCTCTCTCTTTCTGTGTGTGTGTGTGTGTGTGTGTGTGTGTGTGTGTGTGTGTGTGTGTGTGTGTGTATGAAGTGCTATGAAGAGAGCAAAAGAGGGCATCAGATGCTCTGGAACTGGAGATAAAGGCAGTTGTGAGTTTCCAATCATGATTCTGAACAATCATTCTCTGAACGAACCAAAAGCACTTTTAACTGCTCCATTATTTCTTAAAAATTCTATAATTGCCAGTGGATTAAAATGCAAAATATGTAAAAAGACTATAAAACTCCCTATTAAATACAAGTAAATAAACAAAAGCAACCAACTTCTCCTTCAAAATGCAGAGAAACATAGCCAAAGTCAAACTTAACCAAATAAAACAAAAATAACTGACATATTTTCAAATATTTATACAAACTCTCAGTAAGTTAATGTAGAGAGATTCAAAATAACTAAATATCATGTCAAACAAACTTTAAACACCAGATATATTATGCTGTAAGTGTTTGTATGGCCATGTACTTTTTTTTTTTTTTTCCGAGACAGGGTTTCTCAGTGTAGTTTTGGTGCCTTTTGTGGATCTCACTCTGTAGATCAGGCCACCTCAAACTCACAGAGATCTGCCTGCCTCTGTCTCCCAAGTGCTTGGATTAAAGGAATATGCCATCACCACCCGTAGGCCATGTACTTTTAAAAGAAGACATATAGAACCTTTGAGTATTATTGATGGATATTTAAAGTGGTTCTACCATTATGAAACAAATGGGCCAGAATGTGACTCCATCTTAGACACAAAACAACTCCATTGTAAAAAATGACCTAAGCCAAGTTTAACCAATCAGCTAAACAGTTTCAAACCTGGCCTTATAAGTCTTGTAGGAAGGGCTGGCTGTGCAAAGTTTGCAAAGTTACAGAATATGGCTGTTACTGACCATATATGACTAAAAAGCTTGCAAAGGGTGGAACTTTTCCTAGCCCCATCTACAACATGTGCCCCATGTAACTGCTACTTGACTGACGAGTTAGAACAAAGATTATATCACCATGCTCAGAATGCCCAAAGTCATTTGTTAAAAGGGCCTGAATGCCTTTGTCCCTGGTCATCATTACTATTTTCTGTAGATGATCAACTCTTGCATGCTGGCTATTTCTGCAGAATAAATGCTCTTTGTGCTTATGTACTATTTGAGTTTGGGGTCTTTCTTCAGCAATTCTCAGACTCTTAAAGAAAAACATTTTTATTTCCTAAAAAATCTTAAAAATAAATTGTAATATCCAATGTTTCTATTTTTAGATAAATATTCAAAGAAACTACAATTAAGTAGATATCATGAAGAGATATCTACATTTCCATGATCATTGCAGAATTGTTTACCTATTGTCAAGATATGGAAATAACTTAATGTTCATCAGGGTATAGACAAGAAAACTTTTCTTATTACATAAAATGAAATATTATCCATCATTTAATAAGGAGACCCTGACATACGTGACAAAGTAGAATGATCTTGAGGTCATTGTGCAAAATATAGCAAACCTGTCACCAAAGGATGACCACAGCATTAATTTACTTAGATGAGCTTTCTATAATTTTCAAACTCATTTAAGCCAAGAATACTTATCAGGAGTTGGGAAAATGAAAAACGAAAACTTCTGGTCAATGGGTACAAAAACTAAATTACACACAACTAATAAGTTCTAAAAGTCCGCTATAAAGCATTATATCTATTGTTTTAGTATAATTCTTACACCAGGTAGGCCCATGCAGGCTGACATTGTGGCAGAATGTCCTGGAAGGTTGGAACTGACAAACTTGCCGCCATCCAGGCCCAGATTCAGCACTTTGAGATTTTCCACCCCAATAGCTACTCCTTCTAAGAGGTTCTATAGAGCATGGAAGAGCCCTCCCTGCAGAACCAGACATCATTAACAAATAGGGGTGGTCCTAGGCCTGCCAGGCAGCTCCCAGCATGGAGC
Source organism: Peromyscus californicus insignis (assembly GCF_007827085.1). Lineage (NCBI taxonomy): Eukaryota > Metazoa > Chordata > Mammalia > Rodentia > Cricetidae > Peromyscus > Peromyscus californicus. The sequence goes on from NW_026294447.1 coordinate 17,398,945, forward strand.
CACTACAGCTGTAGCTCTTGCTGCTTGGCCTGCTGGGAGACAGAGATCTTGACTTGTGTGAGAGAAGGCTATGGTGGATGAGGGAACATGTAGTCTTCCAGTAGGTTTGGCAGAGTAGTTTGGTGTGAAGTAGCCTGGGGTATGTGCAGATTCAGTCCCCAAACACTCTTCCCAGCAGCATGATGATAGCCCTGGATCTGAGCATTGACAGGATGACCAAGATGAAGAATGGCTCATTTTCTAGATTTGTGTGGTGGCTCATAGAGGCTTCCTAGTGAGACTTTACTCAGGGTCAGAGAATCTGAGTTTGCTTTACTCAGCAAGGCTGAATAATGAGATGATCTGGCTAGGGACTTGTTTACCAGGTGTTTGGAATGGTCTACATTTAGCTGTCTGGTGTGCTTTGATCTTGCAAGGGGGAGGTCTTTTGCCCCTCCCCTTGGCATATTATTAAAAGCCTTTTGAATAAAGCTCTGTACTGTATGGGTATTGACTCAGGGCCCTCCTGAAGCTATCCTGTGTCTGTTTTTCTCCTCATCACTACCTTTCTACCTAATATATTTTCATGCCTCTCTACTCCACCCAAGAGCCCTTCAAAAGGTGGGAGCAGGCCAGAGCTAGTCTCCCACAGACTCCCACAGATTTGATGCTACCCCTGGAGACCATGTTTTTATCCCTGGTCCATGATGTTGCCCCAGGCCATGTAGAAGACTGAGTTTCATATGGATGTCTGTGGTCTAAACTGCTGGTGGTATCCATGTCTATGTTTGGGGCTCACACTATGGCCAGAGGCAAGGAGGATATCTGTAGTTTGTGCAACCACAAAATGCCACCTTTCTGTCCATGGTCTAGATTGCTGCCAGAGTCCCTGATGATATCTGTGGCCTATGTTATTGCTGAGGGCCATGTTGAGGCCCATGATCCTGCTGCACCTGGGAGCCATGTTCATGTCCATGGCCAGTGAAATCAACGAAGACCACATGGATGTCTGTGGTCTGTGCTACCACCTGAAGCCATGATGATGTCAATGGTTGGATCTGTGGTCCTGTAGTTTTAGGTCATGTTGTTGTCTGTGATCCCTATTACCACTAAAGACCAGTCAGAGGTCTGTAACCTGTGCTGCCACCTGGAGTCATGTTGATGTCCTTGGGCCAGGCTGCTGCCCAGGGCTATAATGGTGTTGGTGGCCAGTCCTAGAACACGGGGCTGTGTGTCTGTACTGCCTTTGGAGAACTATGACACATGCTGTTTCGGAGGACATGTGGCTGTGTGTGACCTGAACCATAGCTACAAATTATATGGACGTCCATGAATTGTGCTCCTGGTGACTGTAAAGGATATGGAAGCTACTTTTGCAGGTATTGATTACTTCAGACTCACAGTTGAGAAAGAGATTCATAGAAGTCTTCTGTCCCCCCAAAAGTAACAGCCTAGACAGGAAGCCATCTAAGAAAACTCGTAAAAATTGTGATAAAGATGCTGTAGTGTAGCTCTCTCCACAACTTATGGCTTCTGGAGGTGTTGGTAGGGAAAGGATCAATTTTCTTCCAGAGGTTGACCACTGGTATTTTGACCATGCTCTAGTGGATAAATGATCAACATAAATTGTACTGTGGTTTTGAGTTTTTCTTTTCTTGTCTTTCTCCTTTTATTTGGGGTGGGGCTGAGGTCACAAAGGGGGCAGATCTGAGATGACTGGAAAGCAACTGTGACTGGGGTCTATTATGTGAAATACCCAGAAAATGAATAAAAATATCATATTGGAAAAAAAAAAGTTTTACTCCAATTAAAAGAAAAATCATCCAAACCTCTGCATGATAAACTAGAAGCCACTGTTGAAAGTTGTGATAATTGGAAGAATATGACATTCTGAAATATTAGAGATAATTATTTTAAGTATCATTTCTCCCTTAATAGAGATGTATAAGCTGAACATTTTAAATCAAAACTACAGTGAGCTTTCTTTTTCAGGCAATGTTAGATGATTGTGAAGACTTATATATCACCAATGGGGAATGTTCAGTAAGGAGCGCCACCCCTAGCAATGTCCCATCAGCATATAGACAAAGAGACTGACCAGTGGACAGGACCGAGTGTCCAGAAATATCCACACAAAGATACAGTAAGATTATGGTAATGTGCCAGGCATAGTGGCACATTCTTTAATCACAGCCCTTGATAGGCAGAGACAGAAGGATCTCTGTTAGTTAGAGGCCAAACTGGGCTACATATTGTGTTCCAGGACAGCCAGAGTGAGACCCTGTTTAGAAAAAAAAAAAAAAAAAAAAAAAAAACTGAAAAATTTTGCCATGTTAAGAAAAATAGTAAATAAGAGTACATTAAAATTAAAATTTTGTCATCAGAGAGCAATATTAACATTACGACAAAGTAGGCCTCGGGCACAGAATGCACATTTTCAACACCTACATAAAAGAAATAACTTGTCCAGAATACTTTATAAAACTCCTGTATTAATAAAGTAGAGGAATTATATAAATACCAAAGAAAGAGTTTTACAGAAACCTCAAGAAAAATACTCAACTTTGGATCCAACATGAAAACAAACATTTTGCTAGGAGATACTGAAAAATGAAAAGTCAATCCACAATTAAACTCCTCTATTTTAGTGCCTAAAGGGCTCAACTATTTCTTTAAAGATAAGTCATGGAAAACCTGATTTAGAAATAGAATATCATGAACTTTACTGCAGTTTTAGTCAAGCTATAACCTCATTGGAAGTATATTTGTATATTAAGTGGATACAATGCCACAAAGATTGTGTTCCATAACATATGCTCATTGGTAGCTTTGCCAGAAGGTCATGCGCATTAATTTCAAGATAATATTTTGTGGGGTTTTAAGATGCCATAATGGGCAAAGGTGCTTGCCAACAAGACTAATGACCTACTGCAACATGTGAGCAGTAAATACAGTTAATAAACTTTATCTTACTCCTTAACTAGGGAAGTGGCGAAGAGGAGGGCTATAGGCAGGGAAGCTAATGGGTCAGTTGTACAGTTCTGTCAAGGTGACATTTTATTAACAATGATAATTATAATATACCAGCACTCTTTCCTTTACCACCATAATTATAAGGATTCCAAGATAAAATTAATTTACTTGAAAAGTACAATTAAGTTGCGTCCCTAATAAATGTAGGAAACGACAATTTGTTCAGATTACTTTCATTAACTGTACATTTAGCATTAAAAAGACATTCTTTCATAATACGAACTTAAAAGTATAAAAAAACTCAGATTTTTCTTCAAGAAAAGCTACAAAAGTTTTTGTTCCTCACAAGCAGGTTTGATAATACAAAGATTTTCATTGACTCAATTAAAATGTTTTTCAGTGTGACTGTCACTGTACAAAAACTTCAACCAAATTTACAGTTCAAGATTATAGCAGAAACAGAATTAAAGTGGATTTATATTGAATATTGAAAGATGCCCTAAACTCTAACTGGTGAGTTCATTTTCAGCACACTTTCTAAAGATTCTTGCTATATATTAGAGACCTTGGCAGGAATCACAATCTTTTTTGACCAGCTGTCATGTGATGTGATAATATCATATGCAATAAAATTTCATCTTACATTTGACTACAGGTTTTCCTCTCCATGTTCAATGGATGTTCTCTGTTTTAATTTACAGATATATTTTAGAGAGTGGGATTTATTTTCATCAACCAATCTTTTTGCTTTTACATATGTAGTGTTTCACAAACTCAGCCTTTTTTCTTAACTTGTATACAAAGTAACCTCATTTACATGACATTGCACAGTATAATTTTTCAGTTTATTCAGATGACTAAAATATTGAACATGATGATTACTCATAATGAAAGTGATGAATAAGTAAAAACCTTCTTGATATATACAATATTGAAACTGCGATCATTTTATTATGAAAAATGAAGGGTATCAATAGCTGAAGCTCAATTTTTCATTAACTTTCAAAATAAGAAGTATGAAGTCAATTCATGAAGCACAAAAATGTGAATAAATGTTTTCAAAATGTGTCTAATGAAAGAAGTGTTTCTACAGTTAAGATAATTGGAATATATAATGCAAATGAAAACAAACTATATTGAGTGAAAAATAATTGTTACTAAAGAAAAGAATATTAATGATATGAAATACTGCTGTTGTTCCTATTATATGAGTAAATTTATACAAACGGTTATTGAGCAAACAATTTTGGAAAATGTACATAACATAAGTAGTTTGAAATGTCCACATGAATGACTTAGATCAAGTTTTTATTTAGTTACAATGTACAGGATATCAGGTCCTGATACATGAACCAAGTCTTGCTTACAAATCTATAAGGTGAAGTAGCTATTTATTCATGGAATAACTTGCTGTTGTTGTATTATTATATTTATTGTGGTTTAATGGACTAATCTCTGGAAGCTTGAAGGATTACACAAACCATTCAACATAATAGATAAGTATAAACTAACATTGTATGTAAGCAATTGTGTAACAAAAGAGCAGTTTAGAAAATAAATCATTTAAATCCATCCACCTGTCATCATGCGCCACTATAAATTTCTGCTAATGAGTATTTACGTCTTTAAAATGAAATGGTTGTTTGGTAGTGTATTCCAAGTACTGTGTTATTAAAACATATAATAATAATAATACTCCTCACACATGAGATAATTAGAATGTAAAGCATGAAATTAAGACCTGAGACATTTTTAAATGATCAGATCTTTTTTTAACTTGTCATATACATATTACTTGATTGATGGACCAGCAACAATATGGACACATCCATCGTAAATGTGCAATTTATTGAGGATGAACGTACAGAGCAGCAACCAAGGAGAAATGTCCACAAATATGGGGTCTTGTTTAGTGTTTCAATGTAGGTGCTTTAAAAATCAGTGACTGAGACACAATCAGAAGGCTTAAGTGTGAGTTGATTATGAGAATAAAAAGAAGTAGAGAGAATACTAGACTCAAGCAGCAGAATGGACACAATGGTATATTTTTAAGATGGCTGTTTTCCCCCTTGATCAAATTTGCTGGGACCTTTTGAAAAAACAAAACACAGTGGCTCCCCAAAAGACAATGGATCAAGTTATTTAGTTAAAAGCCTGCAATTAACTAGCCCTCAGATTTCTAAGATATATCTAAGCAGTTTTCCACCTAGATTACTTTTGAAAAAGAAATATATGTCCTTCAAGAACACTGCTTATTTGTTTGTAGCTGGAGTTTTCTCTCCAGGTCCCGCCAAGACCCGGCAGTCCGACAGCCCACTTATAAAATAAGCACATGTGCGCTTATATTATTTACAAACTGTATGGCTGTGGCAGGCTTCTTGTTAACTGTTCTTACATCTTAAATTAACCCATTTCTATAAATCTGTACCTTGCCATGTGACTCATGGCTTACCGGCTTCTTCATATGCTGCTTGTCATGGCAGTGGCTGGCAGTGTCTCCCTTCCTTTCCTGTTTCCTCAATTCTCCTCTCTGTTAGTCCCACCTATACTTCCTGTCTGGCTATTGGCCAATCAGTGTTTTATTTATATAAAGTGATATCCACAGTACTTTCCCTTTTCTTTTTCAAAAAAGAAGGTTTTAACTTTAACATAGTAAAATTACATATAACAAAACAATTATCGAGCAAGAATTACAGTTACAATATTAAAGAAGATATCCTATCTCTTATATTTGTGAGTCTAAGGTTTTATATCTAACCCATCTTTTATTATAACTGAGGAAATTATAACTATCTAGTTTTTTTTTTTAGTTTATTTTAATTTATTTTGCAATACAATTCAGTTCTACATATTAGTCACAGATTCCCTTGTTCTCCCCCCTCCCGTCCCCCTCACCTTCCCCCCAACCCCCTCCCATTCCCATCTCCTCCAGGGCAAAGCCTTCCCCACAGACTGAGGTCAACCTGGTAGACTCAGTCCAGGTAGGTCTAGTCCCCTCCTCCCAGGCCGAGCCAAACAATCCTGCATAGGCCCCAGGTTTCAAACAGCCAACAGCCAACTCATGCAATGAGCACAAGATCTGGTCCCACTGCCTGGATGCCTCCCAAACAGATCAAGCCAATCAACTGTCTCACCCATTCGGAGGGCCTGATCCAGTGGGGACCCCTCAGCCATTGGTTCATAGTTCATGTGTTTCCATTCATTTGGCTATTTGTCCCTGTGCTTTATCCAACCTTGGTCTCAACAATTCTCGCTCATATAAACCCTCCTCATTCTCGCTAATTGGACTCCCAGAGATCCACCCGGGGCCTAGTCATGGATCTCTGCATCCAGATCCCTTAGTAGTTGGATGAGGTTTCTAGCACAACAATTAGGGTGTTTGGCCATCCCATCACCAGAGTAGGTCAGTTCGGGCTGTCTCTCGACCATTGCCGGATGGATCTAGAAAAAATCATCCTGAGTGAGGTAACCCAGACTCAGAAAGACAAACATGGTATGTACTCACTCATAGCAGGATACTAGACATGAAACAAGGATGACTTGTCTGCTACTCACATCACCAGGGAGGCTACCTGGAAAACAGGACCCCAAGAAAGACACAGGGATCGCCCAATGACAGAGAAATGGAATGAGATCTACATGAACAGCCTGGACGTGAGTGGGGGTAATGAAAGGCGAGGGTTGAGGAAAAGAGAGCTTGGGGGAGCGGGAGATCCCAGCTGGATCAACAACAGAGAGGGAGAACAAGGGATAGGAGACCATGGTAAATGAAGACCACATGAGAATAGGAAGAAGCAAAGTGCTAGAGAGGCCCACAGAAATCCACAAAGATACCCACACAACAGACTGCTGACTATGTAGTTTTTAACCACATCAACGACCTCAGAAGGGCATAATACTACCTGAGAAATGAGAAGGATGTAAGCAACTTTTGAGAGTCTTGCAGGGTAGACAGAGACAGCTGTCAGCCTGGACAGTCATCCAAAGTTTTCTTGTAAAGTTGGGACATCTGTCTTTAGCCCACAGGGCTAAAGTCTGTCAGTCATTTTTTTTTAAGTGTCCTGTAGAATGTCTGGCAGGTTTTTTTTTTTTTTTTTTTTTTGTGCAGTCACTTTTTTTTTAGTGTCCTGTAGAATGTCTGGCAGTTTCCTCTGTGAAGCAGGAACCTGAAGGACCATTTTGCCAAGTAAAGTTCAGTGGTTACCTTCTTATGGGTCCTGCATGTCCAGTTGATCAAGCAGTCCAGACAAGAACAGATTTTTGCCCAAATGGCTATTTTTGCCAAGAAGAAGATAAACTCCATACAGAGTGTCTTCGATGCCCATCCTCCTCTCTGAAGTAAATCCGATGTTGCCAGGAGCAGACATGTCTCACTGTCCAGAAAGTCTAAATTTTTAAAACATTTTAAATGCCATATTCTGTAGGTTTTGAAGTGTTTGAAGATTACCTATCTATGTGAAGTGAAGTATATCTATGTATACCTAGAAAACATAACTAACATGGCTACAAGTTTGACTATCATAGAAGACTAATTATTAATCTGTTTTTCTTAATTACCCATTACAATCTAAATGAGTTACATAAACATAATATCTCAAATGAGAATAGAAATATATATACAGTATAACAAAATTAAGTTTAAACTTGTTTCAATAAACTAAAATCTATACCAATGTAAAACATTTTAAACAAGTTGTTGTTCTTTAAAAGTAGGTTCATTAATCTACCCTTTTATCCTATCATATGTATATCCTATATATCTATATCATTTGTTTATAAATTTTCTGCATTATTCATGTTTGTTACACATAGTGGCCAGTGTGTGTAAAAGTATTGATCCCATGCTAATTTCAATAACAGAATATGTTGTTGAACTTTCCAAAGTATTATCATGCAAATAGATTCAATATGCTATCTTTATGCTGTTTAAATTTATATTAAAATCAGAAAATGTCCATTCAGTATTCTCTAAAGAGTATTCATGTTCTATAAGTAATGTTCAGATATTGTCCTCCATTTTAGAAATATTTTGGTGTTTAAAATAATTGAATACTGGCGATACCTAACATTGACTTCTGATTTCTATGCACAGGTGTGCATACACACATATGCATAAAACATACACACATGCACACACACACAACTGAGAAATAATCTTCTCATTAACATTAGGGCCTGGAGACTTTCTTTCACCTGTGCTCGAATTTTGATTAGCTTGATCTTGTGCATGTCTTGAATAGGTATCTCCAGATTCCAGTAGATCATGAGTATGATAGCCATTCCATGTTCAACAGGAGGTAGAGTGGGAGTGTCTCCTATTTCGGGGTGAACATAGAGCCTCTTCTTCTCATCACTTTGACCCATTATGTATCTTTGCATTATTAATTGCTATGCACGTCAGAAAGCAGTTTTTCTAACCATGGTTGAGAGGAGCCCATGCCTATGGTTATAAGCATAAATATTTATAAGACAAGTTGACAGTGTCACTCCAGGAAAATAACAATTATAGGTTCTGTCTAAATTCATGGGCTTTTGACCAGGACTACAGTACCAGACATGGCATTTCCTCCTGATAAATAGGCCTAAATCTAGTCATAACGCAGTTTAAAAAACAGTGGTGCCATGATTGCAACAATGAGCAGCTCACTCTTATGGCACACAGTGTCTACCCTGGACGAGGTTATCGGGATCCTAGTCCCTTAGTCAGGAACTATTGACAGTTAATAGTTGCCCAGAGAGGGAGAAACATTGTTTCTTGAGGGTATTTCCATGGATAGATTCATCATGCTTCAGTGTATGGTCCCAAATTCACGCTCAGATGGAACACACTGAATAAACTTGTTGGTTTCTCAAAATAAAAATACAAGATTGGGAAAGGTGCATATTTGGGAGATATTGGAGGAGTTGGAGGGAAAAATGGGGCAAGATGCTGCCCTTTTTCATTATATATGTGATTTTAATTCTCGAGGATAAAGATATTTACACTTTTTCCGAAAGCCCTTAAGGGAGCTGAAGAGATGGCTCAGAAGTTAAGAGAACTCCCAGGTTAAGTTCTCCTTCAGAGAACCTGGGTTCAGTTTCCACATAGGACCCACATGGTAGCTCACAACTATTTGTAGCTTTAATCTCTTTTTGAAATATGTGTAATTTTTCCCTTTAAGGGAACTTGTATTTGGATTCAAACATGGGAGTGTGTAATATATATTTTCATTTATTTGGTACAGGCAACACGATTTTTCTTCTCTTTCAAGTATATGTAATCAAAATGGTCAATTTTTATTGCTTCTGAATACTAAGTTGTGTTTAGCAAAATTTCTCCCACTTTTTGGTTATTAAGAATTCATTCATGTTTTATTTCTGTTAAAACCATTACTGATTTAAGTGTTTTAATTCAATAATTTTGATTCAATTGATCTTTCTATAGTGCCATGGTGAGTGACAGTACTCACTGTAATCTCCCTTTATTGGGGGTGCGCATGTGCCATAATACCTTCAATTTCTTCCATATAATTTTTGAAACTTTGTTTTCATTGCATTGTAATTTTATAACTTGTTATGAATATTTTGGATTATTTTCCATCGGTCAGTATGTCCAATAAACATTTTTTTGTTTGTTTGCTTGCTTGCTTTTGTTTTCCAAGACAGACTTTTTCTGTGTAGCCTTGGCTTTTCTGGAACTCACTCTGTAGATCAGACTAGCCTTGAATTTACAGAGAACCACCTCCCTCTGACCTCCAAGTGCTGGGATTAAAGGTGTGTGACACCAATGCCTGGCTGCAATAAGCACTGATAATTACAGATATTCCATAGGATATTTTATAATCTGATTCATCCTTACAACCCATGATTTCATCTTAAAGAATTCTCTGGTTATTGATTGACTGATTGTGTTGAGAATCAATCCTAGGTTATTACATTTTCAGTCAAGGCCTCTCTCTCACTCTGAGTGTGGTTGATGTTAAACTAACTCCATGGAAAGGGTGCACAGAAAAACTCATTCAGGATAGCTGTTTTAAAAATCATTTATCACGAAATGTTTCTACATCAAGCAATTTGAAATATTCCTACTTCAACATAGATTTCTTTAGTAATCCTGAGCATATTTGATTCCCTTAAAAAGTCTCAAATGAGTGTTGTGTGATTTCCCTCCTCACCCAGGAAGAAGTAAAGAGACATTTACTTATCCTAGATTGGGTGAAAATGACAGACTGAAAAAGTGATTACTGTTATTTGAATCTTAGATGAACTTTTAATAAAAAAAAAAAAAAAAAACAAGAAAAAAAAAACCCAGAACCAGATATCAGGGTAAAAGCTCAAAGATCAGAGAAGCAGAGCAGCCAGCCACAAGCTCTTACCTCTACGGAATCTTCAGTCTAAAGAGAGAGTTCCTGTTTCCTCAAGACTTATATACCTTTCTCTGCCCTGCCATATTACTTCCTGGGATTAACGGTGTGTGTGCGTGTCCCAAGCAAAGGCATGAGATCTCAAGTGCTGGGATTAAAGGTGTGTGCCATCACTGCCTGACCTGTTTCTAATCTAGTGACTGGCTCTGTCCTCTGATCCTCAGGCAAGTGTATTAGGGTACACAATAAATCAACACAGATTACAGTTAAATTTAGCTTAATGTTAATGTTGGGGTGATACTTACAAGGTCAGAAGTAAATGGTTACTTACTGCAACATGGTGATTCAGTGAGCTTCTAAACAAAAATGAAAAACACTGAAACTCTGGTGATGGTACACACAGCTGCATCTCTGAAGTTCCCTGTGTCACATTCAGTTTAGATTTTCTCTCCCCCAACAAATACTCATTGTTTATATCACGTTTCACCTGAAGAATGGTCTGCTGTGGGATGGTCTGTATGTCAAATGTGTTGCTCTGATGGGTCAATGAATAAAACACTGATTGGCCAGTAGCCAGGCAGGAAGTATAGACGGGACTAACAGAGAGGAGAACTGAGAGAACAGGAAGGCGGAGGGAGACACTGCCAGCCACTGCCATGACAAGCAGCATGTGAAGATGCTGGTGAGCCATGAGCCACGTGGCAAGGTATAGATTTATAGAAATGGGTTAATTTAAGATATAAGAACAGTTAACAAGAATATAAGCATCTGTGTGTTTATTTTAAAAGTGGGCTACGGGACTGCTGGGGCTTGGCTGGACCTGCTCTCCAGCTACAATGGCCTGTGAAAGCCTTGTCATGTTAGGAAATCCTTGAGTTTTGTGAGTTTCTGGAATTTTGTTTTGTTCCTTGCTTCCCTCCACAAAGGAATATTTCAGTGTGGAGGAACCAGCTGCCTAGCACTTAACTTCTTCCTCTGATGCTTAATATTTGTTCTAATTTGTTACACAGTGTTCTCTAATCTGCGAAGGGCAATATACAGATGTCTGGGTTTTTTGTTTGTTTGTTCATTTTTGCTTTCATTATTGCTGAGTGTTAGGCTTACCTGCTGCAATGCTCACTCATGTATTCTCAGCAGTTTGACATATAAGAAACTGCAGTAATGATTGTCTTCTGAAACAAGCTTTTCTGAAAAGGAGAGAAAGCAGTAGAAATCTATAAGCATTAACAAAAATGTCTAGGAGACAAATTGATAGGCATATCATATCCATCTAACCAAGCAATAAAAGTAGCATTTCTAATTAATTCTATTACCTCCCCAGCCATAGATTTTTTTTTCCCTAGCTTACAAGACCAAGTATTTATCACTGTGTATTGGATCTGAAACCCAATTGTAAAGTAGTTGGTCTTATCCATAGCAATCAAGTCACTATTGCAAGACCAGGCTTATCTTCTCAGCCGTTTGCATAATCAGACAGGACTGGCAATGACTAGTCTCTGCTAGGGGGTCAACATAGTGGTTTCTACACCATGAAAGTGATGCAGCAGAGAGGAAACCTCTAACTCAGAGCTAACATTGAGGCATTGCAACATCTTCAGCAATGGAGATTTACCATCTAACTCTTCAGTGTAACCCCAGCAGTAATAAGAAGCATGTTTTCTGTGTGACCTTTAGTGACCTCCCTGGCCAACATCTCATAAGACAAATGTGTGAATTCTGAGTACAACACTTTAGATGATTAGTCCATCTTGAAAGCAACCTTATAACTTCTTGGAGTCTCTCTTTGTAAGCATACAGGATCATTTCATTCAAATGTTTTGTTGTTTTATTCTGCTTCCAGATGCTTCTCAAATTATACAAGATAACCAAGAGATAGCATTGCATATTAAAATCATTTTTTGGAAGATAGACATGATTTCTGCAAGACCACTCCTTCTATTCTCAGTGCCCCATCCAAGCAAATGCAAATGGTTTGGGATCCAGGGCCTAAAAGTTGTATAAAAAGACATGTTTTAATTTCCAGTTCATCATGAAAAGATCTCAGCACATCTATCCGCTGTTTCATTAAAAGGGCAGTGTTAGCTATAGTGGCACAAATGGTGAGGCTGTTCATATTGATGAGCCTGGATCACGGTAAAGAGGAAACGTGTCCTTTCTCACTACCGCATTGGGTGTTCAAGCTGATTTCTAGGTTTTGACAAGTTTAGGCTAGCATGGTGTCTGGTATTTTGTCATATTTACTCCTTAGAAACTCTGACTTGACACTAACCTTGTTCCTGTTGCTTTTGAGTGACCCAAACAGTCTCCATAATTTGCATACACTTTCTTTGAGAATTTCAACATTGCCTGTTGAATATTTTAACAGCTCAAAAGTATGATTTTCAGGTTTGAAGTTCATGATATCTATAAGAAAGTCAATCAGTAATAATTGTATGCCCTTAAAGATCCCTACAAGTCATTCTGTCAGGATGGAGTTTACTTTCTAATGCTCCGAATTATGCAGCTTTTGACTCTAGGGGCAATATGAAGAGACTCTATTTCTTGGCTCCTCAATTTCAACAGCAGATTGGTGGTGTCTGTCCTTGTGTACCATAATACCACATGACAAGCTTAGCATCTCTTTAATTTCTTGTTTAATGGTTTGTCTTAATTCAATCCAGATGCAGAGAATTACTTGATTATCATGGTTTCCTGTAGGGGATATTACTAAGGGACTATCTTCATGCTGAATCATGTATTTTTTTTCTCTTCCATTCTATTAAAGATCAAATATGCTAAGCAGTGGTGGTACATACCTTTAATCCCAGTATTAGGGAGGCAGATACAAGTGGATATCTGTGAGTTTGAGGCCAGCATGGTCTACAGAGTGATTTCCAGGACAGCCAGAGAAGCCCAGTCTTGGAGAAAAAAAATCAAATATGAAGGACATCTATCATTTCCATCAAAATCTTTCCCTCTTCACAGTCTATGTCTTCCCTTGGCTTCCAAGTTTTGGATCCCAATAAGTGCTCTTTTACACAGATCAACTTTGCACAGAACTCAGTTATATCCAATCCTTATTTTTCCCCTATTTTCCTTCCAGACCAAAGACTGATGCAGAAGACAGACTCCAGACATGTTAACATTATTATTCTGATTTTCTCCATGCAAGATTTTTTCTTGGGAAGGGGGCAGAAATCTCAACTCAGTCATGTGTCTTGTTGTCCATAACTGAGGCCTTGAAATAACCACCAGAACCTACTTATAGTGGCATCTCATATAGCCCATATTTGGGGATTGTAATATATTCTGAAGTTACTCAGTCATCTTGATGATATCACTTTATGTGCATATAAGACCATATTCATCAAAGAAGAGTATTAACTCCAAACCATGTAGAGGAATATGGCCATCATGGAATCTAAAGCAAGGAGATGCACCAGCACACACCCTCAGGGAAATTTGCCCTATCTGATTGTCCCAGTAAATGCTCCTCCATCTTAAGGTAAACCTCACTTACATGTCTTATCACCCATATTATAGGTTATGCTACTGATCCTCTGTAGCTCAACTTTGTTTCTGTTGGTGTGGTAGTTTGGATGAGAATGACCTCCATAGAATCATCTATTTGAATGTTTGGTGGTGGAACTGTTTGGCAATGATTAGGAGGTATGGCAGGAGGGGTGTGTGTGTGTGTGTGTGTGTGTGTGTGTGTGTGTGTGTGTGTGTGTGTGTGATTGGAGATAGGCTTTTAGGGTTCAAAAGCCCATATCATCCCACTTAGGTCTCTACCTCTATCTCTCTCTATGTCTCTCTCACTTGCTCTGTGCCTTTCTCTGTCTGTCTGTCTCTGTCTGTCTGTGTCTGTGTCTCTGTCTCTGTCTCTGTCTCTCTGTCTCTCTGTCTCTCTCTCGCTCTCTCTGTCTCTCTCTTTCTGTCTCTCTCTCTCTCTCTCTGTTCCTCATTCTGTTTCAGGATGTAAATTCTCAGCTACTGCTCCAGTGCTATACTTGCCCAATATTATATATATATATATATATATATTTAATAAGTTACTTTGGTAATGGTGTCTCTTCACAGCAGTAGATAACAAACAAGGCTATTGGTCCTTATTTGGGTATCAAGTGTGTTGGGTAACATTTTTGTCTGGGAGCATGTGAACAAACGTCTGTTTATTCTTATATTAGTGACCCTAACAATAGAATGAAGAAACAATTCAGCTTAGTTCCAGCTTGGTGAGCCACTGTTTACTAGGAACACTTAAAGGAACTTGATACTTAGGCACCTACAACACCACAAATCCATAGCAGCATGGGTGATATCTCACAGATTCAGGCTCAATGGAGTTCCCTACACAACTTCATTGGAAGTTTCAATGGAAGATGAAGCTTCCAATGATTAAGAGTCCTTTTTCTACTAGCAGTTGTTGCTTGCATTAAAACCGGGGTAAGGTACTTTGTGAGTCTCATAAATGTCTTGAGCTTCTGGAAACTAATGAACCTTTCCCTGTCCACTCCATGAGAGAATGTTTCAACTTGGAGAAAACAACTAGGAAGCAATGATGCTATGGCTGCTTTTTTTGTTCTGTTTTTCTTTTGCTGTTGTTGGTTTTGGTTTAGTTTTTGCCTTCTTTTTCTTTTGAATGTATCTTGCCTTTTATTATTGAAAGACAGTTTTTCACACATTATATTCTGATCATGCCCCCATCCAACTCCTCCCAGATCCTCTGCACCTCTCTACCTATTCATGCCCTTTCCTTCTCTCTCTTTGGGGTATACATAAAAAACAAGAAAAACACACATATCACCACCACCACCACCATCATCACCACCACCAAACATAAAATTGGACACCAAAATCAATGAGCAAAAGAAAAGACAAAAGGCAAAAAATACCCAAACAAACCAATATGGGACAAAGAAGTGTTTATAAATACTTTTTCTTTTTTGGTTTTTTGAGACAGGGTTTCTTTGTGTAGCTTTGAACCTTTCCTGGAACTTGCTTTGGAGACCAGGCTGGCCTTGAACTCACAGAGATCTGCCTGCCTCTGCCTCCCAGGTGCTGGGATTAAAGGCGTGCCCCACCACCGCCTGGCAATACTGTTTTTTAAGCCCTTCTCCTGAGCATGGGGCTTACCCTGAAGTAAATAGTTAATCCTGAAGTGTGATTAGTACTCTATTGGAGAGGATGTTCTTTTTTTTTTTTTTTAAAGGGTATCAATTATAGATAGCTTTTTAGTTAGGGACTAGAGCTCATGTGGCTTGAATCTGTGAAGTTCCTTTACAGGTACCACAGTCTCTGTAAGTTTACATGTGCATCAGTCCTGTTGTGTCTGGAAGACAGTGTTTCTTTGGAGTCATATATCATGCCTGGCTATTACAATCATTCTGCTTCCTCTTATACATAGATCTATGCCTGAGAAGAGGGATTGATGACAACATCCCATTAGGACTGAGTACTCCAAAAATCTCTTACACTCTGTACAGTTGTGGGTTTGTGTATTGGTTCCTATCTACTACAAGAAGAAACTTCTCTGATGATGGCTGAGCAAGTCACAGAAAAATTGGTACAGCAGAATGGCCCTAGGAGTAATTTTGTTTTTTAATTTATCTACCTAAAATAGTGCTATACTGTATTATACCCAATATGATCTTTCCTTTGTCCAAAGGAAAAGATCTTCTCTGGGAAAAAAAAATTGATTGGCTACAAGTTATGTATAATCATCACATACCCCACTTTCAATACCAGCCTGTGCTTTTTAGCCAGATTTCAGTTTCTCCAAATGTAGAAAGTAGCCAACCAGTAAAAATGCCTATACTTATAAGACAAAGCCATTTATGTTTAACAGTTCTAAAATTGACACTCTACACTCTAAATATCTGCATTTATCTTGCCAGGTCTTTATGGGAACTGCAACATACATTGATATTCTCTTCCCTTGATATTCTCTTCTCCCACTCTTTTATCTCTTGTAGCATGAATCTTAGAGAGTCTTATTAATTAAAACAAACCCAGACACAAGTATTGGGGTGAACACTGGAAGATCAGAGAGACAGAATAAGCCACAGCTAACCTCACCTGGCCAACTTCTCAGCTGACCTTGTTTCCTCAGACTGGAAGCCTTTGAGTCCTCATCCAGAATGAAACTCAGCTGAACTCTTGCTCCAAAGCCTGAAAGCTTAACCAGCCAAATGCTTCTAGTTCCTGGTCTTCATGCCTTATATACCTTTCTGCTATCTGCCATCACTTCCTGGGATTAAAGGCATGTGTCACCATGTCTGGCTGTTTCCAGTGTGTCCTTAAACTCAGAGATCCAGAGGGATTTCTGCCTCTGGAATGCTAGGGTTAAAGGTGTGAGTGCCACCATTTTCTAGCCTTTGTATCTAGTGGCTGTTCTGTCTCTGATAAGTTTATTAGGGTGCACAATATTTTGGGGAACACAATACCACCACAATCTCTACCATTTTTTCATAAGTCTCAGAGTCTGAAAAATACTGTTAAACCTGCTCCCTCCATCTATTATTTTTCAACATCATCATTCCCCAAATTCCATGAATTTCTTATCTTCATCTAATTGATAGTTTACTGGAAAACTAAAATGAGATAGTCTTGTATGATGTTCCATTTCTCCATGCCTTCCCAACTTAACCAGAATGTGCAACTCATTTGAACATTTTTCAATATCCTGAGTGCCTAGAAAAATATTCCATATATTGTACTGAATGACAGACAATTTCTATGTATAGAAATAAGAACATTGATAAATCTTAGGAAGTCTTGTGTAGTTGATCAGCTATTCTAACTCCATATACTATTAAAGTAAAGATCTGGTCTCTTTGAAAATTCAAATTCTGACTGTGTGAATTGACTTTGAAATAGAACAGTAAGGTTTAATTTATTATTTGCTCAATATTTACTAGTCAGCCATAAACTTAAATCCTTTAAGCAAGGTAAGCAAGAATTAAGAAGGCAATATAAAAGTAATCATTTCCCAGATGATAGAAAAGCCTCTAACATACTTTCTGAGAGGAACAAAACCAGAAAGCATCTAAATGTATGAGAGGCATTTCATTCTTTTATTGAACTGATAGGTCTAGTGTCACACTAACTTAACCGTGAATGCATACCTAAAACATCAGTGTCTCTAAAAGTATTAGCAATGAATCATGGTAAAGACAAATGAGAACAATATTGTGGAGATGCAAAAATCAATTTTATATATTAAACATAGATATAACTTCCCATATTTTTCCATCGATTGAGAATAAACAGAGGCATGCATTGCATATGTCTGAGTTGTCATGTTCTGAAAACGTTAATTTTTGAATGACTGTACAAAATATATATGCATAGTTAATATTAACTGAAATATTTTTCAAAGTGCCAAGTATAGTGTTATATGCTTGAAATACTACAATTTGCAAGGATGACTCAGGATTGTTGTATTCCTGAGGCCAACCTGAACTATACAATGAGACTGTATCAAAAATTAAAACAAGCAAACAAAATTTTCAAATGAAGTTCACGAAGTCCAGCTTGTTTGACAACTCTGAGTCACTTAAATTGAAAGCTATATAATCTGGTAGAGTAAAATCCCTGCTGGGGGATGTCTTTCTCTAAGCTATGAATATGTTTCATTACCATTGGTCAATAAAGAAGCTGTTTTGGCCTATAGCAAGGCATGATATAGCCAGGTGGGAAATCCAAGCAGAGATACAGGGAGAAAAGGGCAGAGTCAGGAAGATGCCAGCAAGCTACCCAAGAAGCAAGATGTAAAAGTACTGGTAAGCCACCGACCACATGGTGATACATAGATGAATAGAAATGGGTTAATTTAAGATGTAAGAACTAGCTAATAATAAGCTTGAGCCATAGTCCAGTTTGTAATTAATATGAAGTGCCTGCGATATTATTTCATAAGCTGTTGTGGGACCAAGTGGGCTTCGGCTACAAATCCCTTTCTGAATAATCCTAATTTAAACCTTATACAACAGTTATTGATTGTATAACATATAAAATATGGTGTGTGCAATAGCTTAAGGAAATAAATAGAAAAGAAACTAGTACCAGCTCAAATGTTGAAGGGATAATATAATAAACTACAAGAAAGAAAAAAAATCCTTAGAGTTGTATTAAAGACCATGAAATTCTAAAATAAATCTAGAAAAGATGCACATGGTTCAAACAAAAATTCAAAGTTTTCAATTCTATGCCTATTGGGTGAACAAAGTTAAATCAGAGTTTCTTCAAATTCCTTAATTGGCCAAGGGAGATGATGCACCATGTTCTACCCTTCTCTGACTTGTATTTTCCTATTCACTTAGAATATAATCCTGGCCCTAGATGCATACAAAACTTCCAAACTACTTTAAGGACACAGTTGATTCAAATATACAAAAAAAAAAAAAAAAAAAACAGTCATTAACAGTAAACTGGGTAAAATCTCTCCTCCCCTCTTCCCTGGTCTCTGCTTTCTTATCTCACCCCCTGTTTATCCATTCCTTTCCCCTCTCTTCCTCCATCCCTTTCTTCCTTTCATCTCTGTTTCCCAATCCCTCCTTTTATCTCTCTTCTTTCTTCTTCTCCCCTTCTGTGTCCCCTTTTCTTTCTTTACCCACAGGCCAAAATTCAGCTACTTTGCCTATTCCCTTCAGCAATACAAAGGGATTCTGCACTGTTCTAAGAGCCCTGAGTGAAGGAATATTTTGTACATGTATCCACTAGGATTGGGCTCCACAACGCTGCACATTACACTTGTTTAGTAAATGACCAATTGTATATTCTCCTCCAATAGCCGTGTCTGCATCATCACTGAGTAGTTAGGTAGGTTGCCAATACCAGGCATGACTTTTCTCCTTTTGTACAGGTTTAAATACAATTGATTTTCCAGGGCCAACCAGTCAGCCCTAAACATATACATTCAAATAACAGAAAAAAGACTCAACTCGTTTTATATAGTAATATATGTGTGAATATATATTATTGTTTGTATGTTATGTGTATAATATATGTATGTGTGTGTATACATACATATATATATATATATATAAATTATTAACCCTTGGTGCCACCTATATTGTTCTTTCATAAGAAAGAATGGAGCCTGAGGTCATTGATAATGAGTGATATAAGAGATAAGAGAAAGAGAGAGAGAGAGGGTCTAATGATTATATATATATATATATATATATTACTGCAATACAAAATTGTATGCAATAACAATTAGTAAGTAAAGAGATCATGAATTTGAAGGTAAGTGGGGAAGGATATAAGAGAGGATTTGAAGAGAGGAAAAGGAAAGAAATGTTGTAATTAAATTATACTTTTGTTTTGTTTGGTTTGGTTTGGTTTGGGTTTTTTTTTTTTTATTTTGAGACAGGGTTTCTCTGTGTAGCTTTGCACCTTTCCTGGAACTCATTTGGTAGCCCAGGCTGGCCTCGAACTCACAGAGATCTGCCTGCCTCTGCCTCCCGAGTGCTGGGATTAAAGGCATGCACCACCACTGCCCGGCTAGATTACACTTTCAAAAATTAAAAATAAATAAATAAATAAATGAAAGAAAGCTGTGCAAACCAAAAAGAACAAGTCAGAAAACAGGATTCCTCTATGGTTTCTGTTTCAAGCTCCTGTCATGGCTTTCTTTGATGATGGACTTTAACTGTACCTTCTAAGAAGAAATGAATGCTTTCTTCTCCAAGTTCCTTTTAGTTGGATGTATTACCACAGCAACAGAGATGCTAACAAAGACACTTATTTAAATTAGTCATTTACTTCTCCGCATAGATTTAAGACAGCAATTGTTTGCTCATGAGGTAGTCTGGATTCCTTAAAACATATTAACCCCTGTAATTCTAATCTAAGGCCTCTTGTGTGTCATGAGAAACATTACACAAGGTTTCACAAAAGAAGACTCAAAGACAAATAATCCTGCTGAGAGAGGTGCAATCTCTCTGGACCTACAGGTGCCTAATCTAGACAGTGTTCATGAAAGCTCTGTGTTGAGCAGATAAGGAAACTGCAGAGAGCAAGGAGCTTCAATTAGCTGATTTATCACATTGAAACATTGTCCCTAAAGCCTGTATGTAATACTGTAAGAATCTTCATTTTAGATGTAGAATTCTTCTTTAATTTTATTCACCCTGCAAAATGTTCAAGGTTTTCATGTTCATTGTATTTAGCTTACTAGTCAGGTGTAATCTCTTCAATAAGGTTAAGTGGTTGCTTATAGTTGTAAACAAATGCTGTATGTTTGTGCAGAAAGATATTAATTACCAAATTACAACAACAACTAGTTTTTTCTAATCATTTATGCCACAATGTTGTCAGCTATATTGATTTATTCCTGTATGTCATCCTATATCTTAGAGTTGTTTCTCTGAAGAACATAGTCATTGTTAACAAGTTAAAAAATAATCAATATATCAATAATATGAGAAATTGTTGTAGTTCAGACACTCTAGTTTTGTCTCCAGTGATCCTGTCTTCCTAATAATTGAATCTTTATGCTCTAGTTTCCCCTTTTTATAAACTAGATTGATTCAGTTAATTGATACCAAAGAGATAAGAGACATCACATTTATGTGTGTTATTCAAAGGCTGCTCTCTCTCTCAATCTCTCTGTCTCTCATCTCCTATATCACTCATTATTGGTGAGCTCAGGCACCATTCTTTCTTATGAAAGAACTCTATTGGCATCAAGAGTTGATTCATAGTGCCTCAAAAATGTTATAATAGAAATCCACATCACTCCAAAAAAAGAAAAAAGAAAGAAAGAAACCTTTCACATCAAGTTATGTGACCTAGATAGAATTCTGAGAACAGAATCAGAATACCTTAACCAAACATACCCAGATAGGCTATGCCTATATTCCTGACCAAAGGATGCTGTGAGACTTAAAAAAAAAAATGATAGCTTTGGACCATAATTTTCAGGGGCAGTTCATAGAAAATGAACCCAATTTAAGTGGCCACAAAGGATTTGTGGAGAAGAAACTAAGAATGACAATGTAATGAGTTGTGCCGGGTTATATATTCCCTGGGATATGAGAAACAATGAGGAAATGAAGGATAGCTAAAATGTTTCTGATGTGGCCACTAGGTGTTCAACTCCTTGGACAGAGCACAGAGTCTTTGGAAAAACAGACTTATTTAACTATATTCTACTGAAGTAAGTAGACACGGAATGCTATATCTTCACCATTTTCAAACATTAACTTCAGTATTTTGCTGTATTTACACCGTTATGAAAATTATCTTCATAACTTTTAACTCTTACTGATTGGAAGCTATACTGACAAAGATTAATCTTTGTCCCCTCCTGTGAACCTGTGATAGCATTTTGTATTATTTCTATAGATTTCACTCATTCCAAAGCCTCATGTACATGATATCATGTATCTAAAATAATGTTCTTACGTTTTAAAACCTGAATAGGATTTTGTAGTACATATCTAAAACAGAGCATTTACCTCTCTATCCATCCATAAACATTTCAGGTGCTTATGCCTCTTCACTGCTTCTAATAGTAATGTTACAATTGTACATTTGGGAATATCAAGACATTAATTTAAATTTTTCTCATTATATGCCAAGATGCAGGATTAAGTTTTATCTATCTTAATTCTAAATTTGCCTTTCTAAGGAAACAACAAGAAGTTTTCCATTGCTACTACATTATCTTATAATTTCAACAATAAGTCACAGTGGGTTGGACTTTTTCCTTCTGTGTTGGTACTTATCTTGCATTCTGTTTTGCCTTTTAGTAACATCCTGACAGTTTTATCAATATAGCAGCAATATTTACTACATTATACCAAGGTATAGATGATAACCTGTGCCAGATCTACCTTTAAGCATAGCAGTGTGGCAGTTGACATTTATTCAGAGAATATACATAGATAATAGGTTATGCAGTTACAAATTTCAATAGACAACAGAGTACCCAACTTAGAAAGAAAAATCTATAAATGTCTTATTTCTAGCAGCTCATTGGTCCTGCTGGTGTGTGGATACTGGTATAGAAAGTGTAGAACTCTTCAATTTAGAGAGGTGATGGTGTAAAATAATATCAAACTGCAAATATTTGCAAGGAGAAGATACTGTTTGATACAAGGTTATATGTAATAAGATTCTGAGCCAGAAAATGCTATTTGGAATATGAAAGTGAGGTTTTCTTCTTGGTGGATATACAATAAAGTGATGACAGACATATGCTTTAGCTCTATTGTATTAAAATAGGGCTTATACTTAAACACTTAACGAGTAGAAAGGCACTCTAATTTGGTCAATTAATATGGACTATTTGTCTTATTTTATTGGTGATGGACAAGTTGGCTAGGGCTTCAGTTGTAGGGTTCATATTAGCCAAAACAAGAGGCATAAAGTTCTCAGCATTTGCAGTGTTTGTGTGAAAAAGGATGGTTTATTTGGAGGCTGTGAACCTCTGTGTTGAAAACCTATGAAAGCATCCACACCACCATCAATAGACACAGTTGGCAACAGGATAGTGCACAGCTGCATTTGGCAGGATTTTGCATCAAATTTTTTGGAGGGGTGGAATGGCCTGGATTAATGCCGTGGGGCATCTATTTGCATCTATTTGTTGTTTAGTGCTGGTTCCACTAGTATCTCCAAATACAATTTATATTTTTTAAAGTAGATTTTTCTATCTTTATTTTTTATATTAAATACTGTAGGACTTTTTCTGTACAACTGATTCTAATTTTATGGGGAGAGGACTAGAGTAATTTTCTATAAGTTTCTGTAAGTCAGAAATTCAAGATGATTTATGTCTTATTCACTGTTGTTTTACTGCTATGAAGAGATCCCACAATCAAGGCAACTATTATGACATATTTCTGGAGACTTTCTTATAGTTTCAGAGGCTTAGTTCGTTACCATCATGGTGGGGAGCATGGTGGCAGGCATGACAGGTGTCTTAATTAGGGTTACTATCACTGTAGTACAACACCATTACCAAAGTGACTTGGGAAGGAAAGACTTTATTCAGCTTACACTTCCACATCACAATTCATCATTAAAGGAAGTCAGGACAGGAATTCAAGCAGAGCAAGAACTTGGAGGCAGGAATTGATGCTAAGGCCAAGAAGGAGTGTTACTTTCTGGCTTGCTCTTCATGGCTTACTCAGCCTGTTTTCTTATAGAAACCAGGACCACCAGCTCAGGGATGGCACTGCCCACAATGGGCTGGGGCTGGACCTTCCCCCCACAAATAGCTAATTAAGAAAATGGCCTACAGGCTTGCCTACAACCATATCTTGTGAGAGTATGTTCCCACTTGAAGTTCTCTCCTTTCTGATGACTCTAGCTTGTGCCAAGTTGACATAAATGTAGCCAGCCTTCATTTAATAACCAGGAGCCATTTTGAGTCTGTAGCTAAGTTTCTGTTTACTGTTAAACTTAAATTTCTGTTTCCTGGAGACTGACCCAAGCTTAATAAAATTATACTTTATGTAGGACTACATTTTCATAATCAATTCATTAGTTTATGGTTATCTAAACTATTTCCATGCCCCAGCTATTCTGAATAGAATAGTTATAACCATAGATGAGCATGTCTCGACAACATGAAATATAGTCCTTTGGATATATACCAAAGAGTAGAAGAGTTTGGTTACATTGTAGATGTATTTCTAGGTTTCTGAGGATGAACATACTTTTTTCCACCATAGCTAAATCAACCGTATCTCTCACAAAAAGAACACCATATACCCTGTATCTTCACAGTCATTTATTATCTTTGCATGGGATAAATAATACTATGACTTTTCTAATTATGCTAAGATCTATTTCACTTGCTTCTAATCTAGATTAAAATAAATTCACAGATTTTAAATTTGAACAGATCACCAAAAGGAATATTTAGAGGAAATATTGGATGATGGACTCAGTTTAAACAGATTGAAACCTGCCAGAAAACTTATGAAGGGAAACTTCATTAAGATGGCACATTATTAAATAGCCACATCTGTAGGAATGAATAATACAAACAGATCTGTCATCTTCATGGTAAATGAAGAAGAAGATGATAAAGGTATCTGTCAATAAAGTGACTGCTCTGAGAGGATCCTCCTTTTCTCATGGTCACTCTTGAAAACAGGAATAGGAACTAGAACTCTCCAGATGATTCTTTGGAGAGGGAGAGAAAGAAGAAATGGAGAATGTTCCAATATCTTTTCTTTTATAATACAAATGGGGAGTTGTCAGGAGAGATCACACATCACTATCTATTAGTTAAATAGTTCTTATCTATTTGGATCTGGTTCTGCCTTGGGAAAGAAATGTCTGATACTTTTCTTTATACAGGCCTGAATTGAATATAAAACTGCAGAATAAAGGTGTCCTTTATAGAAAAATAACAACCCGATTGTCCTAGAAGCTAATCTATTTATAGGAAGGTGAAGCATGATCCTAATTAGTCTTAACAATAAAAACAGGAGTCAGATATCAAGGGTGAAAGCTGGAAGATCAGAGAAGCAAAAGAATAGCCACTGGAGCCAGCTTACCTCTATAAATCCTCAGACCAAATGGGGGAATCTTTTCTCTATGAATCCTCAGACTGAATTGGGGACAAGATTCTATCTTCATCCATTTTATATTCCTGTCTTTACCTCTCTAGTGCTGGGATTAAAGGTGTGTACCACCACTGCCTGGCTTTGTTTCTCTTTTAGACTGGTTCAGGCTTGTGTAGCTCAGGATGGCCTTGGACTACTGATCTTCCTGCTTCCTTCTCCCAAGTGCTAGAACTAAAGGTATGTGCCACCACTGCCTGACTTGTATGATTTACTAGTGGCTAGCTTCACTCTCTGATGTCTAGGCAAACTTAATTTGTCAAAATAAAAACAAAATATCGTACAACATTTCCCCCTTTTTGTCTAAATAAAAAAGTAAGGTTTTAACTAACATAGAAAAACTATATACTAGAAGTACATTAACTATATACAAATATACACAGGAAATAATTACATTAACAATGGATAGTCCATTAGCATTTGACAGATTCAGAGAACATACTAAATTATCTATCTTATCTTGCTGAGTCCAAAGTGTTGTACCTAATTCACTTTCTATCCTAACTTTCATTACCAACCCAAAACTATCTTTTGATATTTCTCAACCTTATATGCTTTACACCTCTTTTGTGAGTGTCTTTTCTGAATTCATGAAAAAGGAAACTATAACTATAAAGTTTTCATTCAACTCCATCAGAGACCTGAGAAGGACATACTATTACCTGAGTAAACAGAATGTGTAGGGAAAACAACTTCTAAAACTAAGAAATGACAGAAAAAGCTGGCTGCCTGGACAGTCACTCAAGGTTCTTCTGTGACATGGGGCATACATCTTTGACCTATAAGTCTTAAATATCTGACAGACTTATTGGTAAGCAGGTTTTTGAAGGACTGTTTCACTTTGTCATGGCAAAATTTGGAAGTCACTTTCTTTTGTGTCCTGCTTGTCCAATTTGGACAGTATACTTCCAGCAATTGGGGAAACTGTAGTTTCTTGTCCAGCAGCTAATATTTGCCACAAAGAAAGAAAACTTGATATGGAGTTTCATCGATGCCCATTATCTTCTCTGAAGCAGATTGCTGCTGCTAGCAGCATGCATGTTTCATTGTCATAAAAAAGAATCTTATGTTATCAAACCATCTTCAGTGTCATATTATGTAGAACTCTGAAGTGTCTGAAGACCATCTGCCTACCTAAAATATATCTCTGACCTTAAAAATATACCTAACCTGTACACAAGTTTGATTGTAATAGGTGACAACTATTAAACTGTATTTCTTTATTATCCTAAATAGTTTGTAATAATAACTTTCAAGGACTAGAAATTTACATTACATTGGTAGATGAGCTCTGTAGGTACAGTACCTGGAACAAGAGTAGAAATTTATGTATAATATATTCTAACAAAAATAACCTTAAATTTGTATCTATATACAAAAATCCATATCAATGTAAAATATTTAAAACTAGCAGTTGCTTTTCTGGTTTAAAAGTAGATTCAATAATCTACTTTTTATCCTATCTTTCTATTATATATATATATATATATATAATATAATATAATACATTAAAAGATAAATGTAAATATATATATATATATATATATATATATATACAGTATAACAAAAATAACCTCCAATTTATATCAATATACAAAAGTATTAGCCAATGTAAATTATTTAAAACTAGTAATTGATTTTATGGTGTAAAAGTAAATTCAATAATCTACCTTTTTATTCTATGTCTATACCCCCTTTTTCTTTTTAGAATGAGATCCCTGAATCTAATCTTTTTGTTCAGCTTTTTTTCCTGACCATTACTAATAACAGCTTGTAACCAACTACCCTAAATAATGACAAATATCCTTAACCCATTGAATGACCAAAAAACACCCACCTCACCTCTTGGGAAAGTGGGAGTCATATTTTTAAAATTACTTCCTTCCATCTGCAGGTGACAGTATCTTTACAGGAACCTGGGAAAAAGTTTGGAATAATTGTCAAGTCCTGGGAGAGCTAGCTATGTCATTTGTTGTCCAGTTTCTGTATAATGAGAAAGTGCAGGACTTGTCTAGAGTAGTCCTGGCTAGAGTAGTCTGTAAGGCTGGATCATCTCTGCCAGCCACCTTGAAATTTTTCTGAGCAATTTGTAGTCCAAAGCTGATCTTTAGGTAGTGTTAGTCATCTTAGTGGAGTTAATATAATCCAGGTGTAGTCCTCATTGTGGGGCCCCATCCTCCTTTTGGAGACTTCAAAGGTTGCTGTTAGGAATGGTCATGGTTTATTGCAGAAAGCTTAAACATTTTACGTTTCATATGCAGCAAATCTCAAAGAGGTTAAAGGACCATAATTTGTCATACACATCCAGAGTACAAAAACTTAATTCCTTGTTACCTGATAGAGACTCAAACCAGAAATCATTTACAGGAAGCTAGATGAAGCCTTTTTCTAGAATTAGTGCTCTATATGACCATTAATATCATGACAAAAGGTTTAAAATATATACTTCTATTAACCTTATAAATTCTGATATAATGTTAATACAATATAATACATTAAGAAAAGTCAGGGACTATACCTAAGAATAGTCCCTGAATATTGGTTTTTCTTCTGTGCCATATCAGGTCACTCTTCTAATATAAGAAAGAGATTTTGGATTTTCCTTTTAACAAGCATTGTTGAGTTTAGAGAAGGAAAGAGCCATAGTCTAACTCCAAAATCAACTTTATTTTTTTAATTGAACTGGAACTACAAAAAGACCATTTGCATTATGAGTCTGTAGAGAATAGCAGAAACAGTCATTTGGGAAGATTTATGAAATTTTATCTTGTTGGAAATGTGATATACCCATAGACTCGTTTACTCCTTCTTAGTACACTTTCTCTGGATGATTCTTCTTTTTTCTTCAGATGTCTCATTTGTCTAGTAGTCTTCAGATTCCTTAGCTGATTGCCTTCATTCTGCAGGAAAGACAAAAACAAAACCCTGCCCCAAACCTAACTTTAGGTGGTTTCCCTTTGGCAAGTTATATTTGATCAAATAAAAAACATTTGTTAGTCTTATAAGTTAGTTTAGATTAAGTGGTCATGCTAGTTGATGAACTATCACCTCTTCTGATCAAAAGGTCTCTCTTATTCAAATCTAATCTTTTAGTTGCCCTGGAGAAGAGTTTCACCCATGGTGATAAGGAATGAGTGAATCAAGTTTGACATGGGGGCTTGTGAGAGCACCAACACCTAGATGTTTCCCAATGGCAAAAGTGTTATTGATCTGCATTCATCAGTCCAATGTTGGCCTTTGCAGCACCTTCTGTATACTCCAGAAGAGAGAGGCCTTCTGTTTGGATTATTCCTAGAAAAAAAAACAACAACAACAATGTTGTTCTTAGGAACATCCTGTTTATAATCCCTTTTTTAGGTGACCTTGTTTGCCACAATTAAGACAACTAATATTTTAATTTTTCATTGACTCTGGAAATCACCTTTCCTATCCAAGCATCATCTTGGTTATGAGATTCAATATTAACTGTATCTCAGATCCATTCCTCCATGGGTTGTGGTCTTTCCTTTAAAGGCCTAATTAACCTTTTGTATTTTGAATTGGAATTTTCAAAAGCTGAAGTTTCAGTCATTATTTGTCTAGCTTCTGGATTTTGGTATCATTCAATTTACATTTGAAGTTAATCTTTGTAAAAAATTAGCGAAGGTTTCTTTTGGGCCCTGTGTAACTTTAGTAAATGACTCAGTTCTCTTTACTATTTCTTCAATTCTGTCCCAATCTTTCAAAGCTGATACATGGCATAGACCCTGGGTATAGTCATCATATAGACACTGTCTTTGTACATCAGCATAATCTCCTTCTCCAAGAAGTTGGTCTTGAGAGATTTCAATACCTCTGCTTCATTGTTCAATGGTCCTAATCTCATCTTTCCACCAGGTTCTCCACTGCAATTGAGGGACAGGCTCTATTTCTGCAGTAACCAAGTCTCCCCAGTCTTGTGGGACAATTCTGTTACTAGTTAACCATGAATTTAGCATCTGCTTCACGGAAGGTTAATACATTGTTGTATGAGATTATCACTTCCTTAAATCTCCTCAAATTTAACATTTCCACAGGAATCCAGTCAACTCTTACACAGTCTTGGGGTATCTATCATTTGGCAGTTGTTCCTGTAAAGTGACTGGATAAATTAAGATTGGTTGTTTGAAAACCTTCCATTGTTCCTCCCTAATTTTATAATGTAATGGTGAGATTGGTTCTCCTTTAAATTCTTCTGTCTGTGTCTGAATATCTCTATGATCCATTTTAATAAGTTTTTCTAAGGCTTATACCTTGGCACTCATATCAATCAACTTTTTTAGAGATAAACCAAGAATTATCAAACTGACAATAAGAATTATCAAAACGATAGTTAACATGTTAAGTTGATTATCTCTTTTAATCATCCATCATGTAATCATACAGAAACCTCCCTCCCTCCATCATAATAGTGTTTCCTATTTTTTAATGTGGGAAAAAAACTCTTTTAACTAATTCCCCCCTTTAAGAATTCCCAGTTGTCTCAACAAATCTGCTGCTGATGATGGTGAGGTTGACTGCTGTTTAGTAGAACAGTAGAAGCCTGTGTCTGTGTCCAGGCAGCTACCTAATGTGGCAACAGCCCAAGAAGATGTCCAGGAAAAGCTGATAACCCACCAGGAGAGGCAGATGGCTATCTGAAAAATGCACACAGGGGACAGTGGGAAAGAAACACATGAAGAGGAACCTGCCTGAAGGCAGACTTGGCTGGTGGTATGGTCTGACTCTGGTGGCATTCAGAGCCCAAGTGCCTGTGAACTTTGCTGCAGAAAGACTGCAAAAGAAAAATCCCAAACTCACTCAGAGGGCTTGGGGGAAAAAAAAGAAAGGAAAACCTAGCTGGCAAGTCAGAGATCCCCCAAGTGGATCCCATGCATGCAGCTCTGGCATGTGCTGGTGGTTACAAAGCTATGGGCAAGTGGCTTTTTCATGATTTCATGCCCCAAAAGTTGGATGTCAAATGAAGTGCCATACTAATTAGTCTTAACAATAAAAACCCAGAGTGAGATATTGATGGTAAAAGCTAAAAGATCAGAGAAGCAGAGCAGCAGCCACTAGAGACCTTATTTCTTTGAATCCTCAGACCAAATGGGAGGAATCCTGTCTTTAGGAATCCTCAGACTGAATGGACCCAAGAATGGGGGTGGGATCCTGTCTTCACCCACCTTATATTACTATCTCCACCTCCTTAATACTGGGATTAAAGGCATGTGCGACCACCCCCTGGCTCTGGTTCTCTTTCAGATTGATTTAATCTTGTGTAGCCCAGGATGACCTTGAATTCCTGGTCTTTCTGCTTCCTTGCCCAAAGTGCTGGGATTAAAGATGTGTTCCACCATTGCCTGGCCTTTATGATTAACTAGTGGCTAGTTCCACCCTATGATCTCCAGGAAAGCTTTATTTGTCAGAACACAAACAAAATATCACACAAGAGGGAAGGCACTTACTCAATTTGCAGATATACCCACTCTAATTGTGGGTATTTGTAACCAATGTCTAGTCAAAGAGAATTATAAATTTATAGAGGCATATATTTCTGTTGGCTTGACCCTCTTCAATCATGGATGGTAAGTGCCACTCAGAGAGTGATCCTTCAAAATAAGTTATCTGTCTCATATTAATCCCTGATCCAACAGACAAGACTTATCTGTGCAAATCTATATAGGTTATAATAACAGTGGGTGCTTGGGTCCAACTAACCATGACACAGATCAACTCCAATTTTCTTATGCAATTTAAACCAATGATTCAGGTTTACAAAGAAACACTGCTGCTTGTGAATACTATATTTATTTTCTTTCATAAAGATGTCTGTTTTATAAAGATAATAGGGTTTCCTGTCATAGAGAGGAGAGGAAGGACCTTCTGGCAGTAAACTATAAGGGGACACAACAGGTTATGGGGAGATAGCCCCAGTGGGTACAGCTACATCCTGCATCTATGGCTCAGGGAACATGGTGGGAGAGGTGGTGGAAAAATGGAAAGAACCAGAATGCCAGTAAGTTAGCTAAAAAAAAAATGCCTCTATCTAGAAATGGCTGCAAAAACAAGACCAAAATGATGGTGCTATGAACAGGCATGTTAATTTAGATGGTGGGCAATTTTGTGAGTTTCATCCCTATACATAACTATTGGTAACTGATGAGTGCTGAGAGAAGTTTTTTTTTTTTTTTTCCCAGTAACGAGCTCTCATATTGGTTGTCTGATGCAGAGTTCAGCATTGAAACCAGATGCACACAAACAACAAAGACAAATTCAGCAGGTTGCATTTCTATATGTATTTGAGATAGACATGTATGTTCAGACATACATATCCGAAAATAATCAACAAAATAGTGGCTATTCAGTTGAAAATGGGCAGAGAGGCTGAAGTGAGGTTGTGTGTAAGGGAGGGACTGGAGGGAAGCAAAAGTTGAGAAAGTGATGCTATTCTACTTCAATTAAAAACTTATTTTCAAAACACAGAATTGAAATAACTCCATGCATTCTATATGAGCATTATGTAATAAAATTCTAACTTGACAGCAAACAAAAAAAAAAAGCAACAACAACAACAGTAAAATAATAAATAAAAATAGTAAAAAATAATGAAGCAAAAGTATCCCAATAGTATCACCAGCATTGTAGTTTTTAATGATTTCTTGGTTGGGTCTAATAAATTCATTTGTTAATGTTATTATATCTCATGGAATTAATAATGGAAAGCAGCAAATTAAAGAAAAATGTTTGAAAGAGAGGAATTTGGAAATTGTTTCAGTGAAGAGGAATTTTATGTATATGAAGATTAAGATGGCTATATGTTTCCAGAATCAGAAAAAAAATAAAGAAAGCTTATGCAAGTTCTCAAAGACTGGGTAGGTTTTCTAAGATAGAAAAAGAATGAAATTTAGAGATGTTGTAATAGTATTAAAGTTTCTAAGACCATACAGCAATAATTACATTTACTGGATAAAATGTATGTGTAATTGAAGTGTAGTTAAAAGTGTTTGGTCATTAAAATATTACACAGTAGTTAAAAGTACCACGCTGATGTAATTGATTTTCTGTACGTTCAATAAACATACTTGGAGGCTGCACTAATGTGATCAGAGGGACTAAAGAGGAAAATATTTTGCATAACCCCCCTTGTTGGAATTTGCACTCTCAAGTCAATGAGGTCCTAAGGGACTGTAAGATTTCTCTCTCTTTCTCTCTCTCTCTCTCTCTCTCTCTCTCTCTCTCTCTCTCTCTCTCTCTCTCTCTCTTTGATATTTCAAGACAGGGTTTCTCTGTGTAGATTTGTGCCTTTCCTGGAACTCACTTGGTAGCCCAGGCTGGCCTCGAACTCACAGAGATCTGCTTGCCTCTGCCTCCTGAGTTCTGGGATTAAAGGCATGCCCCACCACCGCCCGGCTGGATAGGATATCTCTTGAAATGTTCAGTAACTGTAGAAAATCATCTGCTCTCCAGTACAGGGAATCCATGTAGACTCTATGCCATTAACTCTCAATAGTATCTACTCTACAAAGAGAAGTTAACACAGAGGAATGATTTCCTCACTGTTTCTGAGAGAAGCCACGGTCAGTTCAAAGACAGCCTTTGAATTATTCTCACATAGGTAAGAAATCTGCTATAAGAAAATCTAGAGGAGTCTGGGGTTCCTCTTGGCAGAACTGAACCCCTGAGGAATAGATATTAAACTTGCTTTGACAGCATAAAAAAAAACACCCATGGCCACCTGCATGATCTTAAAACACAGTGGGAAAATGTAAGTGAAGATGAAGAGGATTTATAATTGTCCAAGGGATCACATTCTCCATATTAAGCACATGTTCACATGAGGTTTTGTTTAGACAACCATATTTCACTATCTGCTTCTTTGAAAATAAAAGGTTGCTAAGTATAATACTTCAGACCTTGGCTCACTTTAGCACTGGATGATCCGGAAGTTAAACAGGTCTACTATTTCTTTAACCTAAAAGTTAAATTAAAATATGTCTAAATATCTCTTCTCTCCACATCTAGAAGCCATTTGGGGAAAACATCACACTGACTTTAAGTGAATCCAATAGCTATCAAAGGACATCAAAGCAGATTGTGGGTTCGTTCATCACTCTGGAAATGAAACACAGAGGCCAAAGCAGACTAAGTGGAAATCAATACATGGAGGTTCTCATGAACCCATCCATAGATTCTGATAGGCTTTGTTTTTGACATTTAAAAGTATCCTATGTTCTGGTTTCTCTGGGATTTCTAATAATTAGAATGCTAATAACTTGTTATCATAACTTCACCCTCACATCTATTTCCAGAAATCAGTCAATGAGTTCTTTTCCTCCCTGCATCTGATGGTTACAGTCTTTTAGATAGACCCTCTTAGCATACCTCAAAACTGTATACCAACACCCAAAATTGAGCTAAAGAAGCCAGCTTGATGGCCACCCCATACCACAATGAGTTTGGACCATCTCTTTAGACAGAAGGGAAATGATAAAAATAAGAGGTTGAAATTGACTAGTTAGTTTAGGATAAACACACACACACACACACACACACACACACACACACACACACACACACACACACACAAAAGTAACCAGTTTTGTTCATTTATTTATTGTTTTTCTCAACTAAAAGTTATAAAGAAATGCCCTTGGGACCATTCAAAGATTCATCCATGTCACACCAAAAATACCAACTGTGTTTGGGAACATCAAATCTCTGATTGACTCCATAAATGATTCAAGGGTTTTCTCAAAAGGGAGGCAAAATATGAAAGTATCAGCAAGGGCCTGTTACATATAAACTCCTCCTGGTCAAGGGAATAGAACTTCTGGCCTGGGTATTGTACTAACATCTCAAAGGTGCCAAGTCAATTTCTTGACCAAAGAAAAACCCCTAGGGAGTTGGGCTCCCATTAAACAACACTAATGAAACAGGTATAATTATTACTTCTTTGTAGTATGGGGGTAATTTAGGATTATTGAATAAGCTATTACTAAATAGGAACTTTTTTCCTATTACAGTTTCTTACTCCAAGATATAACAGGAAAATGAGAGTTCACATCATAATAAGTTTAAATCAAAGAATATCCTTGTAAAAGAGGAGGAATTTGTAAACAATGTTAAATATGTCTTCTCTATCAAATACTACAAAACTTATGTTTATGACAGGATTTTGCATCATTTTATCTATCTCATTTCATAAGATTTTTATGCAATTTTTAATCTCCCTTACCCATTTTATTGGTATATTATCTATTAAGGTGACTAGCACCTTCCTGTTTTGTTTCTTATGTTCTGATTCTATGTTTTTAAAAGTTATTTTTCAGTTTGTAGCTCCTTTTCATGTATAAATCATGGTACACCTTCACAAGATTTATACATTATTCTGTATCAAACCAGAATAGTATACACAGAGTATAATGGTAGTATGTTGTAAATGTTAAAACTTAGAGAAGGACATGTCTCTGTTATACATAATCTGTGATAAAGCCCTAAGCATCCTCTTCTTTAGTCAGTTTAAGATGAATGCTCTGGATGACGGTTTACCTGATGCTGATTCCTCGGGTACCATGCCTGGTTTCTTCTAGAGGGGCATATCTAAGATCTCTCCATGATCTTCACCATCTTTTCAGAAGAGTCAATTGTGAAATCATGAGGTTAGACCCCAGCCAATGGGGAAAGAGACAGAGTTACAACCTGAATTGAAATAAAACCAAGTGCCCTTTCTGTAACTGTGTGCTTTGCCCTTCACAACAACCCTCTTGATCATGAATAAAGCTTTACTTTATCCGGACACTTAAAAAAAATTATGAGCCATTTGTATTTCATATTTTGAGAACTGTGATTATATCCTTGGCCTAGTTTTCAATTTGGATGGGATTTTTTAATGTCTATTATTTTAGTTCTTTGTATATTCTCTATTTACTTTATATATATAGCTGGTAAAGATTTTTTTTCTCATTTTCTATGCTGCCTCTTCTCTTGAATGATGGTGTTGATTGCCGTACCACAGCTTTTTAGTGTAGTGAGATTCCATTTATCAATTGTTCATCTTAATGACTAGTGGGAAGGAAAGGGTCAGTTTTCTTTCAAGGTGTGTCCCCTAGTGGATTGACTCTGCTCTTGTGGCGCATACTACACCAAGAATAACAGATGACACAAATCAGACTTGACAGATTGAAAACAAAAATAAAGACATAGTGTTGATTAAGTAGAGTAGAGGGTGGTTCTGATCAAAATACAATGTATTACATTCTCAAAGAATTACTAAAATACATTTAAATGAGTATTTTAATTAAATTGAGAGGACCAGCAGTGGGAAAACTTTTTCACGGGAAGTGTCACTTGCATAGGAAAACAGAATAATTAGAAAAAATAAACATGTTTAAGATAGTCATGCCTAACATAAGTCTCAACTTTACTGCTGCTAAGGGAAGGTAAAGAATTTAGTGTCGTCACATTGATTCTCCCTCATCTTCTCCCTTAGGCAAATGCATAGTGTAGTTTTCCTCCCTCTGGTGATTAGTAACATATATTGAAATACAGTTAATGATGACTATTGAGCCTCCTTAAGCTCTTATTGTACATTTCATTAATACAGAAAAAAAGCAAGCAGATCCAGTGAGATGTTTCAGAGGGTAATGGTACTTGTGGCTAAGTTTGATAGCCACAGTTGGATCTTTGGAAACCAAATGATGGAAAGAAAGTACCAACTCACATATGTTATCATTAGACTTTCATATGTATGGACAAAGTAGCACATGTAATTATACATATATACACTCACATATCTAAATACAATATTTTAACAATACACTACTTTAAAGAATATTTATATAAAAATACTAATTTTTTTTGTCTATCTTTAAATTTTCCCAGAACACAAATTATCACTGAAACATGTTAAAAAATCAATTGGTTATGGAATTTCTAGTACAGTATAAGACTAGGTTTGAAAGAGGATGTCATTTATTTTATACCACATTAATTTTTATATTTTATCAGTTACTACGCATAGCTTTCATGCACATAAACATGTTAAACTTTTTATTGGACTTTTTGTTTACATTTATGTATTACATTATGTATTACATTCTCAAAGAATTACTAAAATACATTTAAATGAGTATTTTAATTAAATTGAGAGGACATTTTTACATTTATGTTAATTACTACATAAAATATTTTAAGAGGTGACATGCTATTTGTGTAAATGAATATCTTGATAATATTAAAATCATATTATACATATATCCTAAAATATTTACTTATGATGAAAAATGTCAAAATAATTTCTTCTTCATTTTAGAAATGTATAGTGCAATTATCAAGACTATAAAGTCTGTGCAAATCTCCTTGATTCATAGATAATTCTAATCATCAATATTGAAAAGACAGTATAAATTAGCCACTTGAATAAAAATGGGAGACACAGCTAGTGTAAAATAAAGACCAAATATTCTCTTCAATAAGATACAAATCTATGTGTTTTGATCAGTACCCAGTGCAATGTTCAACTTGAAAAAAATGAGGAATAAAGAGTCATAGAAAGAAAGAAATTAAGATTTTATTTTGTATATCTTTCATATCCATGCTATAAGGTACTATGGTGTCTAGGACTTAATCTCTTCAAAAAATATATAAGCAAAGAGTTGAAATGATACATATTTACAGTGGAAAAGAAACTGAGCTGGTAATCATGAAAATATGCTGTGGATACATGAAATTTCAATATTTTTCATTAAATAAAATTTTTTTATTTTGATAAGAAAAAATTTTTTTATTTCAATAAGAAAAAAATTTCTTACTGAAAAATATTGAAATATATTTAAGGTAAGAATAATTTGTTCAGGATTGTGTTTTAAAGAACTTAGCAAAGCAATTTGTATATTTTATCTCAAAAAGTATCTTGTTAGGTAATTTCTTCACAGATTACAAATAAAAATTCATTTCCAATATTATCTATTTTTGAAGCCCAAAATAAAGGACAAAGGCTAGACCCAATGAAATAACTTTCTAAAGCTTTTCTTCGGAAAATTAATATTCAAATTTCAGCAGACTCTATTGGCACAGTAATTTCTAATTTAAACAAAAGCTCTCAGATACTTACACTAGACATCAAATGTCATCCAAAAGCATAAATGTTGAAAGCTCATTCAGCAGCATACTGTGCATTATGTTAGGGCTCTATATTAACAAATAAGTTAATGTATTTATAGATGCATAACTGGATGGCATTATGGTGAGTTGATGGAAACAGATATATGGATAGCCATGGGTGGAAGTATGTTACTGGGGCTTTGCTTGGAGCTACATCTTGCCATGAGTCTATCTCTGCTTGCTGCCTCCATGAGTGAGCAGCTGGGCTGTACAGAAATTTCGTACTACAAGGCTCTGCCTCAACACAGTTCATAGCAGTGGACCAGTTGAACATTGAACCCTGTGAAAACAGGAGCTAAAGAAAATCATTCTTTCTTCTAAGTTGTTTACTCAAGCATTTTATCACAGACGTGGAAAGTGAGTAATAGATCGTATTTATCTTCAATACTTTCCTCATTCATATACAATTGCTCAAAAAGGTTACTTGCCCCTACATAGTTTTTCAATAAACCTAATGTGTACATGTTGAGAATGGCTATGGAGTCTGTTCACTTATGCTCAGAGACTAATCACTTGTACACTAAGCATTTATCAGAATGGAGAGAGGATGGTAAGTGAAGGATTGAGGTTTCAAAATAATGACCTTGTTTTTTTAAGAACAAAATAAAGGACCATAAAGAGTCTCAAAGAAAGAAAGAAGTGAACAAATAAAGCTATTCTACCCCATATGACCTTTGAGTAATTTGCTTCTTTTGGTCACGTTTGAGTAATAAATAAGTTTCCATTTTGTCATTTTGCTAATTGGCACACATTGCTCCCTCCTAAATATTTAGGAGTTTCACACTCTGAAATAGCAAGAGGTACATAAGATTAGCATACTCATCAACCAGCCATCATACTGCTGTTCATCATATGAGAAAAAGAATTCCTTTATAATTTTGATCACACTCCTTAGGAGGATTTCTGAAGGAAATGGTTGAATAATTAACACTGCAAACTCTCTAATTCTTTCAGCAAAGCTTATTTCACAGTTTTGCTTCAGTGTTCACCAGCTGTAGAGAAGGCAATTCAAAATCCCTAAATTAATCCCAGCTGCAGTGCTTGCAACACAATTAACACGTTTAAAAGTGATAAATATATGATAAAAACACAACAATTTGGGGTCGATTTAAAATAAGCTGTCAGTGACTTGGAAATTGCTTAGCTCCTATTCATTTCCTGTCTGCTAATTTTAAATTTCAATAATCAATTAAGAATTGAGGAAAATATTGTAATTACTAAAATATTACTACTATTTTCAAACATGTGTGTTCTCTTTAAACTCTTGGAGGGGGATTTTTAAGAGAAAAGCCTCATATGTTCAGAGAACACAGAATAAAGGTTCTGGCTTACTCATTTGCACATTTGAAAGAGAAGGTAGAACAGCAGCCACTGTCTTGTCAAAAAGACTCCTTTTGGAAAAAGAGCATATTAGATAACATAATTTCTATCATCCAGCCAATTTCTCAGTAATCTCTATACATTTGATTTCTGTGAAAAGTCAGAAATATTTTGGAGATAATCACAAGTTCAGAGGTGGGTAATGTGATGGTCTATTTACATGACAATTATTTGTGGTTTCATAATATTATCTTTTAACCTCACTCCCTTAACCCTGGGATCAAAATTTTGAAATAAACTTGGATTGTCAGACTCAGATTTATCAACAAATAAAAATAACATATTTTTTAATCACTTTCAAGATTTTAAGACAGAAATTATGCCATTTCTTTTGTAGATAAATTACACTACACAGCTTCCTCTATATATATTTTATCATTTTATTCTCACTATAGACACAAGTATTACTGTATCTATTTTTATACTTGAGAAAAATTGACTTCATGATGCATGAAAATTTTGTCAAAATAAACAACCTCATAAGATTGTTTTTATGCATCAAATGTTTGGCACATCTAAACTTTTTGAAAGCTCATTAATATACAATGATCTTTTATTTCATAAATAAGTGAAATATAGGGTTAAACTATTAATATCATTTTTTCTTTGAGAAAAATAGCACCTTCATCTTCATTTTCTTATATCTGCAGACTTGAATCAGAGATACAATAGAGAACATAGTTATTAGGCTTAAAGATAACATTAATGGAAATCGATATAGAATAGTAGATCAGAAGATCATTGAAATTGGGAATTAATATGTATGCAAAAATGCAGATTAGCCACTGAGAGCAGAAGAAAGCTTATAAAAAGGAATGGCACATAAATTTTCAACATAGGAAGTTTTAGATTTGAAAAGATTATAAAAAGAAATTGTCAAAACCCACAGAGCTTCCTAGTGAGACCTTACTCAGGGTCAGAGAATCTGAGCTTGCTTTACCCTGCAGGGCTACATAATGGGATGATTTGACCAAGGGTGTGGGTTACCAGGTGTTTGGAAGAGTCTGCATTTGGCTGTACATTATTGCTTTGGTCTTGCAAGGGAGATGTCTTTTGCCTCTCCCCTTGGCATTGTTTAAAAAGTCCTTTTGAATAAATGAAGAAGCAGTTGGATATTGATGCAAGGCCCTCCCGAAGCTATCCTATGTCTCTGTCTTTCTCCTCATCATCTAGGTCTATCTACCTAATATTTCTCTCCTCCACCCAAGAACCCTTCAAAAGGGTGGGAGCAGGTGGAAGCTGGTTTCCCATAGACTATCACAAGAAATGTTAAGAAAATAGGTGTAAAAATGTATATAACGATTATATGTATAATACATTCATGAAAGTTGATGTATTAGTTACTTGTGTCCTTGCTATGACCAAATATTTGACAAAGTCTAACTTAAGGAAGGAAAGCATTGTTTTGCTCACAGTTCCAGAGGTACTGCCCATGGTACAACATGGTGGTAGGAGCTGCAGGTAGCTGGTAATATGACATTCACTGTTGTGGAATAATTGTTTAACTGTGCAAATATGTGTTGCAATTGTTTAACTATATAAAAATGTGTTGCTGTTTTACCTTGTTTGGATAAGTCACCTTATAGTGGTATTTTATTTGTACTAAAATGTGATTTGTATGTTAATAAATAAAGTTGCCTGGGGGTCAGAGCTATTAGAGCCATAGCAAAAGCTGGGTGGTGGTGGGTGGTGGTGCAGGCCTTTAATCCCATCACTTGGTAGGCAGAACTAGGTAGATCTCTGAGTGTTCAAGGATACAGCCAGCATTGGAGAAACACGCCTTTAATCTCAATACCAACCGTAGAAGACCTGGAGGTCTGTACAGACAGGCAGTGACGAGGCAGTCATGTGGTTGGGTTTACAACCAATGAGAAGGCAGAACAGGAAGTTTATATAAAGACAAACACACAGGAAGTAGGTCTCTCTTGGTTGAAGAAGATTGCTGAAGCAGGAAGGGTAAGGCTCTTAGCTCTGACCTCTTGGGCTTTTATCTTTACATTGGCTCTGTGTTTCTTATTTAATAAGACAGTTACTTCTACATCACCTGATTGGTCTAATCAAAAGCTGAACAGCCAATAGAGAGTGAGGGGGTATAGGTGGAACTACTGAACAAGGAGAGTAAGTAGGAATTTAGGCTCGAGAAAAAGAAGTAAGAAGATGACAGGGAGCTACTAGGGCCCAGCCAGGAAGACATGAAGGAGGCAGGAAAGTAGGACATACAGAATGAAAGAAAAGTAAAAGCCCTGAGACAAAATGTAGATGAATAGAAACAGTTTAAAGTAAAAGAGCTAGTGAGTCATGGCTAAGCTAAAGCTGAGCATTCATACCTAATTAAGTCTCCATGTCTATATTTGGGAGCTGATTGGTGACCTACAGAAAATTCCAACTGCAATTGGTACCCATAGGGCCTGACAAAGCCGGTGGGGGGGGGGGAGACAGATAGAGCTCCTTAGAGTCACTGCTGTTCAGCAGAGCACTTGAGAAACTGGCATGCTAAGTAGAAATGCCTGCCGCAGTGCATGCACCAAGTTCCTAGAGCTGGGGAGGTTAAGTGCAGCTCCCAGTTAAACTCAGTTCTGTCAGGCCCACAGGCTTAAAGCTCAGCTCTCATGCACAGTGGAAGAGGCAGAGCCAAGCGCGAGAGCAGCAAAGCAGAGGGCCTACCTGCTGCAGAGCAGTTTAAGGTCTGGCTCACATGGTTAGAGAATGCTACAGGTGCACAGTAAAACAGGTCCACTAGAAAACAACAAAACCTTAAACAGATTATAGTATGAGTAGCTGCTTAAGAAAGAAGTGAAAATGGGTATAGACAGTCATAGGAAAAATAGTTTAAAATAATTAAGTAAAGTATTTAAACAAAGAGTAAAGTTATATATAAAGAAGAATAAGCCACATAAGGATGGAAATTATACAGGGATTCTACATCCCCTGAATTTTTTGAATGCTGATGAGTGAACCACAGCTACTGAGAGACATGGGGTTGTAAATGAAATTGCTGAATTAAACAAGCCTAGATACTTTAGGGATGTCTTAACTTTAAAATGAAATTCAGAAAATCTTTTGCATTGGGAGAGGGGTCATGCTTTTGCTTCCATAGGAAATGAAAGACTGTGTGTTGTGGA
Source organism: Peromyscus californicus insignis (assembly GCF_007827085.1). NCBI lineage: Eukaryota > Metazoa > Chordata > Mammalia > Rodentia > Cricetidae > Peromyscus > Peromyscus californicus. The sequence goes on from NW_026294447.1 coordinate 17,440,474, forward strand.
CTTTAACTGGGCAAAGATGTGTTACTTTTTTTAATGTCATAGAATAGCACTTTAACTATAGGAAGGTGTGTTACATTTGTTTGCTGCATTTGTTAACTATGCAAAAATGCGTTGAATTTGCATTAATTAAATAAAATTAACCTGGGCTTTTATTGTGGCAAAGCTAGCCATTTGGGGAAGAAACTACCCATGCTTCAACTGCTGACAGTATGCTGTCCAAACTGGACAAGCAGAGCACAAAGTAAAAAAACTGCAAAACTTTGCCAAGACAAGGTGAGATAGTCCTTCAAAATCCTTGCTTCACAAAAAAAAAAAAAAATCTGTCAGATATTCTAGGCCTGTAGGCTGAACATGGACGTACCACAGTTGCAGAGGAACTGTGGGTGACTGTTCAGGCAGCCAGCTGCTTCTCTCATTTCTATAGTTTTGCAAGTTGCCTGCTATGCACTTCCTGTTTACTCAAGTAATATTTTCTCCTTCTCAGCTCTCTGATGGAGCTGAAGATGAGGTAGTTATAGCTATAGTTTTCTATGTGACCAAATTTAGAAAAGAAACTTACATAGAGATGTAAAGTTTATAAGGTTGGAAAACATAAAAGCTTAAATTGTTTATCTAAGAAAATGTCTTGAACTCTAAAAAGATAATTTGGGTTGGTAATACAAGTTAGGATAGAATGTAAATTAGGTACACAACTTTGAACCCACCAAGATAGGATAGATAATGGGGTATTTTCTCTGAATTTGCCTAATGCAAATGAACTGGATAATGTAAATATTATTCTACCTTGATGATTGTTCTTATTGTATATAGTTTTACTATGTTAAGCTAAAGTATTTCTTTTTACTTAGTTAAAAAAGGAGAAATGTTGTAGAATATTGTTTATGCAAAAATGTGTTACATTTGTTTAACTATGTAAAGATCTATTTCATTTGTTTAACTGTAAAGATGGACTGCTTTTGTTTATGTTGCAGAATACTTGTTTAACTATGTAAAGATGTGTTGCATTTATTTAATTACATAAAGATGGTAGCTGTTTTACCTTGCCTGTCTAAGTCACCTAATTGGTCTAATAAAAAAAATTGAAAGGCCAATAGTGAGGGAGGAGATATAGGCAGAAATTCCAAGCAGGGAGAATAAATAAATAGAAAATAAAGAAAAGGAGATGACTGGGAAATGCCAGGGTCCAGCCAGCAAGACACAAAGGAAACAGGAAAGTAGGAAATACAGAATGAAAGAAAGGTAAAACGCCCTGAGGCAAAATGTAGAGGAATAGAAACATGTTAAATTAGGTTAAAAGAGCTGGTGGGACAATCCTAAGCTAAGGCCAAGCCTTCATAATTAATAATAAGTCTCCATGTCTTTATATAGAAGCTGGTTGAGGGCCCAAAGAAAATGCCAACTACAATTCATTGTCAGGAAGCAGAAAGCAATGAATACTAGTTCTCACACATACTTCATCATTTTATTCAATCCAAGACCCAGACCCCACACAATGTTATCACCCACCTTTAGTTTGGTTCTTTTCACCCTAATTGAACTTAATCTAGATAACCTCCCACAAGCATGATGGGAGATTAGTTTCCATGGGGATTTGAAGAGATTAATTCAAAGACCAGGTCAATCTGAATTGAAAGATTGGGACATTAGAGAGATAAAACACTGGAAGGAAATATATTGTCCTCAATTTCTCTTGCTGTGATGAAACACCATGACCAAAAAGCAAGTTGTGGAGGAAAGGGTTTATTTCAGGCTTACATTACAGCATTGTTGTTCATCACTAAAGAAAGTCACAACAGGAACTCAAACAGGGCAAGATCCCAGAGGCAGGAGCTGATGCAGAGGCCACGGAGGGGTGATGCTTACTGGCTTGTTTCCCATGGCTTGCTCAGCCCACCTTCTCATAGTACCCAGGATCAACAGCCCAGGGGGTGGCACCAACCACCAAGGCTGAAATCTGTTCATTTCTAATTTGTACATATATTTTCCAATATATAATTTGTTAAAACAGATAAAATATATAAATTATAGAGCTATTTTGTAGAAATAAAGTTCTGTATAGAAAATTAAAAACAAAATATATTTAGTAGATTCTTCTCCTTCGTTTTCACTTTCTTCTTTATGCCTGCCCTATATCCTTCTCTGCCATGCTGTGCCTTATCGGTTATAATGTCACAATAGCTAGACATCTGCATGCCCCAAAATAAATAAATATATAAACTGACATAGATCACACACTTCCACAATATTAATTTAAAATGGAACACAGAACTGATGCTTATTGAAAAATATAAGAATCTTAGAGATAATATTGGAAATATAAGTGACTTCAAGTATGATAATGACATTTCAAAACAATAAAAGAGGCAAAATCCACATAGGGAAACTATAATGGGCAGTTGTCGGTACTAGGTCAGGATAATGAGAGGAAATATTTGCAAACATATGCCCAATAAATGTATAATAATCAAAGTATACAAAACAATTAAAACATAATTGAGAAAGTGAAGAACCAAATAAGTGAAAATGAGTACAGCTCATAAATAGCTCCTCCAAAATAAGAGATGCCTTTGGGAAGAAGCATATAAAATATGTTCTAGATCACATGTCATTAGAGAAATACATATAGATACACATAGGCCATGTGTTGCCTTTGTACACCTACTGTAAAGGTCTGCACTTAGAGCACACAAAACAATTTGTGCTCATGTGAATGCAGAATGATAAGTATCTCTCTCACACTAGGAACATGGAGGAGCTACTTTGAGAGACAGTGTAGCATCTTTTTAAAAACTAACCATTCCCATCCCATATGGTCTACAAGTATCATTTCTTGGCATTTACTCGAATAAGCAGAAAAAAAAAATGCACTCAAACAAAACTCCAAACACTAATCAATAAGGACTTAAACATGACAGTCAAAACTTCAGATGCACCAATATATTGATTGCTAAGTAGGTGGATAAGATAGCTGTGTAATATCAGGGCAGTTCACAGTGAGGAAATAAAAGGAACTATTCAGCTGTGGGACATTTTTTAAATCGCTAATTGAGGTAGGAGAGCTTAGCCCACTATGGGCTCTGTCATCCCTCTGCAGGTGGGCCCAGAGTGTGTGACAAAAGTAGCTGACAGGCCAGAGGGAGAAAGTCAACAAGCAAAATGTCTTCTTTGGTTTCTGCTTCAAGATCCTGCCTTGGCTTACCACCTTGATTGACTATAACCTGTAAGCTGAAATAAGCCCTTCCCTCCGTGTTGTTGTTGGCCATGGTCTTTATCATAGCCAGGAGCACAACCAGAACACACATTAGCCAAGGAATCTAAAATCTTTCAATCAGATATGACAAACTTCTTGGATCTGGGTATGTTCAATTATGAAAGATGCACCAGATAAGCTGTTTCCCATCTAATTTCAGTTTACTTCTCTGGTGTATAGCAAGGGAGAAGGAGTGGCTTCTGTGCTCTGAGAACTCAAAGTTAATATCCCCAACTGCCACCTGAACTGCCACCAAGCCCAATGTCAGGAGAGCTACTTCAGACCATTTCTGTATTATAAAAGATGCTATTCTAAGGATGGGACTTTTTATGACTCTTTTTCTCCCTCACGCCAGGAACTTTATTTCTAAGGGAGATTTCAATTGCTTTCTGTCAGAATTCAATAAATCTGGACCAACAACTGAGCTGCCAGAGGGAACGATAAAGCTGAATTAGATCTGAAAAGATTTACTATTAGCCAATGTGTGGAGAGAAATTTATTCAACTATTAAAGATTATATTTCCCAACCAAAAGAAAAAATAGTGACGTAGGAGCCAGTCTTTTATCAACAGATTGCTTATGAGATTCAGAGAAATTAACCTAGCACTGGTATACAGTATTGTCTGAATCACCATCTCCATTGCAGCATCCAGTGATCTTCACAAGCAGATTGAGAGCGACACATATTTTGTGGAATGCATCATCCTGAGAAGTTCACTCAGAGGAAAGCAATTCCCACCAGATTTAACCCGTGAATTATGTCTGAAAATACAGTTATTACAATTTTCCATCTCAGAGTTGATGGTCAGATATACCCACCTTGCCGTAAAGTTGAATTGCTCATATGTGAGCCTGTGGGAAAGTCAATGAAAAGTAGCACAAGGAGCAGTAATGAATAAACTTCTGAAATATTCGTTTGTCTGTCCTGATTGACTGCACTGAATGAAATACTTATCTGAATTGCTTTGATTCTGTCTCATGTTTTGCTTCAGTGAAGCTACAGAATATACTTTTCATATACTGATATAATGCATTGATATAATTTGAAGAATTTTGGTTTTGTTTATGACACTTAAATGCCATACACAATAAAATGATTATTTTAGTGTAATGTAATACAAGAATGTGTGAACAGTTTCTTCAGATTTCATCATCTTTGCCAATTTGCCACAGTATAGACATATAAAATCAACATAGATAAACTGATGCCTAAATGCTGTGCTTAATTCAACTATATTCAAAAGAAAACTGTGGTTAGAGAAGAAAAAAAAAACAAGTGTTTTGTAACCGTAGATTAGAATACACACGGACACACACACACACCAAGAATCTCTTTCTGTTGTATAGTTAAAGATGCCTGATTATGGTGTAATTGTCTATATTCTCCCCCCAAATAACTGAAACTAAATATAAGAGCCGGCAAACTATGTAGACTAGGAAAACTTTGTTCTTATCTTTGATTATCTACTAGAACTTTCTCAAAGTTCCTTAAGACTTCACAAATGACTAAACTTCAATGTTTATGAACTCTATGTGTAAATAAGTGTATTCACACTTCCCCAAAGCAGCTGCTCACCATAACTGTCCCCAAACATCTACAGAACCTAAAAACATGCACTTTGGAGGGTAATATCATTTATATGTTTTAAAACAGGAAAATAGTTTAAAGATAGTTAGCTATATAATTGAATCTGAAAACACATCTGTTTAGAAGAAAGATTAAATGTATATCCTCATTGTTTCCATCTTTCTCTAAATAAAACAAATATGTCATACTTTAGATGTTTCTTTGAAAAGTTATGTTAATGGTGACATATAAAGATATTTGCCATTCCCAATAAAAGTGGAGTGGCAGTGTGGTTCGCATTAAAACTTTTATACCAAATTTCATAGAATTTCTCTGTTTTAAGAATCATTAAAGAGAGTTCCTGAGAATGTCAGTAGTATCAATTGCTAAAATATCCAGTTCTTTACCTAATGGTCAGTGAAATGCATCTGAGATATGGTGCCTAGGGAAAAAAAAATTGTTCGAAAGAATTATATTGTCAACACAACTTGCAACACAAGCAATATTTTATAAATGCTTTCTGTTTTTAATTTCTTTTAATAAAATACATTACAAAACCAAATTAAGGGTGGAAGAGTTTATTTTAGCTCACATTTTGAGGGAAAAGGAGCATCATGCTGGAGAATTAATGACGGTGGGAAAGTGGGGCAGCTTGTCACATTGTATTCACTAGGAAGCAGGGAGGCATGAGTTCTATTCCTCAGCAGGCTCTCTCACCCTCAATCCCTCTTTGCAGGTTGGACAGCAGCACTCATTTAAAGAAGATCTTCGTTTCTCAGTAAAATTTCTGGAGATGACCTCACAGACATGCCCAGAAACACATTTCTTAGTTGCTTCTCAATACCAGTAAGTTGATAATGAAGATTTACTATCATAATAATTGATATTACTATTTACTTATATACAACTAATGTAATACTCATGTAGCTATGGTATAATATAAACTCTACAATACAGAGCAACTTTGTTTTGATACATTTTTCATTATTTTATTTTATGTCTTTAAGATTGTTTATATATCTCCATATATTTAGTTGAGATTTTCCAACAATGAATTTGATCTTTCATTTCTGCTTCCCCAACTCTTACCAGATCCATGACCTCCTCCCTCTCCTGAATTTTGTGAACTCCTTTCTTATTTCTAAGTCCATATGGCGCAGTTTGTGCTGCCAATATAATCTTGGATTTCTTGTCTTTACTGGAGCACCTATTAACTGGCGATAGTTCCTTAGTGAGATGAAGACTTTTATGATCTTCTCTCCTTTCCAAACTGGAATTTTGTTTGGCCTGAGCAATTTTAAGTCTTCTGCATACTGTATCAATCGCTGTGAATTATTGTTTGTAATGGCCTTGCTTTATCCAAAGAATTTCCTTGTAGTCATCCAGCACCTAAGACCATTACAATCTTTATGTCCCCTCTTCTGCAATTATCTTGGAACTTTGTGAGGTAGGAGTGTGATATAAATATCCAAATTAGGGCTGAGCATTTTGCTCTGATGCAAGGATAAGTCATTAGGAGTCAGTTGAATATTATGTTCACTTAGCATATTCACAGTAGTAGGTTCTCTGCTAGGACCTATAAACTGTCTAGCTATAGTTTATTGGACTTGGTAACATGCAGGTTATGGGTTTAAACTTGTGGAGAAATTTATAAATCCAATCAGAATGTGACTTGTTACTTCCATGACATTAGTGCCACTATTGAATTTTGGGAATTATCTTATCTGGCTAGCCATTGTTGCTGCTCATATGGTTCATAGCTAGATAAAATAAATAATTTCTTTCTTTATCTGGTAGTATCCATCTAAACTTTCAGCCCTATGCAAGCTAAACAATAGCAATGAAGTGTCCAGGTGAATGCCAGCTTGATTTCTCTGTGTTCTGTGACTCAAGTGCATGGTGTCTTTAGCAATAGGGTCTGAAGAGTAGCCAAAAGCATTGAAAATATCTTGTAGTATTTACAAATTATGGGAGCTCATTAGCTAACAGGTCCAAAATAGGTAACTGATTCCTATCAAAATCTCCCAAAGAAGTATCTTATTCCTGTAAATGGGCTTTTTATTTGTTATACTTTGGTGTCTACTAGGGTCATTGTTTTCCAATTTTAGCTTAATATCATCTAAACATTATACATAAAATAGATGAAAACTGGGCCAAAGTCATAAAGCAATAATTGTGTTACATGGATGGTGCTCTTTTTCTCTTTTGGTCCTAGACTTACCTACCTAATATTTGAGAAGCTCTCATTCTGCCTACTTCTGACTATGCAGTAAAGGAAATCCAATACGAAGCTACTAAGATGACAGACATTCAGTAGACAAACAATTTAGGTTTGCCAAGATACAATCAGAGAAATGATTCTGCTTCCAGGTGAAAGCAACCTTATGCACACTGCTGAGTGATTAATCAACAGCACAGCTGGTTTTAGTTTACCAGTTTCCTATGCACCATTAAGACTGCAAGCTGAATTATTTTTGCTTAGTTCTGTGTCTTTGAACATTACAGTGTATCCCCTGATGGTTAGTTACTTCTAGTACTACTGTAAATAAAAATTAAATACTTTTTGCCATATCTTGGTTCTTTAACTAAGTACCTCCTACTTTGTCATTAAAAAAAAACTGCTTGGAATTTTTTTGTAATTTGTTGAATCAGATTTAATTTCAAAAGTATGAAACTTTGCACCAGTATATGTTTTAAAAACAGTTATTTTAGATACTTAAGTCTAATGTTCTCCAGTGACTGTGACAGACCTTAACTAAGAATATTGCTCCGATTATTCTCAGGCACCACTCCTGAAGATACAGACATAAATTAGTAAGCCTAAATATTAGTGAATCTATTTATTCAGTGAGCCATCTTAATAGCTGACCTATGGCACCCAAAGGAGTGAAACTAGGCTACCCGGGAAGGTGAGCTAGGAAAACGTGGGTCCAAAACAGTCTGAAACTGAAACAGGCCGTCAGAAACAATTCTGATGAAGAAACTATGGTAGGATGTGATCGACCAAAGCCAAGATCTAATTGGATAGAAGCTGAAATGGTTTCTGCAGCCCAGAATTCATGGTCTCCCACTTTCATTTCTAAAGTATCTAATTGGCTACCCAAGTAATTGATGTTCAGGATAGTTGAATAAATGAATGTGAAAGGGTTTAGATAACTAAACACAAGAGCGTCAGGTGAATGACTTTGGAGGACAGGCTACCAGAGCACAGGAAAGGGAAGACTTACCTGGAATTATAAAACACTAAATGACAAATAGATTTAAGAAATAAATCTGGTTACTTGAACTGGATAATAGTGATTTACCATGTTCTTCAAGTACATGACACATTTACCAAAGATTGAAGTGCCTTCCTGTGCCAGGTGCTATGATGGATGCAAGATCTCTCTAGATAATTTTAGCTAGTTATTAAGAATCTTCTTGTTTGGCTTATGAGTCCCTGGTCGATATATATAAACCAAATGCTAATCTTCAGATAATTAATACAATCTTACTTAGTGGCTAAGCAATATCCATCCAAATAAAGTGTACTTGAAACAATAAGATTAGAAGTTACTTTTTTTTTAATTTAGAATGGATTTGTGAAGCATCAAATTTGAGGGAAAAGCAAAATCAAATACTCTATTATTCTGTGTTCTTCATATTGTCTGCCTTTGGTTCTCTAACACAGTGTAATAAATAAAGCTCCAAGATGAAAAAAAAAGTCTTTGTAAAAAAGACTGTTACTAAACTGTGGAAATTTGTGCAGTCGAATTTATCATTTTTTATTTACATGTATGTTGCTGCATCTAAATACATAACTTTATGAACTATTTGTGAGACTATTTTGTATTTTCATGAGAAAAGAACCTTTCTGAAATTGTACATTTGAAAAAAATGTCAAATTCCAGAAGTCTGCCTTGGCTTTTCCAGCTTTTAATGGGATTATGAGGACATCTTTTCATCCTAAAGAAATAGAAATCTAATTCAGCATGTGAACTGTCACACAGCCTCTCCCCCTGAGATGTTCTGTCAGAAGCAGAGTTTTTGTTTTTGTTTTTTTTTTTTCTAAATCACTGATTGACCAACAATATGTGAATATATATGATCACTGTTTTGGTTACTTAATTTATCAAAATATATTTTTCCAAATAAAAAGGATACTAACTCATATGAGCTATCAAATAATTCCAATGAGAAGTGATCCTACTATCATTGAAGTATTTAAAGCTTGTTTTGGCCTTGATGATGCTCTGTTGAGGTTGTTGTTCAATGTGCTTATGCTGGTGTGTATGTATGTATGTGTGCATGTGGGTGTGTATGTACGTATGCCTATGGTAAAGGTGTCAGTTCATTTCAGGGATTAAAAAGTGTACAAGGATGAGAATCAAGTTCAAGTCAGTTGGCCTTTGCCCAATGTGCAATGAAATTTACTAAAAGTGCATTGTAAAAAAGTGTGGACTTGTAGAAAATATTCATAAAATCAAGTTATGCAATATGTATAGTAGATACATGAGAAACACGTAAACAAAATGGTAAGAATACAAGACCAATGAAGAAAAGCCTCTAGATTTTCTTCTAGTAATCATATTGAGTCACACTCACTGTGTAAATTGATTAACTTTTTAATGTTTTATTCATTTTCTCTTTCCTGTAGATGAGTCTTTTGCCTGTATATATGTCTGTCCACCACATATTTGTCTAGTTCCAGTGAGGTCCTCTGGAAGAGAACTCATTACTGTTAACTAGAGCCATATCTTTAGCTCTGAATAGCTCTTTTTCAGAGAAGCAATTTAAACATATTCTGCAATGAAATTTTATCCATGATTACAGAAATAACTTTAAAAGACCATTGTTTATTTCATTTTCCTCATGACCTTCTCTGTGAATATATTGCAATACAATTTATTTATACTTCCCTTTCAAAGAATTGAGTGAGAAATCGGTAAAGTAGACTTTAAAAATGTACACTAGCTCATTTTTTGCTTAAATAATGATTAAAAACAGAGAGTAAAATTATTATATTACAAATATATTCAAATTTATCATAATTGTGCAATTTGGATAACAGGAACCTTAGGTTCTATTTTTAAAATAATATTTCAATAAAAGGGCAAAATTCTAAAACTGTATGAATAAGAGAATATTGATACAAATTCAATATGTTAATATTCAATAACTTTTTAATACTCTAGCAATAAAAATAAATCTATATTAACTCTATCATGTATGCTTCATATCATTAAAACTAATGATGGTTTTGGATGGGAGACATTCTGCTATAGCAAACACACATCCCATTTTTTATCCGAAAGATCATATGTTCTTCCATGAAGAAAAAAAATTCAGCTTGGTGCAGTTGGCGATGGTGGAAGATGGGATATCTGCAACAACATGAAGGCCTTCAGAAGCTCAGAGCATAAGAGGAAGAGAGATTGTAGCCAGGAGGTTTTCTCTGGCCCCGTCCACTGCTTATAAAATAATCACTCAGAAGCTTATATTAATTGTACCTGCTCAGCCATTAACTCAGGCTCATTAATGACTAGCTCTTACATTTAAATTAACCCATAATTCTTATCTATGTTTACCCATGTGGCTTGGTACCTTTTCTCAGTTCTGCCTTGTCCTCTTGCTTCCTCTGTGTCTGGCTGGTGACTCTCACTCTGCCCTTCCTCTTCCCAGCATTCTCCTAGTCTGCTTACCCCACCTATACTTCCTGCCTGGCTACTGGCCAATCAGCATTTTATTAAACCAGTGTACAAGAGCATTATCGCACAGATATAAGAAATTGTAAGCTTGTATTTTTTCTAGTCCACACTCTTCTAGTCACATGAAAATAAGACTAAGCTGTAGGAGCTCATGGGATCATGAACCACTTTCTTGTATTAGCAGAATATATAGTATCTTAAGGCAAATAGGACAATTTCAGTAGAATGTAAGAATGGATCATCAAACCTAGCATTAATATGACTGTAGGTTCATTGTTCTAGACTCTAATATATACATCATCATGTTAAGGAATAAAAAAATATTTTAAATGTACATATTAAAATAAAAGGGTTAAAATTAACTATAAATTAACACAAACTTATCCTCTTTGTTCATCATTGTAAGAGAGCCGTTGCCAATTTTTTCTTTTACATCCATATGTTACTTGAAGATTTGGAGAAATATATATGAATGCTTTGTGACATATATATTATCAGTAGTTGCAGCGGTGACATTATCTTAACAAGCATGCCAATTGTCTTTAATGCATAAAGACCAGGAGAGTACAGATAGTTTCAGATAAAGGAACAAAGTTGAACCATTCACCCTTCCTGATAGTCTCCCTGGGAAGGAAAGCCTGACCTTTTTGTTTCAGCAGCATAAAAAAAGAGAATAATTTGGATGTAAAGATATGTTTATCATAACTTCAAAAGGAGGGAACCAAGTATTTTGAAAAAAAATAGATTTATATTTAGAATTTTGCGTTATTGCCACATTAAAAGACTGAAACCAAAGGAAAATAGCTGTGCAATATAGGAAAAGGGAGGCTCTGGAGGGGTCACAGTCAGGGAGTTAATTTAGGAAGATGAAGGATAATAAAAACATAAGAGAGGAAACCATATGGAAATATGATAAGGTAGCTTAAATCAACACAAATCTCACATCTGGAAGACTGTCTTCCCACAAAAAATCCAAAGTAGGCTAATTTTTATATAATAAATGGAATTTCATTAAGAACTTGAATATTACCTTCAATTATGAAATTTTTACTTTTTAAAATCCCATACAAGTATTCTGCTTCATTGTGATGTTTTCAAACATAACTTGTTTTGTTGATTTTTATCATGTCTTCTGGCTCTAGTTCCCCTCTTTGTCCCCCTAGGACACATCACCTCGAAGAGCTCTCTTTGATTTCACATCACATGTTTATTTTCCTCCATATCTTCTGAACAATTAGTCTCAACAAACAAGGACCAGCATTCCATTTTTATTCAGAGACAGTTTGAACCCCCATTCTTAAAACTGGCTTAGTGCTTTATCCAACCTTGGTCTCAACAATTCTCGCTCATATAAACCCTCCTCATTCTCGCTAATTGGACTCCCAGAGATCCACCCGGGGCCTAGTCATGGATCTCTGGATCTAGATCCCTCAGTAGTTGGATGAGGTTTCTAGCACAACAATTAGGGTGTTTGGCCATCCCATCACCAGAGTAGGTCAGTTTGGGCTGTCTCTCGACCATTGCCGGCAGTCTGTTGTGTGGGTATCTTTGTGGATTTCTGTGGGCCTCTCTAGCACTTTGCTTCTTCCTATTTTCATGTGGTCTTCATTTACCATGGTCTCCTATTCCTTGTTCTCCCTCTCTGTTGTTGATCCAGCTGGGATCTCCCACTTCCCCAAGCTCTCTTTCCCTCGACCCTCGCCTTTCATTACCCCCACTCATGTCCAGGCTGTTCATGTAGATCTCATTCCATTTCTCTGTCATTGGGTGATCCCTGTGTCGTTCTTGGGGTCCTGTTTTCCAGGTAGCCTCCCTGGTGATGTGAATAGCAGACAAGTCATCCTTGTTTCATGTCTAGTATCCCGCTATGAGTGAGTACATACCATGTTTGTCTTTCTGAGTCTGGGTTACCTCACTCAGGATGATTTTTTCTAGATAAAGCACAGGGACAAATAGCCAAATGAATGGAAACACATGAACTATGAACCAATGGCTGAGGGGTCCCCACTGGATCAGGCCCTCTGAATGGGTGAGACAGTTGATTGGCTTGATCTGTTTGGGAGGCATCCAGGCAGTGGGACCAGATCTTGTGCTCATTGCATGAGTTGGCTGTTTGAAACCTGGGGCCTATGCAGGATTGTTTGGCTTGGCCTGGGAGGAGGGGACTAGACCTACCTGGACTGAGTCTACCAGGTTGACCTCAGTCTGTGGGGAAGGCTTTGCCCTGGAGGAGATGGGAATGGGGGCTGGCCTGGGGGGAAGGGGGAGGCGGGAGGGGGGAGAACAAGGGAATCTGTGGCTGATATGTAGAACTGAATTGTATTGCAAAATAAATTAAAATAAATTAAAAAAACTGGCTTAGTTATTGAATTCAGTTTGAACATTCTTCAAAAAATTAAAAATAGAAATACCAACAGATGCAGACATACCACACTTGGGCATATACCCATAGGACACTGCATCTTAATACAGAGATACTTGAACACTCTTGTTTATTCTTGTTCTAGTCACAAGACCAATATCATAAAATCAGTGTAGATGTCTATCTACAGATGAATGAATAATAGAAATTTGGTACAAAACTTTCATTTCTGTTCAGTGTTCGTGTGCTATCTTTGTGTCTCTCTTTGTGATTTCTGTAAATGATGTTTCTACAAAAATGACAACCTTGCAATTTTTAAGCCAACATGGGCTGCATGAAATCTTGTTTTATAAAAGCAAAACAAAAGTAATAATAGGAAACATTAATTTGTTTCTAGTTAAGTATATTTTCTTCAAGTTTATATTACTATTCAAATAGACATACTTCTGATACCCTGAAATTAACGTGCAACAATGTTTAGGTGAAGATAAAAAAAACTTAACTAAAAAGCTGAATATTTTTATAAGTAAGGTAAGCCAGACTCATACAAAACAAATATTCAATTTTTTCGTATGCAAATACTGACCTTTAATATTTATGTATGCATATGTAGGGAGGTATAGCTCTTGATAGAGGTCATGAAACCAGAAAAGAGATCAAATCAGGTGTACATCAGTCAACTGATTTAACCTGGCTATTTTGCTAATGCACCAAAAAAGAAAGAGACTTTTAGATGTGGAATGGAAAAAGGGTTTAGAACTTTCCGTGAAATATCGCTAGATGTTTTAGCAAGTTAGTTTATGAAAGATATTTTAGGTTTAGAACGAGCTTTCTTTTGGAGAGCTGTCATTCAGTACAGGGGAATTGCTGGGCCTCATCTTCATTCCAATGCTTTGAAAAAGAACAAGCGAACAGAATGTGAAGAAATATAGCAGTAGCTGTATCTACAGAATAGGGTTTCAGACAGTGTGCAGACACAGAGGGAACACTGGAACTGGTTTGCTAGGAAGCAAATTTGAGTTTTGCATGTTCTTAGTAGTACAGATGTGTTTAAGTGTATCCTTTCTACAGTTTTCTAAAACTTAGAAGTTGAAAAAAATTATGGTTAGTTTCAACATTTATTTGGATGTTGAGAATAGGATGCCTACAGCATGAAAACGTCTAAGAAAAATGTTGTAGTTCTCTTACTTATTTAAAATAGAAGATTTAGCACTGATGTAGGAAGTACAAATTATAGACTCATCTATCTTTAAAGGAAGGATTCATATTTATTAGAGATTCTCAGAATTTTGATCTTCATAAGCCAGAAAAACTGCAAATTTTGCTTTAAAGGCCGTTAAAATACCATTGTGGTAATAATTGTTTACCTCTGAGAAAAGTGAGTCCGTAGATACTAAAAAAGATGGCATACATTTATAATATCCATAATTCATAACTTCCAATCCTTTTACATCCAGATATATATTACATAATTAATATGCTTAAAACATGAGCTAGAATATTTAATTTTTGTTTTAATTAGAAAAAAACCTCAAAAACATGAAGTTTTTAAAAATATATTAATTCCAAATAAGCAAGCATTATATCATCTTTTCCTTCATTTTTTGAAGTGAATCCATTAACATAATACTCACTGACAGTAGCTACATTTAAATATTTTTCAACATTCCCATGTGTGAATGTGCCTGTGAATTCACATACATGTGTGAACACCTTTCATTAAGTTCCCAAGAAGAAAAGTCATTTTGTAGGACAAAACTGTTTAGATATTCTAAATAATAAACAGTAAAAGGGTTAGAGATGTAAAATACACTGCATAAGACATTACAGTTGTATGGCCATGGATTGGTTATGTACATAAGGCCTCTACACTTCCTATTGTATCTATGTAAGTTGCTTGACACTCTAAAATAGATGTTCAGAATAGACCACCTGTGACTAGGAAAGCCAAAGACAATGAGCAAAGTCATTGTGAATACTCTTGATGGAAAGCATCAAGGTAGCCTAGGTTTAAAAAGAAAACGTAATGGAAATTTCACCTTGGAATTCAGAACAGGACCTTCTTACAAGCTCTCTGTCTGCTACATTGCTGCTTGCTATAGGTAAGCAAATACAAACTGCTGTCACAGATGTGGTTGTGCATACTTATAACTCCAGCACTCAGTCATCAGAGGAAGAAGGATCAGGAGTTCAAGAAGCCTGGATCCTCTTGCAAATTTGAAGCCAACTTGGGCTACAGGAGACCTTGTCTTGTAAAAGAAAAGCAAAAACATTTGTAACAAACATCTTATTTCCTGTTATGTATATTTTCCTCAACCTTGTATTCCTATTTTATATAAATATACTTCATCTTAAAATTATCTTGCAATTATGTTTGTTGAATATAAGCAACTTCATATGCATATGAAGGACACATGTCCCTATAATGCATTTCAATTCCAATCTTGTAACTGCTGTATATGTTATATATATATATATATATATATATATATATATATATATATATGTATGTATGTATATATATACATATATATATGCAATGATATTCATCTGTCACATTACTTCTAGTAGATAACCTTATATTTAATACATTCATCAATTATTGTTAGTTTTTTATATTACTTTTAATAATAATGTATTGCTAATGCTTAACATTTGTGAGCATTTGCTGAAGGTTAGGCTGCATAGATAATACATTTAGTCATATATTCTACAAATACATATGTTGTTCTTTAAGTACTGGGATAAGCAGATGAATACATGCATGTGTAATACATTTCCACATGTCAGGTTCTTCTAATTAAAAGTGATTTTTGTTGACATTTTCAATATAGTTTTGCAAATGCAGTAGTGTGCAAAATTTCCATACTCTGAAGAAGTTTAACTCTGATCTGAGCTTTATGGAGTCCACTGAGTATATGAGACGAAATAAAGAGTTCATGAAGTCGCTACACTGATTTTTTTTTTTTTTAATATTGTATAGCCAACAGTTTGTTTCATTGGCTCTGGAAATAACACAAGCTTGTGATACCCAAGACTTTCAAGAAAACACACAAACATCATTACAGAGAATGATTTGGGGGATAGTAGGAAACATGTTACAATGCAGATTTTTATATCTTAAACTTCTTTCCTTTGTCATAATTTTAGTGAAATAATTGTTACTTTGAGTGAATAATCTACACATTCAATTTAAGGAATTGTTCAACATCCCTAATTATCAGGGAAATGCAAATCAAAACGACTCTGAGATACCACCTTACGCCTGTCAGAATGGCTAAGATCAAAAACACTGAAGACACCTTATGCTGGAGAGGATGTGGAGCTAGGGGAACTCTCCTCCACTGTTGGTGGGAATGCAAGCTTGTACAACCACTTTGGAAATCAATATGGCGCTTTCTTAGAAAATTGGGAATCAATCTCCCCCAAGATCCAGCTATACCACTCTTGGGCATATACCCAAGGAATGCCCAATCATACCACAAGAGCACTTGCTCAGCTATGTTCATATCAGCATTGTTTGTAATACCCAGAACATGGAAACAACCTAGATGCCCTTCAACTGAAGAATGGATAAACAAAATGTGGTACATATACCCAATGGAATACTACTCAGCAGAGAAAAACAATGACATCATGAGGTTTGCAGGCAAATGGATGGATCTAAAAAAAATCAGCCTGAGTGAGGTAACCCAGACTCAGAAAGACAAACATGGTATGTACTCACTCATAGGAGGATACTAGATGTGGAACAAGGATGACAGGACTGCTACTCACCAGGGAGGCTAATTGGAAAACAGAACCCCAAGAAAGACAAGGGGATCACCCAATGACGGAGAAATGGATGAGATCTACATGAACAATCTGGACATGAGTGGGGCAATGAAGGGCGAGGGTCAAGGGAAAGAGAGCTTGGGGGAGCGGGAGATCCCAGCTGGATCAAGAACAGAGAGGGAGAACAAGGAATAGGAGACTATGGTAAATGAAGACCACATGAGAATAGGAAGAAGCAAAGTGCTAGAGAGAGAGGCCCACAGAAATTCACAAAGATACCCCCACAATAGACTGCTGGCAATGGTCAAGAGACAGCCCAAACTGACATACTCTGGTGATGGGATGGCCAAACACCCTAATTGTCGTGCTAGAAGCCCCGTCCAATGACTGAGGGAATTGGATGCAGAGATCCACCGCTAGGCCCCAGGTGGAGCTCTGGGAGTCCAATTAGTGAGAAAGAAGAGGGTTTATATGAGCAAGAATTGTTGAGACCAAGGTTGGATAAAGCACAGGGACAAATACCCAAACAAATGGAAACACATGAACTATGAACCATAGCCGAGGGGTCACCAACTGGATCAGGCCCTCTGAATGGGTGAGACAGTTGATTGGCTTGATCTGTTTGGGAGGCATCCAGGCAGTGGGACTGGGTCCTGTGCTCATTGCATGAGTTGGCTGTTTGAAACCTGGGGATTGTACAGGGTCGCTTGGCTCGGCCTGTGAGGAGGGGACTGGACCTGCCTGGACTGAGTCTACCAGGTTGATCTCAGTCTGTGGGGGAGGCTTAGCCCTGGAGGAGGTGGGAATGGGGAGTGGGCTGGGAGGAAGGTGAATGGGGCGGGAGGGGGGAGAACAAAGGAATCCGTGGCTGATATGTAAAACTGAATTGTATTGTAAAATAAAATTTAAAAAAATTACTTACCTTTTCTGATATCTTTTAACAGGAATTTATACTCAGCAGGAATATACAGCATGAAAATTGGATGGATGGTTCATATATCTGTATTCCTGCTAAGCTGTGTTTGGAGCAGAGGAGCTGTTAAACAAGATTTGCTGATGAAAATTCCACTTTTTTTCATTTTTTGTTTCAAAATATGTAATAATTAAAAACCGCTTTCAAATGAATACTAAAAATAATGCGATATATTTTAACTGACATTCTGAAACACTTATTCTAATTAATAGTCTTGCCTGCATAATCATAAAGTAAGTATAATATATGCAGAAAAGTTTAGAATCGTGGATGTTTCACTAGCCTACAACAAGATGTAGTACCAAAGGATATAATATCAAACTTAAGAAAAATTTAACCTAAGTTCTTTTCAAATCTTATTATACAGAATATTCTGAAGAATGTATTTGTGATAGTTCATTTTAAACTTCACTCTAATGAGTTCCAGAGTCATCTTGGAGATGGCCATGTCTATTTCTTTATCTGGGTTACTTCACATGGGGAGACTCTCCTTTATAGTGAATGGGACAATTCCTTGGGCTGGGATTCTGAAACATATGGAGAGAAAATGACCTGAACATTGTGTTTGACTATGAACACAGTGTTCAGCTACCTCAAGCTCCTATTATTATGACTTTTTTCCATCAAGGTAGACTAATCTATTTATCTGAAACAAACTCTTTCCATAAGCTGCTCATCTCAGTGTATTCTATCACACACACACACACACACACACACACACACACACAATAGGTACTGTGAAATAAGGTATATTTTTTAGTAAACCTGACCGTGTCATTCTTGGGTCTTTAGAAATAGTTTGTTGGATGAATATGGGGGAAGTTTAGAATTTTGGGTTAGAAAAATACCATTAAAACTGTAAGAAAAGCATGAAAAGCCATTCTCTTGTGAACATGGATGACAAGAATTTTAAGAGAAAGATGGGCAGTGGAGGCCCAGCTCATGAAGTTTTAGAGGGGATCAAAGACTCTAACAAGAACTGGACTGGCACCATTCACATGACATTCTGGAGGCATTTTGGCTATGTCTTGAGAACATGAGTGTAATTAAATTTGAAGATAATGAACTAATTTGTTTGGTCTAGGAAATTTTGAAACAATAGTGTCTCCAAGTTGATTCTGAAAAAGAAGCTGTAAATTGTAGTTGGAGTTTTTTTGGTCCTGTCGGGCTCACAGTTAGGGCAAATCTTTCTCACCCGCCAGTTCCACAGCTGCTCAGACCCAACCAAGTAAACACACAGAGACTTATATTGTTTACAAACTGTATGGCCATGGCAGGCTTCTTGTTAACTGTTCTTATATCTTAAATCAACCCATTTCTATTAATCTGTAAGTTGCCACATGGCTTGTGGCTTACCGGTATCTTTGCATGTTGCTTGTCACAGTGGTGGCTGGCAGCGTCTCTCTGACTCAGCCTTCTACTTCCCAGAATTTTCCTCTCTCCTTGTCCTGTCTATACATTTTGTCTGGCTATTGGCCAATCAGTGTTTTATTTATTAACCAAGCAGAGCAACACATTTGACATACAGTACATCCCACAGCAGTAAATGTAAAAGAGATCAACACTACTAAAAAGCAACCTCCTATACTGCCTTAGTGGGTAGAAAAACTCTTCATATCCTAGGTTCTAGGTTGTAAAAGGCATGTAAGTATGCTGGTACCCCACATGCCACAAAACACTGTCAGATTCCCTGGTGGTGCTAAGCTGATTGAAATGGGTAAACTAGAAGAATAACTCTGGTCCTATGGTAGTGGGGCAAGCTCTCTTTACTTCTGAGCCATCTTTCCAGGACAAGCATGGTTAAGTTCTATTATCAACTTGATGAGATCCAGTAGGACCACCTGAGAAATGGGCCTGCCCGTCAGTAACTATCTTGATTATTCTCATTGTTATGTGAAGATCAACCATAAATGTGGGCAGGATCATTTCTTGAAGTGTGATCCCAGATGTTACAAGGTGAAGAAAGCGAGCTAAGCAAGGAGTCTCCATTGTTCTGTTTCTTGACTACAGATGAAATGAAACAAATTACCTTGAGCTTTCACCATTGTTACTATCCCACCTTAGGTTAACCTTGAACTGCAAACCAAATTGATCTTTTCCTTCCTTAAGTGGCTTTTCCCATGATATTTTGTTACATCAATAGAAATATAACAATGTATCTCAGAGTAATTAAGATAAATATTACTTACAAAGAAGTAATGTTGGTGAATTTTAAATAACTTCTCATATTAAAATGACTGAAGATCAATATTTCTTCTCATGTGATCTAAATCATCTTTGTTTCTCTATGTGTGTATACAAGAATGAAAATTTAGTGTGTAAAAAATTAGGTCTATAAATTCTACTAAGGTTGAAATGATGGCAAATAATGTGAAAGTAAGTCAAACTATTTTGTTTTTAGTTAAAAGTAATAACACAATGAGTTGGCAATGGTGAATAATTCAAATTTCAGAGTGATGTCTGAATTTGAATATTTTCCTTTCCAGCTCTTGCCCTCAAGCAAATTAATAACAGGTAATAATTTTCTTATCTCTAAAATGTAGATAACATCTCAAAACTCACAAGACTTCAGTGATTATTAAATTATTTAATTCAAATAAAGTCCCCAATTTCAGTGCTTGACTTGCTAATATCTAAGGAAATGCTAGCTGTCTACTGAACCATCTCACTAGAGATACTTGTTTATAAATTTCTTCTTTGTTTCCCTATGAGAGAATATTTATCTACTCTACCTCACCTCAAGTTTCCCTGTGAATAATCACTGTAATAAGTATACAAGGCATATTAATAATAGATATTCAGCATTTAGAAGTCACAAACATGGGTGCTCCCAGAGAGTTGAAGACACAGCTGTTCATGGTCATTCCAGCCATGTGAGGAGGCACCCATTTTCAACTGTGTTCATCTTCTGTTGTTGTTATCTTAGGTACATGATGGAACATGAAAGGTGGGAAACACTGTTTGAAATTGAGGTGTGAAACAACTGTATTTCTTAAGTCACCCTCTTTAAGAATGCTCATTATTTTTATAAACCTTCAACTTTCAGGTAAGAATAAGGAGTGTATGACACAAATTAATACTTATTTTACAAAATATATACTCCAGTGTATAGTTCTTGTTTACAAGCATCTGGAATTTTTTTTTGTTTGTTTTGGTTTTCGAGACAGGGTTTCTCTGTGTAGTTTTGCACTTTTCCTGGAACTCAGTCTGTAGCCCAGGCTGGCCTTGAACTCACAGAGATCCACCTGGCTTTGCCTCCTGAGTGCTGGGATTAAAGGTGTGTGCCACCACCGCCCAGCGCATCTGGAATTCTAGTGACTGATTGTCTTAATAAGGATAAAAAACTATTGACAATTTTTCCTATTAAGATTTAATATTTTGGGGGTTTGGGGATTTAACTCAGTGGTAGAGCGCTTGCCTAGCAAGCGCAAGGCCCTGGTTTCAATCCTCAGCTCCAAAAAAAAAAAAAAAAAAAAAAAGATTTGATATGTTCATACCAACAGCATGTTTG
The DNA here is from genome assembly GCF_007827085.1 of Peromyscus californicus insignis. Classification (NCBI taxonomy): domain Eukaryota; kingdom Metazoa; phylum Chordata; class Mammalia; order Rodentia; family Cricetidae; genus Peromyscus; species Peromyscus californicus. The sequence goes on from NW_026294447.1 coordinate 17,461,598, forward strand.
AGCTCTCCTTAGATTATGTTGTTTACCACAAACATCTGCTTAGAAAAACATATCTTTAAAAATTCTGTGTTTAAATAAACCAACTCTCTATGGTTAGCTCACCCTTGGTTTATTTTTTTCAGATATGATTTTATGTATTTTTAAGATTTGTTTGGATATGGCCTGGTAAGTCAAACCAGCATTTCACGTACAAGGGGGTTAGATTTCTTTCCAAGGAATCAATTAAGCAGATAAAAGTTGAAGGAATTGAGAACTGTAACTATTTTTACAGAGTTATCTTTATGTGAATGTGTGGTTTAAGTCAGAGCTCAGTCATCATATTTGGATAAACAACAAGCTAATGAACAAATAACTTTATGACATCTGATTATATTTACTAAGGTCTAAACATAATCAAATAATTTAGTAGTTTCCATATTCTTTCACCTGATCCTTGCATATATTTACTCATTATGTAAGGATAATAACATTCAAATAGAAACAAAATTTTATGAATAAAAAGATTATACAAATAAGTTGTGTACAAATAAAGCACACACATAAACTAAACTTATTTAAAAGTATAATGAGCTATTGATTAATAATGCATTAGCAGTTAACACAAAATTCAAATTAGTCATCTAAAGAAGTTTGCATATATATGTTTCCTTTGCCATTGATCAAGCTGCAATAGTTTCTGAAGGAAATGTGGCTGCATGATGAGTTCATTTTGTATTCACTGTAATAGACCACATAATAATGATATCGTTTAGCTTCCATTACATAAACATTACATAATGGATACTTACATTAAAATGCAACCCCATGTTTTTGCTTACTTTTGTCTTCATTTGTTCACAGGAATATCTATTGCAAGTTGAGCCCCTACACAGATAAATTACCTTTTCATCTTTGCATATTTATGGACTTTTATGTAAAAGAACATTCCATTACCTTGGTCTAGGTTTTGAAATGAACAACACTGAGATTTGTATGGCTGTGACTAAATTGTCTGATCTCATTTCTTCTTTCCCAAGTTTTTTTTTTTTTTTTTTTTTTTTTTTGTGTGTGTGTGTGTGTGTGTGTGTGTGTGTGTGTGTGTGTTTGTTTTAGGAAAGCAGGCATTCATGATAGCATTCTAAATATCTAATTTAATTTATGTTTATGGCATTTAGCGTATGTGTGTATGTTTGTGTGTGTGAGCTTGTATTCATGAGTGTAGGAATAAGAGCCAATGTGCACATTTTGGAGAGCAGAAGACAACCTATGGAAATCAGTTCTCTTCTTCCAAGCTGGGTTTCATCCAGATGTCATTCAGGTCAACACTCTTGATGGCAAGGGCTTTCATTTGTTGAGTCATTTCACCAATTACTTAACAGTGTCTTAACAAATGATCCACTACACAATGTCTTTCCAAGTTTTTAATTAATTTTTTAAAAAATATACCAAGATACTCTTTCTGTTGGATGTTTTTTGTTTCATTAATTTTGTTAATTTTTAAGATTTATTATTATTTATGTATATACGTGTGTGTGTGTGTGTGTGTGTGTGTGTGTGTGTGTGTGTGTGTGTGTATGTCTGTGTGTCTGTGTATCTGTTTGAGTATCTAGCATGTGTATCCAGGTGTCCTCAGAGGCCAGAAGAGGGTATTGGATACTCTAGAGCTGGAGTTACAGGCCATTGTTAGACACCTGGTATGGGTTCTTTAGTTCCTTTGGAAGAGCAGCAAGTGTTCTTAAACTTTGAGCCATGTCTCTGGCATTTGAATGCATTATTTTTTAAACAAAATTAAAATCAAGTAGATATTTTGAAGTTACTTTGCTTTAACTTGCAATTTACAGCTGCAGGATACCAATAGGCTGAACAATGACTAGTATTTGCAGATTCTTTACTGTTGAAAGACCTTGGAGTACCTATGTATGAATAAGTACCAACTCTCTCTGGAGGAGATGGGAAGAATATGTGTGTGATTTTTCTTAGTGTTTGTATTTCTAAATCACTCTTCTCATTTTTTAAAGCATCGAATACATGATGATGATATTCTAATTCTAAAGCAGACCTTCACAAACTAAGCCTTTTAAAAGTTCCTATTTCTTATGTTCAAAATTTCTTGAACACCCTTACAGTTGTTGGCTTACATAGTAATATAAATAAAAGAAATACAAAAACAAGCAGTCTAGATAGTTATTAGTACAGTAATTATTAGGCTAGAAATATCAACTGCCCTGTAGAACTACAAGAGTCTGGAATCAGTCCTCATTAAATCTATCCTGTTATAAAGATTTCCAAGCTAGATCTACCTTTAGTCATAGAGCAGATAGGAGGTTGAGAAAAAAAGCTCATATTACTGTTTGTCTGTAATGAGAAAATTACACGTGCAAAATAAGCATTCCAAAATAGTAAGAATGAGTAGTTAGACTGGTATGCCTCCCGCATTGGAATCTTATGTTTGCCATGTTCTTTTTCCTTCCCATGGTCTCAGCCCGGAAGAGAAAACTCTTTTCATCTCTTGAGTGTTTGAGTGATTCTTTGTTGGACTCTCTTAACCCATTCTGCCCCTATATAAATTACACTCGTTGGTTTTAATATATGTAAGACTAATCCTGTCTCTCTGACATAATCACGTACATGGGAAATAGGAGGGCATTTAAATTATCCTTTCAGATAATAATGAATGTTTTCCTCCAGAGCTACAGCAAACTGCAGTGGTTAGGGTTTCTCAAAGGTCATACGGGCCATGAAACCCAAGGCTGTCTTTGAAGGCTTCATATGCCACTGGACACCCTGCCAAGGCCCACATTACATTTTTAAATAGAGCTTTTATTTATGAGGTTTTAGTCGTTTGAAAATACAGGCTTGTTCAATTATACATGTGTTCTTAGTGGTTAATTATTTCATTATAAAATGTTTAAAATTCATCTTTTAGCACTATACCTCATCAGAAATCTTTGCAGTCCAAGCTCCGAAGCTCAAAGAAGTTGATACAGTTTTCAAAACTTCAATTCACACTTCCATGTTCGAATATTATCATCAGACCCAAATGCTCTGTGTTGTTTCTCTTGTTGTATCAGACTTACTTCATTTTAAAAATATCATTTACTGATACTGTACGAGTAGCTGTAGTCTGTTGATTAACATTTCAGAAGAAAATAATTTTGGCTATTAAAAATGAGGCATGTAGATAACATTCCTCATCGAAAGCCTCAGATTTAAGTACATAATGAAAATATAGTTTTACTTTATGCACACTTCACACTTTGAGGTAAGGAATATTATTTAGGCATGTTTAAACATTCTCAAGATTTCATGAAATTCGTTTATAATGCTTCATCAAGGAAATCCTCATGCCACATGCCTTTGAATTATTTTTACTACAAATATATGGCAGTGTACTACAAATATCTTAGCTTAGTATGATGCTAAAATAAACAAGTTATCATTGCCATCACATTGAGAAAATTCATAGCCTAAATGATGTCACGGTGAGTGGAACAAAGCACATATTGAAGATGATTCTGGAAAGTAGTCACTATTCCATGAGTCAAATGTTCAGGAAAGTAAATTGAGTCTGACTCAGGATCATCTAAATATGACAGATCATGTCAGCTAAGTAGAAGGATTATTCAGGAAAAAAGGATTCTGTTAAAAGCTTTGCTTCTCTCTTACAATAGATTAGAGAGAAAACATACAAAATTGACAATTTAGTTATGAATTTGTTTCCACATGATCCAGTCATTAAAGACATACTAGGATGTCAATAGCATTAGTAACAATACTATAACATTTTCTAACATAGAAATAGCATCTTTCTGACATGCACAAGAAACACAGTCTCACAGCAAACTCCCTATTCTTCTGATTCTTAGAAATATAAGAAGCTACACTCATGAAATCTCACCAAAACAGCTGCCTGAATACGAGTTGAACAAGTATGATATCAATAAACACGCTAATGTGAAGACTAAATCTCATGAGGCCTCAACTCTATATAGAGAACTATGGGTAAATGAGGAATTCTGATAGTGCAAAAAATAGTCTTCCCCAAGGAAGACATCAGTTGGTCACCCAATACCAACTGGTCAGCCCTAACACTATACCTACAAGTAGCACTATACATACTAAGCAGGTTATATTCATGTATTTATAAACATATACATATAGAAAAGAGGCCATGAATTTGAAAGAGAGCAATAGGGGTGTATAGAAAGGTATGGAGGGAGGAAAATGAATGTATAAATGCTATAATTATAATATAATCTTTTTTTTCCTTTGGTTTTTTGAGACAGGGTTTCTCTGTGTAGTTTTGTGCCTTTCCTGGAACTCACTCTGTAGACCAGGCTGGCCTTCAAAGTCACAGAGATCTGCCTGCCTCTGCCTCCTGAGTGCTGGGGTTAAAGGCGTGCACCACCACTGCCCGGCTGTAATATAATCTTAAAAAATAAAAACACTGAATAGCACCTTAAAGCATTAAGAATTAGGATTTCTTTAACTTCTCAATATTAACTATAAATAAACATGTTAGAGAGCTTCAGAAAGCTATGAAATTATCACTGACTTCATGGGCATCAACTCAGAGATGGTTGGGAGTAACAAAAGAAAAACGTGAAAGGTATTTAAAAAATACAATTAGATTAGCATGCCTCTTTTTTATTTCTGTACTCTGCTACTAGCTAGTCAGATAAATTTTTCTATTTTTGAGAATTTTCTAAGTAAGGAAAATGAAATATGATTTTAAACATTCTTTATGATTTCTTTCAAATTCCTGCTAGATCTCCTTTGACATAGACCTTGTAATGACATGTCATTTTCTTACTATTATTTATAGCCCACCACTTCTGGTTAGCTCTTCACATATGTTTGTGAGTGTAGGGCTATCACTGGAACATAAGACACCTACCAATGTCCATGCTAATAAAGAAGAAGAATTCTCCATGGAGCTTTCAACTGTGTAGCTGGAGAGTTTCACCAAGGCCCGGCAGTCCCACAGCCCACTATAAAATAAACACACAGACGCTTATATTATTTAAACTGTTTGGCCTAATGGCTCAAGCTTCTTGCTATCTAGTTCCTATATCTCAAATTAACCCATATCTATCAGTATATAAGTTGCCACATGGCTCGTGGCTTACCTGTACCTTACATCTTGCTTGTCATGGCAGGGGCTGGCAGTGTCTCTCTTCCTCAGCCTTCCACTTCCCACATTTCTCTTCTCTCCTTGTCCTGCCTATACTTCCTGTCTGGCTACTGGCCAATCAGCATTTTATTTATCAATCAAGCATCCATAGCACTTTTCCCCCTTTTTTTTCAAAAAGGAAGGTTTTAACTTTAACATAGTAAAAATACATATAACAAAACAATTATCAAGCAAGAATTACAGTTACAATATCTAGTCTATTTATAATACCTAGTCTATTTGTATTTGGAAAAATTAAAGAAGATTTCCTATCTATCTTATATTTGTGAGTCTAAGGTTTCATATCTAACTTATCTATTATCATAACTGAGGAAATTTTAACTATCTAGTCTTCACCTACATCAACGACCTCAGAAGGATATAATATTACCTGAGAAATGGGAGAACGACACAAGCAACTTTCGGGAGTCTTGCAAAAATAGACATAGACAGCTGGCAGCCTGGACAGTCATCCAAAGTTCTTCTGTAAAGTTGAGGCATCTATCTTCAGTCCACAGGCCTAGAGTCTCTCAGTCATTTCTCTCTGTGTCCTGTAGAATGTCTGGCAGTTTCCTTTGTGAAGCAGGAGCCTGAAGGACCATTTTGCCAAGCAAAGTTCAGTGGTCACCTTCCTACAGGTCCTGCATGTTCAGTCGATCAAGCACTCCAGGCAAGAACAGTTTCTTGCCCCAACGGCTATTTTTGCCAAGAAGAAGATAAACTCTATATTGAGTGTCTTCGATGCCCATTCTCCTCTCTGAAGTAAATTGGTGCTGCTAGAAGCAGATATGTCTCACTGTCTAGAAAATGTGAATTTTTAAAATATTTAAAATGCCATATTCTGTAGGTCTTTGAAGTGTTTGAAGATTACCTACCAAATTAAATTGTATCTGTGTATACCTAGAAAACTTAACATGACTATAATTTTGACTATCATAGAAGACTAATTATTAATTTGTATTTTTAAATTATCCATTACAATTTAAATGAGTTACATAAACATAATACCTCAAACCAGAGTAGAAATATATATACAGTATAACAAAATTAAGTTTAAACTTGTATCAATAAACTAAAATCTATAGCAATGTAAAACATTTCTAAACAAGTTGTTACTCTTTAAAAGTAGGGTCATTAATCTACCCTTTCATCCTATCATATCTAAACTATCCCCTTTTTTCTTTAGATTATACTTATAATCAACCTGATTTAAATAAAAAATATTGGTTTTTCTTTGTCCCATACCAGAGGTCTCATCTGATATGGGACAAAAGAATCGCTCAACCTTTTTTTTTTTTTTTTTTTTTTTTTTTTTTTTTTTTTTTTTAGCAATATGCTTGGGTTTAGAGAAGGAGTGAGCCAATTCCATCTCCAAAGCCAGTTGGTATATTTGGGAATCTGGGCGTAGCTTCTCTTACTGCTTCCTGCTGGAGGAGGGTGCTGCATTCTTATGGGGACATAAAGAAAATTTTAGGATTATGGAGTAGTCCATGAGGCTGTATTCTCTGAGCTAGTTGCCTTGAAACCATTCTGGATGTTGAATCATCTGGGCCATGGTGTCATCGGAGACTTTTCAGGGGGTCTTGGCTGGTCAAACCTAATGTATCTTAATCTGGAACAAATCCATAGCCTCTTGCTAGTAGCTTTTCATTCAGAAGTGGAGCCTCATGAATTCTCCTCTCATTTATGGTAAAATTTTAGTTATCCTAATATTTTACAAGTCTTATGCAGGTAATATCAGTTAGTGTGTATTTATGAATGCAGTAGCCAAGCCATGTTTAAGAAACCACATTTCATCATATTCTTCCCCAAACTCAGGTTGTTACATTTTTCCTCCAATTTCCCTTCCATCATGTTCTTTGAGTCTTGACTTGGAGTGGGATATTGGTAAAGATGCCCTATTTTGTGCTGGGCACTCAAAATCACCCTATCTCAAAAATTTGTACTGATAAGCGTTTTTGGATTGACTGCTGCACACTGAAAAAAGATTTTCTGAACAAGGTCAAGTGCAACCCAGATTAATGATTTCAAACTATACAGAATGAAGCTTGACAACATGGTCATTTGCCAAAACAAAACATAGGTTCTATCCGAGGACCTATGGATTCTCCAGTCATGTACATTTGACCTCTTTTTTAATACCAATTACCTCTTGTGGACAAGGTCTCAAATCTTGTCAGTAACTAGTTGGAATCCCATAATAGTTATGCAACTGTTGCACAAGTGAGCACATCTTACCAGGCAAGTTGATGTTATAGCCTCTAACATTTAATCATGATCAAGACCACTGATGTCTATTTTTCCTCTAGAGATGTATATAGAATTTTGCAGCACTAAAAAATCTAGTTAGTAGGAAAGAAGATTTGAGTGACTTTGAGATGAATATCCCTGAGCCATGAAACCACAGTGTGTGGTGTTTTCAGCAATAGGGTTTTTCTATGTAATTTTCATAGGTATTCAACAGTAATGGCAATAATCTGTTTATTAATAATTATCTGTTTGAGGGACTTCTGTGACCTCTATGATCAATAACTCATGTGGAGGCTTATTACCCATGTTAGGTAGGTTTGTGGGTTGATGATAGATTGTTATTAAATACTATGATACATCTTAACTTTCTCCTGATATATCCACCTTCTTCTGAGTGGTTAGAGTTTCTCATTCAATTTTCTTTCTACGGTCTGGCAAAGTGATCTAAAAATTCCAAAAGCTGTTTACTCTTAGGGAAAAAAACCATCAACCGCCAAGAAATATTTTCGGGGAACTTCCTTCTTCTATCATACCAAGTAGAAATACAAATGCAAGTTCCCATAGACTCTATCCCAAATGTAGAAAAAAGACTTTCATTGCTATATACAATTTTTTGTTTTGTTTTGTTTTTTCTTCTCTGTCTGGTGTGTGTGTGTGTGTGTGTGTGTGTGTGTGTGTGTGTGTGTGTGTGTATGTGATGTGTACCCGTATGTGTGTATATATGTGGGTATGGATGTGTGTGTGTTCAATATTCACCCTCTCAGTCAAGGACTTTGAGTCCTTTCCATGTTATTGGTGGATATGCAGTGTAGTATTTTTCAGAAACTTCCAGTGCGCCTTCCATGTATTCTTATCTTGTGGTATCTGTCTTTTTGTGTTCTTATCCTGACTCATTTTATTTCCTTCTTATTGTCCTTAGAAAGTGCTGAAGTAGCTATCTCCTTATTTGCAAGAATTTTCATTGTTAGATTACCAAATAAACATATTAGGGGTTCAAATATTCACATAGTAACCAAGAAATCCTTAACTAAGTTGAGAAAATAGTTTTATTCACAGGTCCAAGCTAGAAGCTATCATCTGCACTTCAGAAAGTGTTGTTTGCTTCCTTAAGCTCTGAGGATATACCAAGGAAGACTTCAGGCATTGGAAATCATAACCACCAAATCCTTTGGAACATGAAATAACTCACCTGAATTCCATCACCAAATTTACTTTTGCCAGCACTCTTACCAATACCAACCAAATGAAATAGCTCTTTTGACTAAAATAATCCTACTAAATACTCAAATCTTTTGTACATATATTAGTTCTTACCTGTAAAATATGGCATCTATATCATTGTTAATATTAAATTTGATTTCATAGCTTTCAAAGAAATAATACATTAAATTCATCTCACTAGTAAAAGCTTGAAAAAGAATCTTTTTCTTCTGAAGGTAAATTTTAACTTTACTTCTGAAAACATGAAACTGCTTAGAAGTCTACACCATTCTACTTCATTTTCAGGAATATTTTAAAATGGTAACACTCAGCTCAGGCAAGGGATAGCTTGGAAATTTAGAAAATATTAACTTTTGGTCATTATCATTTCCATTAGTTATATTAAGTAAATGATATAACTTATCATTTTGACTTATCTATTTGTCACTTGTCTATATTTCCAACATGTTATGCAATGAGAACAGTATCCTATATTATAATTAATTGATTCTTGCTTTTAAAGTAGATATGCCCTTTATTTGAATAGATGTCTATTAGTCTCAAATGCTTCCATAATTTATTGAAGGCCTACTAAATATGCAATCATGAAAATTCTTCATAACTATAGTTTTTATAACTATGCCTTGTTCAAAATATTTTCCAGAGCATTGTGCTAAGAATAAAGACTTTAAAATGAAAAACAAAGAGCAGTTGGATGTGAAAAACAAATATACATCAGTAAGAAAGAGGAAAAGGAAGACTATAGCAACATTAGTGCAGAAATGAATGCAATGCAGACTAAAGAAAACAATAGAAATTCAATAAAATCAACTATTTTATCAAAACAATAAAATAGACTGAACAAAAAGAGAAATGTCTAAAATAAGTAGCCAAAGTGGGAATACAGCAACTGACATTATGGTAAGATAAGGATTATGGTCGACAGACTAGAGAGATGGCTCAGTGATTAAGAGGGTACAGGTCTCCCAAAACCCTGAGTTCAGTTTCCAGCACCCATGTCTGCCAACTCATAACTGCTTATAACTCTAGCTCCACAAGAATCTTATGACTCTGACCTCATCAGGGGCATAAGATTTTGAGCTGTGTGTTATAACTACACACACATATTCGTATACATACTGTTAATAAAAATAAAGATTTTTCAGAAGGAAATTATGAATGACTACCTATCAATTATAAGACAGAAACTCAGAACCTACAATATATAAAAATTGAAAGATCAATATTCTAATGGGCCTTGCCAAGAAAATGTATGCAAAATACTAGAAAATCACATTTGACAGCACAGGGAATGTCATATAAAAGAATCAGGGGGTATCAGGTCAACATATGCAGGTCAAAGGTCTTAAAAAAATCAGTATTTTTCATGGCAAAAGAGTGCCACAAAACAGAGCTAGAGTTAATTATAATAGATTATACACTTGAAATGTCCTGAGAGAAAATATTAAATATTAAATATTCTCTGTGTGCACACACGCACCCACACACACACACACACACAGAGAGAGAGAGAGAGAGAGAGAGAGAGAGAGAGAGAGAGAGAGAGAGAGAGAGAGAGAGAAAGAGAGAGAGAGATGCATACACAAACACAACACTCTGACACAAATATTCTTATCCCCACACAAACAAGCACTATGCAACAATAGAGATGTTAAGAAGCAAAATATGTGTCTGTGGTTCAAATTATGTCATACATCTTGAACATATACAGTTTTATTCATGACTCATGACTTGATAAAGCCAGAGAAATGCTCTCAGTGGCAAATATCTTTAGTAAAATGCAGATTGGATATTACATTGCTTAGGACGTGATTTTGAATATTTGTACTGTGAATTATGAGATAACTTCAGGAAATGCTCAACTCCTCTGATCCTAATGGTTCTTTAAATATCCTTCATTGTCATTATGTGAAGAATAAGAAGAGATTCATACATATGAAGATTGTGGATAAAAGTCAGTTGAAATTAATTGGTAGTACTTATCATTAACAGGCATCGTTGAATCACAAGGTCAGAAAAAAAGTTGTAATGCCCTTTCAGCTCTGAACTCAGCTTTTTTTTACTATGCTTTCCACTTGATAAGCCCAGTGCAAGATGGTCATATCCAGAGGCTCTTAAATTTTAATCACCACTGATGAATTATATAGTGCAAGTACTGCTCTGAAGGCAGCTTTTGGAATGGAGACTAAACTTTCACTAGTGGTTGGAAGTGGATAAATTAATTTATCTTTTCATCTCGGGTGAGCCCTTGGAGGAAATCATTATCATAAAACATTGTAAATCTATAGACTTGGCAGCTTTTGCCCTGCAGAGTCTCGGGACTTGAGTAAATATGGAGATTTAGAGATTTACTGTCTCTTCCTTTGAAGAGGTGATTTCCCTTGGTAGGAAAAGACGGACATGGCAATAGAAAAAAATCTTGTTTTAACTTTGAACCTGAATCAGCTTTGAAATACATATATCTTTTTGCCAGGCTAGCTTTCAGAGCCGCAAAGCCATTTTTATTAAATTACAATATTAAACTTTAGAGCAAAGATGAGCTGAGGCAAAGGATCTTGCTCAATATATGCACCTATCATGAATCAACATTAAAGGCTGGGAAACTTTATCGGGATTTCCTTTGAGGCCAATGAGATAGAGAAGCATCATTAGTACACATTGTCAATCCAATAAATTGAAAATGGAGAGTAAAAATATCCATTAGACCTGCAAGTCAAAAATGCTATTATTTGAAACAAGCACAAAAGTTTTCAAGATGATTTGAGGAAGATTCTCATAATAATTACCAATATCTTTACCTAAAGCGGTTGTATGCACAAAAAGCTTTTACATACTATTAATTCAGTAATGATATTTAATAATTATCTTGAAATAATGCCTTAGAGAAACATTTTTTTTGTATGAGAATGTGGATGCTTAAGGTTAAGAAAGATTCTGCCTAAAAATACATACATATGATATTATACAGCAGGAAAAAAGATGGAAGTGCAGTGGTATCACATGAACAACAAGACAATGGGAGAAAAGCAGGTTTTAAAAACCACTCAAACATGGAAAATTTTGCGACTGCATAATTTGGTGAAAGAAAGGACTGGGGAGGAGAGAAAGGAAGAGGCAGAGACTGAAAAGTTAGGATTCATTTGGTGATAATGATCTATAATCTTTGGTGCCATCGTCCTTTAGAAGACAGACATCAAGTCCATTTGCAAGGGACTCTCCCTTCTCTTTTGTTCATTGCTATTAAATTTTTGTTCATTTTGTTTTCACTTTTGTTTTTTGAGACAGGTTTCCTTGTGTAGCCTTGGCTATTCTGGAACTCATTCTGTAGACAAGGCTGGCCTCAAACTTAGAGATCAGCCTCCATTTGCCTTCTGAGTGCTGACATTAAAAGTGTAAACCGGGCAGTGGTGGCGCATGCCTTTAATCCCAGCACTCGGGAGGCAGAGCCAGGCGAATCTCTGTGAGTTCGAGTCCAGCCTGGTCTACAAAGTGAGATCCAGGACAGGCTCCAAAGCTACACAGAGAAACCCTGTCTCCAAAAAACAACAACAACAACAAAAAGTGTATACCACTAAACCCTACTTTGTTTTGTTCATTGAAAGAATAAAAATTTTAAAATATTTGCAATCAAAAGTTTAGAAAATTGGTTTGCATATGGAGTAGGATCAGAGAATTTAAGAGATATGTATGGGAGCAACAAGTAGATACATAATCTGATTATCAAAAATATCTTTGGGGTAGCTGTGAGTAAGCTGGTTCAGGAGGCATGGTAAGTGTTTTTCACAGCATCTTTAAGAATCTACTAAATAATTTATTTCTTTCACCAGCTGTCCACAAAATCAGTTAAGAGATGCACGATACTCTCTTGGGTTGGAAAGGGGCCTGCCTTCTCTCAGAACAGGGTTTCCCAGAACTACAACACATAGAGAACAACTTCATCCACTTTTCTACTGTTGTCTTTATAGCCACTGGGTCTGACTAGGATATTCTCACAGTTGGCAAGGAAATGAAAATTTTATTTTGACTCATGAAACTCTCTTTAGTACAATTTAATTTAGGAAGTATGCAATCATGATCACAGTCATCATTCATTGAGATGATCAAGCCAAAACAGATTTTCAAAGTATAATATCGTATTTCACTTTCCCTTTTTTTTTCATCTTGTACTTTGACAACTTACTTCAGTTACAGCACAGTAGAAAAAAAAAAAACACTTTCAAAGCTCAAAGCTCAACAAAGAGCAGCCTGACACTGTGAAAAATAGCAGTCACTTTCTACAAATATTTCTGTTCTATAAAGTTTGAAAAATAAGTTACTAAAACTTTGAATACAAATAAGTTCATATCACTATTTTTAAGAAAATAAATTGACTGCACTTTGTGATATCTGTACCATTTGGCAAAGCAACCTGAAAAATAATTCATTTAACATAGGTTTATTGAAATAAGCATGTTACATAGTAGATGCACTCCATTGTTCACTTAAAATTTTAATTACATGAATTTTTCTGTGAAGTATTATAAGGTCTTTTTACTAAGTAGGTATTGGCAAACTGTATTTTTCAGAAGTGAATGCATTTATCATTTGAATGCACATAGTTTATCTCTAATAGGAAATAAATTAGACTGTAATAAATAGCACATATATCAAAAATGACATAATTTCCTTGTGAAATATTTTCAATATCTATCGTAAACAAAATACTGGAAAATAATTATTAGAAAGATGACAATAATCAACATTAGTAGCATGCAACTTTAGGCAATAAGGAAAACAACAGAGTGAACATGAGAAATAGATCTCATAGGCTGGAAATGCTAAACAGAATTCTATAAAACAATTTCCAAGCACGTGTTTTTAAAGAAGAATTTAAGTCTCTTTAAATGCAGTTCAGACTGCATTTCATCAATAAAGCTTCATTGTGAAGTCTGAGTTCTCAAATCCTTTCTTCATTCTGCTAATAATAAAGTGTGTGGACAGGAAACATTATCTTTAATAATAAAATTAATAATCTTATCATGCTTCTTAAAATAATATTTCACAATGTTGTTTAGGCTGTCCTGCAGCTTATAATCCTCCTGCCTCAGTCTCTTAATGTTAGTACTCAGACATGTGTCACTATGCTTTATCTCATTTTTTTCTTCACTGTTTTTAAAGATGTCAATATCTGGATGTGTTTTTGTAAATACAGAAAAGGATTTGAAAAATGCCTGTCTCAATTGTGTCTAGACAAATGTGAAGGGCTGTTTACTACAATAGGCTGTGGCTACTGAAAGCTATGGAAGAGTATTGAATGTTTCAAATATTTCATGTTCTTCTCCTTCTCATACACTATAGTGTTAAAGTACATATGTGGATCATTCAAAAAAGCTTTTCTGTATTAACCACAAAAAAGTAAAGTCATCAGCATCTTTGCAAGTACTAGTGATTGTCCTTTTTAAAAGGGCTCTAAGAAACAGACTCAGAGCTGTTCTCTTTAACCTGATTTAGGAGACAACTGCTGGCCAACTCTCGGGTGCACCCCAGTAAAAATCAAGCCTCCTTCATATTTGGCTCAAAATGGTGGCAATAGCCTTATTCTCTCCCAGTGATATAAACACCCTCCTTACCTTCTTTCCTTCCTCTGAATTTTCATCTTTTTTTCTTCTCTTTTGTTTTTTATCTATCTGCATTTTGTGTAGTAAAGATACCTAACACAGGATATATCAGTTTTCAATGTAGATTATTATTACCTATTACCGTTCTTTGCTAGTTAGCCATGTAAACCTGGGATAATGGAGCCTAAAAATGAGGCAGACTAAATCTCATGCAATAGTCAACTTTATTTAGAGCATCATACAATTAATATTCTGAGTGTTAAGCAGGGTAACATGAGCAAAGTTTACTTGAGTTCAAGCTGTATAGAAACTCAAGCACAAGGCTTGCCTGGAAATAAACAAGGTCAAGTGAGCGAAGTTCAAAAGACTTCAAACTGTATTCAAACTCAAGAATGGAGAATGCTTGGGAATATTTTTGAATGACAAGAGAAAGATAAAGGGTAATCTTAAGTAAACCCATTCCTATTTACTACACCCTGTAGGGTTAGAAAAGCACATTCTAAGAACAAATCCATGCTTAGAAGGGACAGAGGTCACAAAAATCTTGTTTTGTTTCCTTGGGGTTTTCTCACAAGCTCTCAGAATTTTCCTGATGTATTACAATACTGTTAACCGCTATACAATACTAGTTGATGTAGAATGGCTAAAGAATGGGTATAAACTTAAAGTAGCAAAAGAAGAATATCTCCAGAGAGAATTACCCTTAAAGAAAACAGTTCTCCTTGGGGCTGGAGAGATGGCTCAGAGGTTGGCTGGGTAATGAAGGGCAAGGGTCAGGAGAAAGAGAGCTTAGGGGAGCGGGAGATCCCGGCTGGATCAAGAACAGAGAGGGAGAACAAGAAAAAAGAGACCATGGTAAATGAAGACCCCATGGGAATAGGAAGAAGCAAAGTGCTAGAGAGGTCCCCAGAAATCCACAAAGATACCTCCACAATAGACTACTGGCAATGGTTGAGAGAAAGCCCAAACTGACCTACTCTGGTGATCAGATGGCCAAACACCCTAACTGTTGTGCTAGAACTCTCATCCAATGACTAATGGAAGCAGATGCAGAGATCCACGGCCAGGCCCCAGGTGGAGCTCTAGGAGTCCAATCAGCAAGAAAGAGGAGGGAGTGTATGAGTGAGAATTGTTGAGACCATGATTGGAAAAAGCACAGGGACAAATAGCCAAACTAGTGGAAACACATGAACTATGACCCAATAGCTGGGAAACCCCCAACTGGATCAGCCCCTCTGGATAAGTGATTAACTTGAACTGTTTGGGAGGCACCAGGCAATGGGACTGGGACCTGTCCTTAGTGCATGAGCTGGCTGTTTGGAACCTGGGGCCTATGCAGGGACACTGAATCTACCAGGCTGAGCTGAATCCCCAGGGGAGTCCTTCCCCTGAAGGAGATGGGAATGGGGGTGGGCTGTGGGGAGGGTGGGGGAGGAAAGGAGGGAAGACAGGGGAATCCGTGGCTGATACGTAAAATTAAATTAAATCATAAAATAAAAATAAAAAATAAATCCCCCAAAAAAAAAATCAGTTCTCTAGAGTGTTAGAAACAGCATTTCGTAGCTAAATTACCCACTTCTTCCCATCCAAGAAGCAATTTATCTTCATCAATTTTTCCATTAATTTCAAAATATCCAGCCTTGGTCTCAACAATTCTCGCTCATATAAACCCTCCTCTTTCTCGCTAATTGGTCTCTCGGAGCTCCACCCAGGGCCTAGCCATGGATCTCTGCATCCAGCTCCCTCAGTCATTGGATGGGGTTTCTAGCACGACAATTAGGGTGTTTTGTCATCCCATCACCAGAGTAGGTCAGTTCGGGCTGCATTGCATTGCTTACTCAACATTTTTGGTTCAGAACAGCAGTTTTATTTTATTTTCATTTTCTCTGTTACGTTGCACCATGGATGCTATTAGGGAAAAGTGTTATAGTTCATCAGAGAGGGAATACCTAGAGGTTGTTTAGCATCAGTGCATCCCATGACATTGAGATGTTGATTGTGAATTAATGATGAACTGTTTTTCAGAACACTTTTTCGTCTACTTGCTGATATCTATCATTTCCAACAACAGAATTAAAATTAGTGGAAAATTTCTTAAAATATTTAATAATATTCTAAATTATATTTACATGGATACTATATATTGAACATGAGAAAATGTGAAAAAGTAAAAATTCAATAAAATTATGCTCTTTATGAAAGTACATACGTTTTTAAATATGTATTCTAGAAAGGAATCTCATGAAAAACTAGTATCAAAAATAGGGTGAGAGAATTTTCATGTGGAGCCTGAGAAATCTTGTGTTAATTTGTGAGATAGAAATCTTCAAGAATGTAGGAATTAAATTGGAGACTATTAAGTGGTGGCGATACTTTGAAAGATATAAGAAAACTATACAGGTATTTTTAACTAAAAATTATGAACAAAATAAGAGCAACATATGAAAGAAACTACTGAGCTGGAGAGATGGCTCAGAGGTTAAAAGCACTGGCCCCTCTTCCAGAGGTTCTGAGTTCAATTCCCAGCGACCACATGGTGGCTCACAACCATCTATAATAAGATCTGTTGCCTTCTTCTGGCATGCAGGCAAACATGCAGACAGAACAGTGTGTATATAATAAACAAATAAATCTTTAAAAACAAACAAACTACTACTAATATTATAGCTAAATGGTTTGTTGATGGATGGTAATAGATAATATAAATGAATTGAATTTTCTCAAAATGTTAAGAAAACATGCCATATTTATGAGGCTTTAACATATATTTTAATTCAGATAGAAGGTTTTATATACATTATAAATTGTAAAAAGAATTTATTATAATTCTATAATAAATAAATAAATATAAAGGAAATAAAATGTAATAACTGAACAACAAAGATGAAGCCAGAGTGAGGAATGCAGTCTGGGAGAAGAAAATGAAGGGCATAATTATTTTTCTGTCAGTATATATATGATATGAAAAAGTACAGATGAAGGAATTGAAATCTAAGATTATTTTAAGGAAAACCTTTTCTTGTAGATAAACCATTAAACTATCACTATGATGATTAGACTTGAATGTAGCACATATGTACTTCTCACTGGGACACTCATGTGGGTTTATTACACCAGACTTATTTTCACATAAGGAGTTTGGGGCAAAAAAGTTATAGTTATTTTAGTGGAAGTTGAGATAGATAAAATTAATTAATAGCAAAGAATCCTTATAAATTCTAATATATTTTTCAACTCATATGTGCTATTCTTTTCATTTTAAATCTATTTCAATATAGACTTTCCTAAAGTAATTGGCTTATAATATTTTAATTTCCCTTTTTATACATTAAATTGCTAACTATAGTTTATAATTTATGGAATGTAGAAAATTTTACATTTTTTTGTTTTGGCAATGTATGTAAATTTGTGTAATCATTATTTTGAAAGTATTACTTGATGACACATGTTGAAGTAATTGTTCTACTATTTCACATTATTATTTAAAGTGTCCTGTGAGGATCCCACATTTAAACTCAATTCAGACTCTCTATATTAACTCCTCTAACATGTACTTAATAGTATATCAAATACTGTTAGCTTAAACATGCAAAAAAGCAGCCTCAGCTATTACTTGAAAATAATCAAAATAATTCATAAAAGAGAGACCTGATGTATGTACTAGTGAGCTACTGCTGGAAAAATGAACCTAAGAATGAAAAGTGAAAATAGGAGGTGAAGAAGACCACTACTGAATCAAAAGAAGCAATACAATAGAAAATGATTCTACTGGAAAGGCTTGAGCAAGGCCAAGAAAGAAAGCTACAGAGCAGGCTTGATCACTAGTCTTGGAGGGGTTTCTACCAAGAACTTGACACTTCTGAATATTTCAGTCACATCCTAATTATTTTTAACAATAGCAAGAACCGGAATAAGAAAAATGACTACTTTGAGTAGTCACCTTTCCCACCTTGGAGGTAAAAACAAAAATGAAATCTGTACAGGATTTATGTTATAGGCCAGGTCAGGCCATCAAAGAAGTCTAGGTTTTCCAGGTTACATGCTAAAAAACTGCTCTTACTGTCCTAAATTTTTGAAGTTGTTAAAAATAACGTTTTATTCAGAGATGAACAAATGCCTCAGAGAAATAATGATCATTAAGAATTAGAATTTAGTTTTATTTCAGATGAATTCTAAAAAGTACAGACTCTGAAGAATATCTGTGGAGGAAGTGGCTTGTGGTAAACTTCCTCCAACATCTGTTTCGCAGAAAAATATGTTTGAGATCTTGTTAGAGGAAGACGAGCAATTCACCAATGAAGTGAGGTAACAAAATAAATCACCAATATTCTTAAGAGATGTGTTTAAGGCTGTAGTTATGAGAGACCGGCATGACCTTTCAAGTCATGTTCAGGCTCCTTTACCCTAAAACAATCCATTCTGTTCAATCCATTCTTACTTCTTACATGGTCATGTGTACTATGAGAACATTATATAAGTAATATATATATATGTATATATTAAATATATAATATAAAATATATATTACTTCTCTCTTCCCTGTAGATTATTTTCTGGTAAAATTTTCATTTCTTTGTTTATATTTGGAAAGATAAGACAACTTTTATGCAAGATTTAGAACATATTAAAAAACATATAAGTAATGTTCCCGTTACTGGAATGAGCTACTCTTAAACACACATTCACATGTATGTAGATACCAGTCTCACAGAATTGAGCTTTGTATTATCATTCCAATCAAATGCATTCTGCTTAAAGTACACCAGCAAGAATTGACCTAAATAAATAATATTAAAACATGCCCAATTATAACCATTTTATCAAATGACTTAAAATGTTTTATGAAACAATATGAAATAATGTATTAATGTCTCAAAGAGAGAACAGCTTACTGAAAAATGAGGCTGTTTTCTAAGTGTATTGAGAAATGCAGTAATCATTTTTTTCTTTGCACTCTCACTACCTTCCTCCCTTTTTTGATAGTATGAAACGTTATCAATGGATAACTCTTCCTTCAACTGTGTTTCTTTCCAATTACAGTAACAAGACATGCCCTGTAAGAAGAGCTTTGACAACATCTGGCTTAGCACATTGATTTTCCAGAAGTGCTCAGGGATATGGTCCCATCTGAGTTCATGCTGACACAGCTGATAAGCCTGTTTAGAACAGTCTTTTCCTATCCTTGATGTGAGATTTGTAACTACAGTCTCCATTCATTTTCTAGGCCTAAATTTAGGGAAGCATGCTAGTTATTAACATTAGTGTGTTTATAATTCTTAAAATAAAATTTAAAACCTTGCCTAAAACTGGTAGCTTTTCCATTTAAGCAAAGTATTCTCTGTTATAAATTTGGCAAAGTACCTCATTTGCTACCACTGATTTAGATAAGCTTCATAGGCTCCATCCTCCCTTCAGGCAAGAGCTGAAAGATCCTCCCACTCTAAGCATGGTCTTTCTGGACATTGATTTACTTGTTAGTCGACTAAAGATGTAAATTGCTGAGAATTACCCTAGTTGTCAATAAAATGCTGAAGCAGATTGCTGAATTTATGTTGAATAACTTATGTTGGAGAAAGATAATGTGTCTTCATAGATACTTAAAATTTAAAATATATATACTTATGTGAAATAATGTATATTTACTAATGCACTTAACTTTGTTTCAAAAGACCTGTATTTAATACATTCTTTGCAAGCAGTTTAACATCCATATATATATATATATATATATATATATATATATATATATATATATATATAATGTAATAGTACTTATAATCTTTTCAAAGTGTGTGACAGCATTCTTATTAAATCAATTCAAATTGATTTTGAAGTTAGAAAAGAGTACATAGATTAAAAATAAGTTAAAGGTCAATATTATAAGACTATGTAACTGTCATTTATTAATATTAATGAGATATTCCCCCAAATAATAATCATAGGCTCAGAATGGCTCAATACCTTTAGTATAAATCTAGAGAGTAAAATCCAATAATTTCATATATTAGTGACTAAATTATATGTTGTTGAAGTCATCAATGATATAAAAATTAAAGTTGTTTGTAACACAAATTGCTAAAAAATCTTATTAATAGAAAAAAACAAAGCCAGATATGCTGTGGGATGCTTTTGTATGCTGGTCTAATAAAATGCTGACCAGTAGCCAGGCAGGAAGTATAGGCAGGCAAACAGACTAAAGGAATGCTGGGAAGAGGAAGAGCAGAGTCAGGGTCGCCAGCCAGACTCAGAGGAAGCAAGATGTGAAGGCAGAATCAGGAAAAGGTACCAAGCCACATGGCTAAACATAAATAAGAATTAAGGGGTAATTTAAGTATAAGAGCTAGTCAATAATGAGCCTGAGCTAATGGCTGAATAGTTATAATTAATATAAGCCTCTGTGTGTTTACTTGGGAGACATGAGTGGGAGAGGTTTGTCCTGACCACTGGCCAGCTGGGACACAGGAAAACTTCCAACTACACAGATATTGGGGTAAAAGCTGAAAGATAGGAGAGACAGAACCAGCCACAGCTAACCTCACCTCGCCAACTCCTCAGCTGATCTTGTTTCCTCAGACTGAAAGTCTCTGAGTCCTCACCTGAATGGAAGTCAGCTGAACTGCTTAAAAGCCTCTAGTTCCTAGTCCTCATGACTTGTATACCTTTCTGTTTCCTGGCATCACTTCCTGGGATTAAAGGCATGTGTGCTTCCCAAAGAAAGGCGTGAGATCTCAAGTGCTGAGATTAAAGATGTGTACCACCGCTGCCTGACTCCATTTCTAGTGTAGCCTTGAACTCACAGAGATACAGACTGATCTATGCCTCCAGAATGATAGGATTAAGGGTGTACACCACCACTGTCTGGCCTCTATTTCTAATCTAGTGGCTGGCTCTGTCTTCTGATCCCCAGATAAGTTTTATTTGTTAGAGCACAATTAAAATATCTCCACAGTTGTTGCAGAAAGCAAAGACTATAAGTAAAAGGAGAAAGGGAACAGGATTACATTTAGAGTCCGATTATTACTCTTCACTGTACTGTGTGGTGGATTAATTTGCACTGAAAGGAACAGAAAAAGTCTGTATTCAAAAGTCTGTGTCCAAGGTCAGATTCTAATTAGCTAAGTGTCCCCTGGTCATAGGATTTTAATAATGGCTGTTGGTGCTAACATACTATTGGTAATAATTAAAATGGTAGGTAACAGTTACTGAGTGTTCCTGCTGATCAAGAGTGCATTGATGATGTTTACACTTTATCTCTCATAATCCTCCCTTTTGGCCATTCATAATGTTATTACCACGATATATATGGGAAAATTAGGTTAGAAAAATGAAAGTAATTCAAGTTCATGTAGCTTCTTCTTGATCACCTAAATTTTTTTTTAATTTAAAAACTTTTTTATTCATTTTACATACCAACCACAGATCCCACTAAAATTTAAATTTAGAGTTTGTGCTTCTCAGGAAAAATATCTTAATCTCTATAATATGTTAGTTTCTACTCAAGAAAAATTTTAAAGATAAATATCTTCTGTAACAGAAAATTTCAAATTTAAATAGGTAGGACTACTATGGAGATTCAATTTTACAATAAAAAATTAATACTTACTCAACATTGAGCAAATTACAAACTGTGGAAATACCAGAATGCCTCTATTGTGGATTCTGTGATACACTAAGAATTAATGATATGCTGCCAAATACCTAAGTCAAAAATAATGAACCATTCTTTGGAGTTAGAAAGATGGCTCCTTTGGTAGTGTTTGCCATGGAAGCATGAAGACTTGGGTTTGACCCTAAAGAAGACATACTTAAAAAAAACAAAAAAGAAAAACAGTGCAAAGCAGCACTCTTGTATTGTCTAGCCTTTCCTGGGTAGAAGTGAACAAATCCACTCGTATAGAGCACAAACAGACAAAAGTAACAATTCTACTGAAGACAGTCTTAGTAAAACCATAAATTTATTAGGGTTGCATAAGGGAGTACAGGTAACTCAAAGGCAGCTATGTGACTGAAAAGTGGATAAAACATTGGTGATGACTCATGAAAACTGAAGCTCTAACACTCCTTCAATAACTCATAGACCACTAGACAGAATAGGTCAGAGCATCTCCTTCCCAGCAGGTAGAATATTTTTTTATGTATCCTAGAGGTTGCCAAAAGACTTGTGGTCTTCTAACTTTCAGGAACTTCCTGAGATTCCTGAGGTTTTTTTTTTGTTTTTTTTTTTTTTTTTTGCTTACGGGGTCTTGTAAGTTTCCTTTACTTCTTGAGTCTTATGAGTCATATTCCAGAAATTTCAGCTATTTCAGACTCCTTCCTCCTTTAAGCTATGAAGAAATTGATGCACTACAAGCACATTCCTGCAGTAATAGGGAAGTGGAAGCAGAAGGAACTCTGTGGCTTTCTCTCCAGCCAATCTGAAGACAGCTTGCATAGAAGTATCTCATCAATCCTAAATAAAAAAATCTGTCACAACATGAGACTGGAAAGCTTTAACTGTGACAAAGTTTTTGGAATGGAATCTCTGAGAAAAAGAAAATTTAGCCTTGTTTAAGGTAACAACAGCATCTTAGTGGAACTAAGCTCCAGCAGTGGTCATAAAGAAGTGACCTAGGTGATACATTTAAAATGAGAGGAGTTGGGCTCACAACTAATTTTGTATAATGTGCTGATGACCTTGGAAATAATCTTTGTAAGTTACTCCAAAGTTCTAAGTAAGAAGGGGTACATAAATGTTAAATATTTAATTTCCTTAACAAGTCTTTATTATACATTAGATATTTAGATGATTGGACTTAATGTGAGTTCTTCTATTATTTAATTTTTTTAACATATGCTACTTGTTTTCCATTTTCTCAGTTTTGGTACCCTTTATCTTTTTTATGTGTCTTCCTTTGGGTTCACTTAAAATTCTTATGAGCCCATTTTTTCCATTATCTTAATCCTGACCTTTACTGCTTTGCCACTTCTTCTACGTTAGTTCCAAAATCTAACTTTACTGTATTTTTTGTTTATCTTTAATTTATTTTAGATAATGTATAACTTCTATTTGTTGCATTTCTTATTTCCATCTGTCTGTTTTATAATCCTTGTTTTTTTTTTCATCTGTAAAAGAAATATATATTGTTATTGAGGTCTTCTGGTGATGTTTTAAAAAGTTGACACTTTGCATTTGGTTTTGAGCACATTGTTGTCAGGTGTATGATTTTATACCGTCAACTTTTAGTTTCAGTATTTTAAACATGGTAGTTTCCTGTTTTCACCATTGCATGTAGTATTAAGAGTACACATGTGTAAGCCAGGGGATGATGACAAATGTTAGTCCTTCTTTGAAAGAAAATCTCTTTTCACGACTGCTTATGCCAGACTAGGTGGCCCATGAGCGTCTGTATTTTTCCTGTGAACCCTGCCAGTGTCCCCCATAGGAACACTGGGACTATAGACATGTGCCACTGTGTCCGGCTGTTACTAGTAGACAGGGAAGGGGAACTTGGGTCATCAAGGCTGCAAGGAGAGCACTTTTCACACTGAGCCGCCCACCATGCCCTGTTTAAAACTTTTCTAGCATTCGGCTTCAGAAATTGTGTTTTAGATAATAGTAGCATCCCCACTCTCTCTTCTGGTATGGTTTTATCATGTTTTCTTATTCTATGGTTCTGAAATTTTAATAAACTTTGGAACATTATTAGTCATAATTTATTCAAAAAGTATTCCATCTCTTTTTTTTCCTGCCACAGATATTCCTGGGCCTTTGTGGATATCAGTTCCATCTATGAGGTAATTAATTTGTCTCATAGCTCACTCATACACTCTTGAATATTTTTAAATTTTATTCCATATAGTTCCTATTGTTATGTGTTAGATTTTCATAACATTTCCCTACAATATTTAGTTGGCTTTCAATCACTGGTCTAATTTCACCTAACATGCTATAATTTTTATTATTAGAAGCTCAATTGGTTGTTTTAAAAACACATACTCTATGTATCCACCTAACTCTTTAACGTATCATGTGAAGTTATAATAATTATTTCAATATATACACTTACACTGACTCCAGGTTAAGGTCATTTTGGTTGATGCTTTCATTGCAAGAAATTGTTAAAATACTTTATTTCTTTGTTCTTCATTCTTTCATGTATTATAACTTTCATTTGACATAGAACATTGTGATTCTTACCTAATTGAATATTGGGTGTTTTGTTTTTAATGGTTAATTTCTTCCTGTCTTTCCTCTCTTTTTCTCTCCTCTTTCTTTGATTTGTTTTGTGATATATTTAAATTACTTGATGACAGTTTTATCTTTTATGATATTTTTTAAGAAAATTTCTGAAAATGATTTGGGCTGTACTAAATAACCTTAACAGTGGTGTGCTTTTTTTATTATCTCGTGACCTGTGCAATTTGTAGCAGAGCTGGGTTATTCTGAACACTGGCTGCTACTGCCTTTAAGCCCTTCACTTTCTCCAGTTGCTAGCATCAAAATGGTTCCTCACACAAATGCATGTTGAAAATTCAAATGGTGTCCTCTGTGGACACCTGAGGTTCCTTAAATGTGCCACACTACCTTCTGTGATGCTTAGACCTAAAAGATCTCAACTCCTGGAGAGCTTTAGTC
Organism: Peromyscus californicus insignis; assembly: GCF_007827085.1. Taxonomy (NCBI): domain Eukaryota; kingdom Metazoa; phylum Chordata; class Mammalia; order Rodentia; family Cricetidae; genus Peromyscus; species Peromyscus californicus. Next base: position 17,486,433 of record NW_026294447.1, read on the forward strand.
TTTCCTAAAATGCAGATCCATCTTTTCAAGTCAGCTGATATTCTTCAATACTATGTATCACTCATTCATGTGTAGCAAACTGGACTCTGTCAAGACAATACACTAGGGAAATTTCAGGCTGAGAACCATATATACATTGTCCTTTTAGTCCTTATGCAAAGTCTCAAAACCTATTCTGTGTATATTTTGTCAGCATTTTACTGCTTTCTTGGTCATACACTGGCCCAGGGTAACCCTGTCTCTTAAGGAAATGTACCTGCCTTTCCTTCATTTGGCTGCTGGTAGGGATGCTGAGAACAAAGGCAGATCCAAAGGTTGTGAAGAGCAGACTACTCTCCTAGCATCCTCTCAGAACTGTTGAGTGAGAGAGAGACAAAACCTCATATCTGCCATAACACTGAATTCTTTAGTTAAAATTTGCAAAGTGTGTGTTCTAAATAATGAAGGGAAAAATTAAGAACTTGAGGATAAATAGCATTTACACTTGAATCCTATTGATTTTGAAGTTTCTAGGATTATTATTATACATGTAGAGATACTTCTAAAACACACACCACACACACACACATACACAAACACACACACACTAAGGCATGTACGTGCATGATCAGAATCAGAAATCAGTACACAACAACAAACACAAAACAAACAAAGTAAAATTTCCAAAAAATGAGATTGTGAAAATCATAGCTAGTGAAAGCAGATTCCTAAGAATGCCTTAGGATAGATATCTGAAATAATGGGGCTCAAGAGAGGAACTTAAGGAAGTTTATGGGATACTTAGTCTTCCCCTTATGTAGTCTCTCCTGGGCATGATGTTGTCAAGAACTTCCACAATGAATCATGTGTGTGGTGAAGCTTAACAACAGCTTGACTGAAACTTTGAATGTAAGAAAATATAAAAAAGATATGAGTTCACAATGGAAATAGGGAAAGGATGGGAAACAGGATAAAGAGACAGCAAAGACAGTGAGGGGAAGTGGGCTGTTATTGCCCTTTGAACAAATATCTCTGTTCCCATTCTCAGTTGGATGTTATCAAGTCCCTGAGTTTGAGAATGTGTTTATTTCATTAACTCAGACTGATTCAATAGATTATATCAAGATACATTTGTCTACAAAATACAGATAATTATCTGTTCCTTTTGTCCATGACATAAATGGGATGTATAGTAGAACTTCACAAACAATGCTTCCCAATCCTGACTGACCACCCCTCTGTCTGACATCAGGAAGAATGAACCCTGTTTTTAAGAAAGGCCACCTAGGAAACTTTGACTACAAGTTACAGAACACATTGGTGTCTCCCTTCTACCATGCTGTTGCTTCATTGCTACGGTAAGTGCTGAAGCTGTTCTGTTAATCACGTTTCTAATTAAACTGGCCACAGTAAAAAAAACTGATACTCTTGGTAGAGAAGTAACTCCCTCCCTAATTATTGAACTCTCACATGGAAATTAAGACTATCCCATGGAACAGTGGAAAAGAAACCATCACATGGGCCATTCAGGCAGCTGTACAGCTTCCTTCCTGTCAAAAGCAGTTTTCAGGTTCTACCCTAAAGTAGAAGTATGCCAGGGCACACTTAGTGTACCTCTTTAAAGTTGAGATTGACAAAAAAGATAGAAAAAAATACACCGCAGGGAAATGTCCTGCCTGGAGAAAAGATTAAAGGGGTGACTTAACAGGTTATTTGCAACTCTAATTTCTAATTCCACTGACATTGAGAGTGGTGAAGTGATCTTTGCTGTTCTGATTAGAACACTTACCAAGAGCAAGCAATTAAATCCCAAGTGAATCGATCAACGGCTAGCAGTTTAAAGGCGGTAAAATTGGAGCTTGCGTCATCATCTAAATACCAGGGAGCAAGGAAGTGAAGTGCAGGGAGTTAAGCAACCGGATTTGGGTGGCCCATCTGGAAACCTGTTTCAAAACTTCCAAATAAGCTTAAAACCAGTCATGAAATAAATAAAGTTGGAAAAGGGCACCGCACGATAAACTGGAGAATGGCTAATATGGTGAAATATGCCCGAGATTATATAGGTTGATATTTATATATTATTAAATTATTTCTTTTGCTTTTTGAGATTAAAATGTAATTACCGTGCAGGCCTGTCAGATCTGTATGGCCCTGGCTGCATCATGGCTCTCGGACACCAACCTGAACTCAGTTGGCTCTCCTGACCCTGGGCGTCCTCATGGCCCTCAGTGGCAAGAGGAGCCATAAACATCAATCCAGACCTGGGCTGCTATAGGGTCAAAGACCCAGACATAGCCCTCAGAAGCAGCCTGGGCCCAGATGAAACTCTGGCCCCAGGTGGCAGCACAGATCATACTGATAATGTATAGCCCCTGCTGCAGTCTGGCCCCCAGACTCCAACAAGGCCAAAGGCTGCAGCCCAGATGCTGGGCCTCTGTGTAGACCCTAGTGGCAACCTGTGCCACAGACTTCAACACAGAATCCACCTACAGCTGGACCACTGACCCAGACATGGCTCCAGGCAGCATCTTAGCCCAGTCGACATCCTGGCTCCGGGTGGAAACCCTGGCCACTCAGATTAGAATGGCTCTGGCAACAGCATGGCCCTCAGTCACCAAAAAGGCCACAGGCTGTGGCCCAGACCCCAGGCCTCATGTGGCCTTTGGTGGCAACATGGGCCATGGGCTTCAACACAGACCTCGGCTCAGGAAGGTTCATGGACCCAGGCACGATCTTCGGCAGCAGGCATAGCCCTACTGCAGCTAGAGTCTGTGTTGACGTCCCAGGCTCCTATTTCCCTCAAAGGCCATGGAAATGACCAAGGTCTGGGGCCATGTTGGTGTCCTAATGCCATACTACTGCTGCGGCCCATGCTGATCTGAGTGGCCTGCACTGCCACCAGGGACAATGGTGACATCCAGACCCTGCTGCTGCCAAGGACCATGTCTGGGTCCATGGTCCTACTGCGGCTGGGGTCTGTGCTGAAGTCTGAATCTCATATTGCCACCAAAGTCACATAGAAGCCCCGAGTTGGGGCTGTAACATAAGGCCTTGGTGGTGTCCAGGGGCCAAGTAGCAGCCAGAACCATCCTATCCTAGTGGCCTGTGCTTCCATCCAGAGTCAGGATGTCATCGGGGCCCAAGCTGCTGCTGAGGCACATGTCTGAGTCTGGTACGACTGCATCTGGAGTCTTTTTTTGATATCTGTGGCCCATGTTACCTCAGAAGCCCATAAGAATCATGTGAGATGAAATCAGAGGGTTATGTTGAATAGGTGCCGTCTTTTGCTGGCACAGGTAAAGCTGACCTTGCCTCTTGCTAGACTTTGCAACAAGAGAGCTGGCCCTGACCCTCACAGGAGACCTGGCCCCTGCACTCAGGAGAGATGACCCCATCCCTCACCAGAGGTGAGGATAAACAGTCCCTGAGGGCATGAACATAAGGGAGCTGACTCTGCCTTCTCCCAGTGTTCTGGACTGACAAGCTGAGCCCACACCCAAGCCTTGGGTTGGCTCACCATCTACCCCATCTAGGACCTGTTAGAGCCTGTGAAGGGACCCATCCTGTGGAATAATATCTGCAGGATCTCAATGACTCTGGGCAGCCACAGGATCCAATAGTGATGGTGTACCAGAAACCAGAGGCATTGAACCTGATCAGTGACTCACTGCAATGAACAGTTGCCGGTAAAGCTGAGTGAACAAAAGGTTATACTACATGGCACACTGAGGCTCCCAATGCCACCAATGAAGAGGTGTTAGAGAGCCGGGAAAGAGGGAGAAGTGAAGAGGTTTTTGTTTTGTTTTCTTTCTTTTTTTTGCGAGGGTGGGGGGGGGGCTTTGTGTCCTTGTTTTTGTTTGCTTATTTGCTGGCTTGCTTTCTTTTGTTTTGCTTTATTAAAATTTTTTGTGGGGGTACACCAGAGGCTGAGAGGAGGATATGGGGGGACTGGGATGTGAGCAGATTTTGGGTCCATGATGTGAAACTCCCAAAGAATCAATAAAGAACTTAAATTTTCAAAAAAAAAATGCAATTTCATCATTTCCCCCTGTCTTTTCCTCTCTCCAAATTCCCCTCCAACTTCTCTTTCAAATCAGTGACATCTTTTTTCCATTAATTCTTGTTACATACACAAATGTACATGTGTATACAAATATATTCCAAAATACACAAATACAACCTATTCTGCCTATAAAACGTTGCTAGTATGTTTGGTTTTAGAGCCAACCATTTGGTATTGAATAATCAGTTGATATCTTGTTCCCAGAGGAAGACTATTTCTCGTGCTCTCAACATCCCTTGGTGACCAACAGTGCTTTTTGTGGGACTGAGGCCTTCTGGGTTTTCCCTTAGGCACTTCAGCATGTATATTGTTGTTGTCCTTGTCTAGCTCATATACTGTGGACGTAGCTTTGGAAATTACTAAGAAAGCCATGTGAACCACAATGACAGGCATGACAGCACATGCAATAGTGCAGTACTCTCCTACATGCACTGGTGTAACCAAAAGCCTGATTGGATTAACCTCTTTACTTAGATTTTAGATCTACTCAGCAAGTGAGAAATCACTTCTGGTCTCGGAAATCTAGCCAATTACCCGGGGCTTGGGAAATCATGGATATCGGAGGAAAAGTGAACAGGTTATATTTAAGGAAATACCGGTTACTTGAAATATAAGTGACATCACAATGAAATTTATATTTATATATGTGTGTGTGTGTATATGTGTGTGTATATGTATGATGTATGTATATATAGAGAACTACCATGTGATTCAACAGGCTCACTACTTAGTGTTGACTCATATGAAATCTTATGTTAAACAATTTGCAGTACAACCCACAATCTTAAGGTGTAGAAGCAAATTAAGTGATGAATAGATAAAGAGAATATTCTACTTATACACTTCGAAGTACTACTCAGCCATAAGTATAGTTAAATCCTGTCATTTAGAACAGCATTGATGCAGAGGATGTCATAATAATAAGTGAAATTAGATACAGGAAGGCTACGTCCTCCATAACCTAATTCATATTGTGGAATCTAAACTAGCAAAGTAAGTTGAGAAAATTTTCCCAGAGAAGAGAGGAAGAAGAGATGGGGAAAACCTGGTCTGCAGGTAGTAGTTGACACTCAGGTAAGACCTGCAGCTTGCACTATGTGTGGTACTTAGAGTGCTGACCTAGCATGCATAAGTCCCTGGGATCCATCTGCACCAAAGACAAGGAAGATAAATGTCAGCTTCCATTAGATACTGAATGTAATCAATAACAAAGGCAATATGAGGTGCAGGTATTTTGACACTTTAAGTATTAATTTGAACAAGGCTTTTAGACTTTCACCACAATTATGAAAACATTTTTATTAATGTTTAACTATTTATACGCTACAAAAATTATGTGGATTTCAAAGGCTCTCTAGAAGTATAATCTATGCATAAAAGAACTTTACTTTTTCTCCCTCAATCCTATGCAAATAAATAATGTCAATTACCGATCATTTCAAAAAGTATAAAAAATGTGTTTTAAAAGTTTAGAACATCGCTGAAGGCATTTTTATTGCAAAAAAAACCTGTTTTGCAAGTAAAACTATCATTCTTGTTAGATTAAATTTAAGGCATAATGCACACTCTCAATTTATATCAATATACTCTAGCCTGTTAAATGTCAACATAACTGACAGTAATTCATTTAACATCTAGTTCGGAATCAGAAGAGTTCAGTGAATTACACATTTGGTGAGGTTTTTAATACACAAAAATTCTATGCTGTAGAATGAATATTTCATACATATATTCATCATATCTGCTTCTGAAATATTCCCTCTGTGTCAGCATGAGACATTTGATAAGACTTTTAAAGTGGTAAATAAATCAGTAGGGAAGAAACAAGAAAATTTGCCTTTGGAAGTTTTTTTTATAACTGATCAGTTTCCTTGTCATACTTCTAAGCTGGAGGGGTGGGAGGAGGGAAGAGGGGGATCTTTGATTGGTATGTAAATGAATAAAATTTTTTCTTAATAAAAAAGAAATTAAGAAAATAATCTCAGTTTTTAAATAATTAAATCTTTTAAAAATTGTGTTGCTTTGGGGAAAAGGTTGTCCTTTAATTTCCATAGGAAACGAAAGGGTATGAATTCCATCAAATTTAATTGAGAATAGATTTGTTTGGGGGAGACTTCTTGAAAATTTTGGCTACAAACATCAAAAAAAAAAAAGAACAACAACAACAAAAACCCTGTAAGACACGTGATGTAAAAACTTCCACATGGAACAGCTCTGAGACTGGATGACACATGATAAAAATTCCTGCTTCACAGATAAGTTCAGATTTTCCAGGCCTGTAGCTCAAACATGGATGCCCCAACATTGCAGTGGATACTTGGGTGACTGTCCAGACAACCAAATGTCTCTGCCATTTCTTAGTTTTGGAATTGTTTGCTTTTTTTCTTCCTATGTATTCAGGTAATAATATTATATCCTTCTTGGGGCTTTGATGGGGTTAAAGACTAGATAGTTATAGTTACAGTTTTCCTTGTTACCAAATTCAAAAAAGAAACTTACATAAGAGATGTAAAATTTAAAAGGTTGAGAAACATAAAAGCTTAAGTTGTTTATCTAAAAAGATGTTTTAAGGTCTAAAAAGGTAGTTTTAGGATGGTAATACAAGTTATGATAGAAAATGGTTTGGGTATAAAACTCTAAATTCATCAAGATACAATAGATAATAGAGTATTTTCTCTGAGTGTGCTAAATACAAATGGACTAGATATTGTGAATGTAATTCTTAGCTGATAATTGTTCTTATTGCATGTAATATTACTATAGAGTTAAAACCTCTTCTTTTTATTAGGACAAAAAGGGGGAAATGCTGTGGGATATTTGTATACTGTGTGAAAACGTATTGCTGTGATTGGTGTAATAAAAAGCTGGACAGCATATAGTTAGACAGAAGGTATAGTTGGGACATTAGGGCAGAGAAAGAACTTTGGGAAGAAAAAGGCAGAGACACCAGTCAGCCAGACAGGAAGCAGCATGAGCAGTCCAGAGAGATGAGGTAACATGTCATATGACAGGACATGTATTAAAATAAATGGCTTAATTTAAGTTATAAGAGCTAGTAAGACAAGCTTAAGCTAAGGCTTTCGTAATTTATATTTAGTCTCCATGTCATATTCTGTGAGCTGGTGGTCCAAACAAAAATCCATTTATATATTACTGTATATTATACAAATATATTCATTGGTTTACCTATTGGCCTTTGGTGATCTCTTGGTCTTGTGTGTGTTTCCTAACCATGATTAGCAGATGCTTGTTGATAACATCTGAGGAATAGTGTCACGTATCACCAACCTACTCCTTTCTCAACTTCCTGAGTGTTGGAATTAGTGATGTGGACTACTATGTTCAAGGTTTAATTTTATTTAAATAAAATTACCTTTTAGTGATGTGAAGTGAAATTAAAACAATATAATGTTTACCATTTAAGATTAATACATTCATGAAAGAGAATAATAACATTATTTACCAATATTACAGCCAAATCTAAAGATTCAATCTAGATATGAGAGTTTATACCTATTTTCCTAGATCTCAAATATAAGAGAAAGACACTAAGGGAATATGAGTCCCAGACTGGCCATGTCCATTTTTGAAGCCAATCTGAGCTACAGTGTGAGACCCTGTCTCTGGAACTAAGTGCTAAAAATGTTGTTTACAAAAATAGTGTTTATCTAACATGGCAAAGGCCTAAGTTCTATTGCTAGAACCACAAAGACAACTGCAGAAGCAACAACAACAAAACAGCCTGATTATTACTCAGAGAAAAGCATTCAAAATTATTTATGCATGTGAGCTTAACAACATACTTTTGTTTTTGTGAATATGTGTCACCTCACTTCTGTTTTTTTTATGGAAATGGTTATATTTCAATTGCACACTTAAATCTGCATAGTTATCCATGCTTAAGAAGTTTTATATATGGAGCCCCAAGTTTTGGTAGTAGACTAAAATTAAAGGCCGATGAAAAAATTAATTCAGTACAGATACACTGAACATGATAAATGAGCAATTCATAAAACAGACTTATAAATGCAATCTAAACAGAATAATCAAGGATAAAATGTTGGTCTACAAAAATAATTATGTAAGCATGGCATTGACTACAATGATCAGAGCAATGAAATCAGTATTATTTCATACAAAGCATACAATGTATGTATAATTTAATTATGAATAAAATCACTAATAGAATTATGCATAAACAAATAGAAAATTGAAGTGGATACACAGATAATTAAATTTTCTTTCACTAGGAAAGAAAATCACAATTTAATTAAGAGTATTTTTTTCTCTTTTAATAATTTTGAGAAAATATTTTGAGATAGTTCTTGGATGTTTAAAATTAAATGTTCCATAAGGCAGATATTGAGACTAGTGAAAGTGACAGAGGCTTGGAGACAAAGTAAGCACATGCATGTATTAGTGATCAATAGTAACATGTCAAAGGCTTTCTCAGGAAATGTAAAACCAGCTCTGAGTTGTCAAGAAAATAACCATGAATATGCTAATGAGACTTAATGTTAGAGACACCGCTTTTCTCACTTTCTCAGGTTCTAAGAGGCTCCTGTATATTTCTGAGAAAGCCTTCTCCCTGACTGTAGCAGAAAAAAACTAAAGAGCTCAAGCATCTGAATAGAAATCTACCATGGTAGCAAGAATGGCCTCCCAGGATCCCAGGTGATGCACATGATTTCAGCAGACATAAGATAGGGCATAAATAACATAAGCAACAATTGACTACATTTCCGACACAAATGTGTAGGAGAGAGTTACCAAGTATTGAAACTATGTCATCTTTCTTCTTCATGTAAACTTATCTATTTAGTTCTCTTATTTACATGGGCTGTGATACATTGAGTAAATTCATAATTTTGCAGAGACGTGTACAAATGTGACAGGGAATCTACTTACATAGGAAATCTTGGTATATAATAAAAGAGTGTTCAAAACTATTAATTTCCAACACAGAAGGTAAGGAAAAATTTAAGTGATTCTGTTCCTCAATGATTTTCCTGTCATAAATGTCTCATTGGTATCCTGGCAGGAGTCAACTTCATTCTGGAACTTCAGACTCTTTTCATCGAGGAAATTAAATTGCTCAAAGTACTGAATTTCCTCAACAAAAGAAATCTTAGGATTAAGTTTAACCATAAAATATCACTCAGAATTGAATTTAATAGAAATAGATGTGACATTTCCATTAGAGCAAAGAAATATATAGGAGGGGAATGAAAAACAGGCACACCTGTTACTCAGATTGAACTTCAAGAATGCTCATAAACATTTTATACTTAAAATTAGAGACTGTCTGTGTTGATAAGATTGCAGTACTCTTTAAACTATGGAATTACTCCCTTTCTTCAAATTCAATGGGAAGAACAGAATGTTCATCAAAGCACGCAGGAAATTTCATGCACAATTTCTCAGTCATTTTAATGGAAATCCTGCCTTTAACTCCCTAAGCTCTCAATAAACACATCTCTTAAGAATACGCTTTAATCTATTTAATTGTTTTTGAAGTTTGATTTTTTTTCTTTAAAATGGTTTTGCTGTGAAGTTGCTTTTTTTCGTTCTGAAGAAGTGAAGCATAGCCATTTTATTCACATTTTAAGCAAATGTCTTTACAAAAACATCAAAAAGGCTAAAGCTAATATGGAATAAGAATTAGAATCTGGGAATGCCAATAAAACAAAATAAAATAAGTGTGTTCTAAACCTCAGTGTTAGTACATGCAGACAGCAGCATCATATAGTCTGCTTTTTTATACTCTGGAGCTTTTTTGCGGTTTTCAGAAATTTTTCATGTTCTTTGATGGAAATGATTAAGTTCAATATGTTATATATTTTCAAAAAAAAAAACCTCAGTCATCTCACTTTTTCACTCCAAGAAGGGAAACAATTTTTTACCATAAAATTCGATTTAAATAGCTACTTGGAGCACCTAATAGTTACCTAATAAAATACTGAGCAAGATAGGCATTTATATCTACAAATCTCTATATAAACTCTATATAGATATGTACAGGCATGTGTATATATATAATTACTGTAATTGCTATATAATAAATAACATACAATAATTTTTATTTAAAACAAATTGTTAAATGATAACCATAACTAAGTTCAAAAGAAGAGAAAAATGAATGTCGAGAATTAAAAGGCCATTTGTTGCCCAATATAAAGGCAAAAATAAAATGTTTGACTGTCAGACCTCATGGCATTTGAATGAAGTGGCAACCTACAAAATGTGAAAATGTTTTCACCAACTACACATCCAAAAGAGTGCTAATACCCAAAATATATAATGAATTCACTCAAGAAAATGGATATCAAGAAAACAACCCAAATGAAAAAAAAAATGATGACAGATCTTAACAGAGAATTCTCAATAGAGGAAATTCTAATGGCTGAGAAACGCTTAAAGAAATGTTCACCATCCTTAGCTTTCAGGTATATGCACATCAAAACTACTTTGAGATTTCACCTTACACCTATCAAAATGAAAAAGGTGAACAAAACACGTGGCAACTTACGCTGGCGAGGACATTGAATAAAAAGAACACCTATCCATTGTTGCTGAAAGTGCAAACTCATACAGCCACTTTGGAAATCAGTGTGGCAGCTCCTCAGATATATGGAAACCCATCTACCTCATGATCTAGCTGTACCACTCTTGGACATATACTCAAAGGATGCTTCATCCTACCATTAGGACACTTGCTCAACCAGGTTCACTGCTGGCCTGCTCTTAATAATCAGAAATTGAAAATAACCTAGATGTCGCTCAATACAAGAATGGATGAAGAAAATGTAGTACATTTACACATTGGAGTATTACTCAACATTAAAACAATTACATCATGAAATTTCAGGAAAATGAATGGAACCAGAAAAAAAAACTTAGCCTGAGTGAAATAGCCCAGACTCAGAAAGATGAATACTGCATGTATTCACTTATATGTGGATATTAGCTGTGAGGTCAATGATAACCAATCTACAATCCACAGAGCCTTTGTAGGTAGAGAGTAAGGAATTAGGAGGAACAAATATATCTCCTTAGGAAAGGGCAATAGACTTGATAGTTTTGGATGGATCAGCATGTTGGAATAGAAAGATTAAGCTGGAAAGGGGGAAGGGAGATAGGTTTGTAGGAGGGGATTCAGGGAGACAGAGCTAAAATTAAGGGACGTTTGAGGGGTAATATGGAAACTCAATATAGTAGAAACTTACTAAAATATATACATCATGAAGGCCATCTCAATGTAACCATCAAATAATGGGGGAGAGAAAGTCCCAACTGTGTAGTGATATTTGCTCTGCCCATGACCTTGTGCTATATGTCCCAAAGAAGGCAGTTCTTCCTTCAGTTGTAAGTGACCTCTTATAAGAGGTTGGAGAAGGGTTACATACCCTTCTCCTTGCTCCTGCTTGTGAGGTGGATTCACTCCCAGTCAGATCAGAGGATGACTTCTGCTGTCCACTCCATTCTGTAATTGTGAGTGTATTTCCTCAATTTATATCTTAATAAATTATGTTGCCCATTTAATAGACTCATGTGGATTGATTGGATACAACTAGACTTCTCTTGTCACCTGTGCCTCCAGTATCAGGATTGAGTTACATCTAAATGAGTTGTTGGTCAGATGGGCCCCATAGAAATCCCTAAACAATCCAAGCTATTGCCAAGACGATAGGTTGCTCTCCACAAAATGAGAGCAAGGCTCCATTCCTGAAGACATCACTTACAACAATTCACTGAGGAAGGAGCTGTTGAGTTCGTGTCTTCATAGAGATTTCACCCCTCGGTTCCAGGATCTTAGGTATAGAAACATACTCAGCCCCTTCTCAATAGACAAGCATAAACACCACTCCAAACACAAACCCTTTATCTACAATGGTATACTGCCTTCAAAATATGCTAGGGCAAAGGCGGAAGAAATCTTGTGGGAGTAACCAACCAATAAATGCTTGGGTTTAAGGTCCACTCCATGAGACTGCACACATACCCAACATTATTTTAGGTGACTAAAAACCTGAGACTATGTAGCCCATGACCTAATGAAAAGCCAAATAATATTAGTCTAAAAAAAGAAAGAAAAAAATTTAGTGATAAAATGACTCCTAAGGATATTGTGCTATACTCATAGATCAGTATCTTGTTCAGCTATCATCACTTAAGTTTTCTCTTGCAGCAGAATGGGAACAAATACAGAGACCCAAATCTACACATTATTACTATGGGGAGAGAGAGAGAGAGAGAGAGAGAGAGAGAGAGAGAGAGAGAGAGAGAGAGAGAGAGAGAGAGAGGAGAGCCCTTGATGAGATGTCTCCATCAAATAGGAACTCATATCTGTGATGATATTTTGTTTGTATTCTAATTTGCCTGAAGATCAGAGCACAGAGTCAGTCACTAGATTAAACATAGAGGCCAGGCAGTTGTGGCACATTCCTTTAATCCTAGCACTCAGGAGGCAGAGATCAGTCTGGATTTCTATGTTCAAAGCCACCCTGGACTACACAAAATTATTCCAGTCTAGAAGAGAAATAGAGCCAGGTAGTGGTGGCACACACCTTTAATCCCAACACTTGGGAGTCACATGCCTTTAATCCTAACACTAGGAAGATTGAGATGGGAAGTGATATGACTAAGCACAGAAAGGAAAATACGGCAGAAGGAGACAGGAGTTCTGCACCCTTTCTGCTGAGGACTCAGGGGCATTCACTATGAGGATTTGTGGAGATAGGATCATCCCCTTTTGGTTGAGGAGTTGGCAAGGTGAGAAGTGACTGTGGCTTGTTTCCTCTTATTTTTCAGCATTTACCCTGATATCTGGCTCTGGATGTTTATTATAAGACCAATTAGGATTAGTGTAACAAGCATCATGTACAAGACCTACAAAGTAGGTAATTCAGTAGCCTGACAAGTATGAAGACCTGAGTTTGTCTCCCAGAACCCACTTAAAAGGCCAGAGTAGTAGAGTATTGTCTGTGGTGGGAGACAAAAACAGGAAATCTTTGGGGCTCAATGGGCATGAATACACATGCATGGGTACCAATTCAAACATTTGTTACACACACACACACACACACACACACGTGCACACATTCATATACATGTGCACAGTGCACTGTAGATGAACCTCAAAATCAGCATGCTAGCAAATATATAAAAACAGAAAAAAGTACTATGTTTATATGAAGTTCTAGGAAATTTGTGTATATGCAGGAAGATTGTCTAACTAAATCCTTCTGCTTACTGATTTCCAAGATAACATGACTTTAAGTCGTGACCAAATCTCATAGAGTTGTGCATTACAGATCAAAGACTTTTACTGAGTACGTGTTATATGATACAATATCAAGATTCATCATTTTTAATTTCAAAAACCCGTATACAAAGGAAAGATGTTAAAATTACCTAGACAATGGACTTAAAAGAACATTCAGTTCCAATTGGAACATAAACATTTTGGGCTTTGATGTCTACTAGAATTTGTTCAAGAAATCAATTTAATTATTACAAGTAAGAATTATTCGGATAGTGATTTAGGTGCTAACAAGTAGACATCTTAAATGATACTTAGGAAAATATCACTTGGTGTCTAGCCTGAGGCAGCATATTAGGCAATTCTAAAGAACCGTGTAAATCAGAAGTTATTACAGTTCTAAAGAAAACTAGATAACTTCTTATCAGTTTCACCTGAAGGTATACAATTTGCTTTTTCCCTTCACCAAAATTCTCCAGGACCAAGATAAAACAATACTATCCAGGAAAAGTCTATAAATTCTTTTATCCTTCACTCACATTTTATATGCATCAAATATATTTCATAGTTCTAATGCATAATATACTACATATTATTTCATTTCATTTGGTCAGTATAACCTTAAATTATGTGTGTATAAGGGTGTCAGAAAGGATGAACAGATTTGTTTTCAGTACTCACATTAGGTGGCTCACAACTACTTTATTTTTGTTAATAGTACAAATGTTAAACTATGGCAAACAAAATTACATCTGAATTGTATCTGAACTGTGAGGAAGGAAGAGGGTTTCACTCTGTTTCCTTGGGCTGTTTTCATTTAAGTGTTTTTTTAACCATGGTCTCCAGTATCCATTGTGTCTTGTGTTATCTGTTATTATCTTATACTGTCTTTCATTGCACTATACCTGTTAAAGTGAGCAGTTCTGCAAATTCCTTCTCTAGTCATATCACTTTGGGATTCATTACTTCACAAATTAGGCCATAACTAAAGCAGTCATTGAAGGCATATTCTGAACACATCATGAACTTTCAAAGCTACATTGCCATATTGAGTAGAAATGAAACACATTCAAACTAAAACAGGACTGTTTTTGAAATCTAAATGATTGCATAAGAGAAAGCTAAGTTTTAAAAGTGTAATCTAAAATGTCTTTCAAAGATCTTGAAAAAACATGTGATAGTGGCATAAAAGAGAGAAAACATACTATTTGTTTATTGTAGCCTTATGTAATATCACATAATGAGGTAGAATGCAATTTGCTCTCCAGGGACAAATAATAGGATTCTGCAGGGTCCTTTATACAATATGTATGGACTAGTATAATGATATATATTATGGCTTTTAAGTTTGCCTTAGAACACATAAGCTGTGTGGAAAAATCTAAGCAGTGTATAGTTAAGGTCTTCTTTTTTTCCTAAAAAATTATTTGGTAGCAACAAAATTCCCATTAGATTCTTGTTGTGAAGCTTCTACTGTGGAAAGACAATAAGTGTATTTGAGGTTCTCACCCAAGTGTATTCAAGTACTCATTCAGTTGATGGAATGACTTAATTACTTGCCTTTCTTGTTGGCAATTTAAGTGTTTAATCACAAGTTTTATGCTATTTTGCTCCATATGAAGGGAAGTCAATTCAAAATTTATTTCATATTTGATGTATATTCAAAATGAATTTATAATCATTAGTATCATTGTGTAAAAAGTAAATAGAAAAGTAAAATACCATGTCCTGTATCTCCTTAACACTAATTAAAATGCAAATTATTGGTATTAAAAGGTTTAAAAGTGAAAATTTCCAGTGCTATTTTTTGTTTTTGTTTGTTTGTTTGTTTTTTGAGACAGGGTTTCTCTGTGTAGTTTTGGTTCCTGTCCTGGATCTCCCTCTGTAGACCAAGCTGGCCTCAAACTCACAGAGATCCACCTGGCTCTGCCTCCCGAGTACTGCGATTAAAAGCATGCGCCACCATGGCCCGGCCCCAGTGCTACTTTTATGCAAACATATTAACAGTGTTTGAAAAAGATAGTAGTGACCTATGACTCAAACTATATTTGATTTTAGAAGATTTGGTTAAAACCAATAAATCATTCAGTTAATATTTGGGAACTGTTTAAAATTAACGTATTGCTCAAACTTGTTACAATGTTTTGCATATCTGCAGTAAACAATTACAGAAGTGGAAAATTGAAAACTAAAACCATCGATTCTTGCAACTGTATAAGTGGATGAAAAAAACGACAAGTTGATTACTTAATTAGACATAGATTAATGGCAAAAATGACAGCATACATAAGATACCTTTTGTCCAGGACTCATTTTCTGTGTCATAAAATCCAATTGGAGTAGCTAATGAGCTATACAGAAAGTGAAACTAAACTGAAGACATTATCTTTTAAATGTCACGAAAAGTCAAAAAAGCTAAAAAGTAAAAATAAGCTGGTGCTCTTTGGGAAATTTATAAATCCTTCAATAGTTGGAAGTTGGCTAGAGGAAGTACATCACTGGAGGTGGGCTTTGGAGGTTTATAGCTTTTCCTCCCTGCTTCCTGGTCTTTCTTTGCTTACTATGGGCAGACAAGGTTGCTCTACTATCTGAATGCCATGCCTTCTCCACCATAATAGAACATATCCACTCTAGAACTGCAAGAAAAAATAAACCATTTTCCCCCAATTTGCTTTTGATCATAGTTTTTTATCAAAGCAAGAGAATGAACCCAATACAGAAACTGGCACCAAGAAGGGTGTTGTTATAGACTTAATCATCTCACTTTTGTTCCTTTGGAATATTTTGTAGAAGACTGAAACTTTTGGCTGATGATTTGGAGAGTACTGTGGGCAGAGCTTAAAGTTTCAGAGAGAAACATGGACTCTGTCAGAACCTGAGCTGGCTGTTGGTGTAATTCACTCTGGAACTGTGAGCTAAAATCAACTCTCCCCACATTACTTTAATTCACAATGTTTTTGTCACAGCAACACTATGAGATTAATACAAAGACACTTATAAGAGAGACTTCTACTTCTAGGAAGATGTAGGAGATAGCTGCAAGTCTCCATTCCTAAGGAAGGCCACACTTGTACATCTCATATGTGAAATGAGCACCAGAAGCCCAGCTAGGGTGAGCATAGAAACACCTCTGGTTCTCAGGAAGAAGGAACACAGCATCAAATCTGTTGGGCTTTGCTAGGCTTTTTGTGTGTCAGACAGGGAACTGCAGAAGCTGGTCACCTAAGAGCTTTGATAAATATAGACAACAAACTTCACAACAAATGAGTACCTTCCCTAGGCAAAAGAACTTTTTTGTTTGTTTGTTTGTTTTGTTTTGTTTTTTGAGACAGGGTTTCTTCTCTGTGTAGTTTTGGTGCCTGTCCTGGATCTCGCGCTGTAGACCAGGCTAGCCTCGAACTCACAGAGATCCACTTGGCTCTGCTTCCCAAGTGCTGAAATTATAGGTGTGTGCCATTACTGCCTGGCTAGGCAAAAGATCTTAATCAAGGTAGAACCCTTCAAATACATCTGCTCTATGCCAGCAAACACTCAGAAAAAAATATATATAATTGTGTAAGAAACAGTGGTCTTACCTGTGGTAGCATAGACTATTACAATATAGACCAAAATACAGTTAAAATATCCACCATGAAAGCCCCACAACTGTCTGTGGATGTTATGCAATGGTAGAGTGTTTGCATGGAAAGCCCTGAGTTTATAGCCAGCACTAGAAAAAATACACAAGCAAACAAACAAAATCCCTTAATCATTGTGTTAGCTTTTGTAAACGTGAAACAAACCTACATGTACCTAGGAAGATAGACTCTCAATTGAGGAATTGCCTCCAACAGACATATATGTGTGCATACCTGTGGGGCATTTCTTGATTGCTAATTGATGCAGGGAGGCCCAGCTCGTTGTGGATTGAGCCTTCCTTTTGGTAGGGAAATTTTGATTATGTAAGAAGGTAGCAGAGCTTTCCAAGGGAAGCAAGCCTATGAACAGCGTTCTTTAATGGTTACTGCTCCAAATTCCTGAGTTGAGTGCCTGCCTCAGTTTACCTTTATTACGTATTAATTGTGTAAGATGAAATAAATCCTGTCCTCCCCCACATTCCTTTAGTCAGTGAAACCAAGCTAAGACAACTGAAACCAAATTAGGACAGAATTTGGACTACATATAGTAGTCCATATGGGCCTATGGGAAGCAGGGAGAGTAAGGTGATAGCTAGAAAGAGAAATATCTTTATAACCATAGGTATTTGAACATAGTTGGTGACATTTTTTTCAAAGAGTATGAACTTTGAAAAGACACAGTTGAAAACATATAATTAACGGTATATGGACTCAATACATTATATTTAGGAATATATGTGTACATACAAATATACATAATCATGCAATAACAATTGATTTAATAAAGGCCACAGATTTGGATCAGAGTGGGGAGAAATACATGGGAATGTTTGGAGTGAGGAAAGGGGAGGTAGAAGTATTGTAATTAAAATACAATATCAAAAAGAAACAATAACAAAGATACACACTTTTGCTGGAAGAAAGCATAAGAGATAGACATCGAGAGCTTACAGGCTTATCTCATTTCCAGTTCATTCTCTCTGGTTGGTATTTGTGGTCCAAGATGGGAATTCTCAGCTTCTTTCTCTAGATGCCTGTTGGTACGCCCCTGTTGGGATGCCTTCCCTACCAATAAAGACTGTACCTCTAGAATCAAAGGCCAAAATAAACTCTTACTTCTTTAAGTCATATTTGGTCATGGTGTTTTATCATAGCAACAAAGAAATTAACTAAGAAAATCATTTTTAAAAGTATAAGTAATTGAAAAGACAGAGAAAAATAATATTAATTGGCAAAGTTCAAACTTTATCAATAATTACATTGAATTAAATGTTGTCAATATACAACTAAATTTAAAAAAATACAAAGTATTTGGATTTAGTAGCTATTTAACAAACATTTTAATGGAAATATATGGCTTTTCATATTGATTTAAAGTAACTATACAACATTGAGAATTCAAATATAATGTAAGTCTTTTGGTCTGTTGTTTCAAATATCCAACATTTCTGCAAATAACTTTATGAGTTATCAGTTAAGCCATGATTCTTAGTATTTGTGATGGTTTGAATGAGAGTAACTCCATAGGCTCATATGTTTGAATACTTGATCCCCAGTTCTTGGAACTATTTGGGATGTATTAGAAGTTGTTTCCTTAGTGGAGGAGGTGTGTCATTGAAGTAAGGCTTTCAGATTTCAAAAGCCTGTACCATTCTGAATTAGCTCTCTCTGCCTCCAACTTTCAGATAACAATATAAGCTCTGAGCTAATTTGTGCCATGCATGCTCTCCTATAGCCATGCTCTCTGCAAAGATGGTCATTGATTCAAACTCTCTGAAACTGTAAGCTAAAAATAGACTCTTCTTTAAGTTGCTTTGATCATTTTTTGTCACAACAATAGACAACTAATTAGCATTCTACCAAATAATGTATTGTCATTTTTTAAAGAATATAGGTTACATTAGGACAACACACAACACTTCGTTACCATTTCTTGCAGTTAATTTTGATAATGTGAGAAAATACTAACTAAATGTGCTATCATAGATCTGTAATATAGCTTGGAATCTGGTACAGCCATCCATATCACATTGTTCTTTTAGTACTCTTAATGCAGTCACACATGTGCTATTTAAAATATTTTTTCTAAAGATGAAAAAGTAACAGCAGAACATCCTCATTAACATTACTCAAGTGATTTAGGAATCAATATTACAATCCACATACATTGATTAATATGTATAAAGGTAAAAATCACTGGTAAAAGAATAACAGAAGTATAGGACAGCACATTCCATAATGAAGGACTCAATAAAATGTCAGTTTCTTCAAACTGAACATATAGATTCCAATGAAGATTAAAATCCCAGGAAATTTTTTGTAGATATCAACAAACAGATTCTACAATTCTGTTATAGAAACAAAAATTGAAGAATATGAATCACAATATGTAAAGGCTAGAACAAAGATATACAACATATACTATCTGACTTTGGACCTTCCTATACATTCCAGCACAGTAAACAAATAGTGTAACATTAGCAAAAAACCAAAACAAACAACAACAAAAAAAAAACAGGCAGAGCAATAGAAGGAAAATAGCAGCCCAGCATGGCAGCCATACCTGTATTCCCAGTACATATGAAGTTGAAATAGAAGTGTTGTGAGTTTGAGACCGGTGTGGTCTGCATAGCAAGACCCCACTAACATAGGCCACCCAGGAAAGAGTCTGTATACATTAAATCAACTGACACCTGTTGAGAAACATAAACAATAAAATTAGGTAAAATTAGTTTGTTTTTTTTTAAAGTTGTCCCAAGTAACTGGACAATTACATTTGAAAATGTGAATCTGAACAGAGACCACACATTTCATGAAAATAAACTCAAAGGTGGGAGTCATTCAAATGTGTAAGTAAAAATATGAAATCCTGTAGAGATTATATAGGAGAAAATTTAGATAAATGTAGATTCGCTTCTGCATATTTTGGCTACTGGAAACATATACAAGAAAAAACTAAGCTGGATATTTGTTAGAATTTAAATTTTCTGTCATCAAAAAACTGCCAATCAGTTTTCTGCAGTGATTTCCCCTCTGATAGGTTATCTAATCCTATGTTGTCAAATCCTAAGCACTTGTACATATAAGGAACACTAAATGAGGATGTGTGTGTATGTGTGTGTGTGTGTGTGTGTGTGTGTGTGTGTGTGTGTGTGTGTGTGCATTTAACAAAAATAAGGCATAACTTTGAAAAGGAAGGGTAAATTTAGTTTGGAGAGAGGAACAACAAGGTGAGAGTGATATAAATAGAGTACTCATATACTCAATTTTCAAAAAATATTCTTAAATTCAAAAAGTATTCTGTCAAGAGAATGAAACAAATACCAGATACTGGAAAGATATTTCCAAGAGATATATTCATGAAGGATTTTTATCCAAAATAGACAAAGAACCCATGGGTATTTACTGTAAAATTAAACAATGCCAAAGCCTCGAACAGACAAGTCACCAAAGAAGACCTACAAAAGGAAAAATGAAATTATAAAGATGTGTTTTATGTCATATTTCACACGAGAAAACAGTTGGAATGACAGTTAGATACTTCAAACTGTCCATCAAGAGGAGAGAAACTCCTAAGCTTCTAAGCCTAAGAAGGAATACTAGACATGAAACAAGGATGACTTGTCTGCTACTCACATCACCAGGGAGGCTACCTGGAAAACAGGACCCCAAGAAAGACACAGGGATCGCCCAATGACAGAGAAATGGAATGAGATCTACATGAACAGCCTGGACATGAGTGGGGGTAATGAAAGGCAAGGGTTGAGGGAAAGAGAGCTTGGGGGAGCGGGAGATCCCAGCTGGATCAACAACAGAGAGGGAGAACAAGGAATAGGAGACCATGGTAAATGAAGACCACATGAGAATAGGAAGAAGCAAAGTGCTAGAGAGGCCCACAGAAATCCACAAAGATACCCACACAACAGACTGCTGGCAATGGTCGAGAGACAGCCCGATCTGACCTACTCTGGTGATGGGATGGCCAAACACCCTAATTGTTGTGCTAGAAACCTCATCCAACTACTGAGGGATCTGGATGCAGAGATCCATGACTAGGCCCCGGGTGGATCTCTGGGAGTCCAATTAGCGAGAATGAGGTGGGTTTATATGAGCGAGAATTGTTGAGACCAAGGTTGGATAAAGCACAGGGACAAATAGCCAAATGAATGGAAACACATGAACTATGAACCAATGGCTGAGGGGTCCCCACTGGATCAGGCCCTCTGAATGGGTGAGACAGTTGATTGGCTTGATCTGTTTGGGAGGCATCCAGGCAGTGGGACCAGATCTTGTGCTCATTGCATGAGTTGGCTGTTTGAAACCTGGGGCCTATGCAGGATTGTTTGGCTCAGCCTGGGAGGAGGGGACTGGACCTACCTGGACTGAGTCTACCAGGTTGACCTCAGTCTGTGGGGAAGGCTTTGCCCTGGAGGAGATGGGAATGGGGAGGGGGGCTGGGGGGAAGGTGAGGGGGACGGGAGGGGGGAGAACAAGGGAATCCGTGGCTGATATGTAGAACTGAATTGTATTGCAAAATAAATTAAAATAAATTTAAAAAAAAAAAAAGAAGGAATACTGCCATCACTTCCCATGGGAGGACAAACTATCATGGCCACTTTGTAGGACAGTTTGACAGTATATCACAAAACGGACATGATTGCAGAACTATCAAGCAATACAGTATTTGTTAATCATATGCTTACACAAAATCTTCACACAGATATTAAAACAACTTTCTTAATATCTGTCATTAGCCAAGATGAATTACTGAATGGGTTAACTGTGATACATCCCAACAATGGAGCATTATTTAATTTTGTTTGAAAAAGTGATGTTTTATAACAGTGTTTCTCACCTTTCCTAATGCTGTGAACCTTTAACATAGGTGCTCACGGTTGCAGTGACCCCAACCATAAAATGTTTTAATTGTTATTTCATAACTCTAATTTTGCTACTGTTATAAATTGTCATGTAAATATCTGTGTTTTCCAGTGGTCTTATATAACCCCTTGAAAGGGTAATTTGACAACCAAAATGGGTTGCAACCAACAGGTTGAAAACCACTGTTCTATGATTCCAACAATAATATTTTCAAAGGGAATAGATGGAGGTATTGGAAAGGTCCATGAATCCAAGGAGAACAAGAAAATGAGAAAAATAATCAGAGAAAAGATTTCCATGTATGATGTTTAATAGTGAATTCTTGTCACTGTACATGTTTTCAATCACACTGAACTCAACAGTCTTTGGAAGATAAAGGCATACTGGTATAATTCACCAGTTACAGCGCCATGACACTCAAGTATCAGAAGGTAATAGATAAAGGTAGGTTCCATGAGAACAGGAAGAACATGAGACATCTATAGTCTCAGATTTGCTGTAAAATTAAGACTGCTCACGAGGACTTGTCTTTAATTTATCAAGGCTACTTCTGATGTACTCAGTTTTCAAAGGTCATGGTTGAAGAGAATATTTAACCATTGACTGCTGACTTTTTTTTTTAAGTATTCTGTTTATCTACTGTTTTATGTAGTCCTTTGGGCAGACTGTTTCCTGGGACTGCCACTTGCCTTGGACTGTTTTCTGTTTGTGCAAACATGCTTGGGAGAGCACAACTAATTAATGATGGTTGTGACATGAAATATTTTTTGGCTGTTCCTTTATTAATACAGTGAGTCCTAAATAAATGAATACATATGATAGAAGAATCGTTCCAAGACATATGTAATTCTAAGCTTGCTACCAAGTGAAATAAGATGTTTATCCTGGTCATTCATGGACTTTTAGTAGCTAGTCTGAATTTATGTATCCTTCTTATCAGACTCACCTTGCCTTCTTCCACCTTTCCCAAAACTGTCACCTAAGTGCTATGGATGATTGATTGATAAATATAACACTGATTGGCCAGTAGCCAGGCAGGAAGTATAGGCGGGACTAGCAGAGAGGAGAATTGAGAAAACAGGAAGGCGGAGAGGAGGAGACTCCAGCGTGCCGTCCAGAGAGCATCATGTAAAGGCAGCAGGTAAAGCCACAGAACATGTAGCGACATATAGATATAGAAATATAGACATAAATGGGCTGAGTATGAGAGTAAGAGCTAGACAATAGTAGGCCTGAGCTAATGGCCGAACAGTTTAAATAACATAAGCGTCTGTATGTTTATTTTATAAGTGGGCTACGGGACTGCCAGGGCTTGGTGGGACCTGGAGAGAAAAACTCTAGTTACAACTTTTACTGTGCAATATAATTCAACATTGAAATTCAATGAAAAAGAAAATCTGTTCAAACTTGTTGGTAGACAGTTTAAAAAGATAGCAAAATAAAATTACTGATAGGTCTCCAATATGTGACAAAATGTCTTCAGTCTTAGCACTGAAGTCATTATTAAAACGGTAAAAGAATGACAGATATACAGGCATAAAAAAAAGTAGAGACATATACCAATTCTGACATTTAATTAGGACCACTGAGTGTATCTGAGACCTTTATGAAATATGAAACTTTTCTAATGACTTCATGGACCTTGGTAAATGTGAAGCACAAGAGAGTGAGGGATATCCAGGTCTGCGCTTAAATTTTTTATTTTGTAGCATGCCTATCAGATTGACTGCAAGTTCTCATCTGTTCTGTAGGAACATCACTTACACAAAAGGGAATTATGCAAGTTATAAAATGGCTACATTTTGCATTTTTGAAATGATCTAGCATATGTGATATTTTCTAAAGGGACATGCCAGAGCCCCTTAAGACAAATAGGCTAAAATGACCAGATTTGTAGTATGGGCCGGATTTTGTTCCCCAACTTACTTTTGGAAACTTTAGTTCCAGTTCCCATGACTGTTACTACATTTGGATAAAGTAACTTTAACAATTCAATTAAATTAATTCACATCCTATTAATGGGCTTCATTTCAGTCTTTTTTTCCTTTTATGGATGTGAAGATAGAACATTTTCTTGTTGCTGTTGTTGAGACAGAGTAGATCATCCCTGGATCGTCCAGAATTTACAATATGGTTAACTCACAGATAAGCATGCCCACATCTCTCAGGAGCTGAGAATAAAGTTGTGTACCTCAACATCCATCAGAAGAGGAAACTTTTAAAACAAAGACACCGGCATTCACATACAATGGGCTGGACCCTCTCTCATTGATCACTAATTTAAGAAAATGCCTTGCAACTGGATCTTATGGATGTCTCTTTTCTTCTCAATTGAGTCTTCTTCCTCTCTCATGAATCTAGCTTGTGTCAAGTTGACATAAAACCAACCAGTACAGGCAGAGATAAAAAAATATAACAGGCTAACTCCCAGTGTTTCTACCATAAACCATGGCCCAGAAATTTCACACTGGTTGTACACAAAGGTAACAACACATAAGTATGTATAGGCCATTTGCTTATGTCTCTTTCAAGGTGAGATTTGTTGTAGTAGGGTGTCCATCATTAAGTGAATGTACATTGAGTTTGGATGGGCATGTAACCATTGAATACAGAACTGCAGTTAAAGCCACGTATGTGACTGAGTCCTTAAAAACTTTAAATAAGTAACAAAATAAATGAAAATTATTGTAAAATTTACCATGCAGTTAAATTATGTAAATTAAAATACAGCACTGAATTTTAATGTCTATTTCAACAGAACATATGTAGAAATTATTTCCACATTCAACATTATAAAATGATTATGCAGTACATGATAGAGTCAAATGAATTTAAACAAAAAATAAATAATGTGAATAAATTTGTTTCAAAAAGAGTTTTGTAATGTTAATCATCACAAAACGACTGTCAGCAGGATGATTGCCACAAGCTGAGTATTATAACTGCATACACTGAGCCTGGACTCCTAATTTAAAATCATACTTCACTAATAATAAAATACAAGCAAAGAAAGCCTTAGTAGAAACCTTAGATAATTTAGCTGATCACAGAAATAAAGACATAATAAATTCAATACTAAAGACAACCAATTATTTGTATGTATATGAATGATACAGTGTATTAGAAGCAAAATTATAGAAAATAAGCTCAAGAATATAATAGCAGTAATTTCTCAACAGTTATTATTTATAAAGTCTCTGCTGAACATATCTGAAAAACCATGTAGGATCCTGGGATTGCTAATTTTTGAAGGAGGCACATCTAAGTTATTCATGCCATATTTTTTTGTCTGATGGGACCTAGGCAGCTGGATCTAAGTCACTGGTACTGTTTCTGGATGTAGATGTCTGGCTTTTCCCCTTTTATGGGTTATTTTGATTTCTGGTTACTCCAAATTGTCAGGATGCTGAACAGCTGAGCAGTGCTTTGGGTTGAATCTGGTGGCATCTCATTGTTCATGTTCGAATGGGGTGTCAGAGCAGTCTTGGGTCATCTAAGGCTTGATGAAGTCTCTGAGTCCAGGAAAAGACCTCTTGTAAGTCAAATGACTCTAACCTCTAAAATGTAGGTATGTAGGGGTGGGGTCCAGGACACATCCTCAGGCAGCAGGCATGGCAACAGCAATCTGGAGTCTCTAACTGGAGAGAAGTGGTAGTGAGCAGGCCACAGGGTTCTCAGGTGAGGTCCAAACAATGAAATTCAAATGTCTGAGAAACAGGGATTTTTTAATTTTTTCAACATCCTTATCCTTCAGGAAAATGGAAATTAAAACTACTTTTTCATATTTTATTTCTTTTACAGAAATGTATAATTACATTATTTTCTCCTTCCCTTTTCTTTCTAATCACTTTCAAATTTATGACCTTTTCATTAATTATTGCTACATATACATATTCCTGAACATGTATATTCCTGAATAAATGAATACAACCTGCTCGGCATCTTCAATGCTATTTGTATGTATGTTTTCAAAGCTTCCCATTTGGTATTGGATAAACAACTGATGTGGTCTTCCCTGGGGAAGGCTATTTCTCCTGCTCTCAGTATTTCTTAGTTGTCTCTGGCTCTTTGTGTAGGGTCGAGGCTTTATGTCTTTCCCCCCATCCACTTGAGCATGTCTATTGTTGTTGCCCTTTCTCAACTCATAATTAGCCAGTCATATTTGTGAGGCTTTATGGTTATAGCTTGTGACAATCAGGGGACACACAAACTCAGAGCAAACTCCCTGATCCTCAGATTCTGACGAACTTCTTAAGTATAGTAATAGGACTGTAGATGTATCCACTTCGTCTGGCATCTACAACTGTGCAGTTTGACTGGTTGTGGTTTTCTCTAATGGTTTCTGTGTTTTGCAAAGACAAGTTTCCTTGGTGAAGGGTGAGAACTACCCTTATCTGTTGACATAAGGACAAATATTGATTGACTGACCGTCAGTTGCAGTGAATTATCTAACACTCAAGTGTGTGTGGTCAACACATATTGGATTCAGTGGTATTAAAGAAAAAGAGGACCCAATGTTTTGTTGTTGCAAAAGGGGTGAATCTGAGAAAAATTTAAGAAGGGATGAATATTATTAAGATACATTGTATTAAAATTTCAAACAACTAATAAAACTATTTAAAAATATAATCATAGACATTGAAAGTATCGGTAAAATAATAATGAAGAAACAATCATAAATATCAAATCCTTAGGTCATAGTGTCTGGTGTACTCATGTTAGGAAAAATACCAAAGGTATTATCAACAAGACATGAAGAAAAAGCAACTTTCTCAACTGTCTTTTTATATATTCAATACTTAAGATTCCCATAAAGTCATATACTGAGGGAAGTGCCCTCTCTTCTTCCTAGATCCCAACTCTCTAGTCCTTGAACTGTGCCTAAAATATAGGAATATTCCATCACTGTAGAGAATAATATGGATAAAGAACAACAGAAAGAGATAGACTTATTCAATTGGTGTGAAAATGATCATTTTAATAGAAATATGGCCTAAGAGAAAAGAGACATTCTTCTTAAAAATTGTTAATTTCTCTAAATCTAAGCTTAGGTAAATGAGTGTAACATGATGTTCTGTTTGATCCCTATTCTGTACTTCCTCTTGTTAGTGAAAAGCATATTCTGTAAACTTGTGTTCTCTTCGTTCAAAAAAAGAGCACCTACATCATCTCTTTTCTTGCACCACATTAGGTTTCAGACTCTAAGCCTGCTTAAATTCTAAACTCCTGTTACAACACTTCCAGCTCTTGATTCAGGAACTAGGTGGCCGGATCACAGGTATGGATGTAGATGTCCCAGTGACATGGAATTTATGTCACTTCACAAGTGCACTGCTCCTCCCTGTCTATTCAAGAATGACAAAATCCATTTGTCTTTACACATGCAGAGATGCCAGGCAATTTGCGTCTATCATAAGCTCCATAGTCATCAGATTGCAAGACAATAGATAAATCAATCTAGGATTTTTTTCACTTTCTATATGATTGCTATTTGATGGAGAATAGGGAGAAAAAGTGAATAGCATCAGCTTATAAGGTAAAATAAATTACTTTGAATGATCTGTATTAGAATACAAACATCTCAGTTACAGTGACAAATTCAACAGTATGCAATTACAAGCCTTTGGCCATCACATGCTTTTGTTGCTATGGCTATAGTTTCTCTGGCATACGGTAGATACTTTAGTAAGAATGAAATAAAAGCAGTCAAAGTGCATGTATTAAGTGCACTCACAGAGACACATGAAAACCAAACAGCAATATTACCTGGGCAAAAACTGTGTGCCAAGGCCAGGTTGCTGGGATTCAAAGCTGAGATCTGTGGCTTATTCATTCTGTGGATGGAAAATGATATCTAATCAGCAAATTCCTCATTTTTCTGTTATGTAATGGTGAATGAAATGTGTACTGAATGAACTTACCTGCTTTTAATATTAAAGCAATAAATATATGTGAAGTTCTTAGTACCCAGCACAGTTCAAAACTTAGTAAATGTTATCTAATGTTTATATGTTTATTACATATATGTAAATACACATATGAAAGTATACTGTTAAATTAAGATTTGGAAAATGTGGTAGCCTTAGAATGAATTTCCTAGATCAAAACTGTCACATTTCTTTCATTCTATTTAGTTCTATGTTTAGCTTCTATTTATGAATTTACATTCAATATGTGAAATACAAGAACATTAGTACAGGTACTGTGGAGATGGCTTATTTGAGAGCATTGGCTGCTCTCTCAGAGGACCTGGATTTGATTTCCAGCACCCACATGGTGTCTTGTAACCACTGTAACTCAAGTTCCAGGGGATTTGACACAATCTTCTGCCTTCAAAAGGCATCAGGCATATTCATGGTATACAGGTTTACATGCAGACAAAATACTCATACACTACATTAAAAATAAATAAATCTTTTAAAAATATCAGCATATCATAAACAAATAAGTACTTACATAAAGATGGAATAGTAACAGAAAGAAATTGCCTCAATCACTATCCTCAGTAAATCTGTACACTGTATGAGTTGTACATATTTCATACTTTCCAAAGACAAAAGCAACAAATCAATGGTGCCAACTTTTCCTCATGCTGAAATCCTGTCATTTGTGCCATCTGTAAAGCTAAGGTTCAATTTGTCACTCGGGGAGAATTGTTGATTCTTTTTGTGTGTTCAGCCTTCCTTTTAAAATTCTGTATAATGCTTTCTCCCTCGCAGTCAAAAGAAACGGTTCTAAATGTCGAAGTGCTGCTAAGACACAGCTACTGGAATTTTGTATGGATCACAGCATTTGAGGCGTTTGTTCAGCTGTCTGCTGAATGCTCTGAAACTAATGCTCAGTCTATATTAATGTCTCAGTCCCGGGAAGCTTCAGCCTGTTCTCTACTATAATTAATCTTGCAGGTACTGCCTTGACATTATTGGTTCACCAACAGAGCAGAACTGCCTCAGCCATCAATAATAATTCAAGACATTAGGATGAAGCCTATGCATGGGCCAGGGAGGGAGCCAAATGTGTGAAGCATCCCCCACTCCTCTCCAGCAGAAGGGAAAAATCTACAATTGAAACTAGTTGTTTTGGTGGCTGGATAATTTGTAATGGAGGGGTCTTGGTGTTACTAATTGTTTTGCTTTATGCTTTTCTCCAAATGTAGCCACTGCTTGGCACAATGGGAGTGATTGTCTGTTTACTGAATCTTAATATTGAGGCTGTTACAAATTGTCTTTCACAGATGGTGGGAGCGTTTCAGATCGAGAGAGGCAGGGAATTTATTACTCAATATTTCTGTATTACTGATTGGGACGTGAGGAGCATAGCCAATCCTTCCTGCTGCAGACTTTGCTGCATAGATTTTTTTCCCTCTGTAAAATGATCGCTGGCTCTAGACATTTTCTCATTTTGTGTAGATAGCAGCTGTGTAATTTCAAGCAGAATGTTTGCTTTGATCCCCCTTCCTTTAATTGAAATTCGCAATTATGAGATTTGTTTCTTTTATGTTTGCGAGTTTATTGGTTTAATCTACAAAATGTGCTGTCTTGCTGTCTTACACAGTTAAAGGCTATAGCACAGTTGGGACTTAAATGACAAACCGTGGAGGGAGGAGCTTACTTTCTTTTCTCTTTTTTGTTGGTTATAGAAATAACGTGGCAGGTATCCTTCCTTTAGTTAGAAGGCCATGTGACAAATGTATGAATGATCATTCCATACATTCTCAAACAGTGTTGCTGACATGTATATATGTGTGTTTCTGCAGATATATGTATACATGCATATTTTCATTGTGCATATGCCCCAAATCATCTAGTCTGGAATTTACCGTCTCCCTTGGTTTCATTCAGCATGTGTACCAGGACATATTTGAATTTTTGAACAGAAATGGACATTTTCAATGTTTTTGGAAGGGGAGTAATTTATTTCCTTTGTTTAAACCAGATGTATGTGATAGGTGTAGTCTGATGCTGATGGAGGGCCTCAGTTATTAGGTATATTATTAGGGGAGAGGTGTGTGTGTGTGTGTGTGTGTGTGTGTGTGTGTGTGTGTGTGTGTGTGTATGTGTGCGCACATGCACATAGTATGTGCAGAATGAAGACCCTGTGCTGCAAGTTGCATAGTGAAAAGAAGTGTATGTGTGTAGATCAAGTCAAGTGGATTCCCTAAGTGCTAAATTATTCCCTATGCTTTCCTGCTTCAGTTTACTTTTAGGAATTTTTGTTTGTTTGTTTTGTTTTCAAGAAGATTCTATGCTGAATTCTAGATTATGTGAAAAAATTTAAATGGCCATCTAGGGTTTATTTTCCAAGCATCCTCATTTTATGAGGTGAAGAACAGAGGTAGCACCTTTCTCCCAGTAGATTTAGCCCTCCCATATCAATCATTAGCTGAGAAAATGCACTAAAAACTTGTCTAGAGGCAATCGTTGGAGGCATTT